>NC_088201.1:84263830-84898338 GCF_037126465.1 Ornithodoros turicata | reverse complement strand
TCTTGCAGTCAGTGTTGGGCAGTACTTGAAGTACCAAGTACTCAAGTAGTACTTTAAGTACATTTCTTTGTACTTGTACTTTACTTTAAGTACATTTCAAATCGTGTACTTTGTACTGTACTTAAAGTACTTTTTTCCGAGTACTTTCGAATCAAGTACTCAAGTACCCAAACTTGGACTCCAGACAAAAAATCATAAAGGGGTATCAAAAATGCACCCAACTAAAAGCGCTAAAATAACAACACGACGACAAAAACACAGGGATAAGGCTATATCTCTGAGTTTTCGTCATCTTGCCGCCATTTTAGCGCTTCTAGTGGGATGCAGTACCAAGATTCCCAGTATGACATTTTACCAAAAGGGATTTTTGTGCATTGAAAGAGCATACTTGTTGAAGCAAGTCTATTGTTGATAGGCTTGAAATGTTGAAAAGGTATCAACGCTTCCATGGTTATGTAAAACAAATGAATGCAGACACGCACACATTATGATACTGCAACCGGCAGCACAATGACTTGGTTAATTGTCATTTCCGTTCTTCCAATGCGCGGTCCTATGCTTTTTTAAATATTATTTCCTTCACTGGCAATTAATAATGAATTTTTATCACAATGTGCGATTGCATTACACGATGAACATTCTGAAAGACACACATGCTTTTATTTTTACATTTTACGTTTTTTTAAATTGGTCACATGGATTACATTGCTGCATATCACAGTCGTAGAAAAATGAAGGCTTACATCGTGTTTCATCCTTTTTAATTTTGTTCATATTCTTTTTTTAAACACGTTGTATTTCAACAACAACAACAACAAATAAATTAATCACAATGAATGGGATAAGGAATGCCCAGAAATGTATAATCTCTGTTGGCTTGTACTTTTTTCCCCTGAAATTATCTAGCCTCTTATACCTAAAGATTGGATCAGTCAGGTTATAATACTATTTGCCATAATCACAGCACAGCTGACTGATTACCTCTCTACATGTGACTGCAAATTATAACGTCTGATAAAGTTCATATATACGGGTTAGGAAGGGAGTTGCCTCAGGACAGAAGCCGCCGATATTTCGAACAGAGACTGTTCTTCTTCTGGGCACCGTCCTCATGAGTCTCCTCACTGTCTCTGATGAGGACGGTGCCCAGAAGAAGAACAGTCTCTGTTCGAAATATCGGCGGCTTCTGTCCTGAGGCAACTCCCTTCCTACATCTCTACCGGTTCGCTGGATTTCTACCCATCTATATATACGGGTTAGCACTTAACGAAGGACTTGATGGTTTCAGAGCTTGTCAAGAATGCTCGTTAAAGTTTTGCCAAAACAGGAAGACACAGATATTAAAGAGTGAATTGCAAAGTGATACAAATTAAATTGCCGATGTACTTGATGAGTACTTGAAGTATTTTGCCTAGAACTTTGTACTTTACTTGAAGTACATTTTGAATTGGGTACTTTGTACTGTACTTGAAGTACTAATGACACCAGGTACTTGGCACTTTACTATAAGTACAATTTTGAGGTACTTTGCCCGTGACTGCTTGTAGTTAGCGAGATAGAAAGTTTCGAACAGACTTCAGCATCAAGCTCTGACGTCAGAGGAACGTGAGCCTTCGTCATTTCAAAGGGTTCTCGACAGCAGTCTTGGGAAAAGTTACTTGAAAAAGTAACTGAGTTACAGTTACTACACGAACAAAGTAAATAATATCCCTGTCACGCGGCAAACTGAATGGCATTCCCAGCGAATGACAGTTGCGCCGAATGTCTCTCCATTGTATTTCATCGAGGTACACGAAAAAACTCAATGTCATTCGCAAATGTCATCCGCAAAACATACGAAGCATTATAGAGGTACATTACTTATATTTCTATTTCCGTTTCTTGAAACTAGCGAAGCAGTTGAGAAAAGATAATACGTGATGGTATGATGTAGTTGCCCCTAACGTGACGATCCGAAATGGTCGATGTCCACACTGGTCGGGTTCGTAGCAGCTCCGGGCGTGTTCGGATTGGACGTGGTCAAGCGAAGAGTCACGAAGTTCGGTAAAGACAACGATTTATTTACATGTCGCTCCAAGACAGGATTCACTTCCGAATTAGAATCCCCAAAACCCCCAGCAACCTTGCTCAAAAAGGCTTCAAACCTGGGTGTCAACTGTCGCACAATTCTCCACCAATGGCCATTCTCGTTCCCGCTTTCCACGTTACACATATGGACATCCAGATATCAAATAATGGTTCTGAGAAATGCGTGTGGGTGACAACATTAGGTACTTTCGAAGAGTACGAAGGAGAACTCCACGCTCGTAGCCAAGTCAGTGGCACACACATTGGTTTGTCAAGTAAGGGTGCCACGGCCACCCTCACAGTAACGTGAGAACGCGGACCAGATGTCCCGTTGTGGCTGTGGTCAAAGCTGAGTTCATTTGGAGACGCTTCCGTTGTTTCCCTTGTACACTTCTCTTTCTTTTCTTCATTTTTTTTGTACATATAGAGCAGTCGTTCCCTGTCTTTCCCCTCGCAGCGGGCATGTGTGTGTTTGGATTCCGGGACACTGCCAGCTGACCGCTCCTGCCCTCCCGACTTACTCGAGATACCAAGAAACACCATCACACCCTGCAAAAACTTACAAGTGGCTTCAGGGAATTCAGCCCAACACGTGTCGCACAGCGTGTTTGTCGAACTGCCATTACCATTCCCAGGAAACAACACAGAAAAAACGAAATACATCACAACGTGACAGAAGCATTACTTTATTTCACAAAAGCGGTGCGTTTTCGACGACGCTCAGTTGGCTAAGGGCCGTATTCCCAAAGTTCCCGCAACTTCGGCCTCAAGGGTGACTTGGTTACGGGCGCCCTCAGGGGGAACACCTCCTCAGGGGAGCGTTCGTTTCTCAAACGTAACCACGCTCAGCCAAGGGCTGACGTGGGGAGGCTCGAAGGGGATTCGGCACAGATTCCTCGTAGAATAAAGCAGAAGCGCATGCGCACGACCGCGACTCATTTCCGCTTCGGACGGCTGTCGTCTGCTAATTAGGTTTCGCCTGTTCTGCTTGCGTTTTGTTTGGAAACTTCGTGTCAAGAGATGTGTTTCGATGGGTCCACGTGCGCAATATAGTGCAGATGAGCGGGAGAGGCTGCTAGAACTAGTAGAAAAGTAAAAGGTGTCACTGAAAACGAAAAATCCGACAGCGCATTACTCAGCGCGAAAGCCTGGGCGCAGTTAGCCGGGAGTTTAACGCCAAGGTAATAGTGGCTGGAAGGACCGTAATGCAATTAAAGAGGCTTTTAGAGAACATAAAAGCCAAAGCAAAGAATAAGAAATTGGCAGATGTGAAATCCTGGAGGGCAGCGGCGGCAGGACGGCAAGCTTCTGCCGCGACCCGATATCGGAGAGGGCATTGCAGGTGACGCCACATCTGAACCGGCGTCTACCGAAAAGGCAAGCAAAAATTGTAAAAGCTGCAAAAGCGCAGCGTACTTCGGATATGATTTGCACTAAAAAGGCACTCCTCGCTTGTTTTTGTGTCATGTTCACAGCATCAGGCGTTATATAGAAAATGCTCGCATCTCACGCATAACACTCAAACAACTTGAAACTCAAACTCAAACAACCATGAACAATTTGAAACGGGCCCGCACCAGAGTAGCGCGCTGGTGAAGTAACAATTGCTGGATGAGGGAAGCCATGATTGCCCTTGCTCTTCCTGACGTCAAGTTGTCGATAGAGTTCAGACACACAAGACTTCTCAAACGGTATCCTGCTTTGTATTGAAAGTCGTCGTACCGCTCAAGAGGGTCTCCCCAGTCCCGGATTCGTCGCACAGATAGTACACGAACAACACCGTGATGGTAGCATTTGCAACGCTCGATTCAGTCGCACTGGTCCTCCATGTTTGTTTTGGGGCGAGCGTCCCTGAGACCCTGAGACCCTGAGTCCCTGAGAGCTCACGAGCTCACTTGACTGGCGCCAGCCCTTAGGGCGTCCCTTGCGGATACGGTCGCTTCGAGAAACGAAATCGTCGGCCCTCAGAACTCCCGCATACATAGGGACCCTTAGGAATCGTTCGGAATATGGTCCTAACTGTCACAAGCACAGGCAAGTAAGAAGCCTATCTGCACCATACTAAGACCATGGCGACTGGGTGCGAGGGTTGTTATCCGAAAAACAGTGTTAAGCCTTCCTTCCTTCGTGCCAAAAGTTATTAAATTCGTGATAAAATGTTGGACTCCCTATTGAAAATTTTCTGATGAACCATCATATCGGGTAGGTTTTTTTTTTACCCTGATGGCTTGATGGACCATTAGGTTGATGGTGCATCAACCTAATCGTCCATCAAGCCATCAGGGTAAAAAAAAACACCAGATTTGATGGCCCATCAATACTGATGGTTGATGGCTCATCCATCAGGCCTCATAGTTCATGGTCCACCAGGCCTGAGGTGCCCGAACAGTTGTGCATCTCCGAAGCAAGACCATACAGCTTCAGTTACATGTGGAAAGGACGTAGTTTTAATGATAGAGGAATGAAAGTCCAGGTGTCAAGAGGGAGCTACGTAATACTCTTTCCTAATGCATCACAGATCAACGGCCAATCTCCACAGCGCGGAACTGTAAGACAGATAGACGTTGAGACATTAGACGTTAGATCGAGAACGTGTCGTGCCGTCCTGCCTCAGTCCCTTTCTCGGGTTCCAATTTCTCACCATGTACCAGTTGGCCTGCACCCTTGCCCTTTTGGCATTACAGATAGACGCACGTCGTGAACGACTCATTGCAGACACAATCACATGAGCTCACCTGTGTTTCGGACGGAATAATTGGTCGATCCTACTTGTTACACTTCTCATTACGAGTCAAGATGGAATGCAGACTGAAAATAATACGCAATTCAATCAACCGACTCCCTCGAACAAAGGTTATGAGTGACTGTGAAGCGGTCGTGTTAAGCCTTACCGTATTCAGAAACATCTCTCGCGTCCATGTGGATTGGTTTTCTACCAAATGCGTTCAGTCCGAAGAACCTTCCGAAAAGTATCATACCTTTGCACACCGAATTTCACATATTCCATCCGTAACGTCTCAGCCAACTTGACAACTTGCAACCACATGTGCTGCGAACAGGCGAACGCCGACGTGAAAGAGGAAATGGCGTAAGGGTACAAGGGTCCGGCAGAATGAAATATGTTCACAGATAACATGCGTGTGTTTGTTGAGGACAAATGAGTTAGAGAGTGCACCTATTTTATGTCATCATGGATGTGTACATTTGATCTTTTAACATGTTTAAATATTTAAAAATCCTGGGATCTACTTACTCCTATACACGCAGATGAACGTGCAAGGCGGCTGCGCAAAGTGGCAGAGGGAGCTCACCAGCACCATCAGATGCAATCTAGTTGTCCACCAGACATAACCAACGGAAATTTGACGGTCCATTAGGCACCACCAATGACAGTCTGCTGGTGCATTAGGCACCAACAGGGACGGTCTGCTGGTCTCTCAGGTGCCATCAAGGGCGGTTTGGTGGTCCACCAGGAAGCATCAAGTTGGATTTGATGGTCCATTATATGCCATCAGAATATTCCGATGGTCCATCAAATTTTCTGGTGGTCCATCAGAAAAATTTTCAATCGGGCTACAACTTTTCATTCGTATTTGATATCTTCAAAGGGTTTATCGTTTTTGATTTTGCTACCTCTATACTGCGAGGGTACGCAGTCGGTGCGAGAGGGAAAAGCGATTGGGATCCCCGAACTTATTAGCTGGGCGAATGCCATTCGCATGTATTGCCATTTGGTTTCACCGTGTGACGCGGAACCAATGTCATTCAGTGCGAATCTCATTCGCTGGGAGTGACATTCAATTTGCTGCGTGACAGGAGTATAAGTTGCAGGTACAGTTGCTCACAACACCACCCAGATAGAGAAAGCCTGCTTGCTCGTCTACGTGACGTAACAACTAAGGGTCAGCCAATCAGGATCGTGTTTTCAATGGTGGTTGCCAATCACGAACGCGCAATCAGCGGTCGTGGCCATGAAGCCGAACCACCGTTCTGCGTCTGCGTCTGCGTCTGCGAGTAGTCCCCCGCGTGCTAAATGGGAAAACTTGGAAATAAAGCGCAAAAGGATCCCACATCTTTCTCAAAACTGGTTTTCTGGAAAGCGTATGTCTACATATTCAGGTCTGCAGACTCCAAGTTTGCCGCAACCATTTGCGAGTTCTTGAATTCGCAGAACGGCGAATCAGAGTAGCAGACGAATTCTGACTTTATATGTCCACGTAGCGAGGGAGGGAGAGGAGGCAATAAGCAGGCCTTCTGTATCTAGGTGGCGTTGGCTACTGAGCAAAAATAGTAACTAGTTTAGTTACAGCTACACGTACCTCAGTTACTCTACAGTTACTTTTCAAAATAGCAAGAACAAGGACTCCAGTTCAGAAACTTTTATTCTAAATTATTTACTAGTGCAATGGGAACTACTTGTGCAGGTTGTACTGGAGCAACAGCTGCTGCTCCAAGTTTGTCTCTGTAAGTCTGCCCCGCTTTACTTTAAATAATCCCTATACCAATGCTGAACAGCCACTCTACTGAGACACTAGATCAAGAGCACTTCCATATTGCAATTAGGAGTACCGACCACAGAACTGTTTTCTTGTCAACAGAGCGATGCTAACGTTTTATATTGTAGCAATACCAAAATTAATTTATACGAGCCCTTAACGAGGCTAGAGTCCCAGCGTTGTATACTTGTGTGTGATCATATCCTAGCCCAGTGAGATGTCACCGCGGATACCGGCGGTGACTGATGCGAGAACTCTCGCGTTAGTGTGTCATAGTGGCCAGATTTCATGTCAGATCAGGCAAGGAGGTCACATCGACACCCTTGATGCTGACGATTTTGACGTATTTCGGAAGACATGTAATGATGATTGCAAGTAAAACCAAACGTTTTCGTAGCGAAGTTGTTTTGGGGAGAAGTGGATGGGTGTCAACGTAAGGAATCACGAGTCGCCATTTTTGCTCGGGTACGAATCCTCCACAATGAAAGGCGCTTTCCGAAGTCTGCAATCTGTTAGCACTCTATATAGCGCTGTCGTCACGGCGACGGGAACATTTGCGTTTATGGGACCGCATCTGCCAACCGTCCCAAACACAGCTTGCAGATCCCGCTCATTGTGACGTCACACTTTTCACGTGGACGTGAAAAGTGGACGTGAGTCCTTGGACGAAAGGACGTGAGTCCTTTTCCGTATCGCTATTAGCCAATCAGCTATCAGCGTAGCACTAGCCGATTGGCTGGCAGCGATACGGAAAAGGACTCGGAGGGCGATCACGGTTTCCTAAAACTCCCTAATAGCGAGTTTTAGGAGAACGTAGAAATTGAACATGAGAGAACTGATGTTCTGAGGTTCATCGTAGAAATTGCATTTCGCGATAGCCTTTCCGAAAACATGATAAGCCAATCGCCTGATTCCTTTACAGTGGCTGACGTCACGTTGCTGACACCTGAAAGACTGACAGCGATACGAGTCGGAATCGGAGGATGCTTGCGATTCTCTAAAACTACCTAATATAATCGCAGCAAGACTACTTTGTTATGGCGAATTCGCGTGGTCATTTCCTGGCAGATTTCTTTGCCAGATTCTGAACACTTGTGTTCGGTTTGTCAAAACGTAGCAAACTCGCGTGGCGTTTTGCTTGCGCCAGGAATCTGCCAGCTAACACTATTTTTGCCCGATCCCGATCTGGCCGGGCAGCGCGTTTCCCAACTGTGTCTGATATCGTCACATTCGCACCGCGAGGGCTCGGATTGGTCTGATGGGCCCATTGATTGACCCTGATTGGGTTGAGACGACGGAACCGGAACACGAGCGACCGCGATGCCCCTAATGTGATCCAAGCGACTAAAGCGATTCGTGGCGCTCATGTTCTGGTGGCAACGGTCACGTGATCCAGGAGAGGCGCCAGACTAGCAATTTGCGAGCGCTAGGTCATGTTGCCACGAAATGACCACGAGAATTAGCCGTTAGCTACGCCGACCTGATACACGAATATGACACCTAAAGATGAAGCCCTGTAATTCGACGACGATGGAAATTGATAAGTTCAATTTTCGAACGTGGAAGTTGCACAGAACTACCAACATTCATGATCAGCAAACTGTATTCATACATGAGTGAGTAGATTGAAACATACTATTTTAGTGCCCCCTTATGTGCGTCGTTCGCCTTTGTACTGTTCTTCTGCATAAGGGGAAGTTTCATTTTCGGTGCTCTCATTCGTCAGCACTGAAGACACCCTGTGCGCGGACAACCCGCTTAATGGATTAAAGCCTACAAAAAGACGAAATGCGGCGTTCACTGGAATTTCGGGAACTCCATGCACGGAGAAGGAAATCGTTCCCGGACAACACTGCAACACGCCAACGGCGTTCGTTTGAAATGCAATAGAATTGATGGGCAAACCCTATACGAAGTTTAGGTGAGGCGGATATGTAACCACGTAACAGTGTAGCTTGTTGGGGGAATCCTGCGTAATTTATGTGCCATGGGTATCGATCTATCGATTGGCTAATTAATTAGTTAGTTAATTACTAGATAGTTAAGTAATATTTAATTAGGAAATTAGCTGATTAGTTAACCAAGTGATGAGGAGTTTGTTAATTACTAATTTGTAAGTGATGAGCAGGTGGCTAATTAACTGACCAGTAATTAACTAACTAGATAATTACTAAATAACTAATTAGCTAATTATTTATTTGCATATCATAACCAGTTCAAACATTCATTCATTGGCTGATTGACGGACCCATGCGGTTTCATGCGAGACCGCATACGTTACTTCCCATGGAGCTGTGCACCCTCACAAGCTGTTCAGGAATGTGCGTGTGCTACCACTGATTGCAGCTGGGAGATCATGTGTTCCATGGCGCCTATAATAAGGGACGTTCGCTTCTCAAGGTGGCGCGCCGGACACAGTGGCGACAGCGCCACAAGTGAGGGAACTTTAATAATAATAATAATTCAGGGCGCGAGACAACTGCGGCCATAAGCGACGCCACAGTAGTCGGGTCCGTGCATTAGTTTTGCCCGGCTGAGGGTTCACTAACCTGCGCCGAAATCTCCAAACACGGCACAACACATTTAACGTCCCTCGCGGAAGACGACGTGCCTGAGCAACTAGTACCCTTCCACCGTTGCCACCGTCCTCGGTCGGGTTTGAACCCGCGATCTTGGGATCAGCAGGCGGACAGGAAGAGAATTCTATCTCTCTGCGTCGGCTTTTCCTGACTAGCGACTTCACTGCCATTCATGTGAAAGCAGATAAGGCAAGCAAACGAAATATGGACGATTCTTCTGAACAATGCACGGCCGCCGCATGTTTGTCAGCGTTCGTTGGCGGAAGCTACACGAGTGCTTGGCGGCTTCTTTCTCCGCTCCGAAACTTTACTGCACGTCCCTATAGAAGCAACCCCTTCAGATGTCGCAACCACGCAGTAGTGCAGCCAACCGTAGTACGAAACGGTGTTCAATTGATTATAAAAAATCGTTAAGGCGGAACATTTTATAGAAAATCATCACTGAACCATATTGAAGCTAAATAAAACCGTGCTCAAAGTACGTCTTTCTGAGGAAGAGGCAACGCCGGCTGTAGGTATATTTTTATCTTTTTTGAACGTATCACAAATTTCCCATAAAGCATGTTCGCCGTGCCAGTCTGACTTCAAAGTATGAAAGCTGGATTGTACCCGTAACGTGAATTAGACAACATTCAAGCGCGGGAGACGCATGACCTGTGTGTGCGCAACTTCTCTAGCATCGCGATATGTCGTATTAAACCAGACTTATTAACAGAATAAGCGTCAATTTGGACTTTGAAATCTGTAACGTTATAAGCGCTACGGTGTAAGGGGGCGGGGGAGGGTAATGGCAGGATTGGCTCGCCTTTGTTCGCCACACAGAAGTGGGCGTCGTCACAGCTATAGCAAAACAAAGAAAGCCGGATGTAGGATAGAACGCTACGGTCTAAGGAACGGGACCCCCAAGTAGGAGGCTAATAACAGGCCAGCGTGCCCAGGAAGAATGTGGAGATAGCTTTCACCACCTCGGCTTCACCCGTTTATTATTCCTCAACCAACGTCGCCTTCGTCACAGTATCTTTCGCTTTTCCAATACAAATTATTCTGCCCAGAGTAGGGAACAGCGCTTCATTCTTATACTCAGACAGAATAAGCAATAACCAATTTTTCGCTCTAATATGTAAAAACATTTGTGCGATAAGAGGAGGGGGCCCTCCTTGAAGTATATGAAAAAGCTATAATAACTTGCACGCTTTCAAGCCCAAAAAAGCCTCCTTTGTCAAGAGGAGGCACGCATTGAAAGGACGTCATCTATCACGCTCTGTTTGGCTAGGCTTTATTTGTCCTCTTGCATTTCCATTTTATGTATTAATGAGTCGCCGCAGCAATGACATTCGCGACGGGAGTCTTAGCATATATGCAAATTCCAAAGATACTTTTCATTCTCTGTCATGTAGCGACGTAAATGCCGATACGCGAGTTCATTATCACTGCACATATTTGTGCTGTTTATAAAAGCTGCCATTTGCTTACAGCTAGGCTGGAAAATGGGCTTACATAAGCGGAGCAAAATTTCGTCGTATTTTAAAACTAATGTTGCGTTTTACAACTCCCTCAAGACGTCTATCTACACTCCTCCACTAGACGGTCACAGATCCATTTCCGAGAGGATGCTCTTATTTATGCAACAACAACTTTATTTGAATAATGATGAGTGGGGAGATTCATCGCCAGGGGCGGTACTCTACCCCACTGCTGGTGCTAATGTGGTGAAATGGAATAACGAGTTGCCTCACGGTGAGGACTCAAGTCCTACGGTGTCTAGAAACTATAAAAGTGCTTTTAGGGCAGAGCCTTGGTGGGCTGGATTTGGCCATGGCAAGGCAAATGGCAATGAACTCGTATAGAGTTTGACGACATAATTGACAGTTTTGTAGGGGGCCATGAATCCAGTGGTAAAGGCACTGACACTTCATATGTTCGCAGTAAATCGTATATGTATTATGCAGTGAACGGCTGAACGGACACATTTTTCATGGTCCGCAGAAACGATTTTGGGGTATTTGTTCCAAACAGGACATGTCGCTCCCGATGACTGACTGCTTGGTTTGTGACGCTTTATTGCCTGGCGGGTCGCCTGCCTATATATGAGAGCATGTTGCTCGGGGTCGATCTTCCGCCCTGGGCCGACTTTATAGGGAACTGTGACAACATTTGCCTTACAGTATCTGAGGTAAATCGAGGAAAACACCAAGAGAGAACAGCCGATGCCGATATTGGGAACCGGAACACCTGCCAGTTGTTCATTGAAATGAAACATTGCTTCCAGCACCGTGTGTCGGAGATTTGCGGCGCACGTCAAAAGAACCCCCAGTGGTCCAAATTATCCGCAGTCCTAACCTGCGGCACATGCAACATGTCGCCACAGTGCGCAGGCAAACCTTACGTGTAACATCACAGTACCATCATTTTTTCCAAGTTTCAGCGTGGAAGGTAGCCACTATGCCATCTTTCAAAGGGCTTCGTGAATACCTCCCTCCCTCCCTTCCCTCGTGCCGACGATGGGTTCCAGCCGGAGACACAAAATCCCATAATGTTAAGGAAAGAGCCTCAGGACGAGAGCCGCCAATATTTCGAACAAGTTGTGCCTCTGTTCGAAATGTCGGCGGCTCTCGTGCTGAGGCTATTTATTCCCTTAATATTTCCTTAACGGCTCGCTAGATCGTCTATCTTTCTAGATCGTCTACCTTATCTAAAATCCAATATTATTCTTTAAGATACGAGGGGCGTTCAAGTCAAACCGGGACTTTCTGTCTCCTGAGTGTACAAATGGCACGCGCTACTTCTTTTTCGTCATTTTCACACGCGACAGGTCTCCGCGTTCACCACGTGGTAGTCCAAAGTTTGTGCAAAACAGAAGACACGTGCTGGGCAAGGTGATCGACAACGAGGTGAGCGCGCACATCGAACAGCGAAGTGTAATGAAGTTTCTCGTGAATGAAGTGGAGTCATCTGAAATTCACAGAAGACTTAATGCTCAGTATGGCCACGATACACTTAGCCGCAGCAAAGGGTTTGAGTGGTGCAAACGGTTCCGAGACGGCCGTACATCAGTGCAGGACGATCCTGGCCGGGGCAGCTCAGAGCCCAGTGTCAGAGCTCCTGAGAACATCCAATCTGTGGAGCGCGTCATCCTCAAGGACCGACGGATAACATGTCTTGAACTGGCTCGAAAGACGGACCTTTCTGTGGGAACGTTGAACACTATCATTCATGAACACCTCCAGTTGCGGAAAATTAGTGCACGTTGGGTCCCGAGGCACCTCTCCGTGTTTGACCGGCAGAGAAGACTGGAAATCTCCCAAGAGCTAAGGTACCGTTTCGACACTGAAGGACAGCCGTTCCTTGATCGGATCATCACGTGCGATGAAACGTGGGTACATCATTTCACTCCTGAGTCTAAACGTGCATCAAGACAGTGGAGCATCCGGGCTCACCGGCTCGCAAGAAGTTCCGAAGCACCCCGTCTGCGGGTAAGGTCATGGCCACGGTTTTCTGGGACAAGGCTGGCGGTGTTCATGTTGATTTTCTGCCCAGTGGTACCACGATCAATAGTGCATATTACTGCCAGGTTCTCAGGAATGTGCATAGGGCGCTGAAGCAAAAACGGCCGGTCCTCATCACCAAAGCAGTCCTCCTCCTACAGGACAATGCATACCGCGCATCGCACGACACGCACCTAACAGGAACTTGTCTGGGAGTTGCTGCCACATCCCCCTTACAGTCCAGACCTCGCCCCCAGCGATTTTCATCTCTTCGGACCACTGAAGGCGTTCCTTGGGGGCCGCCGCTTCAGCTGCGACGACGAGGTCAAGAATGCGGTCCGATCATGGCTGCTACGCGCCGGTAAGGATTTCTACGCTGCTGGCATCCAAGCCTTCGTGAAACGCTGGGGCAAGTGCATTAGTGCCAGCTGGAGATTACGTTGAAAAATGAAACTAATTTCTCGCCTGTAAGCTGATTTTACTTTTTCGAAAAATGAAAAGTCCCGGTTTGACTTGAACACCCCTCGTACATTATTGACAGGTGGACACAATGGTGTTCCCTAATGGCACGTCCTCTAAACGATCCGTCTATTGACAGCCTCCTCGCGCCCCCATGCTTTTTTGCTTGTGCAACGCTATACGAAAGACGAAAGCAATGATTTTGTTATTGGATACGGCTGTTTATTGCGATAAAAAAACGACATATATATCGACCTGCCTAGCAAAAGTTTTTACAAGTAAACGCAGATAGTTTCGGGCGCCTGTTCTGAATGGAAACGAAGAAAATATCTCATGTGAGAACCTAAAAATATTAAAGGACGACGGAAGCGAAAATAAGATGAAAAGTTGTCTGCCTCGTATTACGATGTGTACCAAAACAATCCGGAGTTCGACTTAGATTTACGTATATTAGTTGAAATGCCGCCACAATCGCGATATAAAATTCGGCCGCGGAGCACTCTGAGCCCTTGGTGAGCGCCGCTGTGCCGCCGTAGCAGACCACGGAAGTGACGCACGTTGTCTATCATGTTCGAGTTCCTGACTTTCATTTCGTGGTTGTTTTGCGATCGTAGGTTGATTTTCGCGAAAAGAAAAAATGTACATGCTTGTTTAGTCTTTTCTGGCTGTGCTACAGCATGTTGTCGACTTCCTTTCAGCAACGCGAGGACGTAGTGTACCTTGCACGAACGACACAGGGATACACAGCACAAACATAGCGTCAAACATCAACTCACGTTTATTACAAAGACAGCACTACCGAGGCTGGCCCCCAAAATCCATCCGAAGGAAGGTGATCTTATTCTCTCTAGGAGTGAGAGTCTTGCTGCTTACATTGCTGGCTGTTTACCTTGCGTACAGCCAGGATATGTTTGAGAACAAACACGCTCTACTAGTCTGTTCTTGTTTCCGTGGCCGTATTGGCCATTGGAGCTCGACTGGCAATCGAGAGATGCGAAGTTCAAATTCCGCCGGTGTCTGACTTTTTTGATGACAGTCATATTTCAATTGTTTCCGAAAGACAGGAATCTTATTCACGCCGCGAATCCGTCTATGCCTACTTGCAGACAGGTGAAACAAGACATATAGTGCGCAGACATATTGTTGACGAATAGTTCAAAACAAATCCAGAGGTGCTCATTAGCCTTGGCTTGTCAACGAAGTACATCAGGCTGAAAATAGGAGCGGCCCCTTCTGTATTTTCACGAAAACGGAAGGCACAAATCTTTACCTGCACTTGATGTTTCGGCGTACGTCTGATTCCCGCTACGGGGAGAAAACGGAGACGAAGAAGCATAGGTACGAACCCATCTCACATAGGATATATCGACTTCGACGAGATCTCCGAATCGAACATCTTCAGGCGTTATTCGGAATTCGCCGTGTTTATCCCGTTCAGCGGGCAGCCGCATGGAGCTAGAGATATTTGGCGACACGCGCTGCTCAGATTTTCCCGCAATGCTTTGCGGCAGCGGGCGCGCTCCATGGGCGATCGCGTCGGGTGGGCGGCCCAGCGCGCTCCTAATCGTCAAAAATATGCCCATCCGTACAGAGTACTCGCAAAATACTAGTGGCACCATAATTCTACGTAATAGTTACACCTTGTTCGGACCCTGTTTTGCAATGGACAAATTTCGCTTCCGTTGTCCTTTAAAAGCGACAAAAGCACACACAAAAAGACAGTGACAACACGACACAAGCGCTATGTCGTTATGTTCTTCTAAATTATAACCCTAGAAATATTTTTAAAAGGTGCCTTATCTGTACCTCCACGGTAATGAGCGTCTAGTGTTCTTACCGCATGAGCATATTTGGAGAGAAAACCAACGTGAAGCCTAGCGTGGTGGTGCTTAAAGGGGCACTAAAAAGCAAAAAGAACTTGTATAGTGCAAGCAAAACTAGGTCACACACCGCTACCGTTTAGAAGAGAAACGCAATGAAAACAGAGCCGTCTTTGGCGGCAACCAAAGGGATCGTCAGGAAGCAAAGACTGGCGGCATCCAATGAGACAGCCAGAGAAGCGCGCGCATCCCTATCGTGTGCGTGTGGATTTGGAACGGGGCCGGTCGTAGTGTTCCGTACATGCGCGGCATGATGCACATTGCTGCATTTCTCAATACCGATTTACTGAATTGTAGCCCACAACAGTCATCACAAATGTTCCACTGACAACAATTATCTTCACGTCCTTCGGACGGCAACACGAGACCGCTTCGTAACTCGCACTATGCTTTTCAGCGGAACTGCTCCATGGCGTGGCACGCGCGTGCACGCGCAGCATGGACTAAAATCATTAAAAGCACCCGATGTATACCCGATGCAAGAGTGGAAGCGACGTTCACTGCTTAGTGCCGAAGCAAGAAAGAGTTCGGTATTACTTCTGATTGTAGCTTCGTAACGGTATCAAAGTTTTTAATTATGGCAACAAGTGCGAAATTAACATAGCGTGTAATATAGTTTGAAGTGAACTTGCCTTTTTAGTGCCCCTTTAATGAAGGAACATTCAGAAGCGCTTGGTATGGTATTTGTTGCAGTGCTTCCCTAACACTCCAATTTTTCAGGAAACGTTCAACGTTCGCAGTTCACACAAGAAAAGAAAACGAAGAAAATTCAATTAGAGTCTCTTTTCATGTCAGACATACAGGAAACTGTATTCAGCGTGAAAAACTGCTGACATTAGTCACATTCACGAAAACGTAAGTGGTTCGTATGGCGAGTTCGTTGGAGGACTCTTTGACACCGAATGAAAACTACCCTATGACGAAGCTAAATCTCGCAAAGTTCGTGGGCCTCATATTCGAAACCAATTACTTCGACGTGTACTTTTCCCTCGTGATTCATTCTAGAACCGTAGGAACACCGTACTGAAAAATTTGAGCAAGATGTTCATTTACTGTGCGTGCGCGCACCGAGAAGGTTTGAAGCATAGGGGCACCTACGGCAGGTGTCTCATTAACAACAGTCCCCTTAGAAGCGCGAAATGACCGGCGAAGCTGACTTTATTCTCAGACGAACAAATCTTTACAACATGCCGCATAGGAGCAACTGAGCATATCCTTGTAACCGCATTGACGCAGTTGTTAGAAGTGATTTGAATTCAGCAGGACATGCCGACTGCGTGGAGGAGATGTGCCTGTTTTGAAATAAAGCTCATTAGAAGAACGTGAAAAATGACATTCTGAAGCCCCGGACAGCCAAGAAGTGGTCGGCTTTTTCTTTCTCTTTCTTCTTTACATTAAAACAACTGAAGTTTCACGTGCGGATGGGTGCGCTTCAATTGTGCGGTGAGCTACACGGCTTGTAAAAACTACTTTGCTCGTTAAATTACGTTGCGATTCAAAATTGCATTGGAGTCAGGTGTATAGTCTCCCTAAAGACAGAGGATGTGGTGGTCGTGGTAGTGACGACGTTGTACTCACCGTCCGGAGTTTCCTAAAAACGGACGGTGGGTTGGCGTTTCATTGACGAGCGATCTGCTCGCCAGTTCGTTAGTACGGTAAGGCTTAACTCAATCGCTTGCTGATATGGCAGAGCCTAAAAAGAACGACTACTACTTCTTCGCATACCTGAATGCATTCTGGAGCTATGTGGTTTCCCTGGTGGGCTCCGGCAGCTCCATTTCGTTTAAACTTCCGCGTAATTGTGAATTGGTGATTTCTACATGCGACGCTCTGACGTGAGCGTCACTGTTTTCTTCAGTCGTTCATTTGTGTATCAGTGTCAGAATCGCTTAATAGCGGTTGGCTACAGCGCTGTCTTTTAAGAATACGCAGAGGGCTTTCATTACTTTCACTTGCTGCTGTGGGTAGCGCCAGCAGCCAACGAGTTTGCATAAGCTGAAAGGTTGAGAATCAACTTTATCAAGCAGAGCCTGAAGTCGTTATCTGTAAGTTTTGTAAAAGGGATGAAGGAGAGATAATAAGTAGGGCGGAGGATGCCTTCCAGAGTTCTCTAGAACAGTCCCAGAAGAAGAACAGGCTCTGTTCGAAATATCGGCGGCTCCTGTCCTGAGGCAACTCACTTCGTTCCAGAGTTGTCTGCGTTTTTTTGTGTGTGTGTGTTTGTGTGTGTTTCTTTTTCTTTCTTTTTTTTGTTATTGTTGTTCTTCTCACATATAGGATTTGAATTCGGCTTTCGAGAAAGGTCTGGCGCTGAGCTTGGTATTGCTTAGTGCTTCCTTGGGTGTTTTGTCTGCTGCTTCATTCCCTGATATACAACAGAGGGAGGAGATCCACTGCAGCGTTACACTGTGACCTGACTGTAATTCATCGATGAGAGTGGTGAGGATTTTGTACACCAGGTAATTCATATCACATCTTTTGATCATGACTTCTACGGAGGACGTGGAATCTGTGCAGATGAGCCAAAGTTTCGGGTGAGATTTTTTGATGTGGCATAGTGCTTTGAATATACCGTGCAGTTCTGCTGTGGTAGATGAAGTGCCGCGTGAGAGCCTGTATCCCTTCTGCATAGTTTCAGTGATAAAAGCGCTTGCGGATCTGTCTTCTGTACTGGAACCATCTGTAGAGATGACTGTTCTTGATGGAAAGTTGTCCTGAAGGTATGCTAGGGACAGTGTCTTGAGCACGGACGCGTTCGTTTCTGATTTCTTGTTGATTCCAGGAACTTCTGCGTATACTTCCGGTTGCGGTAGCATTCAAGATGGCTGTTCTTGTTGGAGAGTGTGACCCCTTTTCTTAGGCTGATTTCTTTTCAGTTTGCGTACTGGCTGTGCAGTATTGCTTTTGTAGCGATTTTCCAGTTTTCTGATGAGCTTCAGGAGTGCTGGGTTAGAAGTCGGATAACATGTATTTCTGTTTCTTGGCATCGCAGAGCTGTAGAAGGTGGTTCACGTTCTTCCGCAAGGAGAAGGGAAGTCCTGGTTGTCCGTGTACTCCCAGGAAGATTCTGAGGCTTCTTCCCAAGGTGGAATCTTGTACGAAATGTACGGGATGCTGTAAGCCAGTGTTTGTTTTATCACTGCTTGGTGAACAGTCCGGATGGTTTCCCCGTTACCACATTTCACGCTGGCCACAGTCTTCATAATATTTGTATACGCCTTGTTTTGTCTACAAAAGTTTCTTATCAGTTGCGCCCATGGGAGGTTCTAGTAGAGAATTATTCATAGGAATTTGTGGGTCTGTGTTCCTTTGATTTCTTCCCCTCACATTTTGAGGTTGAAATTCTTCAGCGTCTTTCTTATGAATGGGATATATACCGTTTTCTCTGGAGAGAGTTCTGTACCGCGCTCTTGAAAGAAGCTGGCGATTACTTCTGAGGCACGTTCTGACCTATTTTTGATAAAACTGATGTAACGTCCACTGACCCAGATGCATACTGCGTAAACAGTAAGTTTAGCTTGTTTGGGCACATGCTTTGCGAGTTCGAACATGACAGTATTGAAGAGGGTAGTGCTGAGGACGCCACCTTGGAGTACCGCGTGATCAACTGGCATTGTTTCGTCTGCTGTCGTCATCTTCATACCCCTGTGTTTTGGGTAGTCGGAGACCCAGTTGTACGTGCGTTCTTAGGTGTTGGCCTTGAGGAATCCTTGACGCCCGTGAGGATGGCTCACTGTATCGAAAGCTCGCTTGCCTAGAAAGACTGCTACAGTGATGTAAGATAGAGCTCCGTTCTGTTCAATGTCTGACACCAGATCCATTACGGAGTCTGCCGAGCAACGTGCTTTACGAAAACCTGTGAGCTCATTTGGAATGAGGATCTGTTTTTCCAGACACAACTGCAGTCGATTGAGAATCATGCGCTCCAAGAGTTTTCCATACAGCTGGTGAGGCTTATGGAGCGGTAGGACGTGATGTCTGTCGACGGTCTGTTCGGTTTAAGGGAAGGGACTACTTGAGCAACCTTCCATTCCTTAGGGACGAATCCTGTTTGCCATATATATGTGCCAAGCTCGGGGGATGTTATAGGTTTATTGATAAGGTTGTGAACCTTGGCCGATCGTGTATGTACTGTAGGGGACACGGCTGTCTAAAATCAGCACTCCGTGGTTTATCTCATCACAAATCTCCAGGTGTTGCATGGCTATTTCTTTCCAATACACGTGAAGCACATGGTCCACCTTCAAATACAATATTGGCACAACACTTTTAAGCGCTACAGAGGTAATATGGGACGGCGAAAGACTGACATGAGATTTTAGCTAACCGTGTCCCCAACAGTACATGTGGCTACTTGCCGAATTTCATGGCCATGGAAACTGTCATCAGGAGATCATCGTTCAGCTACAGTCTTCTCCGAGACTTTGCTGTTTGGAGCTATGGCACAGAAGGGAAAGGATTGTTTCGGAGGCACTTTTAAGCTCTTGATGATTTCCGTGTCTTGGAGGGGTTTGCTGAGGAATCAGGAGCGGTGCAGGCGTCCTTCCAGTTTTTAGCTGCTAGATGTTTGAGGTGTCTTCTCATTTTCTCTTTCACGGCATTGGCTACTTTCCTGTCGGTGAGCTCTCCTAAGCGTCGATAACGGCGTTCAGCTCTGCGGTGTTGCGCCCTGAGGTCTTGCAATTCTGTCCACCACAGAACTTCACCACAAAAGGCTATCATGACTAACGAGCATTCAGAACGATAATAGCCCGTCTCCTGATTTGCTGAGGACGAGGGGCGTTACGTACGCCATTTTCATAACACTTTGAGCGGATGGAGCTGATGTGTTACGGAGAGGACGAACGATAACCGCCTTCGACAGTTACACGACACAACGGTATCATTCTTAACGTGTAACGTGGCAACCTGCCAGGGGAGCATAGGATCCAATGCTCTTTGAGTAGTTGCCACGCTACAGGCTTGGTGGCGCTACGCGCGTATTCAATAACCATTGCTTTCAATGGTAATTAAACATTGCCCATGTAACAGTGGTACAAGGCAGGGAAGTTAAATTCTCAGATCGTATCGTATGTCCATCAGTCATGTTTCCGGGGCGCAGTTGGCTTGGTTGGAGGTGCGGCAGAGACAACCCACCACAGTACTGCGTTCGGCGTTCACAATTTACTAGGTTACTAGGTTACGTTTTCGACATGAAATTACGTTTCACACTGGTCATATTGTCTCGAAAGTTCAAAGGTTGTCCCCATCTCTCATTCCGTCTGGAAATGTAGTGCGGCGGCCCCGGCATATATTCAACGGAGATGTAGACTGCTATGTATTGATACAAAGAAAAGAAAAGGGGATACCTGCGTAACATCGTCGCGAGGAGCGAGGCTTTGTTCCTCAAGAACGTTTTGCACGGTTCGCGGCAAGCTTTCGTTGGTCCTCTGAAGAAAGAGGCTTGACCCATAACGAACGGCGCAGTTGAGATATTTCCCTCACGGAGTGGAAGTGACGATTTCTGCAAGAGCCTCAGCGAGGTTTGAAAGGTATTGTTGGGAACAAAGAAAAAAAGAAACCACTGTTCGTTTTTTTTCTATTCCGTGTTAGCGCCGAGAAGAAACTGTGACTATGAGCGACGTACATATGTGAAGAGATGGAGAGAGGACAGCAGGAAGGAGTGGACAACAGGAGGATAGTATGCGTCCTGGGTCGACTTTAGAGGGAACTGTGCCGACATTCGTCTGGAAAATCTTCGGAAAACCCAGAGAAAACCTCACACAGCAGAGGTGGTGGTAGGATTCGAACCCACCCCCTCCCAGTCTTCAGCACGACCTTGCCTACCACCAACGAGCGGGACGCCTTAACCCGCTCGGCCATGCCGCTGGTACCACTGTTCGTGGTGGTTGGAATTCGCCAACTGATTTTTGAATAATGTGGTTCGTGCTGGCCCGAGATGAAGACGTGTGTAGCCGACGAAAGTGATGGCTGTTCCGCTAGAGTGTAACAGGTTACGGACACCTCGCAGACCGACAAATCATCGGGTCGCGCTGGGTACAACGTAAGCCATGTCAGTGACTGCCGCACGCCAGCATCTTGCATGTGTTGGGATATTACGTGACGTTGCGTTGCATACATGATGAGTGATAGAAACGCGTTAGTCCGCTTGGCACAAAGGGAAGGCGCCGCGTGCAGTCCAGGTCGCGCAGAGAAACAAGAGAAAACGGATGATTTCAAAAAAGAAAAGAACTATTCTAAACGTCCGATTTCTGCAAGTGTGGCTTATAGATAGCTCATATCGTCACAATATGTTTTCTCCATTGCTGAGCGACGAGTAGACAAATGACTGACGAAACCACTTCGCGAAAAACTCACAGTATCGGTGACACCAGGACCTCAGACTCCTCTACTTGTTAACGCAGACGGAAAATTGTATTTATATTTGCCGGAAAGCCTGCTAGATTCATCGAGGAGTCTATCAGAAGCGACTGTGCAAAATATTCTCCGTGAACAACTCTAAACTGAGAAAAATGTCCTAAAAAATCAATAATGCACGAAGCGGCGAAACTTGTTACGCTGGAACAGCTCCTGCTGCCCTAACATCGCGAGAATATGAGACCTAATTTGCGGCTGAAAATCCCACCCCCATTCAAATTTGACGGACACCGTGCGACGCTGACCACATACACTCCACCCGCTCCGCTGAGACGATTGACGTCATGCTACAAGCCGCTTAACTGGCACCACTCCACGTACAGCTCCGATCAACCTTAATAATAACACTGGAAAAAATGTGGCCTCGTTCCCGAGCGCGATTATAGCAACCTTTGGGGCCACGAGGAAATATTAATTGAACAAAAATATCCTGTTAGTTTAATGCAAGGATTTTGTTCAATTCAAATTTTTGTTCAATTCCCGAAGCGTGGCTGTTATCGCGCTGGGAAATAAGACCGAATTTTTCCCAGTGTTATTATTAAAGTTGACCTGAGGTGTACGTGACATTACTTAGTACAGAAGCACGTCAACAGTGCTCAGCAGGATACGATTCTCCTTAGTAGCGCACGGCTGCGAAAACACCCCTTGTGCTACAGTTACAGGCCATTGCTCATGTATGAGAATATTACAGAAGAAAATTAATCTTGCAATGTCGGTGTGGTGCGGCCACGTGGTCACGTGATGCGGTACAGTGAGGATGAGCTTCCGACGAATCACGTGTTCATCTATAAGCGAGCCTGAGGTTAAGAGAAACGAGGGTCATCGTCGATTTCTTTCTCACAATACGCATTTCTTGTACAATACTCAGAAAAGAATAAGAAAAAAAAAAGAAGAAGCGTGCTTGTGGTGCCGCTTTAGGAGATTAGCATTACAGAAAACTTTACAAACCTAGGCGTTAGGTTTCCGCTACGGCATAGTGTACACCTCTTTGACTTCCCGACTCCCTTGTTCCGCGTCGTGCATAGTTCCTGTTTCCGTGCCAATGATGAGGACGGTGCCAAGAAGACGAACAGTCTCGTACAAGCCGTACGCTCCTATTGTGAGGAGGAGACGTCGTCAAGGAAACGCCACGCCACCAGGGGAGCAAGAAGAAACCTCCAAACCTCCAAGGGCAAACCTCCATCGGGTTGCCTGATAGCAATGCTATCAATAGACCGTTCAAAGGGGCCGCGAAACGAAACACCGAGTTCCAGAAATGGTGTATTGGCCGTCTCTTTTCTTTTTTTTTTTTGCTGAGAAATATTGACAGCAATATGCACGTCAGCTTCCATGTGTTAGTATCTAATCCATAGGTACTTTATTCATTAAAGGGATACGGAAGGGCTCAAAAAAAGAATATGTCAGAAGGAGTAGAAATTAGCATTGTAAGTCCTGGTACACAAAGACTACGAGTGCAGCGCGCAATCCTGGTGCTCAAGAAAGCTTTCAATCTCACAGGCCAGGAAAGCAACTTCACTCGGCTGCGAGTCTGTGACGTCATGTCGGTCGGCCAATAGTGAACGGTGCGCCTTCATTTACTTTATTTTTTGTGGTTGTTTTCCGCGCCGCCCATCCCGCGTCCCGCGTCTGAAGCAGAGCAGTCGACCCGTCGCCTTGCTTCCTTGCCGTTGCTGCATTTCTGGTAATCCAATACATCTGGCTAATGCATAATACTGATACATTACATTTTGTGTAGGAATAATTGGCACTCTAATGTCATTATGTTTTGGGATGATAGTGTACAATGTCATTACTGATTACTTGGGTTAAAAATTCGGACGGTATCTAAAGCAAGCACTCACGAACTGTGCCTGGTGCGGTAACCAAAATCCCCGAGATGGTTTTTGTCGGCCACCTTTCTCACTGACAATGTCATCAAGAAGGAGCATATAATCCACGTGGAGTCCCTGAGCATCAGCTTCTACTACGCTGCGATTAATCTGATCTACATAGTTGCTTATTAAGGTTACTAATACTGATCTCATCTCTGGACGTAACCATACATACGTAGCGATTTTGCAGAAATTGTAAATACTAACACCTCTAACGTGTAACGATATAATCTAATCATGCCCATTTACAGTACGCGCCTCAAACGCCACATATGGCTGGGCTGTATTAGGACTCCTCCGAAGATGTAATGCCAAAATCATATTATTAATAAATTACTAAGCATAAAAAGCAACGAGTAATGTAATGCATAATAATATAATGGTAGTGCATCACTTTACAAAGCTGCAATGCATTAGAAAATAAAAGTAATTTGACAAATTTCGATTTCCACTCACTTCCCCATGAAGAGGTTCCAGTACTCACGGTCAGCACGAAAAGCATCCCGCCATAATGGCAGCCAACCAAGTGCTCCATACCCACGTACTTGTTTAGATGGCGATGATGTTTGCGAGGATGATTTTTTAACAGCAAATTCTTCTAACCAGGGGTCGTGAGAGATGTCAGAGAACGTGTCACAGCTTGCCGATGGGCGTGCTGCCAGCACGTTTACCACGACGGGCCACTCTCTCCAGTGCTCTGCTATGTGTCTGGCGTCTCGTACAGAAACAATCAGTTATAACGAGTTTCAGTCTGCACGACGACTGACTACTCCGGCGCGGTTTCCCACAGGCACCCTTAATAGAAATGCTCCCCTGTACTGGACTTTGAGTAGAAGCAGGTGAAGTGCTGGATCTACTTTTTTCATTCCGGGCTAGCGCCGCGAAGCAACTGTGAAAGGCTTACTGATGTGGACAGATGGAAGACAGCAGGAAGGAGGGGTTAGTATACGGCCTGGGCGGACCTCACGGGGAACTGTGCCGCCATCCGCCTGGAAGGTCTGCCGGAAAATCCAGGGAAAATTTTAGACAGCACGGCCTGTGGTAGGATTGGAACCCACCACTTGCAGGTCTACAGCACGGCCTTGGAGTAAACCCCAATAGGCGGACGCCTTTATCCACTCGGTCATGCCACGGGTGCTGAGTATCCTTGTCACTAGACCCAACGAGGTATGCAGCCACTACCTGTCTAGTGTAGTCTAGTGGCTACACAGTAAATTTTTTTACACCCAGTTTTGCACCAAATCCGTGTTTTTCTACATAAGCACCCCTTTTTACTCCCTTAGGTGTAATAAAAGGCGTAAAAAACAGCGTAAGAAAAGGTGTTCTGAAAATTACACGGATTTTTACACCCACAGGCAAATCAAATGGTGTTACTAGAGTGTGAAAAAGGGTGTAAACACCAAAACACCCTTGTTACACGATTTTTACTCTTTTTGCGCGAGTTAAGGGTGTTAAAATGGTGTTAAAAGACGTCAATGATGGTTTTGAGAGAAAGGCTATACTACCATCACTAGTGTTTTAGAAGGCACGAAGGAAGCACACACTGACGAGATATAGTGTTTATGGCAGGCCAAAGTCAGATGTGTGCAATTAGCTTCGTTTCGTTATTTTTCTTTTTTCCAAGAGGTAAACAGGCGTCGGTCCCCTGGCGGAAAACCCCGCCAGGGGACCGACGCACGTTGGAGTCGGTGGGCGGCAAGCCAAGCCAAGTCAAGGCCGTCGGCGCGGCGTTCGTTTTGGTTCGTCTGGTATGGTGAGGCCGCGTCCGTTACAGTGAGATAGAGCTTGTTTCTCAGCAAAGATGACATACGTAGCGTGCCTAGTTGTGGTGCTTCATGCGGACATTAGACAAAAGTGCCTGCTTGAAGAGGACACTCCAACTGCTTTGAGGAGTGCTATCTCGGCTTCGAGAATTTTGTCGTCATACGTGAACGCTACTGACAGGATTCAGGTATGTTGCTTCTTGTGCCATACGCTTGAAGTAGAACACAGAACTACACATGCAGAGCGTTGTGATGACTTAGTAACAACATTGCTGTCACCTCTAGGTTCGGGATAGCGACTTCAGTGGGTGTTGAATTCGCGGAGGGCGATGAGATAATGCATACGGCGACAGTACCCGTCTTGCAACCTCACCGCCAGGAACGCTCGAAGGATTCAGTACGTATGAGTCGACTGTTATCCTATCTCTGCAATTTAAGCTATATTGTGATCATATAATAGTAGTGTTGCTGAGACTCTCATGCGTCCCTCGGAGCCCGCTACCATGTGTTGAAATAGCTTGTTTGGAAACTTAAAATTGCGCGTCGTTGTCGTCGCCAATGTCATATTCCTTTTCTCTCGCCACGGCATTGTTCGACATTGTACAGAAAAGGAATGTCAGGCTCCCTTCTGGTAATTCAAGCTGGTAGTTCATGGTGAACAGTAGGATTCAAGGGGAAGACGTCGAGCACTGAAGTGTTGCCTATCAAGCAAAAGCTATTGTTTTCGGTTGGAAAATCAGTATGTATTGGGTACATATCTGCTGTGCTGTGTGCACTTGGTGTTTTCTCGCTGAAAACCGTAAAAATTCAAATTGGGAGTATATTTACACGTAAAGTTACTGAAAACAGTAAGTTGTGTTCCCTGTTGGGGCTTTTACAGACCTCCTTGCTGTCCACGCCCTGCGAATACTGGGTTCGTGCGTGAAGGGTTCCGAAGCAATAAAGAACATGTTTGTGCATTATGTAAGTATATTCCACTTATAATCATGATCATAGTCCTGCAATTTGGTAAATTTAGAGAGTACGCAGTGGTACCAGTGAATCTCATGGTAATTGAATTGCTGGGTAGTGTAAGAGAATATATATCACTATTTTTATCGATATTGAAATAGATAAGCTACGTATATAAATATTGACGTTTTGTCGGTTCAGAGACAGATGTCTTAGAGGTAGAAGGTCGATAAGGCATGGTTATGCCCAACTAAGCGCAACGTACAAGTGCAATTTATTTGAAGGCTGATGACGTCGCATAACTATCTCAAAAGCTGTAGATCTGGTACCGATATTTTTCATTGAATGTCCACTTACATATCGATATACTAACAATTTCCAATATCGATGTAAGATTGTGTTCATCAATATTTTTATCGAAGCTCGATAATTAATCAATATTTTTATCCAATCTCGATAATGATATATGTGGAAATTTTTTTGATATCTTTGCTCCTCTACAGGTTTTCCCGCACATTTTAATCCAAGCGTTACCCAATTTAACCCACTGGTCCACCACATTAATAAAAAACACCAACCAATTTAATCCAAACGCTACCCGATTTAATCCAAGCAACGTGTGTAAATATATTCCTTCATGGAAATAGACATGACTAAGAGTTTTGTGATTATGCCAATGTACCTGATACCTGATATCCGTTCTGTTAATGTATCCTGAGTTTAACACCTGATCTGTCAACCCCTGGCTTTTGCAGTGTCTTATGACTGCTTTTTGTCGTTATGAGTTTTCATGACTATTTTCAGGATTTGTTCCAATAATTTATTATATCGGATTACTGTTGCTTCAAACAGTGTCATACAGTGTTTTATGACTGTTGACGGTCATATTGACATTCCATGACCATTTCCATGCCATGTGTCATGAATCGATTTTATGGGACTAGCGCTGCGTCGAACAGTGTGATAGTGTTTTATGAGTACCGATGGTCATTATCACATTCCATCACTATTTTCATGATATGTGTACCGAATCAATGTTATGGGACTACCACTCTTTCAAACAGTGCGATACAGTGTTTTATGACTATGGATGGTCATTATCACGTTCCATAACTATTTGAATGACATACCATGAATCAATTTTATGGGACTACTGCAGCTCCAAACAGTGTCATATATGTGTTCTGTGACTACTGACGGTCATTATGACATTCCATGACTATTTTCGTATGTGCCGCCACGAATCAGTTTTATGGGACTACTGTTGCTTCAGTGTCATCGCTCTTTTCTGACTATCAATGGTTGTTATGACACTCCATGAGTTTATTCATGAATTGGGTCATGACTATGCTTTGTCCGAACACCGTTTTCCATGCCGTGTTGTAAGTGTTTTATGACTTCAGACGGCTGTTATGATATTCAATGGCCATTCTCATGGTTCTGTGTCATGAAACGTCGTTATGGGGCTATTGCTGCTTCACACAGTGTCATATAGCGTTTATGACTACCAACAGTCATTATGACATTCCATGATATTTTCATAATATCACAATGGCCTGACTCAATGCAACTCAGCTTCTTCAGATCATGTCATGCAGTGTTTTATGACCATCTACTACCATCTTAGTGACCATCGGCAGTCATAAAAAAGTGTGTGACACTGTGTGAAGGAGCAGTATAGCTGCATAGAGTCATGACCCGCATTATGAAAATAGTCATAGAATGTCATAATGGACAACTGTTATCGTAAAACAATATATGGCAGCATTTGAAGCCGTGGTAGTCCCATAACATTGTTTCATGGTACATATCATGAAAGTACTTATGGAATGTTATAATGACCGTCGTTAGTCACAAAACACTGTATGACACTGTTTGAAGCAGCGGTAGTCCCTTAAAAGCAATTCATGGCACCATATCATGAAAATAGTCATAATGACAAAAAGCAGTCATAAACACCGCATAACATGCAAAAACCAGGGGGTGTTGGATCAGTATTCATAAACTTGTGATACATTGGCGTAACCATGAAAGTCTCAGCCATTACAGTTACCATGACGGAATAACACAGAATACCTTTACACATGTTGCTCGTATTAGACTACGTAGCGTTTACATTAAATTGGTTGGTGTTTGGATTATTTTGGTTGTCCAATGGATTAACTTGGGTAGCGCTTGGATGAAAGGGAGTGACCAGTGGATTAAAATGAGCGAGAAAACCTGTAGTAATTACACAACAGTCGTACAAGTATGCAGTTGAGGCAGTGTTTCCATTTGGAAGGCACAGTCTCTTTGCATATGGGAACTGTATGAACATCTCAGACAACATTTGTCCTAGATGATAACAGTCCTGAAATTGCTATGCAAATTCCCTGAGCAGTGAAAGAAGGACGGGGTCATATATTTGTGTACTACAATTCTATCCAATGTTCAAGGCCACACTATTCACACCATACGCATTCCTAAACCTGTGTTTCCCCTTTCATAGGATACACCTGTGCCGGTGACACCGTGCATCATGTTCACTGGGAGCAGCATTGAAGAAGCGGAGCATATGGACCTCTATGTCGGCGAGTAGCGCCTTCTCAGAACCATCGACCTTGAAGAGGGCTTGGCTGCCATTCTTGCAGCTATTGGTTAATTCATATTGTCTACAGTGCAAAGCCGTACCGTACATTTTGAAGCCTGGAAGAGCGGTGCCTGAAAGTGAGTGACTCTCGTGTAAGAAGCCCCGTGGATCAATTTTTTCAACAGATACGGAAAAGAGCTTGTGGATGCTTCGAACATCTAAAACATTTGCTACTTTAACTGACTTGTAGTGAGCCCTGCATCCCCCCCCTCCCCCGCCCACCTCCCAAACAGGCAGCCATTTCGTCAAGGAATTGGAAATTCTTCGGAAGCACGGGTGTGTTCTTTCTTGTTCTTTGGCACTGAACTCTCATAAGCCTGGGGGATTACCATTCTTCTGGCAATGTAGCCGTCCATTTGTCAACATACCTGGCACAGCGCATTACATTTAGGGAAATTACTTTGGGTATTCTGTGCTTCCATTTCTAGTCTTTAGTATGTGCTCTTGTTAAGAGGTAGTCTTCTATCCGTTTTCTTTTTTCTGCTTGCCAGAAAAGCTGTTTTCTTTTGTAAAAGCTGTTTGCTGGCTGTTTTCATTACCCTTTCACATCAACGCTATTTGCAGTAGCTTCTTATTTGGTGTACTGGATCTGTAGTGGTGCCTTATGTGGATTTAAACATTTAATATGCCTTTTCATCTTATTTTTTGTCTCATTGCTGCTGTTTCAATTAGTTATGTCATCAAGGACTCAGTTCTACTTTGCCTTCCTTCCACATACTGTGCATATTGTTCCACTCTGGGCAACGTTATAAGGAATTTAGTTTCACATGTGTACATGCACTTGTACTTCGCCAATAAACATAACTTTGTCGTTATACATTGTTCCAGGCATATTCCTCACATCCAGGCACGCTGTTGAGCTGGTCGGGCTATCCTTCTTTTCCAATCTGCGGAACACCAGTCCTCCAGTGACCTGCCATAATGGCTTTCTATTGCTCGTCTGGTGCGCCAAAAATCTCAGATTATACAAGGTGACAAGCCGAGGCCTCGCAAGATTTCCGTAACCAGCATGTGCAGCTATGCAACAACCAGCTCAACAGCGGAGGTCCGTGCAATGCTGCGTCCGAAACACTCCATTGTAAGGGTGTTTCTTCTGCAAAACACCCCTTTCAATCGGTGTTTTTGGCAGCTTACACCTTATGGAAGGGGTGTTTTGTGCACGTTACACCTTTTGAAAGGGTGTTTTGCGCCGATTACACCCTTTTAGAAAGGTGTAAAAAATTACACCCTGGTGTATGGTGTAAAATTTACACTGATATGAGGTGCGCTATGGGACAAACCATTTACACTAAAAAGGTGTAAAAAAATTTACTGTGTAGGATACTGATCTGGGCATCCGTGAAGAAATTCTGCATTCTGTAAATCTCGCTAGAGGTGTATTTTGCACAGCAGAATGGAGAGAACTTTACAGAGTGACAAAAAAAATATTCTGTTTCTCTTTTCTTTTTCTTTTCGCTCAAATTGCTCTATTGATTCTTCGCAGAAAAGAGTCATCTTTCTGCAGCATGGGCTATGTACCCATATCTTTCCGAAACCCACAACGAAATGACCGTTGCCATCCAACTTTCGATTTTCTGCGTTCCAAGTTATCGGTTACGATGAACGACCTCCAGAATCGTACAAAGTGTGCCTTCCACGCTTTCTTGGTTTATCTATTGATAGACAGTGCTGTCATTTTCATTGAAGCCTTCTAGGGCTAGACGTATTACTATTGTAGCAGGGACCGTACTACATCTGTTAGTTTTGTAGCACACCGCTACATCCAGTCTCGGTGTCGTCCTCATGAACGGGTCGGCGCGCGTGCCAAAATTTCGTTTTTCATGAACGCTCTGGGATTATTTATTAAGTCCATCTTCGTTGTAGTGCCGAGTCGCCTCCGTTTCTTGCTCTACAGTGTTCACAAGGAGACAGCACTGCCACGTTCAAAGACGGGAGCATTCGGAACAGCAAAAGAAGTCCCGTCTGAAAGGAAGCTTTAACTGCTCCGAACAAAAGCCAACAAGGGAAACAAAGAGACCAAGCATGTAAACCGATATTTGCCCTATTACATCTGCCGGCGGTGTTTTGTTAAGTATCATTCATCCGTGATAAGTATACCTTGCAAATATTAGATAAAGCTGACACCTAGGGTGATAGTGCTTGGGGCTTCAGTTACTTGATCCCAGATGAAGGTGACACATACTGGTGTGGAGGAAAACAAGGTTTAAACAGTGACGATTTAGCGGTAAATGCGAGAAATGCGTAAGCATTAAGCGCCTTTTCCGATTCATGCTTAACTTCCGAGTATCCACTTCCGGTTTTCCGCTTCCGCTCTAAACACCACTTCCGGTTGTCCGCTTCCCGTCTATACTTGACTTCCGCTATCCACTTTCGGTCCAACTCGACTTCCGATTCTCCACTTCCGGTCTAACCTCACTTCCGGTTGTCCACCTCCGGTCTATACTTGACTTCCGTTTCGACACTTGACACAGGTTACATGATTTAATCTTGAATTTCATTTAATTCCCTTGAGTAACGTTTAGTTGCTTTAACTACTGTTTTAATTGACGTTAATTACTTTTAATTACCTCTGGTAACCTGTGGTTACCTTCGGCACTTTTTGATTTCATTTAATCTTTCTCTGGATTACATATATCTTACGTCCATTGCCTTTAAACTCAACTTTCTTGCTTTAATTGCCTTTAATTACCCCTAATTACCTTCAATTACTCTTACCTCTTACTCTTAATTACCTTCGACTACTTCAATGTCAAGTCATTTGCCTCCATTTACATTTACCCTCTTATATCGCTGCCTCGATGAGGCTTCACCATATCATACACGGACACACACACGCACAGACATACACATACATACAACTTTTCCCATTTTGACACTCCTAATGCTAACGCATTAATAAGAAAAATCTGTTCAGCCGAAATCTACGCACTGGGTATTGCCGTCTTACAGATGTTTCTTCTCTGATTTTTCTGATTTTTCTTTTTAAAAAAGTTGCAGCGGAAATGTATCCTCACCTTCGTATCTTATAAAAGAACGGGATACAATCGACCCTGGATTTATGAACCCTCCATTAACGAATTCCATCCCTTTATGAACAGCGCCCATCTTTAGGGCAAGACACTTCCCCTTCTTCATTCCAAACCTCCATTTATGAGTCCCTGTCTTCGAGGAACATTAACCGTTCATAAATCAAGGGTTGAAAGGTGCAAAATGAGCGTCAGAGCAGCGCGTAGAGAGGACTGAAACGAAGGCAGCGCGAGGTTTTCTTACCTTTTTTTTTTTTCCTCAACCCGCATTCCAAATAGAGACACTTTGCACACTACCCGCAGTATTCATTCGGCGTAAATTCATTAACGCGAAAAAGACATGCTTTGTCCCAAATAGCGTTCTTAAATGTGTTTTATACTACACGCTGCGTGCTTATTTTAGTAACTTTACACGGTCTAGCTGTCTCGCAACTTCTTGGGGCGAGCAAAAGCGACGCGAGTTCACTATGGGGACATCAAGGAGAACACCGATGAGAAACATGCCAAAGTTGTATAGAACCTACCGGGCACCTCAGTCGATGTCGAACCCCGTGTACGAGGCACGTCACTATAGTATATCGTTGCCGCCAAGCGATCTCACTGAACAGCATTATAAAGCAAACCAAATTCAAACAAGAGAGAGAAAGGGAGAATGAACTATGGGGGGAGTCCTCTTAGAACGACCAGCCCAAAGAAAGGGTGAAGCTTGATCGGAGAAACGGATGCATTGATCGAATTGACAAATGGCCGTTCGTTTGGTTTTCTCACAAGTCACATCGGAAGAATCGTATCAGCTTTTTAGAATAAGCCCCTTCGACGTTCGCGCACAGAGGAGGTTTGCCTTTAAGAAATCTCCGGTTTAGAACGTTCTTACGTAGGAATTCGCTCTGCGATGCAGGAAAAACGTACATTGAAAAGCGGATAGATTTCACACTGCAAATCTCATAGTCCTATGTGAGTGGAAGCAAACTGTACGACAACTCACACACACCTCACCAAACAGTCAACACTGGTGACGATTTACATGATTGTCGAGTAAGCCTCATGGAGTTCTGCGGGGCTCAGTCGACTGAACCTCGACGAAAGCGCCACCCTTATCTTTGAATTGTAACCTTGAAATTTAGATACTTTACACACAACTATGTCGCGTGAATTCGTTTACTTCTCAAATACCCTTGCAGCTTTTTGGCACGCCATTCTTTTCATAATCAGACAGCCGTCGCTTGTATTCTTTTGGACGTACTGCCTGAAAATCTGCATTCTATTCTTCTTCTTCCTCAGTCTCTGACCGTCACCCACCTATTATGAGGCGAGAGAGGACGAGACATCCGGCAGTGACGTATGGGAAGTGGCTCAGTATGTTGACTGACGCGGAGTTTATTCGACATTTGTCGTCTGGACTACCCAAGCCGAGCGACTTATGTTTAGAGTGTCGACTTCTCTTCTAAGTCGACATAGACACGTTTACATGCAGACGACAGATCCACTTATGCAGTTAAGTCGACTTGTGTCGCCTTGAGCTGTAAGCTGTAAACGCAGCTAGTGTTCAAAATATCGGCTGCTCCCGTCCTGAGGTTCTTCCCATAATATTTAGCAAGGATCAGAATCAAGTTCAAAGTAAGTGAAGCACGCGAATGGCAAACTTCCGGCTATTTAACACCGAATATAAACGACGCAACCGAATACAGAAGCGATGCCATTGAGTATTCGCGCTGAAAAATTACGCAGGAATGGTCTGCTCTCCTATTGTGCTACAGAACCCTTGTAGTACACAGGAGTGAGAACGGGATTTTGGCTCACATATTCTGTAGTATATCTAGTGGCCGCACTGGGGCCTCCAGAAGAAGAGCCTCTGACGAGAGGAAAGGACGTCGTGAGTGATTACCCTTCTACACTAGCTCACTACGACTAACTGAAGCCTCTGGCACGACCGCTGAACCTACGACAGCAAGAAGCAGCACAAACGCAGAAACCTTGATCCTCCAAGCATAACTTCACGCAAAGACAATGAAAATCGTCAAGGTCACCCATGCCCGTGCAGATGTCAAGTCGCCTCACCTGTAATAACGAAGGTATTCCAAAAGCCGGGCGTCATAACTTGAGAATGAAAATTGTCACCGACTTAACGCAACGGGAAATAACAATTTATTTAGACGTTTCGTCTCCTATGCGGGAGACATCATCAGTGCAAGGCTAGGGACGGGAATGAGGAGCACCAAAACCAGCCTTGCTATTTAAGGGTTTACCGAGGCCAGAGTACAGTCCAGGAAATGGGCCACGGTTGGCATTACATGCTGTTGGCTCCGTTTGTATGTGCCACGATTCGAGGAATTTTCTTGGTCCCCACCGCTGGTCGCCTTGGCGCGCGAACAGCGGTGGGGACCGAGAAAATCTAAACGTCCGAGAAACGTCTAAATAAATTGTTATTTCCCGTTGGCGTTAAGTCGGTGACAATTTTCATTCTCCTGTAATAACGAGTGCCACCAAACCCGTTCAGGAAGAAATCTCGCACCTTGTCCACTGGGCTGAAAACGTGGTGACGAGGCTCTAAGTGAGTAAACAGTGGATTTAAAAAAAAATCTTCCCGGCAACAGCACCGCAAAGGATATGCAGTATAAGGGCGGGAAGTCTGTAGGACAAAGGATAAAGACCAGTAGATACACAGATGAAGAAAGACTATGTAAGGACGCTAGCTAGCACGGATCACGCCATACTACAATAGAAACAGCCGCATACGAGAGGGCCAGAGACCTGACATGGGCCTCACAAGAGAAGAGGTGTTGCCGAGGGTCTCTCGTACGCACATTGTGGGATTGCTCGCTTTTCTGCAAGCATGTTTACGCGTGAATCTTACCATGCCGTAACACGATGTCAGAGAAACAGAGTGCCGCTCTCTGTGGTTTGACTTTGACATAATTTCCTTCGACGGGTGAAGTGACTGTCTTGCTCATATTGATAAGTCTCTATCTCAAGGTTCATATTTTTTTTCTGTCCGTTAATTTGGTTCTTGCTGCCGTTCATACCGAATGCCCACTGATACAGTAACCGTCAAGAGTTTCTTGCAGCATTACACTGCGAACATAATCAACTTCCTTGAAAATCCTTCCTCGTTCTCCAATGGGTTCCAGCCCATTGCGGTGTCGAAGGCAATGGATGAATAACAGCGCCGCCGAAGCAGCTCTCTCGTCTCGGAGACGGACGCGTATTGCACTGCTGAGAGGAGATCGTCGGTCCGCACTTCGACGCCTCGTGACTCCACTGCCTACCCCCCAACAGACCGCTGACATTCTCCCCCCCCCCCCCCCGCCATGCTGAGCAGAGTTGATCCAGAGCTCGCTTTCCGCATGCCTGCACATATCTCTCGTCAAGATGCCGCATTAGTTCATCGAATGCGCCTCGATGTGGCCTTCACAGCCCAGTTGCCTCTCCCCACTGCAGCAACTGCGGTGCTGTTGAAGATCTAGAGCACATTCTTCTCCACTGCCCACACTACCAACCTTCCCGAACCGTACTCTCCGGATCCCTCAGCGAGCTAGACTCCCGCCCCCTCTCTCTCACAAAATTTCTTGGTTACTGGCCACATCGAGCACAGCAACGCTCTGTCCTCAAGGCTCGCTTCACCTTTCTGGACACCACAGGACTTCGATCCTTATTGTGAAGGGGCTCATTATTTCATTCCCCGCATCACCACCAGCAATGGGGTGGAGTATCGCCCCCGGCGATGAAATTCCCCAGTCATCATCCCGTAATAAAGCTGTTTAAAAAAAGTTTGTTGAAAAGTTCCTTGAAAATGTCCTCATAGTGGAATATATGCACGTTATAATGTACCTAAAAAACGTCTTGTCCTCGTTCTCCATCCAAGCTGTTACTGAATTTTACCTGTATTAATGCGATCCTTCGTTTGGATTAAAGTTACGTATCCAGAGCAAAAGCGGGACAGGTACGTGGAATGATGAGTAATGTACTTTAAGAATGCATGTTGACACTAGTTCAAGTAAGTAACTCATGGAAAAGGTGCTGACGCCAGGAGTCGAACCTGGGTCTTCTGAGTTCCGGTCAGATATGCTAACCACGTCATATCCCTCAAGTAATCTTATCATATCAAGTAATCAATCGTCATATCCCTCAAGTATCACTAATGTCCCTCAAGGGACCTTCGGAGGTATATTGAAATAAATAAATATCCTAAACTGGCGTCAGCACCTTTTCCCGGATTTGCTTACTTGAATTCATTAATTTCTGGGCGTTGGAGGCTTGCGTGTTTGTGTCGTCCATATTTGTGGCCTGCCTCGGCTAATTCTATTTGTTTACGACACTACTTGTTTCATCAACAAGGCATAGTCTAACGTATCATCCACTACACATCTTGAGCAGTGTTTGACGAAATTTAATATCAAAGTGTTGTTTAGCAGCAGAAACTAGATCCTGCCTATTGTGATGCTCTTCGAACGGATCAGCAATTACTCAGGGGTTCAAGGCAACTAATCATAATCTTTGATGGCTGCGGTTGTTCTGCTTTCGGTTGCCGCAGTCGGCCTCGCATTAGTGGGGAACATCACGTCTTGCACCGTGATCCACATAAACATCATCATGACAATGGCAAAAAAAGTATGAACGTCCATGGGAACTATGTCTTGGATATTTGAGTCTTTTCCTTTCTTTTTTTTTTTTCGCCTTGCAAAGATATTTTTCTTTTCTCCATCGGTGTCCTTCCATAAGCCTTTCGAGAAGTGTCTCATTGTAAGTCCAGTATCATCTAGGAAGCGGAATACGTCTTTTGTACAGGGTCTTTCTCCGCTTGTCCCATCTGGGAAGAGAATCTCTTTCCCTGCCATTCTTCTTTACGTGATCTTGGCAGGTGCTTTTTCTTTGCGTTACAAGTTCGGGAGCAGAACTTCGTGTGATGTAGATGGTTTGGGCTTCTTTTGTACGCACCGGGGCTCGCCTATATGTGTGTCTTGTGCAGCGATTGTTTGCTGACCGCCGAGTTTTATGTTAAAAAGGGGGGAGATGAGATCTGTTTATTGAGCAGATAACTAAAGACAATACGGTTGATACAACTGCCAATGGCACATGAGCACTGTTGACTTCCTCTGCAACCCTTGTGTTGATCAGAATGTGTTCCTGCTAAAATTGTCTTGCTTATGTTGACATTAACAATGTTGTCGCAGCACTATTGCTGAGCAATGGAACTCGACGTACTGGAAGTGTTTTGCTGGGAGGAGAAGCTGCCGGATGGCGGAGGCCGCGCATCCAGGACCGACTTCATAAGGAACTGTGCAGACAGTTTGCCTTAAAGCGCACGAGGAAAGCCCAAAGCAAACGCGGACACATCGCATCAGTTGACACGATAGTAACCAGGTGTTGGTACAGAAGGTAGTTATAGAGTTACCTTAACCTCTCTACCACAGGCACTGGTCATAGACATCAGTACTAAGGCATGACGAGTGTGAAATTGCACCAAAGTTTTACCCAGTTGCCCAGATTTGAGACGAATACTACGGATCCCTGACAAGTCTATGTTGTTCACTGTTTGTTCTTTACTAATTCTGCTCCCACAGAAATCGTTTCTGTAATTGTAGCAGCAGCACTAGTGAGCATAAGTAAAACAAATAAAATATCTGCTCTCCGTCCTAAGCACTCTTATGACCCCGAACTCTCGAATTAATTCCTCGATTTCAGTTTCTCAGCACATTTCTAGTTAGTGCATGAGTATAAACGTTTGTACGGCGTGCTGACCTTTTGCTGCAGTTACCCACAAGGCGCAATAATGCCCCGTAAACCATTTCAATAGAGAGTTTTAGTGCAACGTACGCTATCGCCTTTGCGTACGTAAGGGATGGCGCGGTAGTTCTGCGCAATGCGCGAAGCTCTCTTGATGTTTTGCGCGTACGCAGAAGCACCAACGCTATCCTTTATGTACGCAAAGTCGGTAACGTACGATGCACTAAAACTCACTAATGTCTTCCGTCTTCCATACTCCCGAGACAAAATCTTAATTAGCAGTGTCGACGGCTTGACATTGCAAGTGCGAACCACGAAATTCGGCTCCATGCTGTGGCGTGCATTAGAGGATGACGACATGGCACCGTTTGTCGCTGATAGTTGATGAGGGTGAATGTGGTGACCCAGATGACGTCCCCGTTTAGCCAGGGGTAGAGTGCCTGAATACTAGCTTCCTCTGTGTAGGGTGTAGTCACCCTTTGTAGAAGCGAATTAGCGCAAAGCCGCCATGTTTACGCCCACGCTTACCATGCATGAATGCTGTGTACCGATTTCACTCACTTTTTCAAACCTCCTCTGCTGTGTATTAACTCAACTCCAAAATGTAGTGTGTAGCTAAGGGTATAGCTACACTATTGTGAGCGCATCGCGAGCTGTGCGTGGGCGTAAAGATGGCGGAAATTCGTAGCAGACGACGCGGTTGTTTGCCTTCACCCTATGCAGAGGGAGCTAGTGTGTAGGTTTGAAGGAGGTGCGTGACCTGTTCGTTGAATAAGGCCCCTTGGCGAGTCTCTGGTAAGCCGTGCCAACGTATTCGCCTCTCCAGCTGCCTGCAGAGGCGCTCGCGCCGTCCTCAAGATGGCGGACAAAAGAATGATTGCTGATGAATCAACCTGCTTCTCCACGCCTTCTTCCTCGAGACACGTTTCAAGAACTGTACAAATAACATAACTCGCGTGTCGTTTCCCGGATGGACTACTATCATTCATTGAGTGCTTCTACAGGGTCCGCCAGGTGGCGGACCTAGTAAGAACAAAGTAGTAAGAGTAAGTAGTAACCTAGTAAGAACAAATGGCGTTGACCGCATGATTCTAGGTGGTGTAGCTTTTTTTATTATAATTCAGTGACATGTTTTCTGGGACACCCTGTATATACAGGGTGTTTCACCTAAGGTGATAAAAAAAATTTAACTGGCTACGTACTCGCCGGAGGTTTGTCGGACTTTCGGCAATTACCTTCTGGAAACTTTTGCCACCATTGAGGAAGGCTTTGAACAATTTTTAATTGCGAGAAATTTATTTTTTCAGTTGAACTTTGAAAATTGCCAAGCGAACCTCACTTTTTTTAAACAGAAATATGAAGTCTTCCACGGATAACCACACACCTAACCGAAACTATGCACAGTATCGCAACAGAAATAGTCTAAAAAGATTAGTAAAAATTCGGCTTTAGCCCCGCCTGGTCGATTGTCGCAAAGAAAAGCGCACGGTATTTGCGGAGAGAGGTGGAAGTGTTCCCGCCTCTTGTTTTACCTTTCTTTGTGCGGCGCTGACCTTGATGCTGGTGATAACCGACTTATGACAAAGAAAACAAATCACCAGTCTTATCACAAAGAAGCCAAGACAAATGAAGGCGGGGACACTTTCTCGTCTAGACGCAGATTTCGCGCGTGCTTCTCTGCGAAAATCAAGCAGGCGGGGGTAAAGGGTAATTTTTACTAGTTTTTTCGACTATTTCTGTTGCGATACTGTGCATAGTTTTTGTTGGGTCTGCGGTTATCCGTGGAGGACATCATATTTCTGTAAAAAAAAGTGAGGTTCGCTGGGCAATTTTCAAAGTTCAATTGAAAAAAATAAATCAATTTACCGCAGTTAAAAATTGTCCAAGGCCTTCCTCAATGATGGGAAAAGTTTCCAGAAGGTAAATGCCGAAAGTCCGACAATCCTCCGGCGAGTACGTCGCCAGTTATAATTTTTTATCACCTTAGGTGAAACACCCTGTATCTACATATTATGAGACAAACAGTATGTTATCATACCACAGCACAATGCAGCATATTGTGTAATTGTGTAGTGTTGATGATACTGTGCAGCACGCTACTATGTGGAGTTAGCTACTTGTGGAGAGCTAGATGAATATTGGCTTTGTTGTGACGTTTTTTGGAGTCATCCTACAGTCACTGGCCGAGAAAGAACACCTATCTCAGTCGACGTCACTTTATTTCCATTCGCCTTAAAATGGTACAATTCTTGCTTCTGGAATGCGTAAACCTGCAAGAAGCAAAGAGCAACCGTGAATAGGCTACAATATTTAAAAAAAAAGACAGGCATTTGACTCTACATGGCTGGTTTTACTGTGCACAAGCTGCATATGTGTTGATATGTGTTCGTTACTTCATACAAGGCTAACATAAATCTTCTCCTAGTCAAAAAAAAATGATAAGCCTTGAAAAATGTGGCATCCAGGTAAACACAGAGCATGACCATGAAATGAATTTAGTTTCATTAGTTCATTGACTCATATGGAAACCTGTGAACATGAAATAGTGATACAGAAACATTAACAATGAAATATTACAATTCATGAAATGATGCATGCATGACTTTCCTTTTCTCATCTCTTTTTTATGAAAGTAGTGCACGAATTAACATCCGTGCACTATTTCACAATTTCTCACTTTACAACAGAACCGTATGATAGATTCGTAATCATAACAGCTCACCTCTTTGGCCAGGACTCTCTGGGCAGCAAAATTCTATTAGCCATGTTGTTGTTGTGTTTCTTTTTCAGAATTCTTCGTCTAGCCACATAACATGACTGGAATGGAAAAATAGCTATAAATAACAATGTATTTAAATGACTTCCTCTTGAACTATTTATTCTAGTCAGATATGCTTGTGCGCCTAGTATGGTGCGCGAAGGCACTGCTTGCGACATACTTGTTTGATATCTCCAGCCCCCGTAAAAGCGGGTTACCGAACCAAGTTGCTGTGCGACCGTCGCCTTCGCCTCACTTCCGTTCCCCTGGTGGCGGCGTGGCTGCGCAGCGCCACGAGACGCAGCCCCACCAGCTACGAGCGCCACCAGACGCAGACGGGAGAGATGGCGATCCGATAACCGCGCATCGTCTGCTAGCTCCAAATGCGTCGACGGGGCAGCGCTTTCTTCGGAATGCGGAGTGCGGATGCGTGGACCAATGAATGGTCAGAACACCTCAGGGGTAACACATCGGGAACAATCGAGAAAGTGTTGATAAGATTATCAACACTTTCTCGATTGTTCCTAAGGTGTTCTTCCGCCCTCTACGCTTCCCTGCCCAGGCGAATGAGCGCAGTGATTGAGAGTGGAGGGGCACCAACGCGTTACTGAGGTCCAGTGTTCCACAGCGTTTCTTTGCCTCATTTTGTATAAATGAATTATTTCTTTTTTTAATCCTAGCCAGCAAGCGAGACTTTCTTGCTTCACATAACACCAGTAAATAAAATGAGGTAATCCCTCGCTTGTGCCAGTTTCACGGAGCAGCCGTTGTCCCTTGCATTACTGTGACACCTTTCACAAAAAGTCGACGACCGCAGGAACTGCTCAAATGTGGCCTAATCCCGGTGTACTTATGTTTCAAAAACAGTAAACAGGAACAAAAGGAAACAGGTTACAATTCCCATTGCATTCAACATTCCGAGGAAAGCGCTGCCCCGTTGACGCATTTGGAGCTAGCAGACGACGCGCGGTTATCGGATAGCCATCTCTCCCGTCTGGTGGCGCTGCGCAGCACCGCCGCCACCAGGGGAACGGAAGTGAGGCGAAGGCGACGGTAGCACAGCAACTTGGTTCGGTAACCCGCTTTTACGGGGGCTGGAGATATCAAACAAGTATGTCGCAAGCAGCACATAAGCACAAGATTTGCAGATAACGAGAGGATAGAGAGGTAGCAAGCGAGCTGGTGGTATAGATCCATAACTTAAAAACCCGAGACTAGGGGACAAAAAACGACAACACAGACAAGGTCTCAAAAAGACCTTGCAACCTTGACCAAGAGACCTTCTCTGTGTTGTTTTTTGTCCCCTAATCTCGGGTTTTTAAGTTGTGGATTTGCAGATGTTCGCCGTAAGCAATTCAAGGAGATCAATTCAAGTACGGCCACTTGTGCTTTTATTTTTTAATATGACGACAAATTTTAACAAGTGAAATATGGCTCACAATGATAAATGCTGCTGTACGGTGATGTATTATCGGTATCTTAACGTCGAATAAATTTGTTCTTCATAAACGCGCAACAAACTACAAACGGCGCAAATCTAGTAACACATACCGAGCTACATCTATTACAGGCACTTCGGCTGTTTTGATTCAGTAAAGTTACTCGTATGAGAATGCAACTATGTGTGGATAGCACACTGCTAAGCCGGACAGTCTACGAAAGCATAACTCACCATAATTCTTGGTTGACTTGGCCTTGGTCAACACTGCGTGATATACGTTGGGACTGTGACGATTCATTCAACTAAATTTCCACCGGAACAACACGCGCTGCTCGAAAGACAACGATGGAAAATAAAGAGCACGCTAAGGTCCGCTAATTTTCACATTATAGCAACAAAAATCGATAGAAAACCACATCGTAAACAGCAACTGCTCGCTCGCACAAGAAACGAGATACCCAACGTTGCTAGACACTATCCGAAGTGAGAATAGCAAAACAATAAGATATCAAAACACGAAAGGAAGCGCATTGATCCCCTCTCCTTGTATAGCGTGCAAAACGTGATTAGCGCTGAGATGAACATATATGTGCATGACGGGAGTAATTTTCACTGATCAAAAGGAGGTCACGTGGGATTGCATGACGCTTGCGAACTGGGCAGCAATGGGAATGGCGAAACCAAACTTGTGGATGGGGCATTGCACTCCACGGTAGCTGCCAGAAAATCGAAGCAAACTTATGAGACATTGGATTACAGGTATGTTGGCATCTTTTTACATTCCTACACATCATTTCAGGTTACACTGTACGTTGATACATAGGAATGGTGTCTCGCTATGCTGATGTATTTGCACGGCAAAGTGTGCATGGTTCTACACATTTTTTCTTTGATCGCGTAATCGGGATATCGGCACCTCTCGCGTTGTGGCTTACAAGTGTCCAATCAAGTGCTGTGCCCCTACTAGCGCTTCCTACAAGCGACAAAACCAAACATGTGGGAAGGTATAGCGGTCTGTTTTTGATTACTCATATAAAACGAGAAAATTTTCCGTTTTTTCAGGTTGCTGCCACTGCGCTATGTTCTATGTGCCCGCAATTGTCCTGCGTGTATGATTAAACCGACGACGTCGCCCACCACAGCGGAAGTGTTTTGCGCACACACGTTTCAGCGTGAAGCCTGCAGGTAACTTCTGTTGCTTACCCTTCTGACGTACTGACTCTGAATTTAGATATTGTAGCTTAGAGTAATTCCGAATGCCCAAGATGACACACGCTTACAATATTTTGACATCAGTGCAATGCCATAACCACTAATGTAGTGTCCCCAAAAATGAGCGAGGGGGACTCCTCCACCCCATGTAAAGGCCTCATAAAACACCTCCTGAAATATTTTTCTGGCTATACCACTGCATCATTATGACATAATTGTCATTGTTGTCCATAATTTCTTCAATATGTCTTGAATATACGAAATGTCAGGTTGACAACATATGTCTTATGGTCATCATTAAACAAGAGAATATGTCGTTTTGTACAGCACCTTATGTACTTTTTTAAATTTCAGGTGGACGTAAATTGTAGAAGGCAGCTAGTGGGGGGTAAAGATCATGGTCATAGGTCGTGTGGCTCCTGGTACATACCCCTGTGGAGTAACCGTTTCAGGACACACCTAAACAGTTTACTCACACAACCAATGAGTAGGATGTTGCTCGAATACTGAGAGAAAATGGTGTAACAGATACAAATATCGTATGACACAGTATGAGAATAAAAACATTTTTTATAAGGGATGCATGAAACACTGTCGCAGTATTGTGTGCATGAACCACTGCGTGTGACACAAGCCGTGGGGGCACACCCGCTTTGGAGACAGTTTGGAAAGCCTACAAAACAGCGATTGCTAATATGGTGGATGCTTCTTTTTTCTTTTGGGCCGTGATGAAACATCTTCGGCCAAAATGAGACTACCTTTGGCCGTAACGAGACACCTTAAGCCGTCATGAGATTTTGTCTGCACTGAGACACTTGGGGATTAAAGGATTTTCGTCCGTAATGAGGCTTTCGGCCGTAATCAGATGTTACCAGTCGGCGACAGGTATAGTAAACCAAGATGGGACTAGTTTCTGAAATTAGAGAGACAAACACGAAATTCAACAGTAGCTGTAACTATAGAGAATAGTTACAGTTACTTTAGAAGTTACTGTGTGTGTTTGAGAAAGAGGTTTATAGAAATAGCTTCATATATTTAGCAATGGAGTGCGAGGTACACGATGGGAGTTGTTTAAATCTTACCTACACTGTAAGAAAAAAAGGTAGAATTTCCTACCCAAAGTTGCAGCAGGACAGTACTTCTACCATTTTGTGCCAATCCACACGCGACTTCTCCCCCGCGGGTATAAGCGGCGGCGTCCCTTTCCCTTGCTCCTCTCTCTCTCACGTTTGCTCTAAGAAAAAAAAAAAAAGGTAGAATTCTCTTCCCAAGCTGGTAGAACGACAGATTCTACTCTGTAGTTTGTTTCTATTCTCCATTTATACCCAAAAGGTAAAACTGGTTGGAGTAGAAATGTGGTTGCAATGCAGCTCTACCGAAATGGGTAGAATAATCATACTTTTTTTTCTTAGAGTGTACAATGTAGAAAACGAAAGGTTGTGCTGGGACATCCGATCTTGCCACCATAACGTCATGAGTACCGCAGGGGAGTGTATTGTTCAACGTTTATATTAATGATAGTATTCACTCTCGTAAATTTGCTGAAATCATAATGTGTGCTGACGACACGACTTTGTCGTTGTTCACGGGCCAAAATGTCTATGATCTTTATACACAAGCTAATGCCGACTTGGCCTCATTGAGCAACTGGACTAAAAGAAATTCCCCGAAAATTAATACTACCAAAACAAAGGCAGTAATTTTTAAATCAACAAATAAGCAAGTTCCCAGTGTTAGTGACATAAAATTGGGGCTGATTGTATCGAAATAAAAACGGGGGTTAAACTTTTGGGAGTTTACCTGAGTGGACAACTAAGTTGGGACGAACATATCAAGAATCTGAAGGTTACACTTTCTAGGGTGGCTGGTGTCATAAACCGTAACCGTTTTGTTCTGCCAGAGAAGGCCAAGTTGATGAATATAATGTACTGTGCCAAGCCCATCTTAATTACTATACCTTAATTTGGGGTACCACAACACAAACTAATTTACAGTCATTAGCTGTGTTGCAAAGAAAGGCCATCAGAGGTATTCCTAATTTCCAGGCATCGTCTGATATTGAAAGATCGTACTCACAGCTAAATATTCCGCCTGTTCTCAAGCTTTACGAATACAAGCATATGGTGAAATACATAGTTCCCTTAAAGGTGAATAACTTGGGTTTTCTTCTTGAGCATTACGTCAGATGACCTCGTGCTTTCGAGCGATGGCGATGGTTGGAGTAGGTCCATAGAGTAGGTGATGATCTGCTGACCGTATCAACCGCTTTCCGGCTCAGATAAGCCTCTGTCAGAGGATAATGCGCTCGCCCTGTTTTGGTTTCGGCTGATTTGCATAACGAAATTCAGCGATGGATATTTTACTGCACGCCCTCGTTTCAGGATTTTTAACAGATAAAATAGCTTTCAACGAGGATTGTCACCCGTTTTGATATCATGCCTTTTCCCGAAATTCCCCGATTAAAGAGTTAATTAATGAATTTTAGGTAATTAGTCCCCTTGTAACATACTCTCTTCGAGAGGATGTCCGCCTGCCGCATAACTCAACTGCAAAAACGACATCTATGCTGCCCTCACAGCTTTTCATAAATTTTCTGTGCAGGATAAAAACAACGCGTTTTATAACAAAACTGCCTAATAATTGCCACAGCCGGTAGACCACGCTATGTGGAAGCATGAGGAAGAATGTTGAATGCAGGAGACTAAGATAATTTTTGCACATGCAACAGCATTAAATGCATCTACATGGTGAAGATGGAACGCAACAAAAAGACTCGTGGTCATCCCAACAAAATTCGCCGTCCAATGGACACGCTAGGATAGAAGATAAACAGAATTCATGGCCGCGTGGAACATCGTAATCAGTGTCTGTCAGCTAATTTGGTTTACTCGTGCCCTGCGTGGGTAACCTCATTATCGCCGAGACCTTTGCTCGGGAGCATAAACTATTGTCTCGGCCATTCATTTATTAAACAAGCACAGCAATGGGAAAATAAAGCAGTGAGAGAATAGCAGAACAGATTTAATGAGAAAGGCCGCATTCATCGTGCTGAACATGCAGTTGCCTAGGCAGGAACTAAGCTGTTCCATAACGTAATTGGATTTATGGTCACCGTTCGGGAACATCGCAAACAACATTATTAGTTACTCTACACGAGTAAGCTCACTAGACACTATAGCAGCAATTTAGCATGAAGCACCCATATGAGCTGCAATCGATCAGGGTTAGACAAAGGTCAAAATGCATTCTGAGTGTAGCTTCCTGCTCATGGAGAAGTAGGAGATGGGGATTCAAGTATAATAAATTCAGGACAAACCTCACTACACGCAAGCCATACAAGAACACAAACATTTATGACTGCAGAATGATTACTCACGGCCCCCTAACTGTGGCATTTTCTCGGATTCCCCTTCCACTGTCACACTGTTTTGTAGTTGGGAGTTTTCGAATAGCGTACCCGAAGGCCCTGTGACCCCGAAGATATAACAGATCATCAATGCGCACGCCGTATCCCAAATAGTGTTTTGTCCCAGAAGCCGAGTGAAGACTCCTTAGCTATTTGGGCCCCCAAAACCCTGAGGTGCCTATTCTAAAACTCTCTAATATGTTTTTCTTCTCTCCCTCTCTCACCCTATCCCCCCTTTTTTTCTTTGCGTTATCTTACATGGTTTATATTGAATTTCGAAACGAAACTTTTCAAGTAAGGCAGCTGATGCTCACCGACCACGCGGCTGTAAAAAAATGTTTGTTACACAGCTATCACCTCACGTTACTTTTCATAATCTTTCTTCTCATATCTTTCTTCTCATAATCGGTATTGCATCGCGTACTCTGATCACTTTTTCACGCCCGCACTGCACGCGACGGCTGCTTTTTACTTTGTTTCTATCACGCATTCTAGGCTCCAGATATGTATTTACCGAGCGGACTCCGTGACACGCGGAACCATATTGCTCGGCAACATCGCGCGTCCTGCGCCGGCTTCATGTGGAGCTATGTCGACATTTGTCTAAAAGCGTCAGAGGAAAACCCAGTGAAGATACTGTGAAGACAAGTGCACAGTGTAAGAACCGTCTTCATTGCACCGAACTCGAAAGCCCAATGTATGGAGCGCAGGGCTCGTGTCCCTGCGGATGCTCTCGATCTCGTTATCGTCCTCTACAATACCCTGACAGCGCAGCGTGTTCCGCCATATGAGAGTAATGGAGCGAGGCGACGTACAAAAGGCTCTCGCCTGCTCAGGTTCATCATTGGCGGCGCCCGGGGGCTCTTCCTTCCCCATGAATAATAACCAGACGGAAAACGATTAGACATGCATTCACTTGCCCGTGGCCCTCTGGGCCTCACTACTGATGCCGTTCAGTTACATTTCGTTCGCTCGTATCGGTGTTAGGTGCCCGTCATTGTCCTAATGAAGGTAAAAGACCAGCTTGGGCCGTGATTCGAAACCGGTTCATCTCACGGTGTTATACCCCTGTCACGCTGCAAAACTGAATGGCATTCCCAGCGAATGAGAATCGCACCGCATGTCATTAGTTTGTCTTGCATCGAGCTACACGAAGAAACAGAATGTCATTCGCAAATGATGTCAATGTCGATAATTACTAAGACACCAGGGGCGAACATATGAAGCATTATAGAGGTACAATACTTATTTGTTTTTCTCGAAACTAGCGAAACATTGGATTATTTCACAAATTCGTCGCGTTTTCGACGACACTTAGTTGGCTAAGTATCACAAGGAAAGACAAGTAAGAAGGCTATGTGCACCGCACTTGGCAACATCGCGACTGGGAAAGGGTGTTCTCCGAAAAACAGTGTTAGGCCTTCCCTACTTCGTGTCAAAAGTTTTCATTCGTCTTTCATTTCTTCAAACGGTTTATCGATGTTGTTTTTGCTATCTCTCTACTGCGAGGGTGCGCAGTCGGTACGAGAGGGAAGAGCGAATGAGTTCCCCGAACTCATTCGCTAGGCGCATATCATTCGCATGTATGCATTTGGTTTCACCGTGTGACACGAAACGAATGTCATTCAGTGCGAATGTCATTCAATTTGCCGTGTGGCAGGGGTATTATATGTGAGAGGCACTTGCATGAAGAACTTAGCCAGGGCATCATGAAATGTTCGCTGATGGCTTTGACCGGCTTCGTTGGTCACTTCGCCAAGACTCCCGGCTCAAAATTTCACAATATTACGGTAGATTTAGTAGCCTTTTGCGATTGTTTTTCACACGCTTGCACTTTTTCTTTAGCTTTACAAACCAATATTGTACAAGTAATATATTCCTTAAAAAAAATACACTGACATTAAATGTGAGGCGACGTACCAACGCTGAATTTCATTGAGATGAAACGCTGTTTCGAAATAGATATCGAGCTTCTTATGCAGCTGATGGGGGAGTATATCGCATTACACAAATTATATTTCTATCGGGGGAGATATTACAAATTCATTATATAGCCGCAAAGTTCCTTTCAGTGACATGAAAGCTTAGACGAAGGTCGTTGGACTGATGAAATACTACAACTGCCAAATACTATACTGCCAAATTAGGCAGGTCGGTCTGGTCGATCTCTCCGATTATTTTTCTTTCCAACATACAGGGTGTTTTACCTAACGTGATAAAAAACCGTATTAAAAAAATCTACTTGACTGAACCTTACGGGGTCAACGCTTTTTATACCGGGAGATTTTGCCATTACTTCTGAGCACTTTTATCAAACTTAATTCGCGAGAAAATGAATTTTCCCAATTGATCTCCGAAATCTGCCAAATCAGACTCACGTATTTCTTGACAAAAGTAGAAATCGCACGTCGGATGTACCCCATGGTGATGGTATAGGAGCGTGGGCGAAGTCTATTTTAAGTTCTGTGTCGAGCACCTCCCGTGGCCTAGTGGCTACGATGATGGCACGCCACGCCGAAACTGGGAGGCGACCCGGGTTCGAATCCGGGCGCCGGTTGTGCTGTCTGGGTGTTTTCCTCAGCCGCTTTAAGACAAATGTCGGCACAATTCCTTGTGAAGTCGGCCCAGGACGCGCCCCACCTGCGATAGCCGAGACGTTGCCCGTCTGAGCTTGGCCGGCTACATGGCAAGCAGTTCCGCCACCACAATCTCCTTTAACGAAGTAGGCTTCGATATATGATTTAATGAGATGTCGACCGGGCCAACCTCCCTCATTTGGGCGTGGTATTACACAGTTAAGAGTGAATATGACGGTATGTCGCGCGATGTGAAATTGGAGTAATCTACAATTCAATATTAGGCGTCGCTTCTTCCATTTCGTAAGAATTCCATTTCGGAACTATGTCGAATGTGCGTGTGGGGGACACCTATCTTCATTATATATCGAGATGTACCTCGACCCTCTTAGATCTCACTGAAAAAGGTTAAAGGGCGTAGGTTTCTCTGATCTGAACTGTTTTTCTCATGATTTTGTTTCCTTGAACATGGGGGGCGCTTCGAACTTGGTCCAAACATGAAAAAGTGTTGTCCATTCCGCACGTCCTTGTGACACATACAGACTACATTTCTGCGCTTTCTTTGTCTGGTGTTAGAGGCGAAGGGTTTATTTAGCTTCCCGAAGGGCATATGGAACGAGAACAAATCTGGTGACGTGGTGAGAGTTCAAGAACGGTGTGCGTTTTGGGTCAAGTTTACGATTAATTTTCGGCAAGTTAGCATTCTCGCAGGAGCCCCAGGTTATTTATGCTCATAAACTACTGTATGGAGATTAGCTTCGCGTAGAAATATTGATTGTTTACCTAAGCGTTCGAGAATATCGACAATTCGTAAAAAATGACGCTTTTCGCATAGTATTTTCACCTACCTGAGGTCGTCTATGAAGGGAAGGAAATCCTGCCATTTGTATAACATACCTCTACATTGTATCCTCTCCTATAACATATCGAACATCTACAGGTGTAATTTTCCTTAAACAAAAAAATAAAGAAAAAATATTATCACCATACTCCGCTGCAGCTCTTCGTCAGTTGAGGTCGTCAAGAAGTAAAAAAAGTGATGCCTTTGTGACCCTCTCCTGTGAAAACCGACACTCTCCTTTTCAACTTGAAAATCTACAGGTGTATTTGTTTTCACACGAGAAAAAGATTCGTCAGCGCATTCACATCCTGTCTGTATGGTACCATTATCACCCCTTGAACAAATTTCGCCTTCTACTGTTCTGTTTAGTTCTACCGATTAGTTACAGTCGCTGCCTCGTAACAGCTTCGTCGTCATTTATGATCGTTTTCACATACCTGAAGTCGTCTGGAAACTGAAAAAAAAAAAAAAATCCCACCATTTCAAGAGCGAACCCTCTCCTATAACATATTAAAACTCTGCTGGCGTATTTTTTCTTAAACGGGTAAAAAATCGTCAGCGCATTTGCATCCCGCTCTGTGAGGTACCATTAGCACAATTTTCCTTCCACTGTTTATTGCGGATCTTGCTGCGCCAGCTGACCGTAGCTATTGGCTAAGACCACGTCGGAACGCGACGTAACAATTTGGACTTGTGCGCCCCGTCTCCCACAACAGAAAGTAAAAGAAAAAAAAAACAAAGAAAAGGCTGTACGCGCACTGTCTTTCTTTCACGTTTTCGCTGCATATGCATGCCTCATTGTGCTTCACGTTTAGTACTTTCTTCTCCAACCATATGTCCTCTGGGGTGAGCCACAACGCATGCACAGTCTTCAAGCTTTCTTTCACCCAGAGGAACAGCTGTGCAGGTGTCAGAATATCTGCACTCAATAGGGGCGCTCCAAGGTAGCCCCATAGCTGCCAACCTTTTAAACTGTATTGGCAACACCCTCACATTGCTCTTTACCAGGGGATGAAGCAAAAAATGTGCTACGTAGCATGCCAAATTAATGCATGTGGAAGCAAAGGTTGGCACTTTTAAATTCTGTTTTTCTATTGCGAGCGCCATCAGAGAAGTAGTACATTTCTCGGATATTGTTCCATAAACAAGTGGCGAGAGGTGTGTACCGTAACAATGTCATGACTCATGAGTCAAGCAATGAGAAACGACCACGAAGCTGTTACGAAGCCGCGGTTGTGAGCACTCGCGCTAGAACTTGGAGAACAGTAGGCGAACTTCCTTCAAAAGGTGATAAATGCTACCTTACAGACGGAATGTAAATGCGCTGAAGATTTTGTTTTTCTCGCTTAAGAGAAAGTACACATCTAGACATTCAAAACGTTATGGGAGATGGTGTGTTCTACAAAGACATATTTTTTTATTTCCTAGACGACCCCAACTATCGAATGAGCTGCAGGTGACTATGGTGACGATTCTTTATTTTTTTATTTTTATTTTTTTTGCGTAAGAACAAATACATTTGTAGATTTCCAAAATGTGCCTTTTCACAGGAGAGGGTCACAAAGGCATCACTTTTTACTTCCTAGACGACCTCAACTAGCCAATGAGCTGCAGTGGAGTATGGTAAAGAAAAAAAAAATCGTTCAAGGAAACATACACCTGTAGATTTTCAATATGTTTTAGGAGATTATCTGTTCTACAAATGGCACAATTCCTTTCACTTCCAAGACAACCTCAGGTATGTGAAAATACTATCTGAAAAGTGTCATTTTTTACGAATGGTCGATGTTCTCGAACAGTTTGTTACACAATGAATATGGACCAGCTTGACATTTTTACGTGAAGCTAATCTCCATACAGTAGTTTATGAGCATAAATAATCTGAGGCTCCTGCGAGAACACTAACTTGCCGAAAATTAATCGTAAACTTCGCCCAAAACGCGCTCCGTTCTTGAACTCTCATCACGTCACCAGATTTGTTGTCGTACCATATGACCTTCGGGAACCTAGATCTACCCTTTCGCTCTAACACCAGGTAAAGAAAGCGCAGAAATATCGTCTGTATGTGTCAGAAGGACACGCGGAATGATCAACACTTTTTCATGTTTGCGCCAATTTTGTGGGGCCCCCAACGTTCAAGAAAACAAAATCTTGAGAAAAAAGGTTTATATACATACACCCCCCGAAGGGAATGCACACATTGTTTTTTCAGCGAAATCTAAGACGGTCGAGCTATACACTTCTGGCTGGTTTCGCCTGGAATGGCCCTCTTGCTAAAATACAATTTGTGCAATTCCTTCGAAGTGGCTCTTGACACATGTTGCTCTCAGATTTGGCAGATTCCTATGTCTCATCGTTTTTGTGGAGTCCCTATTTTGAAATGTGAAGCGAGCAGTTCCATACGTTTCATACACACACAAAAAAGCATGGTATGATCAGTTTAGGAAGATAGGATTTAACTAACCTGAAACTATTTAGACTGTGTGTTTTTCCGGGAACTTAATCGCAAAGTGGATAACCCGAGCGCGTGACCTTCAGGAGTATATATATAATTAACTTCCCGGACGTCCCGGCAGCTCATGAAAATGGTGAGATTGGGTATTCACAATGCGCACAAAATAGCGCTTTTTCCTCTTTCAAAATCGGTTGAAAGACAGTTCATGCCTGAAAATATCTAGGAATTCCATACACAGATGACGAAAGTTTCGGTTTCTATATCGTTGCGCCAGTATGTGCTATGCAAGTAGGTAACCATCTGCGCAACTCTGCAGTAGTTCCTCTCTTTCACCACGTGCCAGGCAGATGGGTCAAAGTCGCCATCTTGCCCTGTATTTCGGCCCATTCCCAGCGTAAAACAACGGGAACGCCATCTTGTGGGACGGTTGTTGCCAACATCACAAAATCTGCCACCTAGACTTGTACCGAAGTAGAAATTATCTACAAACAATGTGCACCGAGCATGCTATTTCTCAAAACAGCCACTTGAATGCGCATCCAATCCAGCGTGAATTATGGCAGCCGTCGCTCCTCAATGGGTGTGTGAATGTGTTCACGGTATTTCCAAACACTGGGAGGTACCCGGGTTCGAATCCCGGTGCCGGCTGTGCTGTCTAGGTTTTTTCCTGGGTTTTCCTCAGACGCTTTCAGACATATGTCGGCACAATTCCCGTAGAAGTCGGCCCAGGACGCACATTCCCCCAGGGCGTCAGTCGTGACGTTGCCCACCTACGTGAGGCCGACAACGGCAAGCCCTTTCAACTTTCACCATCACCATCACCACCAATCACTGCAGGCGTACGATCCTGTACGTTCGGTCCAGTTGTGTCTGTGGACTGTGATGTTCGTTATTGTGATGCTCGCCAGCCAGCTGAGGCTGCTTTGGATTATGTAGAAGAAGGTCCATGACGAAAATCCGAGACTGGGAAAAAGACGAAAAACAGACAGTTTTTCGTTTTTTGGTTTTTGTTGTTGTTTTTCGTCTTTTTCGTTTTTCGTCTTTCATCTCGTGATCTTTGGACGTCTGCATTTATCAATTAGGTCTTACCCGGAGTGTTTAACGTTCCATCCTCCCCTCCTTTGCAAATATGTCAAAAACATTTCAGGAAGATTTTGGCTCAACATGTAGTTCCAGATGTGCCTGCATATGATAGATATGTAGTACGCCAAAACCCGCAACCACGAAACCGAAACTGCCATTCTAGCTTGTGCATACGTTAGAACGCGAGCGTTACAACAATCGCTAAGAATGATAAAGACAACATGGGTTAGTTGTTACTACTTTTTCCAGGTGTACTGCATCATTTTTGAATAAATTCGTTTGTTTAAGCAAACATGACAAAAGGACAACAACGGCGTTTTGTGCCGCCGTAACGGGCGAACTTCGGGTTTCCAGGTCTGGCAACTGCGTTCCACAAGATGGCAGCCTCCGCTGTATGACGCTGATTTAACGGCAGCTTGACCCACCTGAGGCCACGGGAGCGCTTTCATTTGTCCTCCTCACGAATAAGTCGATGACGGCCCAACGTGAGAGGCACTGACCTCTCCTTTGAAGGGCCTCGTGAAACGAGTCCTACGAGCACACCGTTATCCCTGTCTTGTGAGTGAGCAGACGCTTCGCCGCGTACTTTTTCCGCACTTTCATTCTTCTCGTGCGCAGACACACACAGTCATGGCGTATGTTCTATGGCGCTGTAAGAACAGAGCTTCGCCAGGCAACACACTCCCAGCCAACCATTACTCCGAATATGAATTGCTCTGTCTCCTGATTTGTTGAAAACAGCAGGAGGCGCCTGTGTTGAAGATAGGCGCCTCCTCCCATTTTCAACAAATCAGTAATGTATATCATACGAAATGGTGGCTCGCAGCTTCTTATGGTAAAGTTCGATTCTAACATTGTGGGCAACCCTCTTTATAAACTGTCACAAAAGGGGGCGTAAGACCTTGAATCGCCCTTACGGCTTTCTCCCCGAATCAGAAGGGATAACTCAATCATTCGGCGTGTTACGCTCTCTCATTTCTGTGTAAGGTAAGCCCTTCCCTCGCAAACCACCTCGGTGGACGGCGTGTTTACTCACCGTCTGCACGTAATTACAGCGACACCTGTTAATTAGGCGTTTCACATCATTCAGTAAGTGGCGAGTTGATTCTTGTATTAAGGACGCCACGCCCCCCCCCCCCCCTCTTCCAAGCGAGACGATGCAAATATACTCCTATTCGCGTTATTCACAGAGCCCGGATTAATCAATGCAGCGTTAAGTAACGTAACGCCTCGTGAGACCGCGGAACCATTTGTCAGCTGCGAACGGATCAAGGCGTTAAGCCCTTCGGGCGGTGTTCCGATGTAAATGCGTTTTGTCCTCCGGATTTCACGTGCCGTTGTACCAGCTTCCCGTGGACCGGCATCTAATTACACACGAGACAGCAGCGGTACGGCCTGCAGCGCTGCACTAAAGCTACACATCCGTTCAGGGGATATACATCAAGGTATATGGGGTGTCTCAGTTAAATCCCCGGGCTAAATAATTCGCGAACCGGTGTACCAATCGAGGAACGTTCTTTTTTACAAGTATCTGTCCGATACCGCCTACAACCTGCGCACGAAACTCATTTGAGTTTTTATTTGAATAATGAGCGCCTCCCGCTCATTCACACGGTGCGCAGGTTGTAGGCGGTATCGGACAGATACTTGTAAAAAAAAAGTTCTTCGATTGGTGCACCGGTTCGCGAATTATTTAGCCCGGGGATTTAACTGAGACACCCGGTATATAGACAGGCAGCGAAACTCCCATAGGCCCCTGCGTCCTCAGAATGACGCCAAGATAGAGACCATCAGCGCCAACCATCCGTTGCGCCGACTACTACGATTGTAAATAAATGACGTCAGATATGACGTCAGCAGTATGAATAATAAGCAGTGCATAATTATGGCGCGTTTCCATTCGCGTACTTCCTTTGTGTTGTATTCCCTTCCCATTTTCCTGACCGAACCATACTAATCATCCAGGGCAGCAATACTAGACGAGAACAGAGAAAAATAAATCATATCAGGTTAAACGACACATATCAGTCCGAAATACATACAGTTATCACAGGTTTTGACGAAGGGTATGTGATAACCACAAATAAACAGGAAGTTTCACCTAATGTCCATTTCTCACCTAGAACTAAACGTACACGCTGTTGATTAGCTGTTTGTATTTGTTCAATGAGTGGTCATAATGGCTCAGTTGCAAAAAGCATGGCATCGTTGATGCGCAGCTGATTCCCTAACACGCACGCTATCATGACCGGTCTCGCCGTGACTAAACTTTTTCTTTTTTCGCGGGGCCAGTAACAGGGGATGCATTGCCCTCATCTGTTCACACGTGTTAATCTTGGTCTACAGCTTCGAGATACTGTCGCTTCCTGTTCAATCCAAAAAGTGCACGAACTCCGCATTACAATGGACGGACACACGGCACGCATACAAGGATGCACGGACAAACGAGCCATGCGCAGTGGAGCAGGATACGGAAACGTACTCGGGTGGTAGATGATTTCGTATATGTGTACTAGTGGGGCAACAGATAGCTATACCTATATCTAAATTATGAATAAATTATTAGTACATACAAGACCCATGAGCGCGTCGTAAATATTTTTCGTTTAGGATCGTACCTGCGCTACCAACACCGAAGATCGCTCGAGCCACGGAGATGACAGTGGTGCCGGGTCAGATTTGTTTTTTTTTTTTTCCCGCCTTCGCTACCTGGCTAAATCTGAGCTCCGAGGCTGTTTGAGGCACAAGGGGATATAAGTCTATCAACACATAGTTGACCAAATAAGTGTGTTACAGATAGGGATATCTGTAAATGAATTGCAGAGCCTGAGGGAACATCGAACAGCAGCGCAACACCGACGTCCAAGTGATGATACGAACGATCGCTGAGTTTCTAACTGACTGACACACCCTGACTTTTCCTCCTTCCTTGTAATACCCGTATGGGCCATCACCCGTATTATCATATCATCACCTCATATCTGTATTAGCCATCAGGCTTGTGATACGCTTCCGACAAATATTAAAAAGCGAGGAAAACGAGGACGTATCAGTGTATCTTTCATCCTGCCAGTCGTGTCGAATGTCTATGTCGTAACAGTAGCTGACATGAAAACCTGTTTTAGAAACGGTATCCGGCAATCGGGCTAGAAGGGTAAAATGTATGAAGATTCAGACTGCATTTCAAAGCATTTTGCTTGTGTTCACTTGGTTCCGTACATCGCACTTATGCGCGTGTCAGCGAATGCAGGATTACTCGAAGGAGTCTTGTTTCCACACTTCAAAACTTTGTGGAGGGCAGGCTACAAATTAGGGAGCTCTGAAGCCTTGCTTGTGTCCCCCACTTTATACTGCCATATCGAACGATGTGGTGGAAAAGGGGGCTCATCAGAATATCCGATGCCGCATTACATTTCACTGTAGCGCAGCGGCTTGCTCTAATCTTTTCGAACTGATTTGATGATTGACTTAAACAGTGCTAACCATTGTATGCATCCTGTAATGCGTTCTCTCAACGGAACATCCGATTAAAGAGTACGCCACGAAATCTTGACCTTGAAGCGCCAGCACAAGTTTGAAAGTTATTTCTTTGAATTACGTGTTACTCCTTTTAATTATGCTTTTCCTGGTTTCGTTGGAGGAGCTACAGGAATCGTCCCAGAGCTCCCCTGTAACACCGCAAAACACCTAGGATGTCGAAAAGATTAGTTGTTTCACCGTGTGATCTTTCAGAAACGACTTTATTTAATAAACAATTATTCATATGAACAGGCTCCCACATGTTGCTTTCGGCTTTCGCGACAATTTAACACAGCAGCCGTATATGGCAACCACACGCGCTGCTCACTGCAATTAATGAGTCCACAGTTATTCAACCCATTTCTCACCCGATGCTCATTAAGAAAACAAAGACACGAAACTGCTCTCGAGGGTTGTCACGGTCTCTAATGCGTTTCCCGCGTGTGGATTGCGCTAAGGTGGATACCCTTTGGTGGAATGTTGAAAGTGGCACGAGTACGACTTTTTGGGACAATTGAATATGTGTTAATTGTCACAAAAGGCGTACACGTCTTCTGCTCAAATCAGAAGCGAAAACTGTATCGTTCGGCCCAATCGCTGCCGCAGAGCGTTCAGCATTTGAGTCGCAGTTACCAAAGAAGCATTCACTCTCAGAACAGAACTGGAGAGGATGAATGAACAATCAGGATAAACACAATATTTAAGCTTCATCAACGCCCAAGCATTGATCTGAAAGGTGGCAGTTGACGAAAAGTCAGCCGGTGACGGGATTCGAACCCACACCTGACCGGCAATCACAGTGGTGTGGGTTCAGAACTTCACCCATGAACATGCTGCTAGCCAACCATCATCCCAAATGGGTTCCGGGACATTTCATCGAATGCCATCTCATCGAAAAATCTACGTTTCATCGAATGCCGATTCATCGAACGACGTTTTATCGAGTGGGTGACCGCCGTTTCATGGAATCGCTTTTTATTTCGTCCGAAACATTTTATTGATTAGAGATGCCAATTGTAGTTACGTCTTACAATCTTAAAAACTGACTCGAATCCAGTTTCCCTTCTTTGCAAAGAAAACGCCATTAGCTACTATCATGAAGCAGGTTCACCGTTCATGGGCCTGTTCGCTGAGATTATGACAGCAATCTAAAGGTAATGGCAAATGCTATGGGCCCGATAGGGGACATGGTCAACGAAATGAAAGAAAGACATGCAAAGTGGGTGGACCTGATTCAACGGAAGTGTTTCTGGAGGGGTACGGACAATTGCTCGCTGTCGACGCGCTGAAGCCGAACAATATTAGATTGCTCAACTAGCAACAGCCCCACAATGACAAGTACATATTTTTCTGGCACCACTGAGAATGGCTAATTTTCTTATGCGTAAATTTACTCCAATCATATTTTTTATTGCAGTAAAATGCCTGAAATATAAGGACATATCTATGGCTTTGTATACTACGCACCTATACACGTGTGTGTGAGGACATACGCGTATCATAACGTGGTGAAATATAATAAATTTTATTGCTAGTGTGGTTTTTTGCAGGCGTATGCTGGCGAATCCATCTGGTTACTTTTAGCAATCTTTATGACGTACTCGTACCGTTCACAGGAAGCTTCGTTTTCCCATCTCACAGGTAACGACTTCAATGGACCATACCTAGATATCAGCTGTTTTCTCCGTTTATAGGTCTGGCGAGGCATTTTGTAGCACTACTAAACCTAATATTTTCGCAGACCATCCATGGGACAGTCACTCTCTAAATGAAACAAATGATTTCGCGACTCAGTCATTCATTTCATTCATATTTAATATTGAAAAGTAATTACCGTAGGGGAGACCGGGAAGAGTTGTCACAGTTTTTACTTCTGACCTTGCAGTAACGAAAATACGTTCGTCAAGCTAATGAAACCAACGCTGGATTTTAGTGCGATCTTTTGGCTACACAACGCACATATTAAACTAAAGCTGGCTTCCAAAAACAGTTTATAAAAGACATTTACGCGGAGGTCGTCAAGTGTGACAATACGCCCCAGTAGCGGGGCAAGTTGTCACACGGGCTGGGGCAGGTCGTCTCAGCTGCATTTTCTCATAATCTTTACTGTGGAGGTGTACCGAATGGAATACCATTAAAAATGTATATGGAAAAAATACTAAGCGCGCAGAGAAGAACCTATTATCTTAGGCCTTACATTTTATATTTCCACGTCTGGCTGCTGTACAGGATTAATGCAAGCTAGCCGTTACTGGCTGGTAGACAGGCACTGTAAATGAGAAAAGTGGAGCGCACTAAATTATTACACGATCTCTAAGATGTACTAAAAAAGTTACTGAAGCACTTTCTCGCGGATATAGTTTGCGCTTTCAATTGCTCTAGCAGTTGAAACTCTTCACAACTTTCCCCACGTCATATGGGAGAATTGACTCATACGATACCCACCACTTTACCTCTGCAGTGGACTTAATTGTGGGATGTATTCTGCTGAAAATCCGTGAAAAGATTTCCGAAAATTGAATAAACATTAAGAACGCGTGCATTCTTTAGAGCGTTAGTGTGTGTCGTGGAAAATTTCAAAATTGCAAGAACGGAAAATTTTATTTACTCGTGACTGAAACAAGTCTTGTGCTGGCTGCACCTTGCCATGCTCTCCAGGACAATGAAAGTTTCTTCAGTTAGTGGTTGCTCGTGCCGCTAACAAACTGCTGATCTGCTTTGTTTTCTTTAAGTAGTGAATGTGACAACTGACCCGTGCGACAACTCTGCCCGGTCTCCCCATATTAAACATAAAAGTAGGAAGCAAGCGAAACGCTGACCGGACGTACATTCCGATAAAAAAATACCGTTCCTCTCGCTACAAATTTAGTTGCCGAAAAATTTGTGAAGTTGAGAAAACCGCTTCAAAGCGGGTAAATTTCAGGGGGTAAATTGGTCGTGGCGATATGAAGCTAGAAAGGTGTGTATACACAGAACTGCAGAGGAACACATTGAGAACACATCCACAGAAAATCAGAAATGTGATTTTTGTTAAACTCACGGATTTTTTTCTCTCTCTGAGGCACACCCGGTGCCGCGCGCTCGTCTCCAGAGGCGACACGCTGTCACCGTTCTCCCTTGGGCAATGGAAAAATTGAAATTTCGATAGAATGGACACTAAAAACGCAGGGATTTATATCCAAGCCTGCGATTACTGCTTTTTTTAATAAATAAAACTATGTTGCGGATCAAATTTGACACCCTGTATGTTGTACGTTTCTCCAGATTATGCAATGTCTAGCTTTCTATACATCGAATATCTACAGGTTTAGTTTCTGATTGGTATTTCTTTTTTCTTCCGCCAAGACGAGACATTATGCATCAAAAATTTCATCGAGGTACAGGCTCGTTCCATCAGACCCACATTTGATACTGCATTGACGCGTACTATAAAATCTTAAATGAAGTCTGAAATCGGATAGGTCGTTCCATTCGGTGCAATGATTGACCTTCACCGCGTTATGTGGGGAAGCTTTGTTCTAAGGGTATAGCAATGTATTCGGATGTCACTTTCCACAGAACAATGAATATAACGGTGTAGCCGATGAGGTAATTAAACATATTACAACAAACATAACACAGCCATCACGACGCCCAGTCACATACTTCAACTTCAATGAATGTGTTTGTTGTCATGGCCCTCTGCATTACAAGTAACTACCCTGGAAACATATATCCCTCACCGCAAAAAAAAAAAAAAAAATAGAGATATCATCGCACTCCGTCGCACTGAAGAAGACCCTGATATTTCACTCCTTCGGCTTCTCTGGCACGTTTAACTGGGAACCCTTTTACGAAGATGTTTGTGTTTGCCGTCATTTCAAAGGGGCAGTTCTTTAAAGCTCTCCTTTGAGGCAGCATTGGAAAGGCGTCGCCCCTGTCAATTTCTTTGCCTTTCAGTGGGAATCATAAGAGCTGTTCACGCTTTTTCAGTGAAGCGCGACATAGAGCTACTGACAATAACATGCGTAAGTTTCACTGGCATTGAACAGAACACACACTTTCGGATCCTGCTGAAGGCGTGTTCAGCCCGACTCGACGGGGACGAAAGTGTCTAAAGATAAGGGAGTTATGTCGAACGGTCGTTTTGTATTGAGGCGGAGATTTGGCCAAGTTGGTACATAACTACGTAAAAACAGCGCAGAGATGGGACACGAAGAAGAAACAAGTCCACACACAGAGCGCTGACTAGCAACTGAAGCTTTACTTCCCAAAGGGGGGGGGGGGGCAAAACCGAGGAGAACATGATATGTGGACAATCAAGAACAATCTTAGAAATAAATAATCTCTTTGTACAATAGGTACTGACGTCTTGCTGACACATCTTTCACCTCTAGCACAAATTCACAATAGAGGTGAAAGATGTGTCAGCAAGCCGTCAGTGGACCTATTGTACAAAGAGATTAGTTATCTCCAAGATTGTTCTTGAGTGTCCTCATATCATGGTCTCCTCTCCTTTTCGGTTTTGCCCCCCCCCCCCTTTGGGAAGTAAAGCTTCAGTTGCTAGTCAGCGCTCTGTGTGTGCACTCGTTACTTCTTCGTGTCCCGTCTCTGTGCCGTTTATTACGCAGTCTTTTTGTAGGTTCTAGGTTCGTTTTGCATGTCCGGCTAAGTGAATGATTTAGCATTACTCTTGGTCGAAAATTAGTTCCTTGAACACCACTGTTAATATTGTTGACACGAAACTCCCAGCTCGACATTTTTGTCGTTGTTCGTGTGTGTGAAAGTCGCGTAGTGTTCTGTTTGCAGATAAATCGCCTAAACGGCATCAGAGTAGCGCCCTTCGCTCAGTAGAGCCAGTGGTCGAGCTCTCTTTCGGGCGAATGCGTGGATAAATTGGAGAAAGGAACCAGGTATAGTGCCGCTATGGATGGAAGAGGCCCTAGCTATCGCAGCATCACAGCAGTAGAGCCGAAGTAGGCGGTGACCTATACTTGTCCTAGCCTGCACCCCTAGCAGCATGACCCAGTGGTTCACACTTCGGCCATTGTTTTTACCTCCAAGGTGATGCTGAAGACTGGAACGTGCTGCGTTCCAATCCTACCACTGGCTGGTAAAAAAAAGAAAAACAGAAAGAACGCGACCTTGTACCGGATGCTTGTGTCTCAGTGGTATTGGCAACTCCAACAACCACAGAGGGCGCTGCTACATTTTAAAATGGCGTCCGAAAACTGGGTGCTTAATCGCTTCATCGTCGTTACGGTCGTTACAAGCTAACGAGTGGCGGATAATTCAAAAATATGGGCACGTGATAAAACACGTGCACAGCGCTCTTCGCGCGATACGTGAAGGCCGTGGTACACGTCACGCGCAATGTGTCACGTGCCCACCTTTTTAAACTTCCCGCCCGGCTTTTTGAATTTCCCGCCACTCGTTAGCTTGTAACTACCGTAACGACGATGAAGCCATTAAGCCCCCAGGTCCGTCGGCACCCATACGCTTCCTGCGATAATGAAATTCGTCGGTTGCACGGTCGAGTCGCGTTGTTTCGTTGAGGCTGAATGTGTGCTGGCAATAAAACACAATATCCTTGGTGGCATCACGCAAAACGAAGTTCATGAAGTAACAGGCGTCGCACTTTGCCTGCAAACTTCCGGCATATACAAGCAGCCGCACACCGTGGAAACCGTGTTCTCGTTTCAATCACGCGACAGTGAAACTCCACATAGGTCATTAAGTGTTTCTGTTCTTGCACAGCTGGTCAGTCAGAAAAGTGTAAACACGTCGCCGCACTACTGCTTACCAGTAAGTAAAGTTTATTTTCGTCAATGTAATTAGCGCCAGCATGTCTACACATACACACCGTGCGCTGCATGTCTTTACATACGATGCTCGTTAATAGCCTGTTGAACGTAACCGTTTTGTAAATTTTGTGAAAAAAACAGTAAGCGTAGTTAGCAGTTACAGAGTGTTGCACCTAACGTGTTCAAAACATTATAAAAGTTATACTTGTGTGAAAATAATGGAGTCAATGCTATTTACCAGCAGTATCATAGTGCAGTATTCGTTGGGGAATTTTAAGGATGTGTCGTGTACCCAGTACGGGGGAACGAAAAGATTCTCTGGCACGGGCTTTGAGTAGAATCTTCCTGTACAGCAGTTTTCTGTAATCAATGTAGAGTTCTCCACATGGCGGTTGTCTGAGTGTCTTCTTCGCAAGGTGTCCGGCGCAAAGAAGATCCGGCGGGGTCCACCAGGCCGGATGCATCTACTCTGATATTGAGTTATTTCGTCAACGGGCAAAGACCCACGGAACATCCTAGCCTCACTATGACTTCCGACCATTTTTGTCAATTTTAAGTCGCGAGAATTTCACTCCGAAATTGAAGACTTACGGGCAATCATGGTAATGCAATCCCAATAAAACTTGTACCATTACTTGTACCTTACTTGTGTAACATGACTTGTACCTTTTTCAAACTCGCGTCGTATCCTACCGGCTGTCCAGCAAACCACGATCGGAGCAAGCCAAACCACACCCGGCGCCATACTGGCGCCATCTATTGAATATGTCGGGAATCCTCTTCGGCGCCGTCAGGGTCACAGAGCATCAGCAGAAGCGCTCTGAAAATGTCAATTTGTCAAACCAAAGTTACGTTATTGTTTTTTTCCAACTCCCGGTTGAGGTTCTACGTGAACGTGAAACGGCTCGGCACTTCCTCCGTTTGCGTGCTCACATTCCCCGTCGCCCGCTCCTCAGGAAAATTCGATACCGCCCTGACAGCGACTTCTATCGAGTAGCGCAGAGGTGTGACACGCCCGACTCTCACTGGCTTCATAGCTAAGGACATTATACCACCGGAAGCCCCCTGGTCTCTGCCGGTACCGGTGACTTTCGTAAGTCTTCCGAACCTTCTGGAAAGAAGAGATCAGGTCCCCCCTCCAGTCCTTCGAGCCCATTTTCACGCTCTGGTAGACGAGAAGTTTTCTACGTTTGCGGAAACGTATACAGATGGCGCATCCCGCAACAACAAGTCCGCCTCAGCATTCGTCATACCATCCGAAGGCGCAGTGCAAGGACGACGCCTTTCACATCCAGCCTCCTCAACAGCTGCGGAACTCTATGCCATCGTTTTCTTCCTACAACACATCGCTGATTTTACCCCGCGGGAATGGGCAGTCTTCACAGACTCCAAACCTGCACTTCAAGCTATTGCAATTTCCGGCATACGAGGCCCATCCGCACCCCTATTCACAGATGTGTTAATGGCTTACCACAACGTCTATGCAGCAGGCCACAGGATAGTTCTCCAGTGGGTTCCAGCCCATTGTGGTGTCGTGGGGAACGAGCAGGCCGACAGCGCCGTAGAAGCAGCACTGTCGTATCGGACACGGACCAGTATTGCTCTGCTGAGAGGAGACCGCCGTTCCATTCTGCGACGCCTCGTGACATCCCTGGCTTCCCGCCAATGGACAACCGACATTCTCCCTCCATCTATGTTGAGCAGAGTTGATCCAACGCTCGCTTTCCGCATGCCACGAAACACCTCTCGTCAAGATGCTGCATTAATCCACCTAATGCGCCTCGATGTGGCCTTTACAGCTCAGTGGGGTTACCGTTTGAGACAAGTTGACTCTCCCACCTGCTGCCACTGTGGTGCTCTTGAGGATCTGGAGCACATTCTTCTTCATTGCCCCCACTATCAACCTTCCCGAACCGCACTCTCCGAGTCTCTTAGTTAGCTGGACTCTCGCCCCTTCTGCCCATCGAAATTGCTTTGTCCCTGGCCCAATCCAGCCCAGCAACGATCTGCGCTTAAAGCTCTTTTGACATTTTTGGACACCATCGGACTTCGATCGTTATTGTGAAGGGCTCATTATTTTATTCCCCACATCCCCACCAGCAATGGGGCAGAATATCGCCTCTGGCGATGAACCTCCCCACTCAAAATAAAGTTGTTGTTGTTTTGTTTTTTTCTTTCCAGAAACAGAAAGCGCATGTAGCAGTTACCCTATTCCATTTGCAGCGGCGCGTGGACGACGACGACGACGTGCCAGTACGTTCGCCATGGCACAAGATAGTCAGTTCTATCCTGAAAGTGTTAGGGCTAGTTCCTCGCCATTTCATAGCTCGCAAGTTCACTTTTAGTCCGCCTTCGCCTACGCAGAGTGGGTGGCCGTTTAATGCTCAGGGGCGTGTTCACAGTCATGTCGCAGATTCACAAATTTGCGTTGACTCCGCTCATCATCGTACCCGCAGGCGGGCCACGTAGGACGCTTCACGGGATCAGCGCTACAGGGCCGTTCCCTGCCAGCCCGTCCGCCTATGCTCGTCGCCGTTGGGAGAGGAGACTGAACGACGAAAATTATTTCGATGTACGCGTTGGAAATACATCTTTATGTGTCTTTACATAAGGAAGGTGTCGCTGATGACGACTCATTGCGGAAACATTACACTCAGGATGCCTAATACAGAGAGCATCGTGACAAAAACATTTCGAATTAATAGTGTTAGTTTTGTAAATTTTGTATTAATACGACACTTGTACACAAACCAGGTAGGCTGTGTATCGTGCCATATCCTCACAAATGCCCGGACTTGAACATCAGTCTAAAAGTATTAGATCTTCGATGGAGTATTTTCATGAAGCTTTAGAGATCGTGAATATGAGACAAGTAGGCAATGAACGATAATGTAGAACAGGATGATTGATTCTCCACGCGCTCCCGTGCGACTCAACGGTTGGCGACTGCACGCGCTCTCGTACAACACGACAGTTAGCGGCGGCGGCTATTTAGGCATTATAACGCACCAGCTCGCGTAGCTCAGTGGTTACCGTGCTGGCCATGTCACGTCGAGACTGCGAGGTACCCAGGTTCGAATCCCGGTGCTGTTTGAGGTTTTTCCTGGGTTTTCTTCAGACGCTTTCAGACATACGTCGGCCCAGGACGCACATTCCCACAGGGCGTCAGTCGTGACATTGCCACCTCTGTGAGGCCGACAACGGCGGGCCCTTTCACCATCCACCGCCACCAGGCACTACAAAGCAATGATTTTTTTCTTTTTTTACTTGCACCACGGCTATTGGATGGCCTCTCGCATAGCGCTGACCAGGGCGAAACAAACCCGAGCTTGTGACCAGCTCCCGTGGCTCAGTGGTTAGCGTGCTGGCCATGTCACGTCGAGACTGGGAGGTAGCCGGGTTCGAATCCCGGTGCCGGCTGTGCTGTCTGGGGTTTTTCCTGGGTTTTCCTCAGACGCTTTCAGACATATGTCGGCACAGTTCCCCTAGAAGTCGGCCCAGGACGCACACTTCCCCAGGGCGTCAGTCGTGACGTTGCCCACATACGTGAGGCCGACATACGGCAAGTCCTTTCACCATCACCACCACCACCGAGCTTGTGAAGCTAACGTGCCCCTGGAGTGAAGCCACGGGTTCAGAAGCTCGCCAGCACCATTCGCCCTCCGTGACATTCCATCATCGCCGATCAGGACTCACGTAGAGGGACACTATCTCATCTACACATTGCAAAATACCTTCCTTACTAATATGGGAAAAAAACTGCGAAAACCGCCGTTTGCATGGAGGCCCAGAGGCACAGATCTCCGAAAGAAGCGATCCGAGGCGGCCATGAAAATATCCTTGCATGTTTCCTTTTCCATGCTTCTGCTGATAACGCTAAAGTTATCTGGAACAACAGTGAGGAAGAAATGTGAAGTATAGGGTCGACCGTTTTCTTCCGCCGGATCCTGCGTTTACTTGACGCAGAACCCTGCTCGGCCGACAAGTTGCGCTCCTGGAAACGACGGTTTTCGCTTCCCCCCCCCCCCCCCCCAGCTATTAGCATTGTTGTAGGGAGTGTATCTGGCAATGGAATTGGGTAAATCTGATATGCGCTTTCTGTTTGTGGAGAAAGAATGTTTGGTTTGGAAAATTTCCAAGTTCGAAAGAGTAGTTATTGTTCTGAATAAAAAAAAGCTTATCAAAACTTGTCTCTCGCAGCGGTCTTTTCACCAGCGTATTATCGAGTCGAACGTTATTCGAGGAAACTTGAAAATTGCATCAGTCTCACCGCAAGCTTCGCGATGACTAGCGGAGTCTTTTAGAGGCTGCTTCACCTAACGTGTTCAAAATTTTACAACAAATCTATTTGTGATAGGCGAAACCATCTCAAACCACAGAGGGCCTGAGGCTATTCCCTTAAGATATCCAAGAGCACGTGAGTTCAAACTTTCACAACAACTTCAAAGACTTTAACACATATTTTCAAACATCACTAATTCACTGGTCAAACTGAAATCCTCGCGCTTTTCAGGAAAGCGATAAAGACTAAAGGAAACATTTTTCGACTGTGCTAACTTCAGAAGGTTGGAATTCGAGATACCAGACGCAAGTCGTCTCACGCGTCGAGGCAGAACAGAAGAAAGCAGCCTCGTAATGTGCATGAAACAACATTGCATTCGGTTGACATTTTGCTTGCCGAGGCAAGGGAGTTTCTGGACGCTATCATCAACGTGAAAAGGTAGGCAAGGGATGTGGGAAGGCAGAAAAGCGAATGGAATGCGAGGAAGCTCCATCAGGGTTGTAAGTCTTGGCCACTCTTGGTTTCGGTTGGCGCCATACTGTCGGACTGGCTATTATTTGGGCTTACTATTATATGGGTTTTCCGAAGACTTTCCAGACGAATGTCGGCACAGTTCCCCCTGAAGCTGGCCCAGGACGCATACTAACCCCCCTGTCCCCCACTCCTTCCTGCTGTCCTCTCTCCATCTATCCACATCTGTACGCCGCTCATAGGCGCAGTTGCTTCAAGGCGCTAACACGAGAAAAAAAACTATTATTGCCTTTTCGCAACATAGTTTAAAAGTGCCGCACCGTACTATTATTGACTTATCGCCTTGATATTTTTGGCTACTCGTCCGAGGTCCCACTGACGAAGGCAGTGAGACAGAAAAATGAAAGTGAGATACACGATTTCTGAAGCAAGCCTTACCGTTCTTTTTTTTTTTTTTTTTCAACTTATATCCCTGTCACACGACACTTTCAACGCAATGGTTGGTTTGTCGACAGGCGGCGCTAACAGCTCCGAGGCAGCCACGAAGGCAGTACCCTTGGGTTGCCAAATATGTCCATAAAAAGTCACGAATAGCCGCACCTGCTTCCGCATTGTGCTGTATACTAAGCCTTTACGGGGGGGTGTCGAGAGTGGCCGTGATTAAACATATTCGCAAAGGCAGTCGCCCGTCATACGCAGACTAAAACCGTCACCGTGAAATTCCATGGGCCTGTGCAGGAACATTTGCAAATTAATGTATCTTTTCGTTTACTACTGCAAATTCACTGAGGAAGATGCCGATGGCGGTTTTCAAGCCGCCTCGAGTATTTCAATCCCGTTCAGGGAACTGGATCGGGTTAAGCAGGATCGCAGTTCGATCCTGCTCGAACGTGTCCGTGCAGCAGCGCCGGATCCGCATTGAGTTCGATGAGGATTGGCTCCATGCCGATCGAAGTGCCCTTGTGACACTACACCGGAAAGGACAAGGTACGAGCGGTTTTGAGCCGGTGATAAAGACCCATGATTTGTTTCGTCCCTCTGTGTTATTACGCGCGCACTGTCATGGTTTGCTTCTAGGCTGATTCACACTGCTGCGTTTACGGTTGCGCTTGAGTTTTACGTCCGCTGACACTGAATCAATGGAAAGTTTTAGGTAATCGTAAGCATGTAATCGTAAGTATGAAGTGCTTATGAACGACAGCAAAACGCGCACGATTCACGCAAACAACCTTCTGGCGTTCAAGGCGCGGGTGAACCACATCGGTGTAATTTTCTAAGGGGAAGACGACTTTGGGAACGTGGAGCGAGCGCCGACGAGACGAGATGGGCAGTCTGTTTTGCCACAGGAAGCAATCTCCCATTTGAGCATAGAGCAGCAGGGTCAAGTGCGACAACTGTTTGACGAATTCGCAACTCTTTGTCAAGACGTTCCTGCGGGCACAGTTGACGACCTCTACCCCATGTCGATACAACAAGAGTTACTTTACCGAGTAGGATGGGCGCGCTTCATCACCCTATTAGATCTTCGAAGGGGATATTGGCAGATCCCGTTGGACCCGGACAGCCAGGAAAAGGCAGCGTTTGTGACTCATTTTGGGCAGTTCACTTGGCGGGTAATGCCATTTCGGCTCAAAAACGCTGCGGCCGCATTCCAGCGCATTATAAATACAGTGCTAGTCGATCATCAGGAATACGCTTAGCGCCTATCTTGATGATATCGCGGTGTATTCTAAAGACTGGGATGAACATTTAAGACACTTGAGATTAATTCTTGCCGCATTAGAGGACGCGGGGTTAACCGTGAACGTGGCAAAGTCTCAAGTGGCGCACGGTTCTATCCGCTATCTGCGCCACATCGTCGGCTCAGGTGCCCATTCTCCCGATCCAGAAAAGGTAGAGACCATCTCGAATCTCAAGAGACAGACCACAAAGAAAGAACTCAGAAGTGTGTTGGGACTTTGTGGTTATTACCGCGAGTATGCAAAGTGATTTGCGGAAATTGCGCAACCTTTGACAAGGTTACCCGGGAAGAAGGTCCCCAACAAGATTCCATGGGACAAAGAGGCGGAGGCCTCGTTTCAGACTGTAAAGTCTCGGCTGGCCGACAGTGATGGCCACTAACTACTTCGACAGTAGTTTAACTATAACTACTAACTACTTCGCGATGGAGTAGTTTAACTAGTAGTTCGACTACTTTTCAGGGGAGGTAGTTAAAACTACTTTAACTATTGCAATGTATTTTAACTACATCTCTAACTACTTAACGTTGTCCATCAACACCAATCCCATTCTATAGTGTCCTTGGACACCTAAATATGAATCACAAGCAGCGATAAAAGTGAAGATATAGTACACATGCACGGCACAATTGCTCTACACGTCCGTTCTCATCAAACAAGCAGCTCAAGGTAAAAGTCGGAAGCACAATCGTGCCGTAAAGCTTGCGGCAAAATCGGAAGTAGTTGGCGCATGCAGTAGCCTAACTACTGTAGTTAACTACTCGAAATAGTAGTTTATCTAGTAGTTGCACACTACATTTCTGCAAGTAGTTGATAACTACATTTCTGCAAGTAGTTGATAACTACTTTTAACTACAATCAGGTAGTTTAACTAGTAGTTTAACTACTTGTAGTTAACTACTGGCCATCACTGCCGGCCGATGCGGTGGCACTTGCGACGCCGGACCCCGAAAAACCATACTGGATTTTCACAGATGCCTCAGCGCACGCGGCTGGTGCATGCTTGGCTCAAATTAATGACGCCGGCAAAGAGGTACCAATACCATTCGCGAGCCACAGATTATCGGGAGCGCAGACTCGCTGGGCGGCGATCGACCGCGATGCGTTCGCGGTTATCTGTGCTCTCAATAAATTCGATCATTGGGTCTTCAGGGCTAAGGTAACTGTGGTATCTGACCACAACCGTCTTGCTTACCTCACATGCGCGCCACCCCAGGGGTCCAAGCTAGCGCGTTGGGCACTAGCCTTACAGATGTACAATGTAAGGATAATTCACAGGAAGGGCAGTGCTCACACTAACGCCGACGCATATCGCGTCTGCAGTTCGAGTGAAACTAGGTCGCGTCAGACATATTAGTGTCTGGGGTGGAAGGACCTCGAGAGCCACTGACTCTCACCTCATTGTGGGGGCAGTTCCTGTGTTGTGTCTTGCAGTGGTTATTTGTGTGACATTGTAATGACAACTAATCTGTAAATATGTGTGTTGGGACCCACAACTACTGGACATATTTGCACTGTGTTAATTTGCGGCAGTCTTAAGTTCTATGTGATTGCAGCCTGTTGTTATCGTAATCCAGATGACTAGGCTACACAAGTCTTAGCGATATTGTTCCTTGTGTCCCAATAGTGCCCCACAAATAACTTAAGGGGGGGGGGGATGTAAGAGTTGTACTCTTTAGAAACCTCGCGAATATAGTGCATTTCCAACTCAGTAGAATAGCCACCCGACAGAGACAGAGACTCGGGGAAAGCACGTTGGACGGGGGACACTTGACACCTCAGGGGGTCCTCGCGACCAGATGCTCGTTGGCAAGAAATCAGTAGAGTGGGACAAGGAAGATGCACTGTCCAAAGTTGCATGGTGCACGGGTTGACAGCTTGGTCCGTTTACCATAAATACCGAGTAGTGGGCGGACAATTAGGAGGTGCCTGGTTCGGTCTAAATTCAAACTAGGCCAACCATGAGTTGGAGACGTTTGGACCGGGCTCCTGGGATTGGTGTTTGCTCGGGGGGGGGGGGGGGTTGTGTCCCAAATATCACCCTTTTAAGCGGAGGACACACGAAAATCCGTGTGTGGAATCCGCAACGATTTGATGGAGATGAGGAGAAAGCCCCGTGACTTCAGTCGCAATGGTATTGTCTTGTATATAGTTATGTAAATAAAGCCCCGTTACTGTTCGAAAATACCGCCTGTCGGACGTCTCTTGGGAATATCTCCGATCTGTGAGCACAGCAACGGACCACCTTCCAGCCAACAACGGAAGAAACTTTACTCCTTCCTTTCGTAAGCCATTAGTTGATGCCGGTAGCTCCTAATGTCAAGCTTGTTTTCTTGAATTCTAGCAATAAGGCACTCCTTGCTGTACCTCGCCGTAAGATTTCTTCCATAAGGCGTATTTACCTTGGGCATGCAAATGAGGGATCTCGGTATTACGTTTCTTCTTGAGCACTCTGTTTGAAATGGAGGTGACAGTCCACACGTGTAAGTCGCACAGCGCAGTTGATGTAAATCCGGGCGGATTTTTTTTTTTTTTTTCGCTGCGGCATCTTCTACGAATAAAATGAGCTCCTGCGAAAGAACGATGAGCGCAGATGACCTACAGAGCACGCGCAAGGCTCTGTTCCGCACACCTTTAAAAAAACCTCCCCACGTGCAAAGAGCGCATCGGCGAACGAGAAGAGGTCTTCACGTATCACGGGCTCCGGCACGTATCAAAATTCGGGGAGGATTTCTTCACGCACGTGCGTGTTTCGGGATTTTTTAAACGTGGAATGACTTTCAACTATCATGGTCTCTAATTTTGATCTCCCGCTTTTGACCGAAATCCCCTAACTAGAGAGTAAATTAGGAAATTTTAGGTAAGTAGTCATCTTTTTGTTGCACACTTTCTTCGACGGGATGTCATTCTGGCCGTGGAACTCCACTGCAAAAACTGCATCTATTTTCCTCTGCTAGTTTTTTAATAAAATTTTTGTAACGAATAAAAGAAAACACCCTGTATGTGCAAACCTCCACCATCCACGCCGAGAGTGCGTTCGCCACATGACGAACGTGACTTTGCGTTCGGCGCGTGCGGATGCGCACGCGGCACGTCCTTGGGTACGCAAAAGAAAATTGCGTATGCCGAAAACTCTCTATTGCTCAGTTTACGGATACGTGCACCGGTATCTCTTGACGTGCATTCCCTCACGGAATGGGTTGACGCATTCGTAGCCGCATTCAGATTAGCGAGTTTCAGTATATCGTACGCTGAGACATGTACAAGATACCTAAAAAAGTATTTAAAATAAGATAGTAAATACTGCCGAAAAATTGTAATTAAGATAGAGTATAAATACTTCAAAATTAAAGTAATCAAGTTAGAGTAGCAAATACTTCAAAAAGTATTTAAGATACAGTTAAGATACTTGGGTAGGCGTCGTAGCAAAGTACGTGAACGTGAGTATGACAAACGTTTGAGCTTGAAACACGTGAGTTTGATGTCTTACCGGTCGAAAGCATCTTCTTCTTGTGTAAGCAAAGCTTGCATTTGGCTGAAATATTATTATCGGTTTCCGAAACATATTCGAAAATCGTCCGAAGGTTTGGCTAGGGGAGTGAACGCGCCTCTTTCGTTTGGTCCGTTCTGCGAACTGACAACTCGTGCAGTATGACTTCTTGATGTCCATAAAATACAAAAGCCCCAACCGTGCTTGCGGCAGTCACTGACCGATCTGTCATACACACGACCTACTACATACAAACATTACATTACATACAGTACAAATTGAAAGAGTAGAAGCTTCTCAAGCAGGGGTGTCCTGGAAGGCTAGAACAGAGTCAGAGGAGATATTTAGGTCAGAACCCTGCTGCAGCTGCAGGGCACTCATTATAGAACCCTTGCTGTTGAATTCTTATTTTCCAGAAAAACAAAATATAAATCAGGTCAACGTACGGGGTCCGAATGGAAATTCCCGCAGAGGGAGCATGCCAATGAAAAAAAAAAAAAAAACAGAGAGAGAGAGAGAAAATGGAAAACTGTGAGGCGATCCAAAAAGTAGTTAAGAGTATCGAGTAGAAGATACCACAAAATGGATTTAAAATAGGGTACAAATACTCCACCGAAAAAGTATTGAGTAAGATAACAGGATAAAACAAATAACATTTAAAATGCAGTATCTTAACTACAATACTCTAAATACGTACAAGTATGCGTACGCTGTCGCTTTGCGTACATAAGGAAATAGCGTGGTGGTGCTGCGCAATGCGCAAAGCTCTGTTCGTGTCTTGAGCGTGCGCAGAACCACCAACGCTCTCCCTCGCGTACGCAAAGGCGATAGCGTACGATATACTAAAACTCAGTATTATTGCCTTCCGGTGTTGCTTTCCTGCAATGGACTCTTTATCCGTTCCTCTGCTCCAAACCATGTAGCACCCGGATTGGTTTGATCACATGACTTCCGCTTCCGTTGCTTTCGTCGAATAAGTCGAAGTGGTATCAACTGCTTGCAGTGTATCAGCAAAGTGGCCTTGGGCATAGTATCCTTCCGCTTACCTGGCAACCGTCTGCCGTAAGCGCAAGCAACACATAGGTGAAAGCGTGAATGCAACAGAGTGAGCCAGTCTTTGGAGCCAGTGTCGTTCTTGTCCCCTCACACGCCATGACTATAGTGTCGGAATTAACCGACTCGCTCGTATGAACGCTGTTTTGGAGTTTCGATATTTGAAATTGTCAGTAAGCCATTCGCTTTGATGTCGTTGAATTTGGCGGATAACGCGTCCACTTACTGATGCCACGGTAGCGGATTCGAACTCGTCCGAAGACGTCAGAAAATTGTTGGTACACATTTCATTGGCACGTCGTCCTCATGGAGGGACGTCAAAAACAAGGAACCGCAGGCTGAGATTTCGGCGTACATTAAAGGAGCATTAAAGTGGTATCTAACATGGCAAAAAACTGCTGTCATCTTGTAAAGCAGTGTGTGAAAAGCATTCCCCAAAAATATTTTTGTCCAAAGTTGTTTCACTGCGGCGCAATTCATTTGCAAAATCGCCCACCCACTCTCTCAGATCACCCACGCTAAGTGTGACGCTTGTGGTAGAGAGCCCCCTCATTCTGGCGCTCGTCTCCTAGTCCCTGCTAACTACATTTCATCTCGTCTGGACCACATCCATAAGATTAAGCTACCCCATTGTAACACCACTTCCTTTCTAAAATCATTCTTTCCTAAAATAATTAGTGGCTGGAATCTCTTGCCTGAACATGTTGCTTGTACACACGACCCTGCTGATTTTAAGGCTGCCCTCCTCCAATCCAGGGCTTCAGGTCCATCATGCTCTTCCCATGGTACACATGGTCTTCTTCCCTTATCAACTTGATATTTCATTTTTCACTTTTTGTAATACTTTTGTTACGCGTTTCTATTGTACTGTTCTTATGTGCTTCTCTCCACTCCGTTATGTAACACCCCCTAGGGGTCTTTAAGGTACTTAAATAAATAACTAAATAAATTCGTTGGTAGGAAAAATCATCTGCTACGAACATTGCGAGCGGTTTCTTGTTGACTTCTATCCTTTATATGATTTATATCACGTTTTCTAAAAAAAAAAAAAAGAAAGGATATATGCAGCCTGACCCAATAAGGTTGCAATCACAAGAGTAATATATCCGTGCCTTCTGTGCAATCTCAGAATTCACCGTAGCAGAAAGCAAGCGATGACGGCCAGTGCCGTGTATGCCAAAAGGAGTCTGGCCATTAGGAGGAGCCTAAAAAAGAGGCTCGACCTGTCAATCAAACTTAGGCGCATTTCATTGGTTACCGTTTTCCGTGGGAGCTGCCATGACACCAAATTTTCTCCAAGATGGAGGATGGTGCTTGGAACGGCGAACCGGAGATTTCGTGACAAAAAATTTTCACGGACTACTCTAATTTCATACTGTGAGTATATATCCTCATGTACGCATCTGCAAAATCAGCTTCAACTTTCGCTCCGCCATCATTATTTACGTGAAAATGGGATGTTTCGTCGCTAACGTTTGGCCAAGTTAAAATCGTGATGCCAGGAAAATACCAAGCAGGACGACCTTTATACGTAGGATTTTGCATTATATAATTGCATTTTATTTATACATACATCTTTGCTCCTTTTTGATTCAATGTACTTAAATTACGTGATATAAAACTTCATACCGGCTGTCGTCTGCTACGAAGAAGCGGTTGTACCGCCATCCTGGCCAATCACTTCTGCCAGCAACCATTTCTGCATTGCTCAGCCTTCCCAACATGCCTCTCTCCGTGCAGATGGCGTTGATAAAAGTGGGCGCAAAATCCGTCGTTTTGGTCTGTCACCAGTGATATCCGTTTCAATCCAAATCCATCAATTTTCTCCAAAAATGGTAGCGCCCAGTAAATAAGGGTGAAGTATAAGTACTGGATGGATGTAACAATAGACAATTGTATTTCGACCTGTGATTGGCTAGATACTTCAAAAAGTGGGTGGAGCCTCAGGTATAGGCAGGTCCCATTAATGGCCAGACTCCCTTCGGCATACACGGCACTGATGACGGCGGTACTGTGGCGCCACCTGTTAGCCACTGAACCAACTGTGCGGTGAAAACTGTCAGAGGTTGCACACTGTCGGGAAGCACTGGGGTTTCGCTGTACAAGACGTAGTTAATTTCGGACTGCACCACTCGTTCTTCCCGTGGTATCTGCGGTCCCAAAAAATCGTGGCTGTGTCGTTGACAGCCTTCAAACCCTCCGTTTCTGACATCACGCAGCCGGAGAACGCATGGCGTCTCCGAACCGGTAGCAGACGCTCCGGCCTGCGCGGTGTTGCTCACCTCGATCATGTGATCCCAGGACCAATGAGGAGCGTCCCTACCACTCGCGTCGCATAGTGACGCGCGTGACGGCGCTCATCACGTGTCTATCGTGAAGGCGAAGGAGGGTGTTTCGCGCACGGGTGGTTCAGGGAGCTATTGCAGGCGTCCCAATTTCGCTACGGTTGCACTAACTGTGGGAAAACTGTTTTCGGCCGCCTAACATTCCATTCCGACCAAAAACAGAAACAAAGTTGTGTGCCTCTAGACTGCTCCTTTAAAGAACCCTCGGATGAGCAAGAGTAGTCCACATAGCGGTGCAGAGCCACATCATCATCATCATCGTTGTTGTCGTCGCCATCGTCGTCGTCGTCACAATTCATTTTGAGAATATTGGAGCTTCCAAATGTGTCATTGTTTCGAGAGCCGCGGTCAATATGTTGACAAAACAACTCTGAACTCTTAAAAAGAAGAAGTAGCGAGAGAAAGGAACAAATGACCCTGCAGAAGAGGTTTCGCAGATTGTACGTGTTCATGCACTCAAATACACAGCGTAAACTTCTTTTTCGGGCAAGTATTTTTTTTCCTGCTCTTTAGTTATTTGCACTAACATTTGGCTTATATACGCTATTTGCCTTCTGGCATGCTACATACTTTCTGCGACGATCCATAATGACAACCTGCAGGCTTCCATCAGTCGCCTACTGCCATTAATCTCACTCGTTGTTTCATAGAATATGATATACAATATGCAGATTTTATAAAGAATTGCTATTCAGACTATACGTACTCCATATACGCACACCAGGAGAAATATCTACCAATTTAGAAAAGGTATTTTGGCTCCGAAATGACCCTCTGTCCGTTCTTAGACGCTGAATGGAACCCGTGAAGGCAGATATCAAATTTTGGTGCTTTGACTTAAAGAATTATAAAGAATTCAATATATTTTTATTTATTAAAAAGCGCGTTTTGAATGCCATGCTGCGGTACGGATAATCTACACCGTGCTGCGCTCGGATGAATAAAATGGCTTAAGTTACAGCAGAAGACGGAAAAAATAGATGTAGTAGAACAGAGTAAATCATTTTACACGTTTATTCGCTCAAAACAGGTGTATTCTTATAAAAACATCCTCTTCTATCCGGCAGACTGAAGCAAAGGGTGCAAGAAGAGCATTACTAAAGGTGTAATATAGACATACATTTTATCCAATGCATTTTATCCATGCATTTTATCCAATGTCGACCATTAAGGGTGTAAAGTGAGGTGTTGAAAGACGTGTTTACGTCTAATACACTTTTTTTTTTACAACCCCGTTGAACTGGGAATATGGTGTTAAAAATGCTGTTTTAGTTCATGAAAGAGAAATTACGCTGGTTTCACAGCTCCGCTCAGCAAGTAATCACATTATAGACGATAACCTGAGTTCAAAACACAGTATTTGACAGGGAAGAATGTTAGGAATTTAGCTGGTATCTTTGACTCTTAGAGGCGTACATGTTAATTGCAAAAACGCATTCCCGTCACCGTTAAGAAGGAGTATTTGCCAGGAACAACGCCGTCATAAAAGGTTATTTTCCATATAATATTCCCCTTTTAAGGGTGTTTTTGTTGTTACACGCCTGTTATAAGAGTGTTTTATGAGGAATGCACCTAATTAAAGGGTGTTTTAGAGAACACCCTTGATTCGGGTGTAAAGGCAACACCAAAAAAGGTGTGCGCCACGGGACAACCCATTTACACGAAAAATGTGTAAAAAAGCTTACTGTGAAGACTACTACTGAAGACCGTGCATCACTATGCGGTTGCTGTGCTTCCACAATGTACAATGTACAATATCGCATCATGTAGCATCCCTCTAACCGTTGTTTACGTTGTGAAAGCGGTTGTGAGAATGTTGAGAGATTATGTGTATTGTGAGAGCGAAGCCTTATTGACAGGGTCATTGTCATCTACATCCCCGCATATGCACGTTCCAACTCATTAAACACGTCTTCCTGGCCATCGAGTCATTTTCAACCTAACAATCAACCTGCATGTAAGAACATGAATAACTGATTTGGGCGGGAGTTTGCAGGAGTGAAGATCGTGAATAATAAATTTCAGTCAGGTTGCAGGAGAGTGGCTGTTTGCATAGCTCTACGGTAGGGTAATAAAATATGCAGTAAACGTTTGGAATGAGCCTCCTCTGTATTCAATACCTGAAACAGGAATCAGTAGACAGCTTCCTGTGTATCACGGCAATTAACTCATTCTTAAACAAATTGCTGTCATTCCATTTCTCTACTAGAATCGCAGGTCATTTCCCTGATTGCAAATTATAAACCCCACTCAACAGAGCAGTGTGCAGGACGACTGTGGCTTATTGAACGTCTTTCCTGTTATATAATCTTAGTCCACGAACGACCAGAGGAGTCAACCACGTGCACAAAACATATTAGCGACGCAATACCGCTACTAGAAATTTCAACCAAAATTATGTAAATGGATTGCTGCCAAATTGACAAACGCTACCATACTGTTGTCTTTGTCAGCTAAAAATAACCGAATACTTGTCAGTTACTGCTGCATCTCTATTTGAACATGCCTACGACGATGCTGTAGCTATGGAACATCAGGTCACCAGCATTGAATATAAAGCAAACAGCGTTTCTTCACCAATGCTTTGCTTCCCCAATGTTGCTTTGAGAGAAATGTCCGAATGAAATGTCCGGCTACAGAAAAAGACGTTTCCCATTGACTCTGAAGTTTTCATATGCCCGCTACAAGTCAATAGTCCCAGCTTCCCGCAGCATGTATACAGCTACATACGTAGACCATTTGTTCGCAAATAGAAGAAGACGCGTGGACATTGGTCATACTACGCACTTGAAGCCCTTCTGCTGTGTGGGTGCTAAGAGCGGCTTTGCTTGCCCCCTCGATGCGGCATAACGGAGAAGCCAAGACACTCACATGTCTTTCAACAGACATATGAAAGAAAATATTACCCCAGATTGTGCACCTTCCTGACGGCTCTCTGTGTGTTAAAAAGGGCTTTCATCTCGTAGCTAGGCTTTCGCTCGTTTCAGGTAAACACTATGTGGGCTAGAGGATGCATGTTGTGGTTGGAGGCCTCTCTATGCGGGGGCCTACAGCGTAGTAGGAAGTTGCCAAGGCGGTCTGTTTTCATTTTTCCTTCTTTCTTTCTTATTAATATTCTTATTATACTCTGAGGTGGTATTCTTAATACGTTAATAATAATAAAATGTATTTTTTCTCAGGTGGCCATTAACAACAACCTTCATGTTGGGTTAACCGCGGAAGAAAGACTATTGCAAGCAACGAACACAAACAGGGCCTTACATTATAAGTAGAACAGCTTAGGATATCACATCAGGTGGAAAACGTAATATTTATCAAGCTAAACGTTAGACGAAAACTAGTATAGTGTTGAACAAGTTCTGACATGCGGGAATTTGTCTACATCGTGGTTCTCATTATTTTTTTTATTTTATTCTGTGTTAACCCTTTTGAAGGCGAAACTGCTTCCTACATCCTCCTGATTAATCAATGTGAGATCGAGTCTCTGAACTCTGCCGGCGCCTGCTTAACAGTACGTTGACAACACGGTGACCGACGTGCTTCGTCTCAACTGCAGCCTTTAGTAAAGGGAAAGTCTGATAGTACACTGCGATATGTCACATTTACTACAAGAAAACATGTGAATGACCCACCACGACCTAGTTCTGCTCAAATTCATCCGGAACACATTTGGGGATGGAATATGCTTCCGATTTCCTAAAAGTCTCTGTAGATCGCTTTCTATAAGCTTTTCGAATTGGCCGGATCGGTCAGAAAATTACGAACTAGCGCTCAAGCTTCCTCACGAGACATCCTCCACCGAAGCAGAGCTCGCCGCCATCAATGAAGCCCTGAAACTTATATCAATGAGGCCCCCAAACAACTGGACTGTGCTTACGGACAGCAAGGCGGCGCTGCAAATATTATCTTCTCCTTGCTCCAAGATCGTCATAGACATCTGCTCCCTAGCCCTCACGACATTCAGTCATCTCACCGCCTCCGGCCACAGCGTGCGGCTTCAATGGGTCCCCAGCCACTTCGACCTGCCGGGAAATACCCGCGCTGACGCTGCGGCGAGAGGCGCGCACGGGGCAGCTGCCACCACTATGACCACCACCATTCCTCTCACTCCATCGGCCTGCCTGATACAGATCCACCGCCAGGCGTCTCTCAGCACCCTCGCGTTTAACTCAAACGCTGTAGCGGCAAACACGTTCCTCCACTCCATCGACCCGAGGACGTAACTCACCCTCTCCCAGCGGCTGTCGCGACAGGAGGAGTCGATCCTACATCGCCTACGCCTCGATGTTGCCCTGACCCCGCTGCTCCTCTGTAAGATTGATAGAGGGACGTCCGCGATGTGTCACTGCTGTGCTGCACCCGCCGACATATGCCATCTTTTGTTGCACTACAAGCGGTACGCCGGCCCCCGAGCCGTTCTCGCCACAAGTCTCACTTCCCTAGGCCACAGGGAACTTTCCCTGGCGACGCTGCGGGGACCCGTCCGGCACTCCAGACAGTGGGTAGTCATCCGAGCCCTCCTGCGCTACCTGAAGGACTCAGCAGCCTTTGAGCCGCCCCATCGTCCCCTGCCACGTTTTCTTTTCCTTTTTTGCTTCTTTTTTCTCTTTTGGGAATAGCAAGTCGGCCTTGGCCTGTCTGACCTTTCCCCCTTTCCTTTATCTTTAATAAACATATCCTCCCCCCCCCCCGGATCGGTCGCTTAGTTCGGACACGAACGACTCGCTGAAACTCCCTAACAGCGAGCTTTAGTACATCGGAAGGTGTTCACGATAACGGTCCCGAAAACATGATACGCCAATCGCTCGGTTTCTTTGAAGCGGGTGCCATAAAATAATTGTGCCGTGATGTTACACGTAAGGTTGGTCTGACTATAATATGACCACATGTTGCAGGTGCCCCAGGGTGGACTGCGGATAATTTCGACCACCTGGGGTTCTTTTGACCTGCGCCGGTAATCTCCGGTGCTGGAACGAATGTTTACCTCCCCCACATTGCTACCGTCCGCGGCCGGGTTCGAACCCGCGACCTTGAACTCGAAACCGAAACTATCGAACACGTCCTGATTCATTCTCGTGCATACGCTGAGGTGCCGCAAAATACCTTGGGCACTGCAGGCATTGTACGCAGGATGATCTCCTACATCCCGGAGGCCCTTTCAGTGAGAGATACTCCAAAACTCCCCCTCCTGGAAACTGGAGTACAGTTTATTTCCTCACGGGGTTTCTCACCAATCCTAGCAGTGACTTTCGACCGCCATCAATTCAACGTCTCATATCATCTTACCTCATCTTGGCTACGGTTGTGACGTTGCCCACATGAGTGAGGCCAAGTATGGCACTCGGGAATCGTCACTAGAGCGGTGGGCGGGTAAGTACATTCGTACCCACACCACACCCGTAGATGTGCCACCCTAAACGCCTGCGGACGCACTGCGGGTCCACCCGCAATTTCCCGCAACCTAGAGCAACCCTGATTACTTCTCGCAAATAGCAAAGGAGCGAAAGAAATCGAGAAGATGACACATTTCCATGAACGTGTGCTGTTTCGCTTAATGTTCGGTGTCGAATTTGCCAGCTATTTAAGAGAAAGCGACATGTGTTCCCGTGAAAGATCAAATGACCACGTGTTATGCAAACAAAGTTTACTTCTTTGGGTACTTTTCTCGACGAAACCTGGCAAAAATGTCAAAATTAATGAGTTAGGGTCGCAAAAGGTTAGTTGCGGAGGTGCGGGTAATGCGAGTTTGCCAGCATTATCTGCGCACGCATTGCAGCGCACCTGCATTTTACCTGCATCCCGCAGCAACATCGAATATATGCACGCAAATCGCACAACTGCGCGGGTATCTGGGGGTAACCGCGGGTGTACCCGCACCCACGCATGCCCGTAATAGTCACCACCACCGCCACCACCACCACCGCATTCGCACAACGTTCATGGGTTAAGGTGGAAGAAGAACTCTAGCTAAACTTGAAGCTCTCACGGGTTCTGTAGTTCTTATTCATGCGGTGAAACGTGTGTTTTGCATGGCCAGATCAGTGCCAATTGCACTCCGATAACAAGTTGCAGCTGAACTGAACGCTTTAGAAGTGAATGGCTGCTCCACTGGTTATTAGTGACTTTTAGTGCATCGTACACTATCGCCTTTACTCACGTAAGGGATAGCCTTGGTGGTTCTCCGCACTGCGCGGAACTCTATGTTTTGCGCGTGCGCAGAACTACCAACGCTATCCTTTCCGTGCGCAAAAGCGCTAGCGTACGATACACTAAAACACACTACTGTCGTTAATGGGGACGATAGATACGTTCGACTGTGCGGCGAATACTGCGTAACGGCGAACCTTGTTACAGAAAAATCGGATTATCTTTGCCGCGTCATGAAGATATCCTTGCCGATAGGGCTATGGGAAATGTTTTCACGATATTAGATTTGAAACAAGCGCATCACCAGTTTCGCATAGATGGGAAATAAAAGAACTGCTGACAGTCAACACACGCAACCGTTTCCGTCGGTTGTCATACGCTATGCGAGTGCACCATTAGAGAGTTTTAGTTCATCGTACGCTATCGCCTTTGCGTACCTAAGAGATAGCGTGGTGGTTCTGCGCAGTGTGCGAAGTATGCTTTGCGCGTGCGCAGAACCATCAACGCTATCTCTTACGTACGCAAAAGTGATAGCGTACAATGCACTAAATCTCACTATTATGTTTCAAAAGGTGACAGATTAAATGTTGTCTGGGATACCAAGAAGTGTTTATTGAAGTGTTACATTGACAAAGCATTTATTGCAAATATTATGAGACCGTGATGAAAAATACGAATTCTTCTCCTCGTCATCCATTAAGTACTTGGAACAGATTAGTAAGGGATTATATCCAGTATGGGATCAAGTTAAAGCTATTGTGGAGGCGCCGTCTCCCAGTAATGTTTCGACCATCAGGTCTTTTCTGGGCTGTGAATTTTAATGGCAAGTTCTTGCCTAACCTCTCCAACGGAGCTTGAACCGTTACACATGCTGTTGAGAAAGTAACGCAGATGGAAATGGAAGTTCGAATGTCAAAGTAATTTTGCACTGGCCCCCTACTCTGTATCTGCTGGGAGCAGCATACGCTAACTTAGCTCCACGCGTCACTTCGCTTGATTCTCTCTCCACATTTATTTTCTATGCACATTTCTTTTCTACGTAAATAAAGTGTAATACCAAGACACCCGGCAGTAGGATTCCTCTATGAGAATGTCTAACGAACAACAAGGTTTAAGATATGCCATTATCCACCTACGGTCATGGAAAAGAAGATTGAAAGAACATTGTGAAATTTTGCATATGTTTTGAAAGATGCTCTCTGCAACATCGCTGCACTTACGAATATCAAGGACTATAGGGGACAACAAAAGATGATGATGACACGAGGAGAATTTGTATGGAGTGACTTCAGTTTGGCGTACTTCTGTGATGACGAATACTTTGCTTGAAAGAAGGGACGAGGCGTCTCGCGGAAAGAAAATTAGGGTGTGCTCGCGACATGACAAAACGTAAGGAACTTAAAACCGAATCAGGGCCCTGAACTTGAACTCTCACATAGCGAGCGTTATCGTTATTTTTCAAGGAACTGTAAAGTGAAATATAAACCACCACGTAGAACTTGGCTGTGTGATCGCACAGAAAAGTCAACCCCTCTCAGTTCTTCATGCTTTTCGTACTAATTAATTTCGAAATCTTCAAGAAACTGAAAGGTGGCGATCTTCTACGTTCGCCGAGGACAAAGTGGGAGCCGGCCTCGGATTGGCGGGCAGTTACCACTCAATATTGATGAACTACGTCACGCATTTGAGACAGGTCACTAAATACCATTTGACCTGTTTTAGAGCTGTTGTTTAGACCAACAACAGCACCTCTTCAGAAGTTCGGTGTACTGTTAACGGTTGTAACCTGTAAACCGTGATAAATATCTGTGCGATCTGCGCCATCTGTTGGCCTTTCTCGAAAACGGCGTCTATGCCGCCTCCTCGCCGCTCTCTGCAAAACCTCGCATCCAGGCGATTTATACGGATGTATACGGATGAAAGGATTTATACGTTCTTGTGCTCCGGGATACACAAACCGTGCACCTTCGATGATGAAGCGCGCACTGCACTCGAGACAACCGCGACGACCTCGCCTGGATGGCTCGCCTAGTTGCTTGAGATGGTGCAATAGATGGTGCACGAGTCGTCTCAGGGTTGGCGCGTCTGGGAGCCCGCAAGGTGTGCCTGGCGCAGTAATCTTTGAAGTTCGATTGCTGAAAAAATGATCAATGTACAGCACAGGTATTACGTATCTCAGGGGTCTCCAACACGCGGCCAGCGGGTCTCCCGCAACGAAAGAGAGAGAGAGAGAGAAAGAAAGAAAGGAATGGAAAGACGAGAAAACTATCGCAGTAAGAGAGAGAGAGAAAAAAGAAGCTAGTAGACGCCATGGGCAATCGTGGGCCTGTGGAAAGCCCTTTAGTTCTTGGATAATGTCGAATGACATCATACACAGACCCACTTAAAATAATACACTTCACACGGGAGCTCTCTTGACTACAATACACCGGAGCTTTGCCGCGGCCACCGAACGCTTCCTCGGAAGGACCGAGCGGTCGAAGGTCGTCCTATAGTTTCGGAATTCGCAGGCGTCAAAACGTCTCTTCCATAGTCACGTGTTGAACCGGTGGACGTCGGTTTGCGATCTGCAGTGTTTCCATGTCTGTGCGACCGACTACAAAAAATCACAAGGATTATGGCCTGCTCGAAGCCACATCTGAAGCGTAGAGTAGGAGAAGCGTACCTTCCAAGAGCAGTGAGAGGTAAAGTATCTGTTCGCGGATATAAACAACGTACCGGAATGCCTGGTGTGCCAAAAAAATGTTGCTGTTGCGCAAGAGTACAATCTCCGACGTCATTACAAAGCGCTTCACAAAGGACAGTACGCGGAATTTACTGGACAGATCCGGTGAACGAAAGGTGATGCGGCTCAAATTGGCAGCCACAAGACAAACGGACATTTTTCGTAAACAAAGAAAGTGAGGTCGCCGTTGAAGCAAGCTTCGCCCTGTTGTAGTTGATCGCAAAAGCGTCAAAACCCTTAAGGTCCTTTTATCAGGAACTGTGTCATTCGTGCAGCTGAAATTGTGTGCCCAACCGCAAAAGATTCTTTTGAGAAGATTAGCTCTGCGAATACTGTCGCTAGGCGGGTTGAGGACATGGGTGCATATCTGGAAATGCAGCTGCGCGATATTTAGAAAAATGTTGGTGCATATTCCTTAGCACTTGACGAATCCACGGACATAAACGATATTGCTCACTGCGTGGTGTTCATCCGCGGTGTCACGCACGACTTTTACATGTACGAGGAACTGTTTTTATCTGCTTCCTCTGAAAGGGACAACGATGGGGAATGACCTGTGGAGGGCGGTAAAATATCGCATCGAAGCAGCAGGTTTTAAGTGGGAGAATTTCGCGTCACTAGCGACTGATAGAGCTCCTTCAATAGTTGGTCGCGATCTAGGCCTGGTAGCCCGTCTTAAAGGAACGGTTGCAGAGGAAGGCGTGCCCACGAACCTTCCAGCAATTCACTGTATCCTACATTACGAGGCATTGTGCTGCTGCGTAGTTAAGTTTAAGCACGTCATGGACGTTGTCGTCAAGACCGTTAACTTCATTCGGTCGAGAGGCTTGAATCATCGTCTGTTTGCCGATTTCCTTCAGAACTTGGATGCCACGTACAAAGACCTGCCTTATCACACACAGGTCAGATGGTTCAGCAGGGGGAAAGTACTTCAACGTTTCTTCGACCTTCGAGATGAAATCAAGGAATTTCTTCACAACAAGGGGAAAGAATTCCTTGAAATGGCCAACCCCGAATGGTTGCGTGACCTGGCGTTTTTCGTCGATAACTAACCACCTAAACATTCTTAATATGGGCCTGCAGGGGAAAGCTCGCTTGATCACAGAGATGTACGACAGCGTCAAAGGTTTCGTGAGAAAGTTGGAACTTTGTGAGAAACAGCTAACGTCGAAGGATCTCCTCCACTTTCCTTGTCTAAAAGCCGTTGACTGCAAGAACGAGGAAACGCTTTGCACATACTCGTCGGCAGTGTCGGTGCTGCGGCGTGAGTTCATGTCAACGTTTCATGACTTTGAGATCCTCGACGCGATGTTTAAACTGTTCGCCGACCCCTTTTCAGGTCTTCCAGAAGATGTTAAGCTCGAGCTCCAACTGGAACTGATAGATCTCCAGTGCAATTCCACATTGCGACAAAAGTTTGAAGAAATCGGCGCTCCTGAGTTCTAAAAATATGGTTTTTAGCAGAAAGCGGATTTTTCGCCACTAAAAACTGTGCTTTATGCGCATAGAAAGGCAAAAAAGGCAGACAAGACACTTATTCCCTAGCAAAGGAATCTAGAAATACTGCGATATAACTTTCGTGTGATATAATTCTACAAGTAGGATGCAGCCAAATCCTGTCTCTAAAGTCGTATGCACCTCTTCTGTGGTAATAGCTGACATAAAATAAGCTGCTCAACCTTAGTTCATAAACTAATCATTGACGTTATAGTTAGCGCTACGGAAATTTCAACAAACATCGTTTGCGAAAGCATATTTACTTCCCCAATAGAAGCAACTACAGGTATCATGGTAATCCATACGCAAACTTCCATTACGACAGCAAAGATAAAAGAGGTTAAGAGCCACAGCAACTCCAAGGGGACGTGAGATCTTTGAAACTCTCAGCTGTCTCCTTGTTGAATGCATAACAGGGGTAAGTACCCAGTATCATTTGTAGTTTTCCCAAGTGAAATTCTGCCTCGTGTCACTCAGAATTATTTTGTACGCAGAGAATGATCTCTCGGCGGCGATCACGAGCAATCCATACTTGTACGAACATTTGTGGTCGTGATGCATGCCGTCGGGAACAGCCGAACTGTCACCAGCTGCAAGGGCACCCAATGTCTTGATACCAGGATTTCTTTGCAGGTTTACTATCCAGGATTACTTTCCAGGAATACTTGTTGCACACTTTGACAAACCTCAAGTGCTCGACGTATATGATTTCCATCAGTTTAAAAGGCGCCGTAGATAGTGTTGCCCAGTCGCTCCAGCTGCTTTATGCTGTCGTCCAAGAGCATACTCAGTGAAGTGTGCGCTGGGAAAGCGGACTTCAGCTTCAACTGTTCTTCATGAGAAAGCCTCCTGGGCAGATCTAACGAAGGCAACTTCGTCAAGTGAGGATCTACAGACAACACTTTGTACAACTATAAACTGCGAAGCAAAGTACCGTACCGCTTCCAGGCATGGTTTTTTTAATTCTGTGTTAGCGCCGCGAATCAACTGTGGCTATGAGCGGCGTACAGATGTGGACAGATGGAGAGAGGACAGTAGGAAGGAGTGGGGGACAGGTGGGTTAGTATGCGTCCTGGGCCGACATCAGGGGGAACTGTGCCGACATTCGTCTGGAAAGTCTTCGGAAAACCCTGGGAAAACATCAGACAGCACAGCTGATGGTATGATTCGAACCCACCGCCTCCCTGTCTTCAGCACGACCTTGGCTAACACCAACCAGCGGGACGCCTTTTTGGAGCAAAGAAAAAGCAAACATCCAAGAAAAAAAAACAGAGCGCGAAAGAAAACAGTATGCAAAACTCAGCGCTTATCAATAGAGTGATCACTCAACTGATTTCCCGCTCATCGTTAAAAGGACCAGTGCACTTGGTACTAGACAGACTGTATAGAACATGGGGGAGACAGAGTTTTGTTTGTGAGTGATAAATTCGGCGCATCTGGCGATGGAACGGTGCGGTATTAAATACCATAGTGGTGAAAGCAGTGGCGTAAAAACGATTGTTGAACCACCGGCACTCAAGGAGAATGCGGAATTAGTGAGGAACTAGAGCACAATCCGCGTTGCTTGAATGTAACAAAATGCAAGCAGTAAACAGAGACTACGCTACTCTCGGTGTTGTCTCTCTGTGTCTGTCCGAGAAAACACTACGTGCTTTGCAACGTACACGCTGCCAAGAATTGTGTCAGTCTGTGACGTTGAGATCAGCTTAGTAGGCACGCACAGCGTCGTGAACGATTCATTGTAAATTAAGTTCATGATGTTAAGCATTATGAGAGAAAGAAAGCCACATTTTGCGAATTAACGGTCCCTTGAGCACCTGAACAGCTATACGAATACTGCAGAAGCCGCGGAAGTAAAGTTGTGTTCTACGTTAGAAAGGCACCGCGGCGTAAATACACAACAACTGTGAGTTTGAGTTTGATTATAGAAAAACCCAACAACCGTCTTGACTTTTCTGTTGTTGAGTAAGAGAGAATGTGCGACCTACATTTCGCCTGGTATAGAGGAGAAAACCGGAAAGAATTTCCCGTTTTCCATTGTACTCTTGCATGGTACGTTGACCAGTTCATACAGATAATCAGCTGTGTAGTGAAAATTATTGGTCTCCAGAGCTGTATATTCTAACGCGGAGGCTAAGTTCCAGAGATTACTTCACACTCCACAGTTGGGGAGCATGTCAACATTGACCGACCCGATCGCACCGCGCCTCGATAAGTAGTGAGGATATCATTACCACTGAAGCTTCCACTTATGACTAGCATGAACCCCACGACACCAAGGAAGTCACCGTTGTGACTTTTCAGCACGCGCGAAGTGCACAGAGTACGGCCCGGGCATTTTTTTAGCAGCTGCATTTTTTTAGCAGCAGCTTAACGTCATGAGTAAGAACTTGCAGGAGCTGAATTTTGCGTAAGTCACGATGGACAGATTCATGTGTCCTCCGAAATAAACAGTCTATGTTCACAAGATAGCTCTTCTGCTATTGAGCTTTATTTCTGCTCGAAACGGACAGTGCTGGAGAAGCGAGAGTTCATTGTTGAAAGAAAGTAGGTCCAACAGTGTAGTTATTCGCTTACAACGCTGCGAGACGTTTTATGGCGGTAATGAGAACAAAGCATTGTGATTTCCTGATGTGAACCGGCGCGTTGTAGAGAGCAGCCGTTCCCGGAGTGTTCTAGTCAGACGGCATCACATGAGTTTTCAGACGTCACGGTCGTTAGGAAAGCCTGTATCTAGGTGAAGTCCGTTTTCTATCTAACGCTACTAGAAGCCAACGGCTAAGGTCAATTATGATACTGGCGTTACTTGCTGGATTGGGCTACAATGACAATATGTGTTATTAACTTACACTTTTGGCTCACGTTTTTTATCGTCTCCGATACGTGCTGCGTCGTTTTTTGAACTGCGATGTTGGAATACAATCGGCTGGTTGGTAAACAAAACCGTTCGTAACTCTTTTTAGCAACCGCGTTTTCAGACACTTACTTCTGAAATAATCATAAACGCTGGAAAGATTCGAACATTTGCCAGGAGGAGTACAAAATTAGGACTACCCTGGGACACATATTCGCACAAAAAGGACCAGTGCAGCGCGCAATCCTGGTGTGCAACAGAGCCTTCAATCTTGTGGGTCAGAGAACCTCCTTCCCTCGGCTACAGTATGGGACATCCTGTCAGCCGCGCAATAGTGAGGCGCTCGCCTTCTGTTTTCTTCCTTCTTGTGGTTGTATTTGGCGCCACCCGTCTCGCATCTGATGCAGAGCACTCTATACCTTGCTTTCGCACTGTAGCAGACGACTGCTGGCAGACAATAACATACGCACATGATATGCAAGTTTGCATTATTGCAAACTAATTTGAAAGCTTTTTTCGAATGCACGTCGATGCGATGTAGTTGACGGTTTTCATAATTTTTTTCATAAAATTGAAGAGTGCTTCTCAGAATTACCGAGCGTCTTGTCATGAATTTGCTTGTATTTTTTTTTCTGTGTAGGATTTGATGAAAAAAAGAAAATGGTAAATAAATAAAAATAACAAACGAAACAGCCCAGCGAGCGGTGCGGAGACAGGAGTCAACCGTAAATCATCCATTCCGAATTCAATGTGAGCCCATGACAGCGGTAACACTTATCCGCAAGACAGAAGACACCTACAGCCCTTCTAAGGAGACTCAGCGCCATCCTCAACCGCTTTGCGTTGGCCCTCGCATGAATTATTCACGATGCCACCCGTCGCGTAAATGGACTCGCCAACATACTGCGGGCGGTAGCTTACCCCGACAGGAAGGGCAAACTTGGAATGCACACAGAACAAACTTTGCCAGCTTTTTTCATTTTCCCCGTCCTATTTGCGTTTCGTCACTTTCGGATTCTTTGTTTCCTACTCCTGCATCACTTTCGTGTGATTCTAAACCAAATAAAGTGTTTCTGTGTCGTCGTCTTTGCTTTATCTCAATAAAGATCTGCCACGTCGTTCGTAGCCCGAGATAAAATATTAGCCTTTTAAACGTAAACGCGTGTTTCTTCTGGTCCTTACTACGATCACTTTTGTCTCTGCGACTGTTTGACTTTTGGATTCTCAAGCTCTCTCTCTCTATAAAATAGAATTCCTCAGCTGAATTGAATTGGAGATCCCTACGCCATGCGAGGCGTCTACCGCGACCTTGTTTGTGTTTTCCTCGGCAGAAACTAGTGCACTTGTACTAAATACAGAGATACAAATATCCCTCGTGTCGACTTGTTTCGAAAGTGTCGACTTGACCCGCAATGCAGAATATGGGACAGCCTCGAAACTGAAATTTCCCTGCTGGTGCATATATTCCCGCATGTCCCATACTCTGCAATGGAGAATATGGGACAGCCTCAAAACAAATTCCACTGGTCATGCATGAATATATTCTTGTTTGTCCATTTGTAAGAAAAAGAAAAAGAGGAGAAACTTAATTCGTCTCCCGACGTGTTCTGCTACTCCTAACATAAATTCTGCCCCCCCCCCAAAAAAAAGAACAAAAAAGTACTACTTTACTACCTCTCAAGTGCTCTGTTCGCAAGCTCACCATTCAAAATACGATGGGAACCCAGAGACAGGGGAAAGAAAACACGAAACATACACGATCTCAGTCGTCCATCGTATTATCATGTACCAGCTCGCCTGTGCCCTTGCACTTGTTCCGTCACTATTCCCAAGTTCGGTATTCACATTCACATGTTCACTACTTAAGAGTTCACTATTCACGTGTTCTCTATAGGTTAGGTTATTCACAATAGTATATTCACAGTTATCCCAAGATCATGCACAGAGAAGACTAGAAGGACGTATCCATCCCAGAGCCCTGAACAAATTTCACACGCGCCGCCAAGGCAACATCCTACGTGTTAGGTGCCAAAAGTCCCAGCACCTACACTATATCGAAGACCCTGCTGTCCACTCGATCAAGTGTAGCTTTCAGGGTAGCTCTTTGTGATGCATACCTAGTGGAGTGCATTAGAATATGCTCACTATCCTCTACCGTTACGCAAACCGAACAATTCGATGAGTTGGCCCTTTCCAACTTTATGGAGAAAATGACGGCCATAAGGCACATTCAGCCGAAACCGGTGTAAAAATGTCTCAATAGAGTGCAGTAACGTAGACGGAACACAGAACTTTAGCTCCGGTTGTATGTGATCTAGCAGCGACGAATCACTCTGCAATTGTACCCATCGCCGTCTGCACGTTTCCTGCGACAATGATAATTCGGGGCTTTACGTTGCGAGACAACTGTAATCATGAGCGACGCCACAGTGGTCGGGTCTGTGGATTAATTTTGACACCTGAGAGTTCTTTAAAGGGACCGAAAAGTGAAAAATAACCACCATATTTTTGCCCACTGTCGTGCACAGCATCGTTGTTTGATAAGACACAGAAAGCATTACTTCTCAATTCGGCATATTTTTTACGTATAAATATTTTGAAGATTGCCGGAACATGGACGGTGCTGCCAGCGAACGGCGACAAAGAGCAACTTGGGTTTCGGGTCCAGGGCTCCCAGGGATTGGTCAACCCTTACCACGTGAGAGTTAATTTTGTAGAGAACAAAGTTGACGCACATTATCTTACAGCTAAACGCCATTTTAAAAATGATGCTCACTTCCATAGCTTTTACGTTAATAAAGCATTCAGCTACTTCGCCGCTACGAGCTACGATCCGCCGCGCCATCTGCAAGGCCATCTGTGTTATCGCGTTTATTGTTTACGTCGTGGGTGGTCATGTTGGTTGCGCGAAGCAGAAACCAGAAAGGATAAGTGAATGACATGTTCGTGACTGTTGTGTCGATTATTCGAGAGACCTACATATGCCCGGTGTAGTTTTGGTGTTCGGGGATGCAAAAATCATGTTCGTTCACCATCGGCGGCGGGCGTTTTCTACCACAAGGTTCTACAGGAGAGTGCGCGAAAACGAATGTGGTTCGAAACACTCGGCTATTAGATGTAGCAGTCGTGTCGTGTGTGCTGAGCTCATTTTGCTGCCGGTGACTACGAAGATGCCGTAGAAGGCGAATTGCGAAGACGTCCGAAGCACACTGATGTTCAGTAACTAGTGAGTTTGCTTCACCGAGGTGACGAGTTCAACACAACGTCTTAGGTATGTACAGGCGCAACACATGTATAAATTATAATATAGCGATGACGTATTCCATTTAACTTATGTTATCCTACTTGTCCCGTACTCAACATTGTCAACATCAACAAATTTATTTTTAGGGGCCTTCCAGTGTTGAAGTGGCGCAAGACTGCTTCGTGTGTGTGTGATTCAGGCACTCAAGTTGACATGACAGAAATAGCTGAAAGCAGGTATGCAAAGTCTACAGATGGAAGCACTAGATTTGTTACGTGTTGCAGACTTTGTGACATTTTTTGGAGTCTTTGGACAGGTGCAGAACATTAGTATGACGTCAACAATAGGAGAAGAAACCGATGAGAGTTACTAGCTTGTTTGAAGGGTACAAGAATACTTCCTGTTGAGATGTTGTTATGACTAAGGAACACTAATTAATTTTCTAGAGATGCATCCTCTACACTTGAATGCCCAATGAAACAGCAAAAGTTCATTGTCTTTGAAGCCCCACTACTGGAATTGTTCAATGTGTGTCAGAGCTGCAGTGAGCCATGCAAGGTTACCACGTCATATTGGTCCTAAATTTGCAGAGTTCCCCTATCTGGGACGCAACTGTCATTTCTCCTTATTGCTCTTCCGATCCCACCTTCTCAGAGGTTAATGTGGTTCACCATACACTGCATGGGCACTGCCTTTTTCTACTCATGCTTTCGGTTCTTGTTCTGTTGAATAAATCTTTACTTGAGTTTGCAGCCATCACGCTGGCTACTGTGTTTGCCCCTCATCTATATTGATGTGCTATAACGGTATAGCACATCAACATGCCAACAACAACCAAACAACCTTGCCTAAAAAAATTTGGCCTTGCCCTTGCCCTTTTGCCATAACCTTGCCTAGTCCTACTTTTGGATGGACAGGTCATTGTTTGATCTGCAGCATTATTGTTCCTGTAATCTTTTCACCAAGAGAGAATACAACAGTGAACAAATGGTAAAATATAACTAGCTTGTTAAATTCAAAAGCGAAAGAAGAAACTGTTTGTTAAAGAAGAAACTGTGTTGTTTATGTTTATTTTGTTGCAGGTTTCACAGCTCTATCAAGTACGTCGAAACATTAGAGGGCAGGAAGCCCTACTCTGTTTCCTAAATCTCTGGACAATAAAAAAGAAAGATATAGTTTGAGTTGTGACAAAATGTTGCTTCTGCTCTTATATTATATTTCAATTAAATGTTACGATGCATTTGTCATGCACACTGAAGCCAGTTGCAGTTTACGGGGCTGTTAAAAGTACTTTACAAAAGTACATCTCAATTACAGTAACAGAGAACTTATGGAATAAATTATTTAGCCATTTTGGAGTATTATGAACACCAATGGTGCATGGTTAACTTTGAACCCAGATCAAGGGTTAATAATACCTGAAGTCAGCCCTCAAGTCCTCCTTTACAAATGTTAGTTGGTGACGAGATAATGAATCAATTACAAGTACTCCGTTTAGCAAAACAGAGTCAACTAAGTGTAAATCCCAATCTTGGTTCCAATATTAATTGACATTTGGAAACGTGGTCACTAAGAAGTATACTAAAAGGTTCTGAACACAGTTCAACTGAATGACACTGATTAAAATTATCTTACTTACTCCTCATATATACAATTGAGACATGAGTATAACCTACAAATACATCTATGCCCACAGGTTACTCAACCCTCCAGGAACAAACTAGTAATTATAATATGCTGTGACAGCAAAGAAAAAGCAATGAGAAAAACTTGCACCAAGCAAGAAATGAAAATATGCTGACATCAACATTTCTACAAGTCTGCGCACTGAGGGGAAAGCATCCCTAATAGCATGCACGACGCAGATCGAGATCCAGTGGAGTACTTTCTATTTTATGTTCTCGGAGCACCCCATATCCTTCTTGTGAATGGCCGACAGGTGGTATAACGAAATTTCCTGCAGAAATAAGGGTTTTACATCCAGTTTGCCGTTCAAGTAGCGCGTAAAGACCACACGGCGCTGCCGTGTATGTTGCCATGCTCTTCGGTTTCTCGGATGTATGTAAAAGACACTTGCAGTACTTCGGTGTCAAGGCACAGTATTTCGAAATATTCGTTAGTTCTGATGCAGTTGTCTGTCTGCTTTTCACACGCATTCTCTACCTCCCGGCAGCAAAAACCGTAGTATCCATCCGTAGTATCCGTCGGTTTGCATTTCACACATGAACACCTGCACGACGAAAAAACAACGCTTGTTTCGGCTTACACAAGTGCTTCTCCCTGATACATGGAAATTTCACAAAGCAGTCCATGTTCACGGCACGGTGAGCTACTGCTGAGGACGAATGTGACTCCGATTAATTTCTGGACGAGGAATCTTCTGCTGCGAAGAACACACTTTCCAGCACGCCAACGCACGAACAGCAGTTCTGTGTGAGCGACAGCTATCGAATGTGGAATTCCAGCGCACTCATGTTCAAGAGGGTCGACATTCTCGACGTAGAAAGTGGTCACAAATGCCCACAGCCATTTCCGTTTTCGCCGGATTAGCGCCCGGAAGTGCGCGTATTACATGCGTCCTCGACAGATGGCGCGGGGTCATGCAATTGTTGACAGACTGCTCGGTTTCCTACTAGGTCCCTGGACATCCGATTATGGAAAATTCGATTACAGAAAAACTACAGCGATTTCAGCGGAGTTCTTTGATATTTGAACTTTTGAAGGTTCAAACTTTTCGCTGAACATAAAGTTTCGATAGGTTTATATTCACTTTTCGGTCCCTTTAACGAGCGCCGAAATCTCGAAACACGGCACACCGTATTTAACGGCCTTCGCGGAAGACGGCGTGTCTGAGCAACTTGTGTCCTTCCATCGTCTCTGCCACAATGACTTTAATAAAGGTGTAACATCTGACTTTGCGTATATCACCGGATGTATCGTTCAAGATAGGTGTTCTATGTCCGCTAGTTCCTCTGCAGCTTGATTCCCTTCTGTACCCTTCTTCCCTTCTTATTTTTCTTTGTTTTTTAATAGCAGGCCGGCTCTTTGCCTGGCTAAACTTTCCTTTCTTTAAACATCTACCCCCCCCCCCCCACACACACACACACACATGTCCAGGAATCCACTGCAAAATTACTTCGTGGCCGGCAACTCTACATTGTTTGTATTCATTGAGTATTTGACGAACTGTTGGTGTCATACAGCCATTTCCCAAGAACGAAAGCATGGCTTGGAGTCCAGCTTTTCAATCGCTGTATACCACCCACTCGGCAAGTGACTGTTGTGCAGCTACGTACTCTATTGCCAGCTGGATGGCTACCAACTCTGCTGTTGTTGCAGATGTTTTGTGCGACAGTCGTGCCATTCGCTCTTTCTTGTGCAGTGGAACCACAAAAGCAGATGCTGAGCACGACGCCGTCGTCGATCCGTCAGTGAAAATTGTGGTGCTGATACAGTGACGCTCCATCATAGATAAACAATGCTGTCTCAGCACTGCAGTGGGCAAAGTGGACTTGGGGTGGTACGGAGATGCAAATCTGGGGTAGCTCTAGAGTCCACGGGGGATGCTGTGTCACTCTTGGCGGCTGTGTTTTTGGCAAGTTGCGCTGGTAAGGAGCAATGGCTTTGTAGAAGTCAGAATTCCGGCACCTCAACTTCCGTGCCAAGGGGTGCTTGTCAATGCGCATATTCAGGCGCAAATAGTGGCGCACTATTTCTTTCGTTCTCAGCACCTCTAAAGGCAGCTCTCTAGCTTCTTCTGTTGCCAAAACATTGGAGGTGGATCGAGGTACCCCGAGGCAGATTTTCAGACCTCTCGTTAAAACTAGGAATGTGCCAACCGAATCCGCGAATCCTCTAGTCCTATGCAGGGATTCGAGATCCGCGAATCCGGATCCCATTGCTCAAAACAGCGAATCGAATCTTTGAAATCCACCAACCACCTTTGTTTGTTTCTTTTCAAAATCAGTGCCTCCAAGCCTGCTTGGCCGGCGGCCCCCGGGGCGCGCCAGAACCACAACATAAAGATCCGATATTAGAAGTTTAAAAGTAACACAGCTTTGCTTTGATTGTTTCTTAGTTTTATGGAGGGAATCCATACCCTTGAGTTGATGTATTTCCTGTAGTCGATGACCAGCATGTTAAATAATGATGAAGGATGGAAATCACTGAAAAGGTTAGCCAGCTGTAGGACTTGAACCCACATCTTCTGGATTACCGTGTGGGTTCGAGTTCTACAGCTGGCTAACCTTTTCAGTGGTTTTCATCCTACATCATTAATTTCTTAGGCATTTGAGGCTTTGTATGTATTTGTCCTTTCTATATGTGTTCCAGCCTCAGAACATCAGTTGTCTCATGTTAAATAAGTTACACTTAGGAAGAAGTATATGCCCAGACAGCACAAGATGCTGCAAATGTGCTGCATCAATGTTACCTTAACGTTGAAGTGTTGCAGCGATGTTTCATGCTCACATTCGTCGTTGTAGCTGAATACTTGTTGCAAAGTACAGGCTATGTCTCAAAGATTGCGTAAGGCTAACATTGTGATTCTGTTACTGAAGCAATGTTGAATATGTTACACTCAGGTAATGTGGCGTTTACGTTGTTGATGCAGTGTTTTGCAAGCAATGTGGATGCTATGTTGCAATTGCATTTCTTCCAAACCACCTAATCAGCAACGTAAATTGAACGTTTGTGCAATATCTTTATTGCAATGTTTTTGTCGTATTTCAGAAGATGCGTAGAGCTAACAGTGTGATTGTGTTTCCGAAGCATTGTGCGTGTGCTACACTGAAGAAATGTCGCAGTTACATTGCTGATGTGGTGTTTGGCAATCAATTTTACGTAATGTTGCAATAGCATTGCTCACAAAACAGTGTATCAGCGACCTAATCCTAGCGTTGCAGCACTATCATTATATCAATGTGTCGGCTGTATTTCAAAGGATGCGCAGAGTTAACACTGTGATTCTCTTGCGAGAGGAATGTTGCACATGATACATTGAGGGAACGTCGTCGTTATGATGTGTAATAGAAATGTTACCTCTAGGCAACGTCTGAAACTTTGCAGCAACATCGAAACAAACATATTGCTACAATGTTGCACGTTTAGCATGCAACATCGCCGACTCCGAGTGCTAAGAGTCCGAGTAACACAATGTTTGCACGATCTTGTTCTATCTGTAATTCCCACCAATAAACAATGAATGAAATCTTCTGAAGTTCCCGTGGCGTTCGCCCGTCATTTATCAGTTTGCTTTTGACGACATGTTCAAATGTTGCGGTAACGTTTAATGCACATATGGAATGTTACTACAATGCCTCTAGTTGAGTGTTGGTGCAGCATTTTGACACGATGCATTTTAGAAACGTTACGGTTATTTTGCTCAGGCAGTGTTTCACGTGCTGCAGAGAGGGAACATTACAGTTAGTGAGACCATTATGGGGAGAATTAATTCAGAGTCTGAGAGACATATTCTGGGGCAACACTGCTGACGCACTATGGGAGATGACTATGGACAAAAGGATCGACGCGAGGACGACATAATCTCAAAGAAAATTAATGTGACCGAGAACTTGAACTTAATAACAATCTATTCTTACGCGCATGCGAATGCGCGCTGACCTTGATATGGCGTTCTTCCATAGCCCTTGAGCCCTCGCGTGACATAGTGTTTAGAATGATCAGCCTTCCGTGCAAAGACTGAGAGGTAACATGGGTTCCAATCGTGGCTGTGCTGTCAGCGGTTTTCCCGGGGCTTCCCGGTAAGCTTACCAGACGAATGTCGGCACCATTCCTCTGAAGTCTGCGCAGGACGATTATTGAATATGTAAGCATACTGTGCTCACTTGTACACATATCACCAATACTGTAGTGCACCCTCTGGTGATCCTTTTGTAACATTGCTATACTGTAAAATAAGTGGTCATTGGCAAGGTTGCATCAACCTTGCATTGTTGCACAATACTGCATTGTTGTTTCTGTAATGTTCTTCCAAAATAACGAAGCCAGTCTTTAGCAATGTCACATCAGCATTGCAAGGTCACATTTTTGCAATGTTGTTTCAACAGCATTGTTGCAGCATAACGAAAGCGGTCATTAGCAACATAACATCAATATTGCATGGCAATACTGGTGCAATGTCACTGCAACAATTTCTGCTGATTGGGTGGGTTTTCTTCTCCGGAAATTAGTTTTTTATTAAGCAAAGATATCAAATTCTGCTTCAAAAGACTTTTCAATAGAAGAGTTTTCTCCCTGGGTTTTTAAACTCTTTTTGAAGAAAGGATTCGAAAGATTCGAGATTCGTAAGGTTCGTGGATTCGTAGAACCTTCCCTGGATTCGGATTCGGATTCGAGCAATTGTGGATTCGTCCCATTTCTAGTTAAAACACTCTATGGTGTCATCTCTGCTGTGTTGCTTCCTATGATGAATATCTTCTATGTCCTTAAAGTACACATCTTTCTGTGTAAGTAACGGAAATTCTCCTGTGAAAAGTCCGTTCTGTCGGAGGTATCTTTTACTGTGTGGATTACACATATTAAAATCCGATACATGTGGTTTACTAGAGGTGTGATTGAGACAGATGTCTGACACGTCTAATATCTTGATGACACGAGCATACTAGAACACACAGTAAAATCGAAACGAGTGAGATCAGCAGTCTGCAGAGCTAGTACAATAATGATTGGAAACAGGTTCCTCCGATATACACCTCATATATTGATCGTACCAACATGCAAGCACCGCTGCTATCAAATCATACCCGATGTTTGTCTCTCTGGTATGACCTATACTCGGAACTCATATGCCAGATATCAGTCTTGTGAGAAATAGGTAGAGTCACACCAGTTGTAGTCTGAATTCATATAAGGCTTTGTCAATAGGGAGGGCAAGCATCAAGTTTCGTTCGGTACTGCATGAACGATACACTCTAAATCCTGTGACGGACATGTGCCAGTTAAAAAAGTTCCCTCAGAAAGCGCAGCCGGTACACAGCCGTAGCCGTCTGGAAACAGCCGTAACGGTTATCAAATAGCAAGCACAGCGATCCTCATCGCCAAATTTCAGCAGGTACAAAGCCGTCACGTTGGTGTGAAACGGCTTTGTGCCCGCTGAATAATATGTGTGCCTCCTGAACCTTGTACTCGTGCGCTTGTTGAACAATGCGTGTGCCGGCTGAATATGCGTGCCTTCGTTGGAGCGTACGTTGCTCCGCGCACCGCCGGTGAGGAGTGACATGGCACAACGTATTCTCCTGCAGTATGTTCCTTCCCGCTTTCCGCTTTCTTGCCCGCTGTATCCGTTGCAACCTCGCTTTGAGAAGGATGACACCTTGCTTTTTAAATACAGGTCTAATGTTTGCTTAAGGTAAGCCAACCTAGCTGTGATGCATCGTACGACGCCAGCGTTTTACTCGCGTTTAACAACCGAAGTACATTCTGTTGCAGACGGTAGACGCATTGCGAATGGCGGCAGGAGAGGATCGGCTGCATCGGTGAAGCGACGATGGACATTACAAGCGAGGTTAATTGTATTCTTTCGTTATAGGTGACCGTGGGACTGTATCGATTGCGAGGAGGTGAGTTACAAAATGGAGTACTATTCCAGCATTAACGTTGCAACAATACCAGCGTGATATTCACTTCGTTTTCTTTACAGGTTGTTTCCTGTCTCAACGGTCACACATACGTGTGCAAGATTGCAACTGCTTCTCACATGGAATTGGTGTCTATTGCCACTTGTTGGACAATTGTTCCTCGGCCATTTCGTTTGAGAAACCGTCGTGTTCGTCACTAAGGATCTTCATTGAGCTTTGCAGTGCCAGCCTGTTCGAAGTTTCGAGGATTGTGTGTTCAGCGTTTGGAGGACTGCCTGGTGCATCGGTGCATCGGATCATCGGATGGGTTGTGTGTCCGTGCAACGTGTGCTCCATATGTGTGTGTTGGGATTAGTGAACCGTGTATGCTTTCCATTCGGCAAACGATGATGTAATGGACGCAATTTAAAGGTATGTGCAAGCCAATAAAATTTGGTGTTTCATGTTCGATGTGCTTGGAGCATTTTCTTCCTTGCTTTTTCTTTTTTTGCGAAGCGTGGAGGTAATTTTCTTGTTAGCGAACTCGAGAGGCGCAATGTGGTTCGTGTATTAGTGGGTACAGGTAACCTTTCGATACGTCCGGTACACTGTGGCTCCTGGCGTCAGCAGGGATGTCGTACCAGTTGGTTGAGGGGGCACATGACACCTCCAGCTTTCGCAGGCACCGCGTGCCCCTTGAAGTCATCTGGCACATTTTTTTTTTTTAAATGTGCCAGTTGATCAGACGGCACCTATCCGTCACTGGGTTTAGAGTGTACTGTTCACGTCGCTACTATTAGTGAATGAAACTTTATGCTTGCCCTGATGAGCGTGATGCTTTCATATTGACATTTCACCTACCGCAAATCAGTGTTTCTCAACCGGGGTTCAATACTGTTGAGCACTGAACCCCGGTTGAGAAACATAGTTCGAGTATATAAAATGAATGACTTAACTAACCTGGGTTTAAGATATTAGTCAAGTGCGGTTAATTTCTTTGGAGCAGCCGGTCCCACGATATGTTGGACCAACATCTCGAGAAATGTATTCCACTATAATAATAATAATACAGCCGCCACTCGTTTATCTGACACTTGCCATATCTACAAAAAATGTCCGCATAGCAGAGAGCAGACGAGCCATCAGTTGTCAACAAAGCCTGTCTTTACTTTGGAGGGCATACCGAGCTGTCCATCGTCAGCTGCGTAAAGTTCAGCTCCTGTAAAGTTTTACTGATGGTGTCAACTATAAAAAAAAAAAAAAAAAAGATGAAGAAACGTTCCTTTGTTCAAACAATGCCAGAGCCGTTCTCTGCGGAAGTCGCGCATTGTTTGTTTGTTTGTGTGTGTGTTTGTTTGTCGCGAATTTTTAAGGATGACAACACTGGGTTCCTGCTTATTCCATTTGACCCGATTACCACGAACAGTGGAGTAGAGTATCGTCCCTGGTGATGAAACTCGCCAATCATCATCATTAAAACTAAGTTGTTGTTGTTGCTGTAGTCCTGATTATTATCGGACTCACGCTGGTCATCAGTGAGAGCGAAAATTTTAATGGCATCTTCATAACTAATCGCGGCGCAGGTGCAGAAACGAGGAAGGTAGTAGAGAAGAGGAACTCGTTACCAGTTAAGTTTGTGTGCAAAAAATGTAAGTAAGTCACTAAAGAAGTTACAGGCAATGAACTTGAAGTTCCTAAGGCACTTTGGAAAAGTAACGAGTTATTGTCAAGTTACGTGTTACCTAATATACACTTTTTAGGTGTGGACCCCTCTATAATTAATTCACATCTTGACCACACAATGGGTGGTCAAGACGTTTTATAATAGTTTTGATATACGAAAACATTAACAATATTTGATATGACGAAACGAGCGTGCCTTTATATAATTGTAATTCTTTAGGGAGGCATTTGATGATTTTGGTCTCGTAATAAGGTTCTTCAACGGCGCACAAAGCACGCATTGAAAGTTTAGGTTCCACGAGTTGTCCTCTACGCACTTTTCGTAGAACCGCACCAAATTTTATTCTTGCGACACAGTGCCTTCTGTCATTATCAATACACTGCTTGTCGCCATGATGAACGTCACCCGACTCTCCTAATGTACAGCCAAAACAGAGTTTGTAGCGTTCACCGCGCAACACCAAGGAAACGGAGTTAGAGACGCTGTGCACCTATACGACCGGCGCACATGTGCTGTCGTCTCATTAGAGAAGGAGGACGCAGCTTTCGATGTTTGTAGACCAGAATCGAACAAAGAGGAACTTGAAACTTACCCCAAGTTACTTTGAAAAAGTTACCTGAAAAGGGACGAGTTACTCAAGAAGTTAGTGGGGTTCAAAAGCAACGAGTTAAGTTAAAAGTTACCGAAAAAAGTAGCTAAGCTACAGCAACGAGTTACCCAAAACACTGCGCAGGTCTCATCATGCCGGTCACTGTTGACGAATGTACCCCTGGACTGTGGTGTCACTGACAAACGTCGAACGCAGTTTCTAATTAGAGAACGCAGTTCTGCAAGCGAACAGCTGTCGTCAGGGTGTCGAACCGAAACGTTTTTCGTTCCGGTTTTCGTTCCGGTTACATCATAAACGTTCCGGTCCCGGTTCTGCTCCGGAGTAAAAAAATAACGGTTCATACCGGTTTTTAACCGGTTCCGCTTCTACTGGGAATATTCGTCCCCACACAAAAAAATCAATGTTACAAAATGTAAGCCCGTTTATTCCGCATACATGGTATTTAATATTAATAGACAGCTGTGAAATTGGTAGCTCCTGGTTCCTGTAGGTTACTGTCTGTTCAAATGGGCTTTCTCCTTTCTTGAAGCACATGCTACAAACGGACTTGTTTGTCGTGATGTCACGCGTAGAGTACTCGTTTGCTGGATTGGAGCGATCGCGTCCCATCCGAACGTCTGTTGCTACTGTCTAGCCAGCAAGCACCACCGCACGAGTAGGACGCAAATCGAGGAACACCTTCACTCACAGTCGCGCTCGACGGCTCCGTTTTATTTTCTTCGTGTCCTGTCCACAAAAGAGTTGCCACTTCGCACGGGCTTGCCCTCGCGTATACGTAAACGTATTCAACTTAGCTGCTCTTCAACAAGGGACGCGTTGCGCGACATTACCGATAAAGAAGCCGTTATGCAGCCCCCTTGGGTCGCTGTTTAGTTGAAGAGAGTTTGCGGGGATCAAATTAAAACGAACACTACTGCACATTGCTAGAGAGTCACATGTACCTCTAAGTCTGTGTGCGTGCGCGAAGAATAAACCATTACAAGGGGAGCCTAAGGGTCATATTATACCGACATACATTCCACCGTAACCGTAACCCTCGTATAGTATCCATGACATGACTTCAGAGCACACGACGTCTGTTTCAGTCGCCTATCCGTAGTCCAAACCGATGAAGTTTTTTCTTGGACCGAAAACCGTTAAATATATTTTTCGGTTTCCCTCCTGAGCGAAAAAAACGTATACGGTTTCGATTCCGTTCCGGTTCGCACCAAAATAGCGTTTTTTTTCGGTTTTCGGTTCCAGTTTTCGGTTCGCTCCGACACCCTGGCTGTCGTCACTCCGTGGATCATCTGCAGTGGAATGAAGTGCTCAATGTGCGATACGGGGGTACAGTGGATAGCTGGGCGAACTCAATCATGAGGCCTCGTGAGTACCTTCACCCTCACGCCCATGAGGTGAGGGTGAGTGAAAGGAAGCTGGAGATGAGGCCTACTATACAAGAACGAACACGAAGATCACCTCTCTCCGCACCACGCATATCATACGTAGAACCACGGACAGTGATATAACGAAACCGAAAGCTATTGGATTGAAAACCGAAAACCCAGATTGTCCTAACAAACATGGCTGACAATGAGAGAAAATTCGTTTCAGATTTCAGCTGCCGTGTCCTCTCGTCTCTTTTTAGACCTCCATGGAATCAACGACTCCCAGGGCTGTTCACACGTTTAAGCGTACATTAAACATACTATACGGTTCAGAAGCGGAGAGTTTTCATTTTCCCGGGGCGGGGGGGCAAGGGTTCACCGCGAAGTAAGTTCTCTGGCGGGGGGGCTTTGTTTATTATTTAAAAAAAAGAAAGCAAAGGTAAGGCAGGTGGATGGCGGCTTGTTATTAAAAAAAAAGGTGAAAGGGGGAAGACGAGAGGCAAAGAAAAAAGAAAGCAAAAGAAAACAAAAAGAATGAAAGAAAAATGAAGAACACAAATCTAAAGCTGAAGAATCACGCACTCTTGCGGAATCCTATGATGTATGCAGAACTGGTACAGAAATAAGAGGAAGGAAGAACAGGGAAAAAAAAAAGGAAAAAACCGAGAGAACGTAAAACAGTGAATATGTGCACAACTGAAGGCATTACGCCTTTGAAAACTGAGTGCAAAAGGAACAAAATGCATTGAATCCTCGGTGTTTGACCCGAAATGCGCGCAATATAATGAATATGGTCAATGAGATGGAGCAGCGGGAGTTGAACCCGCTCCCAACGGATATGCGTTGCGAAGATCCTACCGTTACACCTCACTGGCAGCTGCTGGTACCTTTTCGTCTACTTTGTTTGATTGATCTGATTGCTTTGGGCGAAATTCAGGGCAATGTGTTGTGTCATTCTCTGTTTCTTCGCCTCACCTTCTACTGTGATAATGAGTATGGTGGGCGGATACATATTTTACAAATTGCAAGATGCATTTTTGGAGTTGGTGCCTCTACGCTCTTTTGACCCGGGTGCGCCGAGCCCCAAAGGTTGGTCAGTCTCTTAGCGGGACTTCCCGGGGGAGGCGGCGCCCCCCCTAGTTCATGTTCCGGTGGGGGGGGGGGGCAAGGGCCCTCGCGCCCCCCCGCAGTCGGCGCCTATGATACGGTTTCCGATATTTGGCACTTATTGTTCAAAAAATTCCGGGGTGTTTATCGGCCTCCATTCCGTTTTAGAAATATGATTTTTTCGTTGATAATATTTGCACTGGAAAAGGAATGCTCGAATACTGGTGAATATCCCTATAGGAATAGTAGATAATTTAGTGTATTCCATTCTTCAGCGCGTTCGTGCTTGCGACCCATGTCGAGAAGCCGATCGCGCGTTCAGTGACCACAACCCACAACGAAACCTTTTATCAACGATGCGGTTACCGGTAACCTATAATCAGTTTGCAAAAGAGCGCCGTCGAGACGCTCTTTTCCAAACCAGAAGCGTTCAAGAAGAAAGTGAAGAAAAGGGCGCAGCTAGAACGAAAGGCGAGAAGGTCGCTGCAGGCAATCGTTCCGAAGGGTGAGCCACCGATGTCTGTTGCAGTGTCAGGTCATCTTTCACCCAAAACAGAAAGAATTAAACAAGACCACCCCCTTCCCAAGAGACGAGGGCAGGCAGTGTTGTACCCGATTCCAAAATAACGTAATGTGATACCGATAGCCGTTACTTAATAAAGGGATAGTTCGCTTCCTAACGAAACTGAAAAAAAAAGAAGAAAAAAACATGCTGGGGCGTGTGCAATAGACAATGAACAACTCCTCGTCAATCGCTTTCGTTCCAAGTCGACGTATATTCCGAGTGTTCAGTATTTTCCTCTGGGTATCGGCAGCGCGGCCGAGCGCCGGGGCAAGAGCATATCACGGGAGGGGCGGTCGGCTCGCGCGACGTTTCATGACGTTGATTCTTGGCTGGCGATAGGAAACCGCATCTCGATGCAGGGAAAACGGACCGCCCTGTTGACGTCACATTGTTCTCAGACAGACGTCACGCGCGTGTCCTTCTCCGTGAGAAAGCCTACTTGCGTGGATCTCGTTCATTTCACATGCCTACAATAAATCATACCGCTCGAGCTGCGGGAAACTAATGCACGGGCCTGATAAAGTTCGACATACACTACTGTCTTTTTTTTTCTTGATGATTCCGTGTTAGCACCACGAAGCAACTGTGAAAGGGCATGCAGGAAGGAAGAATCCAGTGTCAGATAACGAGTATTCGCAGAAATATCTCAGAGAAACGCGCAGGCCCCCTATGGAAAATCCATCTTCTCCTGCATCTGCACTCGCGCGAAATACCTAATAAAGCTTATAATCAACTATGTGTATGGAAAGAGGTTTATGCAAGCCCCGTAAGACATCGAATTACAGTAGGAATATGGTTTGCGTGGAAGATTAACCTTTTAAAGAATGGCTGCATTTTCGCCACTGTGTGAAACACGCTTAAATGCGTTAGCTTTAAAGGGCCATTATCGGCCGTAAATTTTTGGTGTAGCGCTTTTTGAAATCCTATTAAACTTTAAAAGTGAAGGTCGTTCAATTTGTTTGCATTGTTATACTGTAGTGGTTACACGATTAGTGGAAACACAGTCTAGCGACCACGTGGTATCACGTGGCCCTGTGGAGCCACGGACGGACTTGCACGGTGGCTGGTCCTATAAAGTCATCGCAATATGCAGCAGTTGTAGAGAGCAAGGTAAAAAATAATGGTTAAGAAGCTGCGTGCAACGAATGCAAACCAGTGAAGTTTAGACTAGAAATGCAGCCCTCCGACAGCAATGTTCGTCAGAAGTCAGCGAACATTTTATCAATAGAGGTCGCCTTTGTAGCCAGGGACCTGTCTGTATTCGCATTTTTCGCAAAATCGACGCCGCACAGCGGTGAAACTCCGGACTCGATCCAGGTACACACGGCCGACCCCGCGTTCTATTGCGAAGAAGATGCTGCTTTTCGCATGGGTCGCTGATCTGCACTTGCATTTTGCTGTTGAAATCATGCATGGCAGTGCGGAGAACGACCAGCAAATTAAACCAAACTACTTTTGTTCTGTGCCGCAATGTGACTCTGCGCGCCAAGGGGACAGCCAGTTTGTCTTTCCGCGTTTTCTTCTTTCCACACATGGAGTACCGCCTACTTTGACACATCCTCGGAAGAGATGAACTGAGCGACTCGAATTCCACCAAACCTGTTACATCAGCAATGGTTGTGTGTGTATGGTAGAGCTCTTGGAGCGGTACAGCCTGCATATCTGATGAGCGTTCTTATTTTTCTTTTTCTGAAGCAAACTTCTGTGCAACTCACGTCAGGACGGGAAGCAAAACCTTGTCTAGGCAAAACAGAACTTTTTTTCTTAAACGTTAGTAGCCATTATGTGCAGGAAGCGCAGCGGATAACGCGAAAACGTATACCAAGTCAGTTTTGTAACTGTGCATTTGAATCAGTGCGGCAAATCACTTGGGGAAAGAATTCAGAAAGAATGCGACGTTTCGTTAAGGTTTCCCAAAAACATGCGCACCGGTGAGACACGGGTGTGCCAACATTACCCTGTAAATTCTAAACTACATTCCTACACGCGCTACACACTTAGAAGATCTTATCTGTAAGAGAGCATCAGCACAGATATCGTGTGCTTGCATGTCTCTGACATTCCTGCAGCGGAGCACACTCGCTGCTTGCTGTTTCGGCCTCGCAACGGGTAAACGTGAAATTCACTTTCACGAAGTGTGTTTGATCAAACGCGCCGGAACTTCGCAAACAATACGCTACGACTATAGCCTTCTCTGGACAACTCGGTTACGCCTGCCAGAAGTATATGAGCAGCGTTTAATACAACGCATCGAGAACCAACATTGCAGTTCAGAAATCTCGAAATCGAAACTAAGCGACAACCTGGTTACAACCATGTTGGAGGTGAGATGCGCCACCTACAGGTCGCGCAAAACGCGAATTGCTTTTGGTGTTCTGTGTGTCGAATGAACATGTTGCTAGTGAACGCTGTTTGCGTTCGTCTGCGTCCCCTGGTGCGTTCGTTTATCATGCTACCATTCAATCAACACGCACTACATCTTGCTGCACTTCTGTGTTCATATGTAGCTTAGATACATAAACATCAGCATAGATTACCTATTTCGCTTCATTTTCTTTCTTATTCCCTCTATAGATACAACTTTGCTCAGAATTGCAGAAATGCTCCTAGCAGCTGTGCATAGGGTGCCTATCATTTACCGGGGCTAACCTCCTGCCCGTAATACAGTACTCAGCTACGCGCCACAGCACCCACACACACACACGCACACAAAGAGAGAGAAAATGAAAAAAGGAATCACGAAATTTGAGGTCGTAAGGTTGCTACCGCGATCTTAAGAATTAAAGGTGCTGTGTCGGTCCCAGAACGTTACTGCGACTGTTCATTATGGAACAACAGAGACACAAGGGTCGTGTGATTGCCCCGCAGCCACGTTTCTGTTAACATTTTCTCATGAACAATGTAAACATGTCTTGGACATGATTGTATAAAGTCTACCTTGTCGAAGGGGTGTTCAGGTGAACTTGGTGAAAGAATTCGTTAGCAGACGTTCGAAAGTTTGCTAAAACTCATATTAAAGAAGGTGGCGATGTTGCCTATAGGATGTTTGTCTGCCTAATATGGATTCTGGGAGGAGGGGGGATAGCCGTGGGCAGACTTTATAGGCAACTCTGCCAACATTTTCATATCCAATTATTTCATATAAAAGAAAGACAACACTACATCTGTTGATTAGCCTATGAGCTAGTAAACCATAAACATGAAGAGGCGTTCTTGGGGACGCTTTCTCAGTATGGCGAATGATTACGAAGATATACAGGGTGTCCACGCTAACTGTGAACATATTTTAAAAAAATATATATAACACTTTTTCCAAGATGAAATCAATTGCAATATAGCATATGCTGAAGGGCACTCCCTAGCAGGGCATTAGCAAAGTCCAAAGGCAATGTCTTAATTAACTTTCATTAATTAACTTGTTTATTATAAAAGCGACAAAGTTGTCCCAATGAGAACATCTGTGCCTTTCGGTCACCTGATATCGTAGCCGTTTTCAGAACAAAAATCCGTTCGATAGATCGCCCGCAAAAAATTAGTGAAGCAACGCCATTTTTTCTTTATTTTGTTCATTTTGTTCGCAGACGCGTATTTCCTTCATCCTCAACGTGAGAGGGGAAAGGAGTACAGGGCCGCCTCATGCGTCGAAGATGAGCTTTAACTTGCGGAAACAAAACAAAAACAAATGTATCGGGTGACTCTATCGGAACTGGCCTTATTTTGGGTTGCATTTTCTGTTTCCTTTTAATCTTTTTCCAGGACGCGAGAGGCGATAGTGTGCTCTTTCTTCCTCTCACATTGGGGGTGAAGGAAAGACGCGTCTTCTACGAAGCGCAATGAACAAAATAAAGAAAAAATGGCGTTCCTTCACGAATTTTTTGCAGCATATGCTATATTGCAATTGATTTCATCTTGGAAAAAGTGTTAAATATATATATATATATATATATATATATTAAAAATCTGTTCACACTTAGCGTGGACACCCTGTATATACAGGGTGTCCACGCTAAGTGTGAACAGATTTTTTAAAAATATATATAACACTTTTTCCAGGATGAAAAAAAAATGTGTGCAGTGGAGAGCCTTGTATCGCCACATTTCATGCTTTCCAACTGGCTCCAACATTAGAATACTCGTAACCAACGTGTGTCGCAGCCCAGCATGGAATAGTCTATTTGCACTGCACCGAAGCAGTCTGTCAAATACCCTCTATGTGGGATGTACTTGCCGGTTTTGAAGTGCGCCGCGGGTCACCTGATATCCTGTTCGTCGGCGTCCATAACTTGACGGGCTGCTACGCGTTCATGTGCTGTCGTGCACTAGTACTCGATTACCGTTGTTCCTGTCATAGCGTCGGACAATAACCTATACGGTCTATCAACCTGCATTCACCGTCTCAAAAATTAAGTTCAATCCACTAGAGGCCTAACCTACTGCAGGAACCCTTCTCTCCTTCTCTCCTGCGCTCAAAGCTCTTTTGACATTTCTGTACACCATCGGACTTCGATCGTTATTGTGAAGAGGCTCGTTATTTTATTCCCCACATTCCCACCAGCAATGGGGTAGAGTATCGCCTCTGGCGATGAACCTCCCCACTCTCCAAAGTCAAAATAAAGTTGTTGTTGCCTTCTCTAGCAGTCGCAACTTGCACACGCTTACACAGTAGAGTGTATTGACGCGCTGCATTACATGATTGTGCATTGAACGATCATGACATGGAAACAAGATTTCCCCATAGACGTTCGAGTCACCGGTGGGGAACAAGCCGACTGCCTAACAGTACAAACACCACATAGCCGACTGCCAAAGACGGTGACATAAAAGTGTGTCATCAAGAAAACCTGTACGTGAAGCACTACACGCACGGATCCTGGAGACTACGTTAAATAATCGTTCTATGTTGATACGGAACGTCTCGTAGGAATCCATCGAAAGACTTCACATGCTGGGGAACGGGTCACCATTCACCTGCTCCCAGACGCATTATATAGACGCATGAGAACATATGACGCGTTCCGACAAGTTGTTTGACCCTCTTGGACATTGCTTGGACCACCCATATCCTTCAGCTTAATGATTCCCAATTTTTATCTCATTGGCGAGCTACGGTGGCGACACTACCAATAACTGGGGAGCCTACATTAGAAGGTGATAACACCTCCGCCACTGTCCTTCTGGGAGGCTACTTTTCGCAATTACCACACTTTTAGCAAAGCAACTACTGTCTTGGAGTTTTCCTTCTTTCAAGCGTACCGTAGGAAGTTGAGAAAAAATTCCTAAATATCTGTAGAGGAATACCTAAAAGGGCGTTACGTTCCCCCCGTGCAGGTAGGAAAAAAAAAAGGCCCACTTGGGGGGAGACGAGCAAGCAACAAATCGACTAGTTCATGCTCACGAAGACGGCACGGTGCCGGGCTAAGCGTAGCAAATTCTAAAGAAGGAAATAAATGACTTGGAAACGGAAGTAAATTAGTGCGTTGCGAAGCAACAGAAATATAGCAACTTTAGAATGGTCACTATAATGAACGTTCAAATGGTAATTTGACAAGTTCTACACAGCACGGTGCCATGCACGGCGCAGCTGCCGCTGGTGTTCAGGCGGCAGAACGCGACGCATTAAAGCTGTCAAGAAAGTCGGGAGTTTAAAGCGTTTCTATGCCATGCTGTAAGTGTCACAAGGACAAGGTATCAGCGCGCAGGGTATGTTACGCATGGTTAACCGCAAAATGGGAGGAAAGATAAATTACCCTTGGACGAAGAAAAAGAATTGCTCGCACCCAGTCGCTCTCAGTATTAGTCCGTGGTCCATGGCTAGAGGTTCGCTTACCGGTTGTGAACGCTATGACACATCACAGTATCACACTGAAGTGTTCAAGATTATGTAGTCCCAGTACCGCATATTGATGTTTCTTCAGTATTTTTAAATGCGATAGCATTTCTTTAACGCACTTTTGGGCCTCGGAAGTGTAGCATCGGTGGGGAGGGCACTTTCACTTTCGAGACGCGTTATCTCCCCCTCGTTTGTTTATTTAGCGCGCACCTGCGCTGAAAGGAACGTTTCGGCGGGCGGGGATCTAGCTGATTGGAAGGTCTTCATGATACCGGTTCGTAAAACACGGACCAGGTTCCCATCAATCTGACAACGGTCAACACAGTGACGTAAAAAAAAAAGAAAAAAAACGGTGCCTCCTGTAAACTCGATCACTTCACTCTCGTCTAGGCCAACTCCATGACCATTCATAAGTTGCAAGGTGCGAACTACAACAAGGTAGTGTTGTCCTAGAACGAGTCACAACCGCAACGCCTCGTCTATGCTGCGATGTCGCGAGTGACTATAGCTTCGAGAAGTGCATAATGTAAAACCCCGAGACTAGGGAACACGAAAGGACAGACACAAACACGAAGTCTCAAACACAGCTGAAAATTTTACTTCACATACAAGAATTATATACAACCAGTTGAGGACAAAAAGGGTAAGTTCGGGGGAACACGCAGTCTGCTCAAGGCCGGAGCGAGGATTACGGATGGGTTGATGACACAGTTCCCACGAAAGGTTATGCATAGGGTCTCTCTCAAAAGTCTTCTGTGGGGGTCCAATTCAGAAGCCTTTACAATTGTTTCATCCCATAGAGGGAAGCAATCTGAGCATTCTTCCAAATGCTTGGCAATTTCGGAGTTTGAGGCTTTATTTTTTACTTTTAATGAATGCTCTCTCAAACCGTCATTTAAGCAACGCTTTGTCTGGCCAATATAACCGAATCCACAAGCTAGGGGGATTTGATAAACAACATTTGAACAACAGGGGACGAATTTGTTCCGGGGATTCTTACAGGTAACTTCAGGTTTCGCGAAAGGCGTGAGGCGATCAAGACGGAAGTTGTTCTTGAAAACAAAGCTGACTTAAAATTTCTTCGCGACGGCCAGCAAGTTGTGAGACACTTTGTGGAAGTAAGGTAATACAACACGTTTGGAAACAGAAGGCTTAGTTTCAGGCGAACGAGGAAGCAAGGTGTTTAACAAAACATTTAAAGAACCAAGTAACATGTGTTGGGGGTAACCAGCATCATTCAAACGGAGAAGCTGACCCTCCGCAGAGAGAAGAATCTGATGACAACTCGGCGAGCTTTACAGCTTTGGAGTGGCAACTTGAAGCGGGCAAAATGGGTTTAGCTTGAGATTTGCCGTAAGCCCAGCAAAGAACGGGTTGTAAGAAATGTAAGAATGTAATTTTGTCCGGGGCCCCAGAGTTCACTATTGAGTTCCCCACTGTTGGTGTGCTTCAGTTTCTTGATATCAGACTTTTGTTACAACCCATTCTTTGCTGGGCTTACGGCAAATCTCAAGCTAAACCCATTTTGCCCGCTTCAAGTTGCCACTCCAAAACTGTAAAACGGGGCTTGATCACAGGTATTCTATCGAATGCGGTAAAAAAATCTTGTTGTCATCAGATTCTTCTCTCTGCGGAGAGTCAGCTTCTCCGTTTGAATGATGCTGGTTACCCCCAACGCATGTTACTTGGTTCTTTACATGTTTTGTTAAACACCTTGCTTCCTCGTTCGCCTGAAACTAAGCCTTCTGTTTCCAAACGTGTTGTATTACCTTACTTCCACAAAGTGTCTCACAACTTGTTGGCCGTCGCGAAGAAATTTCAAGTCAGCCTTGTTTTCAAGAACAACTTCCGTCTTGATCGCCTCACGCCTTTCGCGAAACCTGAAGTTACCTGTAAGAATTACCGGAACAAATTCGTCCCCTGTTGTTCAAATGTTGTTTATCAAATCCCCCTAGCTTGTGGTTTCTGTTATATTGGCCAGACAAAGCGTTGCTTAAATGATCGTTTGAGAGAGCATTCATTAAAAGTAAAAAATAAAGCCTCAAGGAGGAGGAGGAGTGTCGTTGGGAGGAACCGAGAGGTCTGCCTGCCTGATTAGGCGGCATGTTTCTCGGGAAGGGAAGGGTGGTGGAGAGGAAAGGGTGAAGTGGAAGACCGAGCGGAATCCGCTCGGGGGGAGGATAGCTGCGTCCATGGGCCGACTTCAGGGGAACTGTGCCGGCATACGCCTATTACACATCTGAGGGAAACCCAGGAAAACCCCAGACGGCACAGCCGGCCCGCGGATTCGAACCGCGGACCTCCCAGTCTCCAAGCGCACGCGTTACCGCTGCGCCACCGGAGCTGGTGTAAAGCCTCAAACTCCGAAACTGCCAAGCATTTGGAAGAATGCTCAGATTGCTTCCCTCTATGGGATGAAACAATTGTAAAGGCTTCTGAATTGGACCCCCACAGAAGACTTTTGAGAGAGACCCTATGCATAACCTCTTGGTGGGAACTGTGTCAGCAACCCATCCGTAATCCTCGGTCCGGCCTTGAGCAGACTTCTTGTTCTCCCGAACTGACCCTTTTTGTCCTCGACTGGTTGTATATAATTCTTGTATGTGAAGTAAAATTTTCAGCTGTGTTTGAGACTTCGTGTTTGTGTCTGTCCTTTCGTGTTCCCTAGTCTCGGGGTTTTACATTATGCACTTCTCGAAGCTATAGTCACTCGCGACATCGCAGCATAGACGAGGCGTTGCGGTTGTGACTCGTTCTAGGACAACACTACCTTGTTGTAGTTCGCACCTTGCAACTTATGAATGGTCATGGAGTTGGCCTAGACGAGAGTGAAGTGATCGAGTTTACAGGAGACACCGTTTTTTTTCTTTTTTTTTTACGTCACTGTGTTGACCGTTGTCAGATTGATGGGAACCTGGTCCGTGTTTGACGGAAGACGGATTATCTCCGGTGAATAGAAGGATTAGCCATTGTGTAGGGTACACCACTAGAGGGCGCTACGAGCGACACCTCACCACTAGGGGCCGCTGCTGTCGCATTCCGCGGATGACGTCATTGCTCCTTCGGGGAGCATGGTGAGAGATAGCGGGAGGCATTGGATGGCGATGCGAAATAGAGCGCCCCCTTGTGCAAGGCTGTGGTGGCGCTGTGGGCGACAGGACAGACGCTCTCGGTGGCGGCCCTCCACGGCGTTGTTATGGTCCCGTGACCGCGATACGCGGCGTCGGCGGCAAAAGCGTTTTGGGCCCAGCGTTGTGTACGAGTCTTTGAGCGAGTTTATATTACCGTATTTTCAAGGTATCAGCCGCACCGCAGATAAGCCGCGGGACTCGTTTTTAGATACATTTTGAAAACGTTTTTGCAGATAAGCCCCACTCGCAGATAAGCCGCGGGTAATACGACGCGACTGCTTTGTGCGCCAAACGACTGATGCACATACAAAATCAACAGAGACGCTCAACGCTCGTTAGCGCCGTACTCCCTGCCAGCTGCCCTGTTCCCGTACTTGTCCGCGAAGTCGACGACTTTTAGTTTGAAGCCGCTATCGTGGCTGTGCCTCAGCGTTGGAGCCATGCCTCACCTCTAACTGCCGTGCCAGTGTCCACGAATATTGCTGCTCTCGTCAAATGAGAACTGACGCTTAGCTGACCACGTTTTATCCCGATGTCAGGTGTATTGAACCCTTCCTGTGGGTCTGCCGACAAAGTAGACCGTAGGGAAGGCCATAAACGCTGTCCACATTCCGGTGTCCGCATGATGTATCACAAAGGAGGTCAGTTCTAGTGTTCTACTAAGATCGGATTGTGCCCTTGTTGCGTGTTTTTCGTGGATTGATGGGTTAGTCCACTCGAATGTGGAGTGGACCCGCCCCTGTTCGATATTGTTCGTGCACTGGCAGGGCGGTTCTGTTCCGAAAAACATGAGGCACTGTCGGCCCTTTCGTTTAATCCGGGGTATGGGGGAAGTACTCGCTCAAAGAATCGTACACAACGCTGGACCCAAAACCCTTTTGCCGTCGACGCCGCGTATCGCGGTCACGAGACCATAACAACGCCGTGGAGAGCCGCCACCGAGAGCGTCTGTCCTGTCGCCCGCAGCGCCACCACAGCCTTGCACAAGGGGGCGCTCTATTTCGCATCGCCATCCAATGCCTCCCGCTATCTCTCACCATGCTCCCCGAAAGAGCAATGACGTCATCCGCGGAATGCGACAGCAGGGGCCCCTAGTGGTGAGGCGTCGCTCGTAGCGCCCTCTAGTGGTGTACCCTACACAATGGCTAATCCTTCTATTCATCGGAGATAATCCGTCTATTGGGGGCTGCTTTGGAAACAACACCCGCACAATCTCACAACATTCTAGGGGGGGGGGGGGTGTTAGGGGGTGTATGGGGGTGGTGGATAAATTACTGCCTTCGAGGGCCTGTACATCACTAATGTCGACGGAGACTTGACATTCTACCACCGCAACGCAGAGAAGCATCTACATGACGAGTTTCGAAGACTCGCGCGCCAGAGGCTCTCAGAGACAGTCAGTGATGATCAGATGACAGTCAGAGTATGATAAGTCAGTCGTCTCACATCACGTTGGTGATCTTTGATTTGACAGCTCCATCGTGTCGTTTCCATAGAGTGTTGCCGACCTGCTAAAACTCCCGAAAGCATGCTACTTTCGCATCCAAAATGGGGTCGAACGTCCATCTAGTGCAATGCTAGTAATGCTATCGCATTTCATGCGCGTCTGGCAGTGCGCCAAAGAGTATAGCCAATTTTTTGTGTAGTTTGTGGTTAGGTGCAGGGCCGCTGAGAGGGTGGGGCAGTCGGGGATTGCGCCCCGTGGCCCGGGCCACTTCAAGGGCCCGACTACCCAAGGCCTGTCGTAATGAACGATATGAAAAAAGAAATGCTTGGACTCTGTTATGGAGACTTGAGGATGGGGCCTGGCATGATTCATCCCCGGGACCCGTAATTTCTCTCGCCGGCCCTGGCAAGCTGTAGCATGTTGCGTGTCTCCCAGCTTGAGAAGGAGTGGAAGAGGGAAAGCTTAAATAGCGGTTTCTTTCGCTCATAAATCACGACCGATGCGACCGATAAATCCCGTTCCTTTTAAGTTGCTGTCAATGTAACACACGGTCTTATGTGAAACGGCAAATGGCAAAAACCCAATATGCGCTCCTCCCACAGATTTTTTTTATTGTTTACGAGAACCTGTATTGATTAAAAACAAACACATTGTATAGCAGGGGCCTCAACCTGAAATCGAGTCGCATGGTGATAAACGATAAGATCAGAAAAGAAATTACCGTATCCACCATAATATGCCCTAAAAGGCATTGACGATAAAGAAGTATACAGAAAAACAGGAGCGGTGCAGTTACTGTGGTGTGCGACGGTGTGCGCTCAATTCATTACTCAAAAGCTCCACTTGAGACACCAAGAGAAATGAATAAGAATTTTTCTTCTTTCCTCTGCCTCTCCTGGCTTCTTTCTAACTGCTCGCGGGTGATACTCGGAGGGGCTTCTATAAGCTCGTAAACTTAGTGTGATAATTAAGATGAGCCCACCCTAATCCTCACCTTCTACTTACAGTGTTAGTATACCAAAGTGCACGCGAAGACCAGGCTGCTATGGCCGGGACTTGTTGGAGTATACGAAGTTGGAGTACATGAAGTTTTTACATGCGTATGTGCTGCTAATACGGGCAGCACTGCGCCCAGCAAGGGTAAACACAATGTCTGAAGATCTAGTTTCTTTCCTTGTTCTTTACCATGAACTTATTTGAGAGGGCAGCTATCTTCTGTTTTGTGGTCAAGGGGCGCGATCTGCCGAGTATCGTTTACAAGTACCATCTGCATCCATAACGGAGGCAGGGTACCATCTCGACGGTCGCAAGTGTTGCAAATTGGCCAGGCTGACAAAAAGAATCCACAGGTCTATCCCCCCCCCCCCCCATAATTAGCGTGCCGCTCGTCCCAATCCTGCCCACCCTTCGGTGACCAAAAGTGACAAATCAAGCGGCGTCTTGAAGGATATATCGGGTGTTTAACATGAAATACATTAATTGTTATTTTAGTGTCCTTAATGGGTCGATGGCTTCCTGTTGTCTCAGGAAGCATTCACATACATATGGTAGCAAAGCGTACCTCTTCAGGGCATGCAGAAACACGCGTTGTTTTTCCCCTATTTTACTACTCCCATGTATTAAAACTCCCTATTGTGTGTTGCAGCCGAAAGAAAAAAATGTGAGGGCCTCCGATGGTGTGCCCGTAAATGGCAGGCCTATGCAGTAAAGAGAACGCTCTTAAAGGCGAAAGACAGCCGTCAGGGCGACAGGACCGTAAAAGGCGTAGAGAACTGTAAAACCACGAGGAGCGGCAAAAATTCACGAGTACACTACGCTGTCACTGTTCAGGAAACGCGACAGGCACTTAACTCCTCCACGCGCTGTGCCATGACTTTTCACGGCCAAGAAAACAGATGCGCTGTTCTCTCAACAGCCTCCTTGCTTAGATACGACGACACTTTGGGACAGGTGTCAGGTTAAGTGCCCGCTCTTAAGGTCTAGATGGAAGCGTGAGAGCGTTTGGGGACATGAAGCGCTGTTCATGGAACGCGAAACAAAGTGATATGATGCTGTACATGCAAGGCACTTACATGGCTCCTGTACAGGGGACGGCATGAAGCAAAATAGTTGGCCATACCTGGAAATGAATAGCAGGGCCGTTATTTACGTTACAAAGTGTGTCCTACGTACTATACTTAACGGAGGCACTGTTTTTGAAGTAGAATTTACGCTTTTCAGACCGTTGATGTTGCTGACACTTTCAGAAATTTCATGTAACGTTATGGCGTTACGACTTGCTGTTGATTTATTCGCATTACCAAAGTTTCTTTATTTCAGCCACTAATTAATCTACTATCGACTATTTAATAAAATATCTTTTAGTAGCAACTTAATTTAATTAACGAATAAAATAAATTTAATTAAACGTCGCACCAATGTACATTCTACGCCCAAAACCGTTCGGACCTCTTCAAGGGAGAGAGAGCCCCCCTCCTTTTTTTTTGTGCATCTCCTTATGCAGAGCACAGTAAAGGAACATTAGAAAAGATTCTCCTACCAACTAAACACTGAATGAGAGTTGAATTTCAGTAAGAGTTGCACCCATCGCCATCGATACGCTATCTGTAAAGGCATTCGCATGAGCTCACTATTCACCCGACACACGCAGGAAAACGGATACAAAAAGAAAAACAAGGAGAGTGAAAGAAATTGCGGTGACTCGTTAAGCAGACGGTTCCGGAAGGATGCGATGTTCCTGGTAGCGATCTGCACGTTAATGCACGTGAGAGCTGTACAAAAGAATAGGCCATTCGAAAATGTTCCAGGGAGCCGCGCGCGCCCTGGCAGGGCGTGTCGGGAAATGCGGTATAAAACGACACTGACGGCACAACACCAGAAATACGACGACGACGACGATCGGAGACGATAGGAAAAGCAAGGCATACACATGTTTTCCCCGACAGCTCCCAACCTGCACCACGACTGCCGCAGTGGCACTGCGTGTTCTTCAAAAACCGATTGGTTCTGGACACAACGACCGACGATCATGTGATGGCATTGTGGAGAAAAATTAGCCAGGAAATTCCGCACGCGACGTTATGGACGTTGCGTCGCTCATGCAGGATTTTCATCGTCACTGAAATGGCTCTCTTGATATTGCATTAGTAATATGGATAGAACGAATCCATAGGAAAAGGAACATTTCAGAGAACACTGGATACAGCTACATCGGCTACAGCTCCTAGCGTAGAATGTGATGTACTGATTCACGATGATGAAGCGGAGAAGCGTCGACTCGTAGCTTTATTTAAGTAGGGTTTATCACAATATGGGAGTGTGTATAGGTAAAAGCGGAGGTTTGTGTCAACCCCTGCGAGCTATTATTTGCTTGGACGCGGTCTGGCAGATATGAGCATTTATTTCTGTGTGAAACAAACTTAAAATGTCCTGAAAATGGAACATCGCTCCCCAAGAAGAACGAAAACGTACGTTAGCGTGGATGGACTAGAGTGCAAAATGTAACTAAGTTACTAACTGGGTTACCGGTAATGAAAATGAAACTGAAGTTCCTAAGTTATATACTTTGATTATATACTATAAGTAATTCAGATCTTAATGCGACAATGGGTGGTGCAACACGTCTTACAGTACTTTTGCTGCATCAAAATTATACCGGTATTGGATCTAACAAAATAAGCATACATATGTGCGGATGTGCTTTTCTTGATAATTTTGTTTTCATAATAAAATTATTCAACGGAGCGCAAAGCCGGCATCGGATTTTAGGTTATATATGCGGTTGTCCTTTGCGCATTGATAATACAGCGTAAGTGCCAGGCAAGCTTGGTGATAAAATTCCACAGTTGAAGAAGCCCGAGCGTGTTTCGTACAACCGCGTGAAGTGTGGCATCTAATCTTGATACACAGTGACCATTATAAATACACTGTTTTCCGCTATCATGAACGTCGCATGAGTATATGGCCAGAACACAACTTGCTGAGTTCACCGCGCAACAACGCAGTGAGCAGCGCCGTGCGAAACGAGTTCCTCAAGAAGTTACCGGAGTTCAAAACCAACGAGTTAATTTACAAATTACAGAAAAAAGTAGCTTAGTTACAGTAACGAGTTACCCCCAAACACTGAGAAAAAACAAACAAACAAATGGATGGGTGTGTAAGGATGCAGTGGTCAAACGCGTTAGAAATGTCGCAGGTGATTCAATTATAACAGATAATTAGGGTGCTGATTTTTTTTCTTTTATCATTGGAGAATTCGGTGTTCTGTTTCTACTGGAAGGGGAATTTTCGGTTTTCTTCGGTCAATATGTATTCCCACAAAAGCTCGACGGTCTTTCTCGATGTATGTGTGGGATGTCTATTCAGTGAAAAATAATGTGATATTCGTGTTTTTTTTTATTCTTTTATTATTAGCACGGGACGATTACTATAGTTGTCCCCAATCCACAAATGGGATGTTTAGGACTGCGGAGAATATGGTATCCTTCATGAAAGCAGGTTCCTGAGCACCACCATTGGTACATTGTAATTAGAGAGTATCATAATACGAATATGCTGCCGTCATACGCAAAGATGACAACACGGAAACAATGTAGCGGCAACGTAATTGCAAGACATACTTGACTCATTTGTCAATGTTGGCATGCACACTTTGCTAGAGAGGCCGAAGGAACAAGCACGCAAAAAGTTCAGGCCACGGAGATTTTGACATCTCGTTCTAAGCAACCTGTTGAGAAACCATGGATCTTGAATTTACTAAGTGAGTGCTCACATTATTTGATTGTAATACGTGAGCATGCTTTAGACGTGTTTGCATAATTGATGTACGCTCGTTCACTTTTTGATGAGAACTCGCGGTTTTGAAAATATTTCCTGAGCATTTACACTTGAGCTAAGGAGGTGAGGTGCCGTAGATGCTGAAGCTGGCCATTTATGCGAACGCCGAGCGCCTGTGTGGCAGAGTTTCGGTTTTGGCAACAGCCGGTTCCAAATGACCGCGAGCACGGTTCAAGCCATAGTGATGTGCTCAAAGAAACTGACTTTTTTCGGTTAAAACCAATTGCAAAATAAATTCGACATACTTTTACCGAGTTTTTCCGACGTACACTGAAAGCCCAGAATCCTACACATAAGATTCCTAGTTTAATACACGGTAAAAAATGTTATCGGTTACAGTATTTTCTTTGGTGGTTGTCAACCGTATTTTACAGCGGCCGTCTCATTTTGGGTGAGGCTCCGTGTATGGTTACTCTTTGACGAATTGAAAACAACAACAGCCTATCGTTTTTGCATGGATCTTCCACAGATGGTCCCACAAGTCGCGTCATAGTTGCTTGATGAGGAATTCCGCAACTATTGCTTTGCTGAGCAATCTGAAAACTGATTGCTAAAAACAGCACAACGCACTACACAGCTATTACGCTCCTGAAACATTCAAGTTGCAAGCTTTCAAAAGAAGATACAGTCTCTGTAGCCCTACGTATTGGTCGTACAGTCACTTTAAAATGTGAAAATATGCCAAATAAAGTGAATCACATATATTATGAATAGGCATTACAAAACAGTACCTTCGAAATGACACATTGCATTGGTTGTGGTCGTGGTGCTCGCGTGGCAAGTGGCCTGCCTTTCGATATGGCTGCTTTTTGCTGCGGGTGTGGAGGATAGTACATCCTGGGCTGACTTCACAGGGAACTGAGTGAACATTTCCGGACAGCGCAGCTGGTGCCTGGACTCGAATCTAGTGTCACGCTGTTACATCTCAGCCCATCCACTTATGCTTTTATCCCACATCATTTTGGAAAAATAGAAGCATCTCTCTGGAGCTCCTTCCACTGCTTTGTGCCCAGCGCATGTTAACACAGCACACACTCGCGGATTGTTTACCGTATATGATCGCGGAGAGGATAAAGGAATACGTGAGATTCCAGACGCGAGCACTTTTCCCTATAGACCTAGAACCGTCTCGCAGTAGCAACCGGAAAACACCATCTCCTTTTCCTTCCTTAGTCAAACATGCAAACCTGCATATGCAATCTTCCACTGTTTGCGCCGCAGCACAGTTCGTTTGTCGTTCTCGGGAGGATCATGAAATTGTGTGCTTGTTTTGTTTTGTTTTCTTGTCCGTCGTCTGCGACATTCTTTGCGTCTCATGGAAACCCTTTTAATCTGGCATTTTGCGTACGGCATTTAGTCAAACCTGCTGGAAATACAGTTTCAGGATCTGCTACGAAATCTCAGTATCTAATAACTCTCAACTTCGTTCCAAGCTAATCTGTCCCGTTCGCGGTCAATTTAACGTGTGAGATTTTATTGAACGAACCCAGGGGACGACCAGTGACGGATAAACGTCCTCTGGCGTCCCCTGCGCTGTGCGGTTGAAATATCGACGACTGAGCGCTATTTTGGTGGTGACACTACAGACCAGGTACAGCCGATCCCTGGCCTCTACGGTCACCCCTGATGAAGAAGCCAAGTCGGCTTCGAAACGTCGGGATCTCCTCCTTCTGGATGAACCCTTGGTTGGAGTCTAATTTCCGCTTTATCTCTCCCACAGTATTCTCAAAATACTCTTCCTCTGTGTAACGAAGAAGTATTATCATATTGATTTCTAATTTTGAGAAGTATGATGTCATAGGCTATATGTGGCAATATTGCCTCTCAAGGCTAAAAGACGTCTTCTCACATCACCTGCTTGCACTCTTCTAACGTATAGCGGAGGGCGGAGACCGGAAACGTGAGCGCTATGTTGCTAGGCGACCGACGCCAGAGGTTGTGGGGAAGACACCTATACTCTTTGAGAACCTTAAACTACGAAGTTTTGACGGTTCTTTCGAAAATTCGGAAAGGCGCGCAATGTTCAGTGACCACATTTTGCCTTTTGAGGTTGTTTTATAATTCGGGTTCTGACTTTCGGATTTATCCGCAAAGATCCGAAAACAGACAAGGAAGGGTGGATCTCTTGAGTAAAGTTCACTATGCACTAGTCTTTCACATAACCATGCGCCAAGCATCCATGCAATGCGAGTGATCTCCATCGTTGCCGAGAGGCACCTCCACATTGGAGTCACTGCACAGAGCGCCCCAAAGGGGTACCGTATTTAGTGACTATGCGTGACATGAGGGTAATTATGACCATTTCGGCCATTTCTCAACATTACTTGGAAAATGTCCAGTGCCTAGCGTCCTCCTTTCCCTTTTTATATGAATCATGCCTCCGTTCCTCCTCAAGTGCCCAAGGGAACGGAGGAGAAACGCAGATTGTCTTCTTGAAAGTACAGCTACTTACTGCAACGAAGATAATAATGGTACCCAAGCGAAATGTGCCTTGCGAATATGTCAAGGAATACCCGGATTTCGAGATATTCAGGTCGCCGGGCGGTCGTGATACAGATGTTGTTATGTGCGAGTTCTGTCTCATAACAGTAAGCGCTCCTGCAAGGCAGCTTTTAATTGGGAGTATGTCGTTTCACAAGTCTCGCTTCTTCTCCGAAGTTCGGATATACATGAAAAAAAAAAAAAAAACAGACATCAATAAATGACGACGGTAAACTTCGAATTATTGAGAAAGAATGTCCGCAAACACTGCCTGAATATGCAGAAAACAAAGCCCGAAAATCCGGAAACCCATTCACAATGCGAAATAAAATAAATATAATTTGTACTTTAACATGGCTCAAAAACCTGTTTTACTCCCTAGTGGCAGCCGTGCGTTGCAGCCGGCGTAGCAGCCGGACGTTGTGGACAGGAACCGGCCGGAAGCTACCGAAACTGCGTCTGTTATACTGCGTTTGGGGTGCTTATATTTGCAACTTTGTAAAACAGTTCTAAGCTGAAACACTTACAGTACTCATCTTCATATTGGACAACCGACTGAATTGAAACGTTTCCGTTACTGCCTTGAACGGCAATATCATAAGGGATTATATGATACTACCTCACTCAGTATCACGTACTCAAGCAGTACGGATTTGCTTGGGTATTTCATCGCAGAGGCTATATTACCTGACAAATGACACGTGGTACCCGGAGTTTTCTAACTGATGTTCACTTCGACATTGTTTCGCATTATAAGCAGCGAGTGAACCCGTTCTGACCTACATCACCACTGCTGGCACAATAACGCAGCCAGTTGGAGTTTTACCGTTGTGATGGAGAGCACTTTTGTTCCAAATCATTGTCTTACTCGCTTTCATACTCCTCCACATTTCCATGCAGGCCAGCAAGTAAGCCTTGTACGGCGGCAGCTGCGTGGACTCCAGTAAGGCATGAAGATAAAAAACAAAACGCGAAAAGACACTACGGAAGAAGAGAAGACGGGACCGGCGCCGGTCCCGTCTTCTCTTCTTCCGTAGTGTCTTTTCGCGCTTTGTTTTTTTATCTTCATGTCTAGTCACCAACGTGCCCAACAGCGAGTCCTCCAGTAAGGTGAAGCCACGTGGCCAAAGCAAAGAATACGATGTTTCTGCGACGTTTCTGGGACCTGGAACATCTTGGATGTACTGATAACCCGACACCAGGCCGAGATGACCAGGCACTCATGGAGCGCTTTGAAAGCTCGATTGAGTTCCAGGGCGGTCGCTATCGAGTGAACCTACCCTTTAAACAACAGACGAGGTAGACTTACCGAACAACAGAGGGGTAGCGCTCGAACGCCCCAAGCGCCTGAGCAAGATAATGGCGCGAGACCCAGAGCTGCTCGCCAGGTACGATAAAGCCATTCGGACGTACCTAGTGGAGAGAGACGCTGAGAAGGTCAAACCGGCGTGTGATGAGGCGGACACAGGACAGGTGTACTACATGCCGCACCGACCTGTGAGCAACTCATTCGGGAGTCTTCAGCCACCAGTAAGCTGCACGTCGTTTTCGATGCATCGTCGCACGCTAGCGGTGCACTTTCTCTGAACGACCGCCTCGAGAAGGGACCAAAAATGGTGTCTGACCTTGTCCGGCTGCTCTTGAGGCTCCGACTGCACAGAATTGCAATAACAGCGGACGTACGGAAGGCAGATTGGCAGGCAGAAGGCAGACCTGCAGATTGGCATAAAGAAAGAGGACAGAGACGCCCTTCGGTTCCTATAGTTGCCTGCACCTCCAACTCCTGGCCACGAGATGCCTCCGGTGGAAGAATGGAGAATGGCTTTCGGTACCATTTGCAACGCCAGCGGGTCCGTTCCTACTAGCGGCAACCCCATCCCATCATCTCAGACTTATGAGGGAGGAATTTCCTGAGACTGCGACAGTGTTAGAGAGCTCCATGTATGTTGATGAGATGATTACCACAGCTGCAGCATTGCAGGAAGTTCCTATCAACGAGCAAACCTGCTACACTATCCAGTTTCACGTGTGAACCGATGCCAGTCCGCACGCGTACGGGGCTGCTGTCTGCCTGCGAGTGCGAACTGAGACTGGACAAGTGCACGTGAACCTCATGCTTGCGAAGGCAGGAGTAGCACCCATCAAACATCTCACTTTGCCACGACTTGAATTAATGGATGCCCTGCTTTGGAGCTAGGCTACTCAGCTACGCTGCAGGTATTCTTCACGCGTCTGCAGCTGAATACCACATGTGGACGGACTCCACAATAGCGCTAAGCTGGATCCGATCGTCAGCGAACAGATGGAAGCCCTTTGTGAGCAACACGGTTACTGAAATCCAGAGCATCAGCGATCCAGCGAGGTGGAAACATTGTCCCGGCCACTACAATCCAGCCAACTTGGCAACAAGAGGCATCACAGCTGAAATCTGTGTTTCGAGCTTGTTGTGGTGGAGATGAACCGAAATGGATGCAGCGAGAAGAGGGATGCTGGCCGGAGCTTTACGCTCACACGGTCACTGACGACAGAACACCGGAAGTTGTCGACGAAGAACGAGCGGGAGCGTGCTCACTACCACCTTATCTTATATTGGGCGTGGCAGCTATTGAAGGTCCGTTACTGCAATTTGAGTGCTTCAGCCGGCTATCGAGGGTAGTAAGAGTGACGGCATGGGTCATGAGTTTTGTGGCGAAATGCCGCCGAGCTGAGCCTGCACCGATCGACCACTCATCGCCGAGGAAATAAGAGCAGCGGATACGCCGCACGCAACATGAACAATACCAACCAGAAATTCACGCGCCCGGTAAGCAGCGCTCAGTTAGCCCTGAATCAGAGCTGTTCCAGCTCAACCCTTTCCTTTGACGACCGGGGAGTGTTGCGAGTGACGACGGCACGACACCAACAAGGACGGCTGGAACCAGCAGTGCGGCATCCCATTATTTTACCTCCACGACATGGCTTCAATGAGTTCGTGATTCAGAGCGCACACTGTCGCATTTTGCATGGACGAGTGTTGGAGACTGACAGAGCCAAGAGAAATGTATTGGATACCGAGGTGCCGACAAGTTGTGAAACAGATAGTAAGGAGATGTACAGTCTACTGCACACTCTTAAAAATGAACTTCACCGCATAGCACGCTCCTAGCCGACCATCATCTCGAAAGATATCGTTATGTGCCCTTATTTGTTGAAAACGGGAGGCGTACGCCATTTTTGTGACAATTATGAACAGCATAAGTGTGACAGAAAAGGCGTGTGCCTCCCGTTTTCAACAAATCAGGGCGGATAACGGTATCATTCGAGATGATGGTTGGCTAGGAGCGTGCTATGCGGTGAAGTTCATCTTTAAGAGTGCAGATACAAACTTACGCCAGCGACGGCTCCCACGGCTCGTTTACCCGGTGAGTGAATCACACGCATACATCCTTTTGCCGTCGTGGGTATTGATTTTGCGGGACCTTTGTATGTGAAGACCGCCGTCGGAGTCACCAAGAGCTGTATCGCTTTATTTACATATGCGGTAACTCGGACTGTGCATCTTGAAATCGTAACCAGCCTATCGACGACGAACTTTCTATTGGCGTTCCGGCATTTTGCATCCCGAAGAGGCCTGCCAGAACTGATATACTCGGACAATGCTTCGACTTTTCGACGAGCGGCTAAGGATATCAGAGGTCTCTGGGAGCATATAAACAACGCCACAGTCCGAGACTTCGGCTGCTCCACCCACAACATCAGTAATAAACACGTGCTGCACATGGCCCACCTTCATATACAACATTGGCACAGCACTTTCAAGCGCAGCCAAGGTAAAATGGGACGGCTGGCGGGCATGTACTGACAGGCGATTTTAGCTAACCGTGTCCCCAACAGTACTTGTAATGCACTTGGGAAAAGATCCGGGCACACATGTTCTCTTAGTGCAACAAGAAAGGTGATGTGTTCACTTGGGAAGTGGTGGAGTTCAAATCAGGAAATTAAATTAAACTTTATTCAAGTACAGGGTGTGTGCAGGTAAATTCCAGTGGCATTTGCACACGCATCTCGTTGTCTGCTTACCTGGCGAACTTCTTGTTGCGCACAACGGCCCATTTATGCGTGCGAAAGCTACAGAAAAATCGTAGAACCCATACTCAGCGTAAAAAATAAACAAATGCGACGAAAACATCGGCTTCCGTGTATCAGAATAGAGCCACATGGCGGCCTCAGGAGAGTTATGTGCAGGTACCGCTAGGGGCACTACCGATGAGTATTCATATGGGACAGCGTTTCGGTTTCTGCGCCGATAGCTCCCCTAGCGGTACGCGAATACATCTGTCCTGAGATCGCCATGTAGCCCTATTCTGATACAAGTAAGCCGATGTATTCGTCACGTTGTTGATTTTTTTCCGCTGAATATGGCTCCCATGATTTTCCTGTAGCTTTTGCACGCAGAAATGCGCCATCGTGCGCAATTGGAAGTTTGTCGGGTAAGCAGACAACGAGTTACGCATACAAATGCCATGGAGTTTATCTGCACATACCCTGTACAATGCACCTACGAATGTATGTCACTGATAGCCTATTTTTTCTGTAGCATGCGTCTTCATACACACCTGTACATTCGATAGTCTACAACAGGAACGTAACGCAAGTTGTCGTGGCTGAACGAACAATTACGACAGCAGTTGTTTAGGGAAGTGCCTCAGGAGGAGAACTGCCGCCATCTCGAGCAGAGACTGTTCTTCTAGGCACCGTTCGCATCATTGGCATGATATTTAAAGGGTTAGTAATGACGTGTTAAGGGCTCTTGGGCATCGTAGCACCTCATCCCTAACCCTTTAAATACCATGCCAATGGTGAGGACGGTGCCCAAAAGAATAAGAGTTTCAGTTCGACATATCAGCGGCTCTCATCCTGAGGCACTTCACTTAACATTTCCTTACCGGTTCGCTGGATTGTCTACCCTTCTAAATTAGGATAACGGGTTTGTTTGGTAAGCTTTGTTCGTGTGTATGTGAATATGATCGCGCATAGAAGAAAATGTAGGAGAGAATGGGTCAGCGTGAATGTGCGTCCGTGACTTCACGAACGCGGCCTTCGTATGTTGAGGAGAGCGGGATGTTGGCGTTGTGTTATTTGTAGCACACCTGACCTCCAGGTCCCTGCAGTTCTGGCTTCCCTTAGCGACACAGCTCTCATGCAGAGCCTGTGACCTCAAGGCTTTCGTCAGGGCCCCCACCCTCATGCACATTATTCTCATTATATATGAACTTACGAAAAGCCTTTGGGGTTCTCACCCCGACTCTGTTTCTTGGTCCCCTGGCACAAGGGTGCGATAAGACATGTCAGAGTGATGTCAGGAGGACGGGGTACGGAAGAACCTGCACAACTTTCCCGGCTGCGCATTTGGAAATTAACACAAGTCTTGCGCTCGGGACCGTGGGTGTATCCACTTGAGCAGTATAGGCAAACCAGAACAGCAGTACGACAGTCGCGTTTTTAAATCGAACGATGTATTCAATGTATTTAATATTTTGAACACGGTAAAAAAAAGAGAAGAAAACTGTACATTTGAGCGGAATCTGGGTAATATAAAAAGTTCCTGTACGAGGTTCGTGCACGCGACAGAGCAATTCCAAGTCGTCATCAAATATTTTCATCAACTAATTTTTTTTTTCGTGTTAGCCCAACGAAGGAAGTGCGCCTAGGAGCGGCGTACAGATGTGGACAGATGGAGAGAGGACAGCAGCAAGGCTTGGGGGACCGGGGGGCTAGCACACTCTAAAAAATCGTGGTTGTGGTGGTGACGAAAACCGGCTTGCCGTTGTTGGCCTCACCTATGTGCGCAGCGTCACGACTGTAGCCAGGATGAGATGATATGATGTGATGATGATGATGTGATGTGAAAAACTGAACTTCACCGCGTAGCACACTCTGCGCCAACCATTGCCACGAATGATAGGGTTATCGCTTCTGATTCCAGGAGAGAGGGAGGCGTACGCCTTTTTGTGTGAATTATCATGTATCCAAATTGACACAAAAACGCGTACGCCCCCTCTCTCTTCGAATCAGAAGCGATAACCCTATCATTCGCGGCAATGGTTGACGCAGAACAGAACGTGCTATGCGGTGAAGTTGAGTTTTTCGAGTGGACGCGTCCTGGACCGACTTTAGGGAGAACTATACCGCCTCGAAAGACTACGGGGAAACCCAGGGAAAAGCTGAGGAAGCACAGCCGGTGATAGAAGTCGAACCCTCCCAGTCTTCAGCACGGCCTTGCTACCACCAACGAGCGTGCACTTTTATTTCACTCGGCCATGCTGACGGTAATTGAAGGCGCCAAATGTTTACACAAAAATTGCCACTTGGACTACTTGCTTGTAGAAAAATCGTGAAGGCTGTGTCTGTGTGTTCAAACACTCGAAAAGGTTGCCCGTTAACCATCCCCAATCACCTATATGCCACCTGTACCGCCTGCTAAACCCCGTGTGTAGACGAGTTTGTGTAGTTTCTTAGCGGCCTAAAACGTAGTTACGATATTTGTTTTACTAGTTTTTAACAATTTTGAAGCATGGTACGCACTTTTTCTGCACCACTTTTAGTAACTCTACCTTCCAGACCTAATTGCAAAGCTCCAACAATTCCTCTTCAGCTCAAGAATATTGTGGAATCGGTTATTAACAGTGCTTGGGAACGAGCGGTTCTTAAAGGGGTCGTAAACGGGTATACAAGGTGTGCATTTCTCTGCGTTATATTATTGCAACTTAGGCAGTGAAAGTTCCTTGCAATTATTAACACTCAAAACCGAAATGCGCTTTCATACGGATGAAATATTCACTGCACTCTTTCGCTTTTTAGCTCCGCCCTGGGCTCTAACTTTACGTCATGTTGACGTGGCGCTTTCCTCACCAATTACGATCAAGGGCTCCACGTATGATTTTATTTCACTTGCGGAAATGGGCTAGATGAATGTGTGTCTTATTCTATTCAAAATCTAAACATTTACAACCTCAAACTGGAAAAGAAACGCGTTCAATTTAGGTATCACGCGCGAACTACGTTTTCCGCGCAGTAGCACGCAGCAGACCGCGAGCGCGAATGAATATCCTGCGCTACAGTTCCGGAATCTTAGGTAGGTGCGCGATGGGTCATCTTCGAATGGTCACGCTCGGTCGGCAACGGTCACGCTCTCCGTGAGCTCCGCTGTTCCAATGGCCCATGGCCTGGTTTCTGTTCTTTCTGTACCTGCTTCTTGCTCTCTTTCCCCGTCTACGGCTGCACCGGAATCTGCCGAATACCCTATTATTCTGCCCCGTTTCTCGTCCACCCTGGATTTCAGCCTCTGTACCATTCTTCATGGCGATGTCACAGATAGGCCTTACACCGTGGCGGATTTTAAGCTGGCCCTTCGATCGCTTTTGCAATTTTCCGACATTGAAGACCTTGGACAATATCAGTATAACCACGTCTGGCTTTGGCAATTTAAAACTGCCACTGCCAAGGACCACTTCATGACGCATCGGAAGCTCACGGTCAAGGGAAAGAAGTGCATCATCCTAGAAGCCACTAATCCGGTTCTGCAATTGTGGCTGAACTGGGTTCCCTCCGCCGTTACAGAGCGTGACATACGGGCAGCTTTTGTGAACTACGGCAATGTGGAAGAAGCCAGTAGAATTACTTGGTCGGACCCTGACCTTGGAAAGGTAGGTTCCCTTTCGCGCTCTGCGGAACCGCGCCTAGAAAGGGACATTACTGGCTGTGGACGTTCCGCACCTCATCACTATTTGTGGCACTCAAGTGCTGGTCTTGTGTAAGGACAGGCCGCAACTGTGCCTTCGGTGCAAGCAGCTAGGTCACATACGCCGGGAGTGTAAGGTCCCTCAGTGCAGCAGTTGCAAGCGCTTTGGTCATCAAACTGCCTTTTGCCCAAGGTCATACGCCGCCATCGTGTCCGTACAGGATCGTGAGGAGGACCTAATGGACCATTGTGATGACGAATTTGTGTTTTTGGAGAAAGAGCCGCCTCCTCGTCAACATGCGGCTGAGCCTGTGTGTACGGAAGTCAACGGTGAAGTAGCTGATGCAGGAACTGTCCCGTCTGACGGCGGAGTCGCAGCCGTGGCTCCACTTCCTGACACGAACACTGAAAGCTGTATGGGCACATCCACGTGGGCGGAAGACATGAACTATCACGACAGTGTGACCAAGAAAAGACTCTCCTCATCGCCTCCCCGTGCTGCCGTCAAGACCTTGAGAGTGGGCTCTTCAAGTGACATCCAGGAGGATTCTAGTGACACTCTTATTGCGGTCACGCCGGCGTCAGATACCCAGGTATCGTCACCGTCTGGCAATCCTGCTTGGCAGGACACTGGGAGTGGGAAAGCAGCGCAATGGACGACGGTGACATCCCGCCGTGGACGCAGAAACCGTCACAGCTCGTCATAGAAAGTATTAGGTTTGCCACCCTCAATGTCAGAGGGCTCTGTAGCCGTGAAAAGTGTTTTTATGTATTACAATATGGGCGGTCTCGTAGCTTAGACATTAGAGCCCTTCAGGAAACCAAAATATCTTCGGTTGAGCGGCTGAGCAATGCTCGTCAGGTCTTTTCGGAATTCTACCCTTTATTCCATGTATTCTCGAGTGCAAGGTCGGGTGGTTGCCTACTGTTGTTCCGTAACGGCTTAGAGGGCGTCACTTTTGGCTCCGTTATTGAAGGAGGGGCTGGGGAGTTTTTAGTCGTGGACTTTTGCTTAAACATGACTGCGGAGTAGTTAACGTATATGCGCCCTGTACGACACAAGGCAGGAGGTATCTGTTCCTGGAGCTTTCGCCGATCCTCGCAAGCACTGTCAATCGTGACACTGTCTTTCTGGGAGACTTCAACTGCGTTCTGAGCCCTGGCAACAGGCTTGGAGGGGCTTTTCGGCCTGATAGTGGTGTTGAAGTACTTAGGGAAATCCTCCACAGGGAAAACTATGCAGATGTAGGGGAGATATCTCACTCCTGCCCTATAGCTTATGCGCACACTCAAGCTTCTTCGTGGGCCCGGCTAGATAGGATTTATGTCAACTTTCAAGCAACTGGTAGGACGAATTACGCTGTTACGCGGTGCACCAAGAAGGCGTAAGCTAGTTCATTTTTCCGGCTGGAAGTTAAATAACTGTCTGTTGTCGGACAAGGGCCTGGCTAATTTTGTCGCGCGCCAGGTTGAGATCATTCGCTCTTGCTCAAACCTCGTTGTTGGGTGGGAAGAGTTCCTGAGTGCCTTTAAAGTTGAGGCCATTAGGCTTGGGGTCTGCCTGGGCTTCAAGTCGTCCGGTTATTTAAGATGTCTCGAGCGACAGTTGTGTGCTCTCACTGCCCTTGAGATTCGTCAGCCTGGGCTTTTTCTTGAAGATATTCAGGCGGTGCGCCGCGAGATTGACTCCGTTATGTACGCCAAGTAGGCCGGTGCTGCGATGCGGGCTCTTCGGAAAAGTTCTTTGAAGGTGAACGAACCTCCAAGTACTTTTCGGGTGCGGAAGCGCGGCACGCAATGGAGAAGAAAGTAGATGCCCTTGATTGTGGGAGCGTAGCGGTTACAGATCCCGATCAAATCAGGAGGGCTTTCTTCGCGTATTTTAGTGACATTTTTGGCCGGAGTGTACCGCCGGCTCCTGAAAAAACAGTTTCCGAGTTTCTTCGTGAAATGCCAAGGCTGTCCAAAGAGTCTGCCGAAGGCATTAATGGACACATTACTCCTGAAGAGGTAGCCTGTGCTATTGCTTCTTTAAAATCTGGAAAGTCGCCCGGCCCAGATGGCGTTACTGCTGAATTTCACAAGACCTCCCGTATCGCTCTCGCGCCGTGACTATCAGAGGTTTTTAATGTGGCTTTCGAATGCGGAGTTCTGCCAGTTTCTTTTCGTGCGTCACACACTGTGCTTATCCCCAAGAAGACTGACCCGACGGAGAGGCGTAAGGTTGGAAATTAACGCCCTATTACTCTGACGAATGTTGATTATAAAATCATCGCAAAGGTTCTTACGGAGCGCTTGCAGTGTGTGATCACAGACATCGTAGGTGTCCATCAAGCGTACGGCATCAAAAGTCGCACAATATTCACCAATGTTCACAGGGCGCGCTCGGTTGTAGAATGCTGCTTGCTGTTAAGGATGTCTGTGGGAATGTTGAGTATAAATCTCGAGAAAGCTTTAGATAGAGTAAGTCACAGTTTTCTGACGAGTGCTGACTCATGTAGGAATCGGTTCATATGCTCAAGTGGATACAAATGTGTTATAAGGAACTTGATACCCGCTTTTTTGTCGTGGGAGTTGCTTCAGATCCACTCCGGATTCGATGCTCGGTGAGACAAGGATGCCATATGTCAGCACTCTTGTTTTCCTTGTACCTTGAACCCCTTTGCCGGTTCATCCTAGCAGACAGAGATTTGCGAGGTTTTATTCATGGGCACTACAGCATTAAAGTTCTAGCCTATGCTGATGACGTTGCCTTTTTCTGTGGCTCTATAGGCGAAGTGTCACGCGTGTTAGCACATGTTTGCCAGTACTGCTTGGCTTCTGGTGCGCGTGTCAGCTGGTCAAAAAGCTCTGGTTCTTGGTTGGGAATGGCACAGAGCTTCCCTACCCAGTTGGCGGGTTTGTCGTGGTCTAGGTCCCGTTCTGTCTACCTTGGCGTTCCTTTGGACATGGTTCGATCGTCATCGAGTTTCTGGATGTCGTTTCTGGGCGTGTCGCTAAGCTGCGTCAGTGCGTCAGAATGTGGAATCCGCTCGAACTGTCGGTGTTCGCTCGGGCTTTTGTGTGCAATTGGAGGTTGGCTTCGCGCATTGAATATTTCGTGCAAGTATTGCCTTGTGGGAGGATACTTATCAACAACATTCGTAGAGTTTTTGCTACCTTCGTTTGGAACTCGCAGTACGAAAGGACACGGCGTGAGAATCTCTTTCATGGCCTCTCCAATAGGGGTCTTCACTTGGTGCATCTTTTTGTCCGTCAGCTTGTGTGGCGAGTCTGTTTTCTCCGCGATGAGTCTCATCCGTTCCTGAGACACTGTGTTACTACTTTTTTAAAGGCTTTTTAAACCTGGCATAGTTGTATCCACAGTGTACGACACACCACTCTATATCTGGGGATTCTACAAGTAAGTGGCTGACACTATACACTTCCTCGCCAGGCGATTTTCGTATAAGTTCATCTTCAAGGCCTCGCGTCGGTCCCTCTATTGGGCTGTTGTTGAATGTCTTTCCCCCCTCCTTTCTACCGGCAGCTGTTCGGCTCGGGTCCCGGGGAGGATGTGCTCGTGCGAGTGAGGAAGATGCCTGTAGAAGCTAAGGTAAAATACTTTTTCTTCCACCGACACACAGGCACTCTACCTGTGCGCGCTTGGCTGCGAGAACGAGGTTTCTTCGTGGCTTCCAATAACTACAACTGTAGGCTCTGCCCAGAGGAAAAGACCATCGAACATGCTTTCCTGTCATGCAGGGATGCTTTCTTGTTCTGGCGTGGGCTATTCAGTACCTCCCGATCCGTCCACGCGGCGAGCTCCCGTTTTTTTTTTTTTTTTTGCTTTGCATTAAACATATCCCCCCCAGGCGGCGAGCTCCCGTGGGACGTTCTGGAAACAAACGGAACACTCCACCTCACAAATGATAATGAAGCCTGTTTATTGGCAGGTAATTTGAAACGTCGTCTGCGGAGCTCGGCCCCCCGATTGGACGGCAAAAGGTTACGTAGGCATGTGACGTATGCGTGGTGGAGAGAGGCGCGCTGGTTACTCATCTTTGAAAGCATTTATATGGGTCACTGAGCTGGCACGAGGTGAACGAAATGTATATTTGGGTATTATGGCCTGCGTTCTTTCATGGGGTACCATTATTTGTGAAATGTTTGGCGGCCTGTTTGCGGCCCCTTTAACTATTCATAAATTTTACTGGGACAAATCTGGAAACCGCAGATTTTTACACGGTTTTCTATAGCTCCTCATACAGCACTGAGAAGCATTAGGGTATCTGACGATGACAGTGGAATTGTTTACGGAGGGGAGCAAATGCCGTACTTTATCTTGTATGAACCCTCAACATTGAAAAGGCTTTGGATGGCTGTACTTTGGAGAAAACCCCGCTTCAAGAGCGTTTACACTAAATAGCGTCATACGCTGTTTATACCTAGGATACATCAAATCTATCGAATTATTTGCACGGCACTAACTAACCGGCGGAATTGCACTTTATCCTACAGCGTATTCTTAAGCTACATAGCTTGGTTAAAAATAGTGGAAAGAGCGAAAAAACTTCACTCTGAAAGATGTTCGCTCCCGCAGAACGCCGCTGCAAAGTCACGCTTTCTTGTGACAGGCATAGCTTTCAAGAACTAGCGACATACGTAACTGTTTTAGGCGTCCGCCGCTTCGTACGGCGCCTTGCCACTTTCTCGAGGGAAAATTCATTACTGCCTTCAAAAAACCGCTGTGATGGTGGCATTTGCAGGCAGTTACTCGACTGCCGCCCGCGCATCACGTTCGGCCCTAAAATGAGTTAAGCTCGCCGCAGCGGTTTTCTGTAGCGTCCTAAGTTCTAGGGGTGACGAAGATGCTCTCAAATGTTTTGCGTGGCATTCATTCTCGACAGACGGACATCATCCTAGGTCCAAGGAGTGTTTACGTAAGGCCTGCCCGAAAGGCCTTCTCGAGCTTACGTAAGGGTTTCGGATTGCTGGGGAAGGAGTTGAACTCGAAAAGTGTTTATCTCTTGCATGGATATGGGACTTCGTGTTTGAAATATTGATGCGCACAGCGGAAGACATGCAGTGAATCCACGCGAGGCAGTTTTGTCGCCTGTGATAAATTATATGGTTTGCAATAGATGGCTGCAATAAAGTGGAAAATAGAGGACTTCCGTCGAATTATGCCGCGGATACTTGACACAGTGAAGCAGTCTTCGCTGACTCATAGCCAATAATCTTCTGACCACCTCGACCAACCGTCTATCGTCGGTGTTTTGGAGAAATAGTTTGAGCGGTGGCCTGTATAGGGATGTGTCGTACTTGTCTGTCCTCTCCAGTGATGTACCCCTTTGGAGAACAACAACAACAACTACATGTATGTCGATGGGATGAGGTGTTTCTCCGCGATACCCTACCTTAGTCCAAGTGGGCTCATATATGAGTGGGACGGCGAAGCGCAGTCAGACAGTTCGCCAAGGACCTTACAACAGCCGAGAAACTTCGTTTAAGAGGAAATCGCAACACCCCCTCTCAAAGAGACCAGGTACAGCAAGGCACTAAACAAATATCATGTATAATTTGGTCGTTATAGACCGTCATCGTTCAGTTTGGCGGTCCGGTGATGATACGTGTAACCCTCCACCAAACCCTGCTAAGTCCCGTACGAGTCATAGCGCACAAACAAGGAATACTAAAAAGTAGAGCATATGATCATCCTAATGAACAACCCCACCTGAGAGCCATCGACAACGCCCCCCCCCCCCCTCACTCCTCCACCGCTTCTATGTTGGCGTCCATACGGGTGAGGAAAAATTTATTTATGTCATTCTTCGGTGACACTGGAGTCCCACATATCACACACGGAAGCATCACCAGAGATGCAGACAGGAAGATCCATTACCTGGCACTCAATTGCAGTGAACGTGAGTGTCTTACTGATGCAGCGATTAAACTTTGGAGTACAGAAACATAATAACAAAATAATTCTGGAATTCAACAAATCTGGTTGAAGTTGCGAAACTGCACTGTTTTTGAAAAGTAACGTGCTGTCACGGATGGCCTAATGGCTTCTCGCCCTACACAAACGAATTGAAGAAAATGCAGGCAAAGAGCGAAGGAACATTAGAAAATGAAATGTTGAACGACATGCCGGCTGTGCATGCAAGCCTTTCGAGTCCGTTTCTGTTGTTCCCGATCTGCTGAGCTGTCGTGCGAGACAGGCGACAACGGTCCTACTCTCGGAACGTGACGGTACTTACTGAAACGCCTTTCGAATAGGATTGCCCACATGATAAGTGTCCACTTCCAGCGTTGAATCGGCTTAGATGGAATTGGTCTCGGGAAAGAATATCTCGGTGTCAAGCGTTGCATCTCCATACTGGAAGGCACGAGGGACATCTGCTCCCGTCAGTTCTCTCCTGTCCTAGCGATGCCACACTGTAACCCGTATAGACAATACATAAAGCACTATATTGGCAGTCAGTCATAGCTTAGGAGGTGCTCGGTACGTGGCCTGGAATAAAGATAGGCCAATTACATGGTCCCTACGGATCCCGTCATCTCCTGTCTCACTGTGTGGGCATGTTAGCGTTCCCGACGTGGGATCCGCCTCTCGTCTAAGCTTGTGACAGCCGTTGGATTCTCTGCTTGACGTGCTGATTGTGATGGAGTGCGTTCGAGATATCATGCGAACACGAAAGGTGGAATGGGATGTGCGTAGAATGGAGGACGATCAGCATGTGCGTGCTTGCTCGTGGCATGCAACAAAGCCTCAGGCCTTTGAGTATGGTCACCAAACATTTTTTTGTTTGTTTATGAAGCTGTTGGGGAGGGGGGGAGGAAAAGAAAGTACCAAAAGTTTTTTTTTTAGTAGCGCCACCCGCATTCTCCAAGAGACCTCGGGGGCACCACACCACGCCCATTGCTCTAACAATACCGATCGAGTCTTTCGCTGTGCCTTTACATAAGATGTTTGGGTGCACGAAAATGCAGTAAACAGGCGCTACGGTTTAGATGGCAACAACCATGCAAGCTGGTCTACTAAATCCATACTAAGGTAGCATGAGGCATGGGCAGCTCGAGGAGATAGTCTGTTCTCGTGATAACCTCCACCGCCGGAAGCTCGTCTAAAGAGCGCCATCTGAACCTTTTCAAGACCCTCATGGGCGGCTATAAGACCACACTGCATACCAGAAAATAAGGTAACGGACCCCCCACCTCCTTGCTCTCACTCCCACTTCCCTCTCCTCCGAGCAACGTGCCGCCAGTCTACCCAACGGTACCCCACCCCACCCTTATGGACACAGCAGAAAACTGACTTACATATGGCACGAATGCCCTAGACAGAAGGCTCAAACGCACAACCACGCGTAGGTCATTACTCGGAAATATCAAAGCTGCAGATCGTTGGCTGCATCCATTCGTTGATCAAACGCATCCACGTGCACGCCTGAACGTTGTTTCGCCGTCATTAAGATTGTGAGCGGGCATTACCTGGGCAGCGTTCGGGAAGTGGTGGTATAAGCCCTAAACGTCTACGACCACTATCGAGGTCAGCTAAGCCAAGGCGAATAAATTTCTCAAGCGGTCAGTCGTGATACAGCTCGTGTTTTCTCGTTTTCTAGGGTGAAAACACCCGACATGAATTAGGAAGATGTGACCAAATGAAGGGTGCTGTATATTAGCAACAGGCTTCGGCGAATCAGTTGGTAGCAAGTCCGGCTACTGATCCCGAGGTTGCGGGTTGGAACCCGGTCAAAGACGCCAGCAACTTGGTGGCAGGGTACGAGCTTATTTGACACGCCGTCTCCTGCGAGGGACGTCATACACGGTGTGCCGTGTGGTGATATTTCGGCGCACGTTAAGGAAACATACTTGATGAAACGGAGAGGCACGCAACACGGAAGGACAGACAAAGCAAAACAAAATTTGCCTGTCCTTCCGTATTGCGTGCCTCTCGGTTTCATCTAGTGTGCACGTTACCAGCTTGCCTGCACACTTTCCCTCCTTGCATTAAAGAATCTCCAGGTGGGAAAAATTAATCCACAGGCCGCCCATGTGGCGTCGCTCATGATCATAGTTGTGTCGCAACGTAAAGCCACGAATTATTCGTTATTTATAGTAGCAAGAAGAATCAGACAGTTTAGAATAAAGCCCGCGTGTTCGAACATTCAGGAAACTCCACACTGGTGCGCTCAAAAGCCGTGGTAGTGCTTCGGGTACAAGTAATTGTCATTAACGCTTCTCGTTCTAGAGCAGTTTCAAAGCTACTGAGGACGGTGCTCAGGAATTTCCTCAAAGTTCGTGAAAACGGGCCTAGATCCATAAAAATCGGGGTGCGGTGCAGACAACAGTCTGGACGGCAGTCCCGCATCATGATAAACATATACCGGGTACTTCGTGGATGCCTTTTTTGATTGTTCCCCAAACCACCATGTAGCAGTCGCACTGCCTTTACACAGCCCGCCGTGCAAGAAACCGCGTTCTCAAGGGACCTTCTAGCGCGCTGTGCCCGGCTGAAACATGATCTACGTGAAACGCAAGTCGCCGCCGGGGATTTCAACCAATGAGCGTGCAAATTCTAATCATGCGGTGCTCGCGTCTCAGGTTCTTCCCACGAAGCTCGATAAGTACACTAAACTTAAAAAAAACTGGGCTGATCAAGCTTAGCGTTATGAGTTGCCAGGAAGACACGCTTAGAGAATTACTTTTGTTGGATGCCTTCTTCTGGGATCTCCGTCCTCATTACTTTTAACAGCCTACGCGCGGGAAGCAGCGTAATTCGAGAGGTTTCCCTCGAGGTCAACGTTGGTGTAGACTATAAGCTTAGAATGATACTCGTGTCATTGGACAGAAACGTAATACGCGAGAGATATCTTGTATGTACCTTATGAGCAGTGTAATGCCGCTACCAAGTACCGCGTTATCAATTTCCCGGGAGATCCCAAATAACGGGTGTATGGTGGCGTTAATTAGCGTGCATTGGCTCTATGATATGTCTGTAGGATAGTAAACCAAGACACGTGGCATATCTACCCGTATTCATGGTTACTAGAGTTGAGCAGATGGAAGAACAGTATCATAACTGAATACGTACTTGGATGGTCCTGATTGTGTAATCTGGTGAACACCTCATTTTTGTCTTGTTGTTATTGTAGAGCATCGGAAACGCTCGTGTTCGAGCTATTCCACACTTTCTGCTTCCAGACTGATGGGCTGACCGAAATGGGTGACAGCCCATTTGGTGACATTTTGTGCTTCAGAGGGACAGTTCATGTTCCTGTCATCCCCTAGCTCACCGCATTACAATCAAGAAAACAGTCAAGAAAGGGAAGTACCCAAAGCATGTAGCGACATGCTGTGGGTGCTTTGAAATACATTTCATAGCGTTTGTGACATGGTCGTGAGCTTGTTTCTTGCAAACAATCCACGATGGAATTATGCTCTGGGCACACTTCTGAAGCTCACATAAAGGATCAACACAAATTCGCACTGAAAGCATTTTGCTTGTGTTGTTGGTGGGAAGAACGGGTAATGCAGCGTTAACTCGACACAATATATAGTGACACTGTCGCCCATTTCGATTGGCAAGAACGAATACAGGGAGAGAGTATCATGTTTCATCGCTTCGCGAACAGCACGAGTGGCCACCTTGAGCGCCCCCTCATGCGAGACGACACTACTCTTAGTAAGATGAAGACGCAGTAAGAGAATATACGAAACGTGGTGATAGGATACAGGTGAACATGACACTTTATTTTACGTTTACACAATTGGGTTATGCTTGCATGCAGCATTATATCACGAATCGCAGTCAATGAGTAGCACCTCGCATTGTTCATATAGCAGACGAATTTTTCGTACCGAATGAGAGCGCGGTGCCGTTTGACGTCATGGGAGTGGTGGAGAAGCCTGTTGATGGAACAGTGCGAACCTCTCGCCACGGTAGCAATTGGCATATTAAATTAATGTTGTCGTGACACCACCTTGTCCAGCCGAAATATTTTACGCGGATGATTTGTAGACGCTGCTTGATAAAATAGGAACTGTTTTCAGCGAACCAAAAGGCCATTTTCACGCTCTTTTAATGAATCTTACGTTAGCGTGTCTCATCCTGGAGAATCTACAACTTCTTATGATCCATGAGCCATCTTAGAACTTTAAATGTTCAACAGAGAGAACAAAAATTTGAGGATTTGGTGCCGTTAATCAGAGAGCGGGCAGCCTCGGTTTAGGAACACGATATTTGAAAGAGACAATTGTCCTGCCACTATTCTACTACCCAGTGAAAGAGGAAAGCATACATTCTAAGAAAAAAAGGTGCAATTTCCTACCCAATCTGGTAGAACGACAGTACTTGTACCATTTCGGGACAATCCACACGCGCCTTCTCCTCTGCGGGTATAAGCGGCGGCGTCCCTTTCCCTTGCTCCTCTCTCTCACGTTTGCTCTAAGAAAGAAAAAAAAACAGTAGAATTTCCTACCCAAGCTTGTAGAACAGCAGTTTCTACTCTGTAGTTTGTTTCTACTCTGCAGTTATACCCAAAAGGTAAAATTGGTTTGAGTAGAAATGTGGTTGCAATGCAGCTCTACCGAGATGGGTAGAAAATTCTACCGTTTTTTTTCTGAGAGTGTAGGTATAAGCGTGGTGGAAAGTACAGTGGGTCTGTCGCATGAGGACGAGAAGTTCCTCAAGAGGATATTATCTACAGATGGTGCCTGTCATGCGAAAGGTTTTGATTGCAACATCGTGATCCACGGTCCGCGACGATTATCTTCAGGTCATCGAGAGCGTCCAATGTGAAGTTTACAGTACAGAGCAAAGAAGGGAATGGTTGTTCAGGTACAGCAGTCTCTTGAGCACACATGATGCAGAAACCTCACGGAACACCACGGCGATTACCATGGTACAAACGACATCCCAATGCATGTTCGACGGAGCGACATTGCTCAAAATACTCCACCAGAAGATGCGAGAAAAGTCAAAAGTTGCGAGTGCGAGTCATCAACCTCTTGTCCTTTCGTGTTCTGCTAACCCAGGAGAATATTCCGAGGAGCAGCGACAGAGTATCCCGCAGCAGACGACTTGAATAAAAGAGGACATCGTCTTACGGAGAGCAGTGACAGCAGTTGCTTTCGCCTGTTCGCAATAGTGGAGGCTCATCCGTGCTGGCAGTGCTCACCGTGATTTTAAGAACGTGAGCGTTACGAACGACATCTGCGGAGGCCTTAGCTAGCCACTTAAATGAAAATCACGGCAGGAACATCACAGTAGACAAGTATTACCCCATGGTAATGGCCCTATCACGGTTGTCGCGTTTCAGCGCTTTCTGCACTTGATATTACATTTCGCAGGTTTGCTTAATGAACATCATATTAATTTCCTAATTAGTTTTGCAGAATATACGAAGGTATCTTCCGTTGTGAACATCAGCGAGGGACACCCACATCATACGAGGTCACAGCCGGCATAGAACCGAATATTTGGTCAGCGGAGTCTGGAGCAAACGTGCATCGAATGCAGCTGCGGAGCCCCCTAAAAATGCTGACGCCTGAAATGAAAAAGGAATCGGGCGGAGTGTTATCATAAAATATTAGCCATGATTAATGCTGATGAGCGCTTCTTTTGTGCGCGTTTCGTGATGGAAATCATACGCGGATTCACCACTGGGGTCTTCACAGCAAGCAAGAAGAAAAAGGCATGAAAATATTTCGGTTCTCTCCCACCAGGAACTTTCAAGACAGTAGCTGCGGGAACGGCCATGGCAAGTACTTTAACGAGGATGCCGTACTGCTAATTGATTATCGTCCACGTAAACTGCAAATAACACGAGCATATTACAGGCAAGTAGGATTCTTTCGACTGCCTTATTATTATTATTTTTTTCATTCTACATCAATATGTCTGTCTATCGTTCCACTGCGCCAATCTAGTACTACAAGCGCAGGAGTAAATTGTATTTTTTTAAAAATCACCCGATGGTAACGTGGTGAGGGCAGCTGGACCCCTGAAGAATATTATTTAGAAGGATGTGACAAAACCTTTTTCTTTTTTTGTCTTGCAGAACCAGTGACCCTTTGCTAATCGATGTGCAAAATGCAAAATGCGTTAATCTCCTTGAAGGTGGAAAATGAAGGCATGCGCGTGTTCTTCTAATTTATAGTTTCGTGCAAGCTTTACACGTTAGTGAAAACCCTGGAAGTCTGTGTATGCCGTTAAAATGAACGAACGACAGCCCGGAAACATACAGTACGAAAAGGTTCTTCTCTTCGTGAGTGACGGTGCTTCCTACATGTGTAAAGCTGGGAAAGGACTCAAAGTGCTGTTGTCAAAGATGATTCACGTCACGTGTGTCGTTCACGCCATGCACCGCGTTGCTGAAGTCATTCGCTATTCCTTCCCTGAAGTGGACGCTCTAATTTCCAACACGAAGGTTTTTTTGAAGGCTCCACCCAGAGTTGCGGCTTTCCGAGAGTTTGCACCGGGTATTCCACTGCCACCGCAACCAGTTCTTACACGATGGGGTGCATGGCTCAGTGCGGCCATGTACTATCCTGAGCACTTTCGCACTGTGAAAGCGGTTTTGCAGGGGCTTCCAGACGATGCTGTATCCGTAAGTGCAGCGAGAGAACTCTTAAGCAACCCAGAAATTGAGATGGACCTGGCTTACATTAGTGCCCACTTTGGCTCGCTCACAGCTAGTATGACGAAGTTGGAGACAATAGGACTTCCCCTAACCGAATCATTTAAAACCCTACAGCATCTGCGCACGGCGCTTCGCGGACTGCAAGGGGAGGGGTCCACAGCCGCTGCAAAGATGGAATTGTTGATTAGAAATAATTCGGGGCTCTCAACAATGTTCCAGATTGGGATGATCCTGAGAGGGGAGGAAGCAGATCTTGATGCTGAAATATCTTCGGGAAATACCACGGGAAATATCTTCCTTCAAGTTCGCGCCTGTGGCGTCGAGCGAAGTTTCTCAAGATACAAGGCACTCCTACGGACGAACAGGATGAGCTTTACGTTTGAGAATTTAAAGATGTCATTTATTGGCTCTTGTTACTGTGGAAATGTACAGAAAAATGAACAGATATGTCAATTAACTGTTTTAATTCATCTTGCCTATATTTGCCTATCTTGCGATTTTTAGGGCGTAGATGCGTGCCTATTTCGTACTTTTTTAGCGCCTATAATTGCGGGCCCTACTTATCTATCTTCCTCCCTTTACTGCTATGACCTCTTGTCCTGAATAGTTACATCTGCGGTGTACGTGCCGTGTTGCTGTACGTGTTCCCTTCTTAAAGGAGTACAGAGGGCCATTGAATATATTTGTAGTTTCGGACGTCTGATAAAAGTATGTGGGTCAACTGGCTGAATAGCACTAAGGGTTTTGATGTATGCAATTCGTTTCCCAGAAAAAAAATTAAAAAAACGTGCACAGACACAGCCGCGCGCGTTCTCTCTCGACTCACACCACAGGGTGTAGGGAGGAGGAGAAGGACATCGTGACTGACGACGGCATAATATCAGCGCGTTCCCGTTCACTGACCAGTCGAGGTCACCGCCTGCCTTTCTTTTTTGTCTTGAGAGCTTTCTCCTTTTGCAGCTGGTAAACCTGCTCCCTCGGGGGGATTCGGGACTGAAAGGGTGACCGTGCCCATGGAGAATTTCACTGTCCCACCGGAGTTTCCGTGGGAGCAGTGCTTCTTCAAAGCCCTGAACAGCTGACTAGCAGACAACAGCTGTGTAGCAGACATTTCCCTGGCAGCGAGCGCTGACAGTATGACGTCAGTGCAAGGTCAGAGGGTGGTACAGCCTACACTACCTAGATACAGAAGGCCTGCTCATTGCCTCCTCTCCCTCCTTCGATTAACAGTCAGAATTCGTCTGCTACTGCGATTCACCGTTCTGCGAATTCAAGAACCCGCAAATTATGGCAGCTCACCTGAAAGCTGCAGACCTAAATATTGAGACAAATAGTGCAAGACACTTTCCAGAAAATCAGTTTTGAAAAAGATTGGGACCTTTTTGCGCTTTATTTCCAGGTTTTCCCATTTAGTACATGGGAACGTTCAATCACAACTCGCAGACGACGGTGGTTCGTCTTCATGGCCACGACCGCTGAAGGCACGTTTGTGAATGGCTACGGCCGTTGAAAACACGATCCTCATTGACTGACTCTTAATTGTTACGTCATGGCAACGAGTCAGGAGGCTTCCTCTATCTAGGGAGTGTTGGTAGTACTCTCCACCACAGTCGCTGTCGCTTTTTGCGGCGCACTTTAAATTGCATTTCCGCGATAATTATGACCCTCCGGGGTGATTTACTTCTTATGGTGCATTTTACTGACCTGTTAACAGTTTTACAGAAAGCAACCAGGATGTTGAAAAAAATGACTTCTGTGCTTAAAATTGGCCATTTTTCTGTTTCTTTTCCAGTAGATAGCGTTAATATACTTTTTAACCTTCCCGTTGTTAAGCGACACCTAAAGAAGTTAGGAATAGCAACGGACGAATTAGTTTCCCCTACATTCGAGAGTGGAAGCATGATATATCACCTAGGAAACTTGCGAAAAGAACCAAACAGAATGATCCCTGCACTCAACCGGCAAACGTGCAACTTCCCCTACACCGCTTGGTCCCTATTTCAACTCCGCCTGTCTAAATGTAGTGTTTGAGATGTAGAATATAATGAATTTATTATCTTCGTTCCAGGTACGCCGAACGCAACCATAGATCGTTTGACAAATGCCAACATTTTGATGCGGTCAAAATTTTGGAAGTTGGAAGCGCAACAAAGAGTGACTCTGCTGCAAGCTCTGGTGAGGTTTTTCGAAGAAACCCGACTGACATTTTTTGTTACTTCCCTGTATTTTATATGCATGCGGACACTTCTCCTCGGTGTTCTTCTTTGATGTCCTCCATTCGTGGTTTCCATCGGTTCACATTTCGACCTAATTCTGCTTGGCCTTGTTACCTTTCTTACTTTCTCTTTCTGCTTGTGTTCTACTCACTTTTTCGTGACCACTTTTCTCAATTAACGTTAAGCACACTGGGGAAGCCAATCCTAGCTTGCACCGACTCATATCCCCAACTTCTTCTACCCCTCATCACCATCGTCATATGAAAGGACCTGTACATCAATGAGATCACAGGTATAATGATTTCTGCCCTAACTGCATCCACATGCACGCACAGTATATGCATAATGATACATTAGATAAAAGAAATTAGAGGGCGGGACGCTGCACGCTCCAGTCCTCTCGTAGTGCCGAGAGGACCACTGCTGAATCTGTCCAAGACACATAGAAGCAGGTCGGTACTGTTGTAGTAACCGAATACACGCTTCTCTTTGAACGACTAAAGTGCGTGGGAAACGATAATAACGGAACATTTTCTCACGGCGCAGCTGCAGCGCGACCCGTGGAAACAACGGCGGGTCAACGTGAAGCGTATTTGTTTCGGAGGTGTTGCAGCCAGATAGCGAGCAGAAGAGAGAAAGAGAAAGAATCATAAATGGCATTTCGCAAAGCACATTTGCCATCTGCCCTGGAACAGAATAATAAATACGTCTGCTTCGTTATGTACATGAACACAAATAAAGACACACCACCCATGCGCTTCTCGGTATCTTAGACATACAGTGGCAATGATTCACGGCCTGCACATGCAGTTAGTCTGCTTGTGTTTGTTTTTCTGTGTTTTCTTGTGTGCCAGCGATACCGTGCAGAATGTTGGACCTGTTCCAAGTCTCGTTGAATTATCAGTTAAACAACAGAAACTAACTCTAAATATATCTACAAAATGTCTCAATATACCAGAGGCGACACCGATCTGCATTCATGTTCGCGGCCTGTCAGGGCCATTAAAGCACTTAGTATCTACGTAGTAGTCATGGTATCGCGTAGGTTTTCTAACGTATATGTTTTGCTTTACTACAGACCCGGAGGTTGGCAAGTATGACAATGCTTGTCGTTGCATTTATATTCGTGCCCTAGTTATAATATCACGTTTCTGATCGTGCCATATTCTGACAGTTTTGAGTGAACACTGATTGACATATGGTGACCTTCGCAACGCGCTAAACGCGATTTTCCAAGCAGCAATACCTTTCATGTAACATTTTCGCATTTCCTATCATTTACGTTACGTTACGAAATTTGGTTTGGAATGCGTTTTAGCGTTATGTTGAATTCCAATGGCAGAGACAGAGCAAGTGGCAGACTCAGCAACGGAGCGGCTTCATCCGGCCTAGAGCAAGTGATCCGAATCTACGACTCGAACACTTGCGCTCAACTTGGACTTTAGCTCTGGCCAATCCGTGGCTCTGGCCAATCTCCCTTGGTGGATGACGGCCAGAGATGGAGGAAGAAGAAGAAGAAGAAGGTACACATGTTCCACTACAGCCCCATGTTTTGGAACATGAAGGTCCTCCTAATCTCCCAACGTTGTGTCTGACTCATCGCTTTCTTCAATAAGCTAAATCGCCAACGTACGACGCAAAATACCAGTCACGGCGGAGACGCATTGCGAAGCAGGCATGTTAACGAAGAAGAGACAGGAAATAGGAAGTGCGAGCGACAAGTGACGGGGAGTTCCCGCTGAATCGGCCTATTTTGGCGGAGTATTATGGGCAGTCCTCCTCAGGTACCCGTGGATGCGGCTGTAGAATATGTAGCATTGCGCCCATACACCTTGTTGCGAGCCCATTGCAAGGGGATGAAACTCGCGAGTTCCTTTGCGGACTAAAGTGAGGCGCGGCGAGCTTTTCGCGTCATCAAACGTCATGAAACGTCAGAATTTTTTCGTCGAAGCGCGACTTCTCAACCCTCAACAGCCTATTGGCTCCTGTGGCCGCTCCCCGGGTATGCGAGTGCTGATTGGTCCGTTTGAAATTATGAACTTTCCGTGGCGCGCGCAAGCGGGTGACGCCGTGTCGGCGGTGCCGGACCAGCTCGGCGTAAAGTCAGTCCTCCTCAGGTAACCGAGGATGCGGTTATAGAGTATGTACCACTACGCCAATCTACAACGTTGCAAGCTCATTGGCCTAGACTGTGTGCGCGCTCCGATTGGTCAACAACGTTTTGAAATCGCATTTTCTACGCGCGCATCTGCGTGCAGCGTCCCCGTGGCCGTTTCAACAGTTTCAGCATAGTTTCGAAATAGCTCGCATCGGCCGGCACGGCGTCCGTCGTCTTGTGTTCCGTGTTTCGGTAATGTCAATCGGCAGAACAGTTTGTGATTCTACGCGTATTGTGGTGTTCCTGGACACGACTATTATCCTACGTACAGCCTATCAACTACGGAACTGGAATGCTTCGTGGGTTGGAGCGGTTGGAGAGTGAAGAACGCGTTCGGGCGCCGTTGGATTTTGAGGGCTGACAACAAAGACAGGATTACGATTACGTGTCACACAAGTGCCTTCCGCTCTGCAAGCAACGAAAGAAGATGCTCATCATAAAATCGGCCGGCATGCCGTCCTCTTGTGTTCCGTGTTTCAGTGATGTCAATCAGCAGAACAGTTTGTAGAAGTGTTCGCTGGTTTATTCATGCGTCGATGTGATTCAACGTGTGTTGCGCTGTTCCTGGACACGACTATTATCCCACGAACAGTCTATCAACTCCAGAACTGGAATGCTTCGTGAGTTGGAGCGGTTGGAGAGTGAAGAACACGCTCGGGCCGTGTCGGATTTCGAGGGCTGTGTTCGTTTTGCTTCAAGTTCGAACTTAATTACAGTTCGTCAACAACGCAGTGGACTTTGTATTCACAGTGCACCAATGTATCAGATCTTTGATTCAGTGCTCTGTGTCAAATAAATATTTCTTTTAGCCAAAAGAAGCTTCAGTTATTTTGAATATCGGGTGACGGCGGTAGGCGTGAAATCCGGTAGAAGTCGATGGTAGCCAGAACCGGCCGGAAGCTCATCCAAAGTTAAGGCTCCTGATTGGCCGACTGGCATTGCATATTTTCTACAACGTTGCACTCTCATTGGTCGTGTGCCCAGTGTTGTGTGAATTATCTCAAACTATGGGATCTATGGGGAGCTGTTGGAGCCTGGTAAAGTTTCGAATTATGGTGGGTGCAGCAGGGACGCAAGCAAAGCATGTACGCCGGTACCGCTTTGAATGGTTTTTAGTGTCCTTCACTTAACATGTTGTCGATGTTGACTCAAAGTCTGGGCCTGTTGGATACTTCTGCAAGTCAATTCAGTGATAGATAAGTGGAAGGCAGGCCTGCTTCGCTTGCTTGGTGCGAAAACGCTTCAAGAAAGATCAATACTGCGCTTTTGCGTTACCCACTCGATGGCAGGTAAGTCAGTTCCTATTCCATTGTGCCGCTTAGCATAGCATAGCACCACACCTGTTTCATATATGCACCATTCCGGCAGGTAGAATTTTTGGTTTGCACGTTTCTGATTCCTATTCTGATCTTTCTTGCTCAGGTATAAGCACTCAACTCATAACTGTTAAGCTATACGTATAAGCTTTCTTTTCCGAGTTCTCTTCAGAGCTACAATTTTCTTGATACAAGTTTCGTTGTGCACATAAACATTCACTTCGTCTAGTCCGGTATCTAAATATTGAACTTCTAGCATGAAAAAAAAAACTACTTTAAATTATTTTGTGAAGATCGCTGTAACGTGTGGACACTTTAAACGCGCATAGCATGAAGCATATCTACGACAACTGTAACAGACTTACATGTTTTGTTTCAGTATGTTAATAACCTTTAAATCATGTAACTCTTTTGTGTAACTTACACTGTTCTGGACACGAAAGTACGAGGAGGTTCCGCGAGTTGTTATTACGACTATGGTATCCCAAGCAGCACACCAATATTGGTCCAATATTGGATCCATGTGGGCTGCCATAATCACCAATATTGGTCCAATATGGGCTACCAATATGGGACCAATATAGGGAGTGCAACCAGACTCCATATTGGACCGATATGGGCTGCCCATATTGGCAAGCCCATTTTGCCCATATTGCGCCAAGGTTTCCGTGATAACGTTATCGGTGAGTCCGCGTAATAATAATGCATTATCCGGTTAATATCCACCACTGATATTACTTCTGTCTTCTTTTTCCTCTTTTATTTCCCCAGATCTGTTTATTGGTCCACGTTGCATCGCGTTACAAAAACAATACTGCATCGCCCTAAAAACGAAGAACAGGTGCTGTGCCCGTCTTGCTGAAGGACACAGGCAGTCCCACGGAACTGACAAGAACATCCCTCAGAAGTCTTCATTGGCATCGCAATAGTGTATGAACCAAAAATTCCCAACCCGCTCCTTGAGTATAAAGGAGCGGAACACTTTCGTGACGGTGACGGACATGCGCCTCAGCAACTCACAGTGCCTCCCTATGACATCAGACATCCCTAACATCCAGACAGGACCCTAACAGACATCCCTTCCTATGAAACATTGTGTTTTTTACTTGACCTGCCGCTTCCGTTGTCAAAAGACAAACCAGCGACATTTTAGACCGAATGAAACGTCCAATCCGAGTGTCGCGTATGCGCATTAGTTGTAGGACGCGTGATTTCGCTCAAACGACTCCGCTCTCAATCGGTTCGACCGATTGGCAACGCGAAGCAAGATGGCGGCTGTTAGCAGCAAGTGGAAAGTTGAGTTATTGAGTTGGAGTGCATGTTACACTGGGATTGCCAGATATGTTAACTGTTTCGAACAATGTGTATCATCTGCGGGAAGTTGTTGGATGTAACGACGTATTGAGTTGGGCATTTCACACGCTTCTAATCTTGCCATGCTGCTTGGGCATGCCAACACGGATACGTACGATTTTCTGCATTTTCAGTCAGTATGGGCTGTACACGGGCAATATGGGGCCCATATTGCCGATATTTTCCCCATATTGGTTGAAACTTGGCAATATGGGGCCCATTTTGCCAAGTTTGAGCCAATATGGGGGATATCCGGCAAAACGAGTCCCATATTGGACCCGTATCGCCAATGCCAGCCAATGTGAGTTCAATATTATGTGCTGCTTGGGATATAGATGTCCATGTAGAGGTTGGATCTCGTAGTCCATGTTTTATTGCTGTTTCCGGCAAAGGTGAGAGCATTGTAATATTTTTCGAGTAGCATCAGCAGGCTTCCAGTGTATTTCGTTACGCTACAGAAAAGCATAAACATACAATTTTTAAGGCACGTTCTATGTACGAGTGCAATGAAGGAAATCCCTTGAACACCTCATACCACCTGCACGGTAAAATGTTTCGAGCTTATGTACACTACGAAGCCACGTCATGATATTCCTGAATGAAATGTAGCTTTTGAGACACACTTAAAGTGGAACTGCTTCGTAGATCGATTTCGGCACGCGAATTCATTTTATTGACTGGAAGGCCAATCTTACACTCTTGAAAATGAACTTCACCGCATAGCACGCTCCTAGCCTACCATAACCTCGAGTGATATCGTTATCTGCCCTGATTGTTGAAAACGGGTAGGTGTACGCCTTTTTTTTTTGTGACACTTATGTTGTTCATAATTGTCACAAAAAAGGCGTAAGTTTCCCGTTTGCAACAAATCAGGGCAGATAACGATATCATTCGAGATTATGGTTGGCTAGGAGCGTGCTACGCGGTGAAGTTCATTTCTAAGAGCGTATACGCTCTTAGAAATGAACTTCACCGCGTAGCACGCTATATATATATCCTATATCCTATATCCTATAGGATTGTGGAACTTGCAAGTGATTATTATTATCTTGTGCTTTTGCAGGATGAACCATTAGTTCAAGAGGAATTCCACTTATTTTGTTCACGTCTTGGTACCCGCAATTACTGGCAGACAGCAATGTCACGTGCACCTTAACAGCCACCAGCTCAGAAAAGCGCAGAACACCTGCTCAAGAGCAGCCATGGGGAGTAACTGAGTTACAACTAACTGATTACAAAATTCGGTAACGTAACTAGTTACTTTTCTTGAAAAGGTAACTGTTAACTGCAGCTAGTTACCAATTTTTGGGTAACTATAATTACTCTAACGTGAAATCATCCGGACTCTTGCGAACACAATGGCAGCCCCATGATATTTCTCAATGATTTTTCTGCGGTTTAGGAAGCCTCTTTGTATTGTTCAACACCGGAATTTCATCAAGTGCACCAGTCTAAAGGCTCTTCAGTCTTGGCAGGGACATCTTTGGACTCAAGCGTGGTAGATCTAGTGATAAAAACTTGGAAAACAATTGTTATTGAAATGCAACTCGTCCAGATGGTGCTTAAGAATGCCGTGCGTATTTTAAAATAGAGTACGGTTTACCTGTGCACATACGTGGTTGTCCGTCCTGACGCAAAGTAACTGTATAGTAACTGAGTTGCTTAACGCTAACTGTAACTACAGCTTTTTCCGCCGTTATTAATCCTCTTGTCGTACATTTTAATCCTTATACCATAACATTTAATCCATTTGCCATCGGAATTAATCCTGCTTTCATTATTTTTAATCCTCATTTCACATAATTTAATCCGTTTCTCACGCAATTTTATCCAAGTGACTATGTGTGGGCTACATGACTATTTTTTTGTATTTTGGGACAATTCCCATGTGTACGCATAACGCACATGCTTTTCGCTAATATTGTGGGTTTCTGCACCGTAACGGGATACTGTGGGACTGTCAATCTGGATTACGGTGTTGTGGGACTATTCGCATGTCTGAGTATGCATGAGTATTACACATGGTTTTCATTAAAAACGTGGGTTTCTGCATTGTAATGGGATACTGTGAGACTCTGTATATGGATTACGATATTGTGGGACTATTCCCAGGTGTACAGATATTACCCATGCTTTTCATTAGATATGCGGGTTTCTGCACTGTAATGGGATAATGTGGGACTGTCAATCTTCATTACGATATCCTGGGACTATAAGCAAGTCTACGGTTATTCCCAGTGCTTTCCATTAAAAACGCGTTTTTTGCACTGTAATGGGATACTGTGGGACCGCCAATATTTATTACGATATTGTGGGACTATTTCCATGTGTATGGGCACTACCCGTGCTTTTCATTCAAAATGCAGGTTTCTCGAGTATAACGGGATACTGTAGGACTGTCTACTGGTTTAGGATACTGTGGGACTATTCCCATGTGTTCGGGTATTACCCATGCTTTTCGTTAAATATGTGGCTTTCTGCACTGTAATGAGATACTGTGGGACTATTCCCATGTGTGCGGGAATTGCCCATGATTTTCGTTAAATATGTGGGTTTCTGCACTGTGATGGGATACTGTGGGACTATTCCCATGTGTGCGGGTATTACCTATGCTTTTCGTTAAATATGTGGGATTCTGCACGGTAATGCGGTACTGTGGGACTATTCTCATGTGTTCGGGTATTATCCATGCTTCTCGTTTATGTGGGATTCTGCACTGTAATGGGATACTGCGGGACTGTCAATCTTGATTACGGTATTTTGAGACAATTCCCATGTCTACGGGTATTGCACATGCCAGGTCCCCCAAGGTCGCCATTTTCCCATGTATTTGTTCCTATCCCGATGCGTGCAATGCCGGAGGCCGCCCTTAGGTACCCCATTGTTACCAGACGTTGGCTTGCTTGAATTGTAGCGCGCTAAAGATCCAGTTCAAGCACAATCCAAGCCAGGCCAAGTCACCGAAGGAGAAATGGACGACTGCAGCGCCTGCGGCGCCTGGTACGACAGGTACGCTATGTGATGCACGCAGCCGTGCACTAGATCCTTCCGATCGCTCAACACGTTTAAAAACGGGACCAAAAAGTGAAACACGACAGAGACAGTTGTTATACGCGTCTTATTTGGACATATAAAGACTAGATTCATTCGCAGAAACAACAAAAACATTTTGCCGCTAAACTTAGCGGGCTGAAGTGATCCGGAACGGCAACAGCGGGGTATCTAGTGGCGGCCTTCTTCGTTGCACGCTTTTCCGAGGAGAGTTTGGGGGACCTGGCACATGCTTTTCACTAATAATGCGGGTTTCCGCACCATAATGGGATACTGTGGGACGGTCAATCTGGATTGCGGTATCGTGGGACCATTCCCATGTCTACGTATTTTACCCATGGTTTTGATTAAAAATACGGGTTTCTGTACCGTAATTGGATACAGTGGGACCGTCAGCCTTGCTTGCGATATTGTGGGACTATTCACATGTGTGCGGGTATTACCCATGCTTTTCTTGAAATATGCATATCCTGGGACTATATATGCATGTCTATTGGTATTCCCCTTGCTTTCAATTAAAAATACGGTTATTTGCACTGGATACTGCGGGTCTGTCAATCTGGATTACGATATTGTTGGACTATTTCAGTGTCTATGGGTATTACCCATGCTTTTCATTCAAAATGCGGGTTACGGCAGTATAACGGGATACTGTGGGACTGTCTATCTGGTTTAGGATATTGTGGGACAACTCCCATGTGCGCGCATTACCCATGCTTTTATTTAATTATGCGAATTTCCGCACTGTAATGGGATACTGTGATCCAGATAGACAGTTCCATAGTATCCCATTACAGTGCAGAAACACTCATTTTGAATTAAAAGCATGGGTAATACCCGTAGACATGGAAATAGTCCCACACTATCGTGATCCAAATTGACAGACCCACAGAATCCTATTACAGCGCAAAAACCCGCGTTTTTAATGAAAAGCACGGGGAATACCCATAGACATGCTTATAGTCCGAGGATATCATAATCAAGATTGCCAGTCCCACAGTATCCCATTACAGTGCAGAAACGCACATATTTAATGAAAAGCATGTGTAATACCCGCGCACATGTGAATAGTCCCACAATATCCTAAACCAGATAGAAAATCCCACAGTATCCCGTTATACTGCAGAAACCTGCATTTTGAATGAAAAGCATGGGTAATACCCATAGACACGGAAATAGTCCCACAATATCGTAATCCAGATTGACAGACCCGCAGTATGCCATTACAGTGCAAATAACCATGTTTTTAATGGAAAGGAAGTGGAATACCCGTAGACATGCATATAGTTCCAGTATATTGTTATCAAGCTCGACAGTCCCACAGTATCCCATTAAGGTGCAGAAACCCGCACATTTAATGAAAACCATGGGTAAAATGGGAATAGTCATAGACATGGGAATAGTCCCACAATACCACAATCCAGCTTGACCGTCCCACAGTATCCCATTATGGTGCAGAAACCCGCATTATTAATGAATAGCATGTGCAATACCCGTAGACATGGGGATTGTCTCAAAATACCCTAATCAAGATTGACAGGCAGCAGTATCCCATTATTGCAAAAAGCCGTGTTTTTAATGAATAGCACGGGGAATACCCATAGACATGCTTATTGTCCCAGGATATCGTAATCAAGATCGCCAGTCCCACAGTATCCCATTACAGTGCAGAAATCCACATATTTAATTAACAGCATGGGTAATACCCGCACACATACACTCTTAAAAATGAACTTCACTGCATAGCACGCTCCTAGCCAACCATAATCTCGAATGATATCGTTATCCGTCCTGATTTCTTGAAAACGGGAGGCGTACGCCTTTTTTGTGACACTTATGCTGTTCATAATTGTCACAAAAAAGGTGTACGCCTCCCGTTTTTAACAAATCAGGGCAGATAACGATATCATTCGAGATGATGGTTGGCTAGGAGCGTGCTATGCGGTGAAGTTCATGTCTAATAGTGTAGGAATAGTTTCACAATATCCTAAACCAGATAGACAATCCCACAGTATCCCGTTATACTCTAGAAACCTGCATTTTGAATGAAAAGCATAGATAATTCCCATAGACATGGAAATAGTCCCACAATATCGTAATGAAGTTCCACAGTTTCACAGTATCCCATTACGGTGCAGAAACCCGCATATCTAATGAAAAGTATGGGCAATATCCGTACACATGGAAATAGTCCCACAATATCGTAATCTACATACACAGTCCCACAGTATCCCATTACAATCCAGAAACCCATGTTTTTAATAAAAGCATATGTAATATCTGTAGAAATGGAAATAGTCCCACAATATCACAATCCAGGTTGGCAGTCCCACCAGTATCCCATTACAATGCAGAAACCCACATTTTTAATGAAAACCATGGGTAATACTCGTAGACATGGGAATAGTCCCACAACACTGTAATCCAGATTGACAGTCCCACAGTATCCCGTTACGGTGCAGAAACCCACAATATTAGTGAAAAGCATGTGCAATATGCGTACACATGGGAATTGTCCCAAAATACAAAAAAAAAGTCATGTATCCCACACATAGTCACTAGGATTAAATTGCATGAGAAACGGATTAAACTATGTGAAATGAGGATTAAAAATTATGAAAGGAGGATTAATTCCGATGGCAAATGGATTAAATGTCATGGTATAAGGATTAAAATGTACGACAAGAGGATTAATAACGCCGGGAAAAGCTGTAGTTACGTTCTGAAAGCAGTAGCTGTAGCCTTAACTAAGTTACTTTAAAAAAAAGGAAGTGTAACTGTAACTTAGATAGACAGTAACTGTACCATGACTGCTCAACACGACGCTGTAGCCCTGCGCGAAAGCTCGCAATAGGGTGTGCTGGTCTGTATGTGGTAATGGCTAGCATTTTATTGTGGCTTCGTCCTCCATTACTTAATCCCACTGTTTACCTACTTTTAAGTATATGGCTGCCCGTCCTGCCTGAGCACTGTGAAACCAGACCTTCACCGCATAACACAGCCGGACATCATTGCGAATGACACCGTCCTCTCCCTTAATTTGTTGAGGATGAGTGGACGCTTTTTGGGAATTTCGCATTTTTTATTAATTGTCAAAAAAGGCGTACACCTCCCATTTTGTCAAGGCAGAAGACAGAACGGTATCACAGTGAGTGAATGTTGGTTCCGTGCGAAGTTATGCGGCGAAGTTTTGTTTTAGCAGTACAGTGGAACCGAGAAGAGAAGCGTGGTCCAGGTCATTTGGTTATTTCCTTCTTACTTCGGCGTGACTGGTTTTTGTCACAACATAGAGCGTACACTCTTTACAGCAATTTTGAACGAGTCGGTGTACGAGAGACACAAATAACATTTCCAGGGCACCTCATTTTCCCTCAGACGAGAGGGAATGCTGTCACGTCTGACGCCATCTTCATTTCGTTTAGTGTCTTTTACTGCTTTTATAGCGTCTATATGTGTGTTTCTAGTGCTCTGCAAGTTCCATTATTTAGTAACTATCAAGGTTCTCGCTGTTATAACGTCAGAGCTCGACGTGGAGGGATGTTCAGTCATCCTATCTCGCTAACCACAAAGAGTATACATAACATGTTACAAATAACACATCACCTTTCTGGTAACGAAGTAATCACCTAGACACCTTGCGAAACCTGGTAACAGATTTTGTAACAAAAATTGGTGATTCGTTGCCCCAAGTTATTCGCTGTTTTCCTTTTTTTTTTTAACGTTTCCGTTACCTTTCAGTATGAAAGTCATTGTGAAGTATGTCAACACTCAATATGCTTGTAACACTTAGCGACCTGACCAGGAATGGCGAGTCCGCCAGTTTCTTTTTTCAATTCCGTGTTAGTACTGTGAAGCAACTGTGGCAATGAGCGGCGTACTGACGTAAACACCATCTTTTTTTATGTACTTTTCTTCTCTGTATTAAATTTTCCTTTTATTTTGTCTTCCTCCAAACTAACCTCTCTAAGTTTACTACACCTTGGTAGATTTATGACACCAGCAGCAGTGACAACGATCCTTCGATTATCTGTCGTGTGACGAAGCGTCCACCAGTGCAGAATTTCGGAGCAGGTCAGAGACCAAACTAAGCGCATTCTTTTATGGGACCTTACCGGCAAGGGGACACCATGCAGCCTCGTTAATCGTTCTATTGGTAAACGACTGCCGATCCGAAGAGCACGGTGTTCCAAGGTACAGGTCCCGACAAAAGTTTACGGAACACGCGAGCGGTGTATTTTCTCCTTGGTACGACATCCTAGCGGCAAGCGGAAACTGGCGAAATTAGGCCAGTTCACTGCCTCAGAGGGGTGGACGACTGCGCTCTTAGCGACACACTGCGGTAGTTTTGGTATGATTACTCTTGTATGTGCCCGCGAAGTGAATTCTTATATTATTACTGCATATATATATATTACTGCATATATTATTATGGCTAGGTCAAGAAGCTTTAGTGGAGATTTCACGGATATTCAATCATGCGCCGGAAATGGAAACTGCAAGTTGAAAACTTCTTAGCTCGTGAAAACAGTGCTAACTCACGGAGTTAGAGCGAATGGCGACGTCGAGATTTCGAATATTCAATCATGTGTCGGAAATAGAAACTTACTTGTCTGGTGCCTAGCGAGATTTCTAGCGACTGGAACGGACAACCGCCCAAAGCGATCTCGACCAATAAATGCCCTCTGGAACCTGCTAAAGGGCTTCTAAATCACGGCAAAACTTCCATTCTTCGTCAAAAGTAGTTTTAAAAATATTTTAATGGACTTGTGGCTGCGCACATCTCGGGGATCCGGATTGTTTAGTGCGAATACAGAGTTTCTGGGACTGCATATATTTCCATTGCCTTTGGAAGGGAAAGGCGGAGCACGACAATGCAAAGGTTACCTCGACAGTATAGAAAGGGTTCGCCGACCAGTGTTCATAATTTGCTTAGTTCCACGTTTCAGAAAAAGCCGAGGGTGTTGCCGAAAACGCGTATTTTTAGGGTGGGCATGAATGCTCATACCGCACTTTTTCATGCTTACAGGCTTCGGAACACACCACAAATTATCGACACTAAAAGGAATTGCAATTAAAAATAAAACGTATTCTGCCTAAAGGTTCTGGAATCACAATGACATCAGAGCGTGGATGAAGTCCCTTGCTCGCGCACCTCTAGTATAGCTCTAGCTAGTAACAAAAAGCACGCGCAGTCGAGCCACGCTGGAACTGAAACCTTCAAATATCCGCTACATCGGAAATGGTGTCAGCGTAATCCCCTACACGGGTTACATGAAAAGTGCTGGTGTTAAGACTCAGTTCGTAACAAGTAGAAGTATGGAGACATTCTCTAGCGACATTACAAATTCATCTAGCGACTTTTTTAGGTGTCCTTTCTAGCTTTCAGCGGTTACTTCGGCAACACTGGCGTCCGCTGTGTTCGAAGTCGGTTGCATTTCTCTAGTGACCTCGTTGCTTCCGTGGTATTTACTCAACTTGAAATAAGGTGTGGCGCAACTCTGGAAAGATATATTGCTCGCCTACAATAGTGGAATGCAGAAGTAAGGGCTGCCGGCGAGATGCCAAAACTTACAAATACTGAATACTTCCGCGAAGATGCCAGTGTATTCGTCCCCACGTATCTCAAAGGGGAAGGCTATGCTGTGCGTCCACGGGGGACATCCGACAATACAGTCGGCGACAACTTTGAATTTTAGATGTGTCGCCTTCGCCAGACACAAATCATACAGCCAACGTATATTACGCACAATTGTCATATCGAGGAATTGCGTAGCATGAGGCGCTTCTGAGGCGATAACGCCAAACACAAAGTTGTAGCGTGCGGCCACTTCAGTTTCTGGGGCTGTCTTGAAACGACCAACGCGGAAAATGAAGACTGCTGGAGGAATAGAAAATTGCAGAAGGCGATGACTCACCATTGTTGATAAACGTGCTTTTGTTTTTGTTTGTTTTTTAAGCGTGCTTATTGTCACATAGTGCAATATGCCAAAAAAAAAAAAACAAAAAAAAACACGATCCCCGATTTGGATAAATGACGTCGACCGCATGCGCATCGATCTCCTCACTCTTCCTATACTTCTGTTACACATATGTCAGTGAATGACATTCACACTGAATTTCATTCCTTGGCACTGCGTAGTGCTTCAGTGCGGAATAAAATGTTCGCAAATGAGGACGATGATGAAACGTAATTTATCAGAACAGAATTGCACTACAGTGTATGTGTCCATTTGTTCGTATTATATTCTGTCTTTTCTAAAAAACTTTTTTCGAAAAACGACGTGGAAGCGAAAGTGATTGCTCGCGTCAATCAACAATTTCATCAAACTGGGGCGCTGAAACTGAGAAGGAACAAAGGTTGCTGGTTGCAAAATTTGTTCAAGCGAAAAACAAATACACTAATAAATATCGTGTACACTTACAATTTCGCGTTTCGTATTACTATTTCACGTTGCTCTTTTTAGTGCACCTCTGCCATCGAAAGTGCGCAGTTCGTGCCAGAACAAAAGCGAATAAGGTGTCAAAACTCATTCGGCAAGCGAACGTCATTTTCGTACAATGTCATATATTTTCCGTGTTGCAGAGAATGAATAACATTCAGTGTGAACGTCATTCGCCTGGGATGACATTCGCTTACCCGTGTGGCATGTGTATTATATTGCGCTGTACGAAAGCTCACAGCTCCGGTAATACGGCGTGCAAGTCCCTTGTACATACCCCCGTCACACGGCAAATATAATGACAGCGAATGACATTCTCACTGGATAACATTCGTTCCGTGTCACACGGTGAAACGAAATTGCAATGCATGCGAATGCCATTCGCTCACCAAATGAGTTCGAGGAGCTCATTGTTTTTTCCCTCCCGCACCGACCGCGTACCCTCGTCGTTAGGGAGGTAGCAAAGACAACAGCGGTAAACCGTTTGGAGAAATCAAACAGGAATGACAAGCCGTACTCCAATATTTTATGACGAATTTAATAACCTTTGACATGAATGAAGGAAGCCTTAACACTTTTTTTCAGAGAACTACCCTCGTTCCCAATCGCAATGTTGCATGTTGTTGTCCAGATAGGCTTCTTACTTGCCTTGGCTTGTAATACATAGCCAACTGGGCGTCCTGCAAAGTCGACAATTCTCTTACACAATCTACGCCAGTTTCGAGAAAAATAAATAGAAATTTAACGAATGTGCCTGTATACAGTTTTACATATTCGGCCCTAGTGTTTTAATCATCGACAGCGACATCATTTGCGAATGACATTCGTTTTCTTCGTGTAGCTCGATGCAATACAAACGAATGACATTGGGTACAAATGTCATTCGGTGGGAATGCTATTCAATTTGCCGTGTGACAGGGTATAACTCAGCTCCGCAGTCTCCCTCTCTCCCCTACTACCCGTGGAGTGACCTCACTGGTCTCTCTCCAATATAAGGAGGTACCATTTGAAGGTTGAGGCGCACCTGGTTTCTTCTGTGGACACATGCCGGTCTACAAATACTACCTTATTGCTGACTTGTGAGTGAACAGACAGTTGTTCACGTAGTTTCTCGAAGCTTTAGCCTTTCGCTTGCGCAAACACAAACTATCGTAGCGTTGAGGACACTACAAGATTGTATGAAAGTCGTGACATCATACGTATATCAATTTATTTCTAGAGGTGAGGACCCGAATTTCAAGGCAATGCCTCGTCTTCAACCGTCATTAAGCGTTAAAGTGCCACTACTATGCGGACTAAATCTCGCGTGTTCCAAATTCTAGTGCATTTATGTAATTGCGATCTACGTGTCTCACACTGTGTTCTCTCAAAGTATTGTTTCCCTATGCGACGCCGAAAATTAATTTCTAGTTTTGATATGTATGACGTCATGATGTGTCAAGACTACCAACGCGTCTGGATACACTTCTCCTCGAAGGTTGATTTTCGTCTCCTCACCACAACCGCTGGCGGTCTTCCAACATAGGTGCGGAAAGCGGGGACGCGCCCTGTTGCGAGGAGACGATACACCGCGTCCAGGTGTCCAGAGACATTCCGATCCACACTCGGAGAACCCGAAACCAGGAATTTTTGCGGGTTCTTTCAAAAAATCGTGGATGCGCCTAAGGTTCACTGGTGGTATTACTATTTTGCGTACTGAGTCTTGCAGTGAGGTTGATTAATAAAAATGAAATAAATATCATGTAGTGGCACCTTCATAGGAACACTCAGGCGACCTCCATCGTTATTCTTTTTAATTATTTTGCAGCGGAGTGTTCTGCAACGAATAAAATGAGCTCCTGCGAGAGAACAACGGCCACCAGTGCCCTGCAGCGTGCGCGGGGGGCCCTCTTCATCGCACACCTTTCAAAAATCCTTAAAAAATCATCTTGGAAAGAGCGTATCTGAGGACGAGGAAATGTCGTGATGTAGCGTAGTCCCCTGCCATGTGGGCGCGACCCCGGCGCGTATAAGCAGCGCGGGAGCTGAAAAGAAAGAAAGAAAGAGGAAAGGCACGGGACTTCTCGACCTAACGCGAAGTTCCTGTCGGCCGTCCGCGACTGCTTTCTGCGACTGTTTTTCACCAATTCGATTGCGCAGCGACAATACACCGCACAACAAAAGTACTTTGCATGGTGATTCCTAATGGACAGCCTGATAGATGAGACAGGGTTTGGAGCCATGGTAAATGTCACCTCATTGCTCTTCTAAGGCCCCGGCTAGACAGTCGCTTTCGCATGTCCCACAGCAACGTGCAGACGACAGCCACCAAGCGAGAACGTACAATAAGTTTCGTGTCCGTCAGCTTGCGCAACCAAACTGCGAAAGCAGCAGATACTTTTGCGTCTGCACATGCAGCTGGTACAATAAGTATTCATTGCCTGCGTGTGCATCAAGCCACACCCCATCATTTGAAAGCCGTGTCGTCATCTCCAATACATAGCCCCGTTTAAACCAATTGAGTCCCGTAAAGGAGGTACGAGCTCCTATCTGCAGTTATTGAGTCACGGGTGCAATAGGTGCAATATTGTTCTTCTACGCTTCGTAATTCTATTTACAAGTCCTTGTTCAATACTTCTCCTTCATAACGGCTGCAGCGTAAATACGAAAACGCACTTTTTTCGGATACGGGCGGCTAGACGTACTGCCATCCAGATACCTCTATCCATTGTTACGTCATCTGTAGAACTGTAGCACCCAATCAGACGCCAACGCGGAGGTACACATAACGTCGTCTGCTCTAGATCGGAGAGCAGTCTATAGGCAGCGAGAAAAAATGACGAACTTACGCGAGTTGGTAATGTGGCCTAAAATGTTGGACAGAAAATGTGATATGGTGCAATTTTCTTCTGTGCGTCATTCGTTTGGCGCGCCTTGTTTTCTACGATGTGCTGACGATAACGACGACAGCACAGAGCATAGGCATTTCGTCCACAAAACACGCGGGCACCTTTCCCTCTTTCTGCAGATGCTTTCTGCGATAAAGCCTAAAATATGAAGATAAGAAGAAATGCATGCTCACGTTGAAGAACAGTGGCGGACTGACCGACCGCGGAACCGAGTCGAGGTAACCGTGATCGCATTGGTTGGATACGGACCTATCTGATACATCTATCCAAAAGGCGTAACAGCCAACAAGTTAAAATCGCCGTTTGGTGCCGACACAGTCGGCGAGCTAGTTTGGCAGAGTTCATAGCCCCTTTAAGCCGTAAAGCGTTAAAGGAGCACAGAGGGCCATTCAAAATATTTTCAGTTTGAGACATGTGATGAAAGTATATGCGTCAATTTACGGAAGAGCACAAAAGGTTTTGATGCATGCAAATTTCCCCCCCCCCCCCAAAAAAAAAGAAACGTACACAAACACAGTCGCGTTCATTTAGTCTCGACTCGCCCCGCGGGGTGGAACAAGGAGGAGAAGGACGACCGTTGACGGCAGCGCGGTCAGTCGAGGTCAGCGCCTGCCTTTTTCTTTTCGTGTGTGAGGGCTTTCTCCTTTTGTAGTCGGTTTAATCGATTTTCTCAGGTGGGATTAGGGATTGAAAGGGTGACCGTGTGCATGGAGGATTTCGTTGTCCCGCCGGAGTTTACCTGTGTGGAATGCTTCTTCAGAGCCCTGAACAGCTGACTAGCAGATGACATTTCTCTGACCCAATCAGCGACCGCAGACGATGTGTCGTCACCACAAGGTAACATACTGGTACTGCTCTCCACCAGCGTTGCGCACGGTCGCTTTCTGCGGTGTACTTTAAATTCAATTTCTGGGGTAATTATGACTCTGTGGGGAGAACTACTTCTCATTACAGCACTCTCGAAGACTCTCGTACCTCTCTCTCACAAAATTGCTTGGTCCCTGGCCAAATCCAGCCCACCAACGCTGTGCCCTGAAAGCACTTTTGGCATTTTTGGACACCATGGGACTTCGAAGCTTATTTTGAAGGGGCTCATTATTTCATTCCCCACATCACCACCAGCAATGGCGTAGAGTATCGCCCCTGGCGATAAAACTCCCCATTCATCATCTGAAAAATAAAGTTGTTGTTGTTGTTACTTCTCATTGTGCATTTTACTGGCCTACTTAACAGTTTTACAGAAAGAAAACTGGTAGTTAAAAATGACTTCTGTGGTACTTTAAAGCTCCTCATTATAAGTGCTCGCAGAGCAATACATCAATCTTGTGCCACAGTTATTACAGACCGAAACGGCTGCCACATTATCTCTCGTGCAGACGGCGCACTGAAGTTCGTTCCCAGCAAATTACTCAATTGCAGGGATTATCACGTTGCACCTTCGCTTTCGTGCCGGTTCGAGAGTAGAGTCTCTTTCCGGAAATTGATCTGTTTGTTGACCAGGATGTGCACTCGTGGAGCAGTAGAACCCTACACCGACACTTAATGATGTCGAGCTTTTTGTCCTAGGCACTTATCCGTGGCGCGACTGTTCGCTGTGTTCACCGGTAGTTTGGAGCAATTATTGTATCCTGCGGCTTTAACACTGAACATTTGCTTTTGAGAAACGCACGCGCAACTTTCGATGCAGCAGCGACTAATCGAAGAAAGTCTGGGGTAACAAGGCTGTTTCTCTTCCCAGTCTGTTGACTATTTCGATTTCCGCAAATGAGCAATTTATTTGTACGAGACAACGAAACAAAACGACGATGACTATTGCGGGAAACGAAACGAAACTTCCCCGGTAGACTTTCCTGGCTCCAATAGAGAATGAATAAAGCAGCGTGAGATTTTGGAGAAGATTTATTACTGGGAAGATTTACTCGGTTGCTTGATAAGAGAAACGCCGAATGCGTCTTACTTTGAAGACTGCACCTGCATGGTAGTGACCACTTGGTATAGTACTGGATTTCTCCGTTTTTTCGTCCAATACAGTAATCACTAAGTTTTGCGACACGGCTGTGCAGCAGCCATTTTACGATGGTCCCCTAAAACGTCCTATTGAAAATAATATCGAAATCCTGCTACATGTGCAGCTACATGTGCGGATAAATTTGTAACGCGAAGATGGTATTACGAAAGTTATCGGTCGACTCCTTTGGAACTTGCTCTTGGTAGAAACCGGAGTAAGCATTTAGTTTCGAGAAAACCCTGGCACCTCGAGTGGGACCTCGAGTGGGTGTTCAAACTTGAGATATTTCCTCCGGGTATCCCTTTGTTCGGCATGTACAGTCCACACAGATCATGACGGAACCGTTTTCCTTTAACACCGCGACGATTGGTGCATACCATTCCGACGGTGCTCCTAGTCTTGAGATGGCCCCTTGCTGTTCCATGCCGGATAACTCTTTTTCCTCCGCTTCCCGCAGCGGTGTTGCGCGCAACGTGGAGAGACTGAACTGCACCGCATGTGGTTTGATCCGAATTTCGAAGTCATGTGCCACTTGGCCAAGTCCAGGAAGTAGCTCACGGATGTCTTTGCGCGGTTTACATGGGCGGTCTCTCACCAGGTGATGGGATCTAAGAAAAGATTTTCCCGGAACAGCACCGCAAGCGGCACTGCACCGACGACCATTTTATGGGCCGCGCAATCAAAGACACGGCTCACCCAGGGGCGGACCGCATTATCCAGGGGCCCCTCTCCGGTATATGAGGGACCGGCACCCATTTGCCTCCCTCCACCGCTTACGCGGATTTGAAGGCAGACCAGAGCATATCATGGGGCAGGATGGAGCAGGATGGGATGGGATCTCATGGGATGACGTCCAGACCAAGAAGAATATAGGCCTTTGAAAGAGCAACGTTGTACTTCACTATCTTTCTGGACAAGGGTTGCTTCTCCCTCATGTAGGGTTGCTTCTTGAGCGACGTCCAATATCGTTTCGCTGGGACCCAATAAGTTTCGACCTGACTGGACAAAAGAACGTACGTGTCCGTCGTGTCGTTACGAACGGAACCTTGGTATGTTAGCGAGAGCGCGATGTCGGGTCTCGACGTCAGTTTTAGCGCGCTTAGGTGTTCTACATAATGCATGTGCACACTTCTCATTCTTTTATTACCCACCTTCCTTTTAGACTATTATTGTACCTATCTTTCACATTTTGTCATAACAGCTCCATAGTGTATGTCTCCATGCCGTGATTGTGTTCGTTATAGGTATTAGAAAGAAATGTCAGCCTAGTGTAACGGTAGCATGCCTACCCGGTAAACCGAGAGAGGTGTCGTAGGTTTTGACACGAATCACTTCCATATTTGTTTTTCTTCGACGGAAAAGCGGAAATCACGTTTAATTACATATCCGACGGCATAGCTACCGTGTCGGCTTGAGCAAGACTCCTTCCGGTCGAATTTGGAGTGAGAGGCCGCTCCAAATTCGGTGAAAGATTCGAAGATACTGTGAGTTTCCATTTCTGTTGCTTCTGTGAGAAATAACTCTCTTTTTGGTTTCTTGTAGAATGTCTTTGAGAATCGCGTTAAGGGTCAACATCGCGAAATAAGCGGCCTGAACCTTTTCGCCTGAAGCCCACGAACACGGTGGAAAGTATAACTGTTTTGAGGATGGAGGTGCGCATCAAGTGGTGCGTGGTTCAAATCGCGCCGCTGTCTGGCCTTTTCGACGACCGCCATATTTTCAACTTCGAAGTCCACGAGAATGCCTATGGGACAGCTTTTCTTGCATGAGACCACCTGCAATGGGGTGAGTCGTTATCCAGATCCAGATCCACTACTGTCATGTTCGACCACACTTTCGGTTCGTCGGGATGGAGATAAGCCCTCTCTTGAACTCGGCATTTTCATTATGTGGCAGGTCTGTACGGGGTTAGGAGTGCCTATCACATTCCGAAGTACTCCTGTTGGAGGTCTTTTGGTGGGGTTACTCTACTGGAGGCGTATATAAGCGCAGAGCGTTGGCCGCCTACTGCATCCGCAGCGTCACCTACTTCTAGTCCCTTGGAGGCTTAGGTTTATTTTTTAAACTTTAGAAGAAAATTTTGCAGCAAGATAGGCACATGTCCGCTTGTCTCGGGTACTTCTTCCACGTCAGATTGTATTCAAATATGCGTCCAAAGATGTGTAAGACCACTTTACAAACAACGCATAAACGTTCCAACCCAAATGGGTACAGCTCAGCCGAATCGCCTGCAAATGGAACTACGTTCGGCTTGTACCTACCAAGAGCATGAAGCTTGCTAGGGTTTCACCACCTGTGACCTGTTGTATTCAACTATGCTCATCCGCATTCAGTCAGTTTTGTTCTTATAGAGAGCCCGCCCTGCTACTTTTGTCTAACATTACGCCTACATATGGGCGGACACTGGGAGCAGAAACTCAACACACACTTATTCATTGCCACCTCGCTTGCAAATGCAGCCGTGGGGGTGAACTGACCACGGGGTGCAGTGCTGCCGGGTGCGTATTGCTTGGCCTTTTGTCCTTATGTCCTTTTCAATCGATGGACATTGATCGCCTGATCGACCTTGTCCGACTGAAGTCGAAATAGCATGACGAAGACGCATACATATTTCACACCTTGATATGCATCGCGTGTCCGCGACAGCACTCAACCCATAATTTTTCAAAGTCACGTGATTCGTGCCGTGCTTCTATTGTTATTCTTTCGGGAGGTTTTATCTATTGATTAGTGGTAGGTTGAAGGCTTAGAGGTTCTGCATAAGAAGAGACCAGAAAATATAACTGAACTATAAGAAATAACGAAAGAGGCGCGTGCGTGACTGTGTGTATGCAGTATGCGTGCGTGCTACCGTGAACTGTTATTCTCATTTACTGACAAATTCCGATGAACGTAAAATACACTCTTGGTGTGGAGTGATGAATAATTTAATGGATTGCGCGTTAGAGTGGAAATAAAGAAGGTGAAACATACTTCAACTCTATTGACTCTTTCAAAAGGGACTACTTTCGCGCAGACCTGTACAGTAAGTTGAGTAGACTATTTATGTTATGTATCCTAAATACTTTTGCGAGTAACTTGGTATCTTGCAAATACAGTCGACCCGCGTTTATCCGGACGGCTCCGTTTCCTGTAAAAATGTCCGGATAGCGGGGGAACCGGATAAGTGAAACACGAAAATCCAGAGTGATTCTAAAAGGACATCTTTATTGACCATTACACAGAAAACTATCCATTGTAATCTGTTTCATTCTAATACACGCATCCAGTTCTTGCACACCTTTGCTAATGGCATTAACTTGCCAAATATTGTTCCGTTGCTCGAAAAATACTAGCCCTGTTCTCAGTGCCGCCCGCGCATTTTCAACCATCACAGCTGGTGTATCCCCGCTTTCATTATCAGATTCTTCTTGAACACTATCGGAAGCGACGACACTGACGATGCAGCGCAGGGGTCCTCATTGCGGACCTTCTCTGTCTGAAATGACCAGACTGCTCAGTGGATTACTTTTGTGTAACGTGCAAAGTGGGAAAAGGAGAAAATTCTTCCTAGCAGCACCCACTTTGTGTCAGTAAAAAGGAGTCATAGTAGGGGACCGAGAGACACGGAACACGTTGTTCCGTGTCTCTCGGTCCCCTACCATGAGTCTGTACCCTCACCCTTCTCTCTTTAGTAAAAAGGAGGCCACGACCAGGGTTCTAGACCTCGCTTGACTATGTGTAGGCGAAGTGTACTTCCTGGACAATGACCGTATAACAGAAGCCAATTGTTCGATATTAGTCACTTCTGTTCCCTGGAATTCTCGTACGAGTCCGAGTCCGGAAGCTGAAGTCTGGATAAACAAGGGCGAAATAGATGGGGAGAAATGTGTCATCATGCTTTTTTGTCCGGATAGCGCAGGATCCGGATAAATGAAGTCCGTATCAACGCGGGCCGACTGTAATTAATAAAACATTTTTTTTTTCAATAACTTCTACTCATTTTCCAAGTTACTGTGAAGACATTTCTCTGTACATGACACGGAGGTCGAGCTAAATATTCTGGTTTGTCTTGGCAATGAGTTTTGTGATGTACAGCGTGCGACATACGAGGGGGCGTTCAAGTCAAACCGGGACTTTTCATTTTTCGCAAAAGTAAAATGAACTTAGAGGCGAGAAATTAGTTTTATTTTTCAACGTAATCTCCAGTTGCACTAATGCACTTGTCCCAGCGTTTCACGAGGGCTTGGATGCTAGCAGCGCAGAAATCCTTGCCGGCGCGTAGCAGCCATGATCGGACCGCATTCTTGACCTCGTCGCAGCTGAAGTGGCTTCAGTGGACCGATGAGATGGAAATGGCTGGGGGCGAGGTCTGGACTGTAACAGGGGTGTGGCAGCAACTCCTAGCCAAGTTCCTGTAAGGTGCGTGCCGTGAGATATGCGGTATGCGGGCGGGCGTTGTCCTGTAGGAGGAGGACTCCTTTGGTGATGAGGCCCGGCTTTCCGAAACTGGAGGTGTTCATGAATGATAGTGTTCAACGTTCCCACAGAAAGGTTCGTCTTTCGAGCCAGTTCGAGACATGTTATCCGTCGGTCCTTGAGGATCAGGCGCTCCACAAGTTGGATCTTCTCAGGAACTCTGACACTGGGCTCTGAGCCACCCCGGCCGGGATGGTCCTGCACTGATGTACGGCCGTCTCGGAACCGTTTGCACCACTCAAACGCTTTGCTGCGGCTAAGTGTATCGTGGCCATACTGAGCCTGAAGTTTTCTGTGAATTTCAGATGACTTTACGCCTTCATTCCCGAGAAACTTCATGACAATTCGCTGTTCGATGTGCGCGCTCACGTCGTTGTCGGCCATCTTGTCCGGCACGTGTCTTCTGTTTTGCACAAACATTGGACCACCACGTGGTGAACGCGGAGGCCTGTCGTTTCTGAAAATGACGAAAAAGAAGTAGCGCGAGGCATTTGTACACTCAGGAGACAGAAAGTCCTAGTTTTACTTGAACACCCCTCGTACTTGTCTAGAATGGACACGTTGCGGTTTATCCTGCCTAGCATCTCCTGGCGTTGCACTATTGTTTGTTCCGACTACTAAACACGTACTGGGTAGCATGCCGTACGTGTCAGTTACTCGGGAGAAACATTCTTGCAACACCTGTAGATTTCGGACAGGATAAACCGCAAGCTGTCGATTCCAGACAAGTATGTCGCAAGCTGTACATATGCTTCACCGTCTGAGATATTCGGGACATCCAAGTCCCCCTTGCTAAGGGGTAGCGTGCAGCGCCTCGTGTTTGGGAGCATGCATGAGGGGATGTGTTGTCCTGAAGGGCATGCGGGTAAAGATTGGGACCCCAATCAGGCAGGATGGAAGACCGACCGTAAAGAAAAAATGACAGTAAATTCTGTCGTTTCTGTGGAGCATTCGTTCGCATCTGTAGAGCGCCTGTTCAGTAGTGTAGGTAATGCGTTTAAAAAACCCGGGGTGGCCTATCAGATAGCAATTTTGAAAAGCAGTTAATAAACCTGCGAGCTAGAAAAGCTTTTTGATAATGCCATTTTCAACTTCACGCTCTTCGTGTTTCTTTGATAGCGAATTTCAACTGTGACGTCAAAGTACCTTGAAAGTAACGAGTTACTTGTAAGAGTATTTGATGCTCTATCTTAAAGGGGTTGCGACAGGTCTTCTCAGGTTATCCCAGATAAACGTAAAAAAAAAAAAGAAAAACGTGCTTGGAACCGAGGTGAACCTGCACTGAATGTTTCAAAGCGTGGAAGGCAATACAAACGTAGAAAATGGCCACCGCGGAAACCGAAACTCATGCGGCTCCGACATCACAGACCTCACCGCCGCCAGTGAGGCAGCACACGAGAGGTCACGTTCTCACGGCTGCCAATGGGAATGGACGCAACTCGGAGGTCTGTGACGGCTGCGCTTTGCTCGCGAGTGCGTTCGAGGACTTGTATCTCGTTAAGTACGATACGTAGACGAATAATTCTGTTTTCCCTCCGTATTTTGGCGTGCAATACAATGCCTCCATGATGAAATGAACCACATCTATGAACGTGTCTCAACCCCTTTAAGTATTTTTTTAATATAGGGTATCTACTACTCTACTCAATCTTTCTGCCTGGTACTCAGTAACTTAAATACTTTTTGTGAGTATCCTGTAGAAGTTTGATTTCGCGGTGTTAATTCGCGATTTCTTTAAGTGGGAGCTTAGCTTTGGAAGGATTTAATAGCCGAAACAATGGAGTTTCACGCGACCAAAAGCATTTTGCGATGCATGCTGTATGCGGTTCTACCATGCAGCTCATCTGGGTCAAAGTGCCGGAAGTCCAACGCTTGGCCAGGATATCGGCAATTTCCGGTGCATCCGCGACACCCACGTACAATGAATCCTTTCCTTGGTGAGGTCGAGACGTCGACGATCAACCATCGAGTTCCGGACGTGGGCGCGATGACAAATGATGTTCGAATGAGTACGAAGGCGGTGACCAGTAGTGCGAAACGTGGCGAACAACAACTATAATTGGATATAATAGCGCTCCAATTAAATCGCGCTCAGTGGGTCAAAGAAAGGCAATGAAACTCAGTCGTTGCAAATGACAAATTTTCTGTACTTTTCCGTCATCGTTAACAATATTTCGCGGGAAAATAACGACCGCGAAATCCGACAAAAATTGCTACCGTCAGCAGCTCTATTCTAAGGGATTTGGGAGGGGGGGAGGGATATGTTTATTATAACGGTAAGTGACCTTTACTTGGCAAATTTCCAAATTCAATTCGCAAAAATTTACATGATTAAACTTACGTTACATGACATTCACATCAGGAGGTGGCAACAACCTTAAAAAGAACAAACGCCGTTCACCGCATTATTCTAGGTGGTTCTAGTTTTTGTATTATTATTATTATTATTACAATTCAATGGCACGTTTTCTGGGACACCCTGTATAAGAAAGGGGAACTTCCTGAGTCGTTTCCTCGGTGTACCGAAAAAATATCAACATCTGCCCTTCGAGCGAAAGCATCGTTTCAGTCACTGTTAGTTTTCCACCGTCATGGTCGTTATAGCGACATCCTTATCGGTGAGAGCAAAAACGTTTTCCTTTCCATTAATATATGACAGTGTTCGCTCCATTTCACTGGCGACGCCTGGGCTGCGTTATTACTCTCGTGGATATCGTGGTAGGTTACCGTCTCGGAGAGTTAATTCGAAGAGGTGTATGAGTATGCTAGGAAAAGCAAAATTTCTGAGTAGAATAGTATAAAAGATAGGCCCAAAAATAGGCTCACAGTCCGAACGGAAACGTTACCTTGCCTCACACATGAAGTGAGTGCTGTGGAACGTCGTCGTAATTGACGGCGGCAATGTACCATATTTGCACGTTAGACCATGTGAAAATCGCGATGCTCGAACGAGCAATGCAGGCTCCCTATGTTTTTTAAATGCAAGTTCAAGCGTCAACCAAGCTTTGTCCGCAAAACTTTGAAGTTGGACTGCGTGTGATTCAGCGCCTTATCAGCTGTGTTCGGGTGGGTTACTTTGTGACAAACTATAACCGAAGCGCATGTTCGGCCGGAGCGAGGATGAGTGGTGCAACGTGGGTGAGAGTTCATCTTATGGCGGATTCCGCAGTTCCTTTCCGTGCAGCACAGTGCATTGTACCGGTGTGGTTTTATTTGCTTTCTGGACTAAGTGCTGGTGAGGAAAAAGACGTGAGCTTCTTCGTCTTTGTGTGCGCTTGCTTACTGTTCCATTTTTGCTTTTCTTTCGATGTGCGACGGAGTCCATTAGAGGAGCATGGAAGGGACCCCCAAAATATTTTTTTGTTTCTCGCTCGACGTCTTCTGCAACGAATAAAATGAGCTCCTGCGAAAAAAAACGATGAGCGCATGTGACCTACACAGCACGCACAAGGCTCTGTTCCACACACCTGTAAAAAAACCTCTCCACATGCAAAGAGCGCATCGGCGAACGAGAAGACGTGGTGACGTTTCACGGGCTCCGGCACGTGACCAGTGACGTTCAACGGCACAGCTCAAGGATGTATAAGCGGCGCGTGAGCCGAGAAGACAAAACAAAGAAAAAAGGCACTGAGCAGTTTCTACGTCACGCGGGGCTCGTGTCACACGTCCGTGACTGCTTTGTACGACTGTCTTTTTGTAAATTTTATTGCGCAGTGACAATACGCCGCAGAGCAAAAATATTTGGGTCATTCCACAAGAAGCGATCCAATCGCGTGGCTCGACCATCACGAATTTTGACACAATTTTTTCTCAGATTGGTATCACGGAGATAGAGATATCTAAAGAATATTTTTGCCGGATTCGGTATGGTTGAAGCGCAAGGCAGGGCTGAAAGTCAGCTCCTGCCCTAAAAGTGGGGTGCATATGAGTACGTCTCCAGGAAAAACGGCTGAAGATATTAGGGTCCGGTCACCGTCAGCGAGCACAGGAAGCATCTTTCTTTCATTTTGGATGAAAAACATCCAAGACGTAAGCGTGTTTCGTATCGAGCCGGGGGCCTAAAAGTATACATTTTTACCAGAAGTTGAGCATTTTTTTGCTGCTCACTACGTCGAGTTAGGAAGATGAAACTCGGTGAGCTGGTAGTTATTGGAATGGCAAACACGTGAAAAAAAAATTCCTTCTGCTAAGTGCAAGGAGAGGCTGCGAAATATTTAGCCGAATATGGCAATTTTACCAAAATTCGCAATATTGAACTGGAAAAAACGTGATGTGGGCATCGTGATTCGGACGTTTCGTTAGCGGCAAAACGAAGTGCTATGTGCCTACATCAAGCCTGGAAAAACTAAAAGGGTTATATTTGTTGTCTTTTAGTAACCATTTTTTGAAGTGAGCTTGTGCGCCAAGACTACCTGTTAGCTCACTTTCAGATATTACTGCTCCGTATCTCGCTGAAATTTCGGTTCAGATGCTTGTCTCACATTTGGAGCCTCCCGGCCTCAGGTCGTTCTTGTTGAAAGACGCGTTCGGTGGTGGGCAGAAAAAAATATAGATGTTGTAAAGATATAAACACCATAATCCAGCTGTCGTCGAAAGCTAGCAGTCTTACGCTCTCGGCAATTATTGCTGGTTATTATTGTAAGATTATTCTGCAATACACTGAAGCTTGAGGTGGAATGTACCGTTGCAGAGGAAGCATCTTGCTTCCGATCGGATCTTAGCCCTGAGAAAGGGCGCCACGGGCAATAAAGTGCAACAACACAAGACAGAACGCAGCACGCAGGTTGCACTTCCTCACTCGCAAGCGATGTCGATCCCTCATTGCGTATAGCAGAAGGATAGGCGCTCAGAGCGTGTTGCCATACCAAACCACGTTCTTACTGGCGTTCCTTCTGGGAGCAGCATTTCTTCAGGCGTAACCATGGATGTGGCGTCGACTTCAGCGCAGGCTAGCAATGACCCAGTCTGCTCCTTTCGCCCGAAGGGGTGCAACACTTACGCACGTACACCTTCTCTAAGCAAGTTCAGCGATCTTAGTGAACATGACCAGTATTTGGTATCCGCACGTGCGAAGCGCGCGCCTTCTTCAATCAGTGCTGTGTGCGCAGGTCATTACGCGCTGTACATCCGAAAGTACCGCCAGAAGGTGGCATCAAAGTCCTGTGTCAACCCGTTCGATAAACACAAGAAGAACATGCGTGGGACAAACATAATACCTTCAACATTGGCTAAGCGCACAGTGCCGCTTCAACTAGTCCCTGGAGACAAGCTGTGTCCAAATTGTTACATGGAATGTAACAATGAAGAGGACACCACATCAGGTGAAACTGAACCGGCGTTGAGCCCTGGAACACCATCGGGGAGCCCCCCCCCCCCCCCCCCCACACACACTACAGCAAGACTCACTCCGTTAACTGAACGAATCACTGGTAATCCTTGGTGAAACTCCTGTAACACGAAAAAGTGCCATAGCACAACGACAGAGATACGCAGAAGCGAAATTGCATAAAATAGAGTCCAGGGCAAGAAAAGCTCTAGAGATGTCTCTAGGCATCAGCATAGCAACGCCGCCGACATCAGAAGAGCCGTGCCCCATCCTCGTCGCTGCTTATAAGACCTTGCTGCGAGAGTTGAAGTATAAATTCTCAACAGAAGAGAGCACATCACGAAGAGCGATGATATTAACGCTAGCACCAGTGTCGTGGTCCAGACAGCAAACCATTGATTACTTCGGGGCGTCCGATCGCTTGGTGCGTAAAGCCAGGGACATTATCAGAAAAAGACTGGCGTCCTCAGTGAACCAACATCCCCAAGAGGAAAACAACCACTGGATAATGAAACCAAACAATCAGTGAGCGCGACGACGAAGACAAAGGCGAAGACGATTTCATAACATACTGCTTGCCAGGAAAGAAGGATGTCTTGAGGGGACACCAGAAGCGCTTGATGCTGACTGGATTAAAGAAGTTTTCGAGCTGTGGAAGGCCGGCAATCCTGCAAAGAAATGGATTTTCAAAGTTCGCTTCTTTGAGACCTTCCTGGTGTGTGCTTGCTGGGAGCCCCGGAACGCATTCTGTGTGCGCTTGCAGTTATCATCAGAACGTGAAACTGATGCTCAACGCAGCAGGGATCCAGGAATCCTACAAAGAGCTTCTGAAGTTGATGGTATGTAGTATCTGTGAAGAAACATGCATGCTTGGCGAGTGCCGTGACTGCCCTGGGCCTGGAGCGCTTCATGACGAGATTGAAGAACATGTACTCCGAATGTCTGAGTTCTGCGACCAGATCATGTACGAGCAGTGGGTAGCTGGGGACCGCGCAACACTGGAAACCTTCGTTGCAACACCTGAAGAGTTTCGTCAGAAACTCATCCATGCACTTGAAGCTTTGAAAAAGCACCGCTTTGTAAGTTCTGCGCAGTCCGCATATCTGAAGAGCTTGAAGACAGTTCTTCCTCAAGACGAAGCCGTTGTGCAACTGGACTACTCAGAAAACTACATATATACAGCCCAAAATTCCCCGCAGTCATTTTACTGGAATACGTCGCAGGCAACATTACACCCCATTGTAGTATACTTCAAAGACGGAGCAGGTGACCATTTGCAATATTCATCATGTGTCGTAATATCCGGCTCTCTCACTCTTGACAACGCATCTGTCCACATATATCAGAAGGTTTTTCTGCTGTCGAGAATCTTCGCAACATTTTCCCACTGTGGGTCTCCTGCTCTGAAGTACTGGAAGAACAGACCAGGCTGAAAGGACGTTACGAGAGGGCCAAAGCCATACCTGGCAAACGTGATTTTCATTACTTTCAACCACTCTCCATACACGAGGTCCAGGTGCGCGCGACGTCATCCTCTAGTGAAGCAAAAACCTACAAAGTCAGCATGAACCGATACTGAATGCCTTCCCCAGTGTGCCCTGTTCAAGAGAAACACCTATGAATAGAAAATTTTGACTTGATGAGAAGCTGTAACTATTTGTGTTTCCTGTCGCGGGTGTAATAAAAGATTGCAGATAAACTACGCCATTTTATTTCAAAGTGCGCGACAGACTCTGCGCAAGTCCGAAGGGAGCTAGCAATTACGGAGCCTAGTAAACTTAAAAAGTCACTACTAAAAGACAACAAATATAAGCCTTTTAGTTTTTTCCAGGCTCGATGTAGGCACATAGCACTTCGTTTTGCCGCTGACGAAACGTCCGAATCACGATGCCCACATCACGTTTTTTCCAGTTCCATATTCCGAATTTTGGTAAAATTGCCATATTCGGCTAAATATTTCGCAGCCTCTCCTTGCACTTCGCAGAAGGAATTTTTTTTCACGTGTTTGCCATTCCAATAACTACCAGCTCACCGAGTTTCATCTTCCTAACTCGACCTAGTGAGCAGCAAAAAAATGCTGAACTTCTGGTAAAAATGTATACTTTTAGGCCCCCGGCTCGATACGAAACACGCTTACGTCTTGGATGTTTTTCATCCAAAATGAAAGAAAGATGCTTCCTGTGCTCGCTGACGGTGATCGGACCCTAATATCTTCAGCCGTTTTTCCTGGAGACGTACTCATATGCACCCCACTTTTAGGGCAGGGGCTTACTTTCAGCGCCGACTTGCCCTTCAACCATACCGAATCCGGAAAAAACTATTCTTTGGGTATCTCTATCTCCGTGATACTAATCTGAGAAAAAAATAGTTTCAAAATTCGTGATGGTCGAGCCACGCGATTGGATCGCTTCTTGTGGAATGACCCATTTTGCATGGTGGCTCCTGGTGGACAGCCTCACAGATGAAGCAGGGTTTCGAGCCATGTTAAATGTCACTTCCCTGCTCCTTTAAAGCTGGTCTTCAGAGCAGTGCTGCCAGTCATTCTTTTTCTCAGTGGAAGCTCAGGTTTTCACAACAGGCTCAGTCTAGAAAAGTCGCGTCAGCTGTTTGTCCCGCCGAAAATGCTAGGCGGTGCGAGGGTCGACCGCAAACAGAAAACATTACACATCTCGAAATTCGTCGCTCATCGTGCCTAGATGATCATTCCAAGCATAGCGAATCTACCAAAAGCCTACATGAGCTCGACATGCACTTCAAGTGGATCGACTCATTCCCCGGCTGCACTTTTCTTTGATTTTCGAACGCCAGTGAAAGGGGGGTGCAGAGAGAGGTAACGACTGGAAACGATATTCCCGTCTACACGCCGATGGAGCTCGCTCCTGTTGCTCTCCTCACTTCAGGTCATTCTGGAATGATCAACGAAACGTAACGCACGTTCCACTGAAGGTCCAATGAAATACGCACACTCAAGCCGGTGTAATATCTTCCGTACTAAAATGACAATTATAATGTTCGTTACCAGCCAGTGTGTTCGTGGCAGAGGTGGGGAAATTACTTTTATTTTGTAATGAATTACCATTACTCATTACTTGTATAAAAAACTAATGCATTACATTACTCATTACTTTTTGGATATTAGTAATGCATTAGTAATGCCATTACTTTAACGAAGTAATGGCATTACTCTGGCATTACATGTACGTTTTAGCCTCAGCCTCAAGCCGTTATAGCATAAGCCTCAAAGGTGCTATGCATAAGTTTTTTCCTCGCTTTTTTTGCTATAGGCAATAACCACCCGAGTGTCCCCAAATCGGTGCCACTAAATCCCGCAGAAGCGAGTCTGATAGGCAAAAGCTATAGATAAGATTTATTGCAGATGATGCCTTTTCTAACATTATGGAGCCGGCGGATGAGGCGCAGCTATACAGTTGTGTCCTGGCAGAAAAACTACCTCTGACAGCACTAGAGAAGCTAACACGGTACCATACCAAAACAGTGAATCCCTACGGCAATTGTTACGTATTACCGTCATAGAGGCTATGTTTCTATTTCATTGATTTTCCTTTACTCCAAATGCGCACAAGAGAAAATCGGTGATATCATCATGTAGAAACTTGTGACACACACCGCCGACTGTTGAACTCTTGCAGAATTCCCCAGGCTGTGCCTTTCCCTTTCCTTGTTGCCTTGTGCTCATTGTTAAAGGGGGCTTGAAGAAAACCTGGAGGTTCCCAATCTTCACGTGGCGCAATGAACATTCCACAAAAGTAATGAGTAATGCCACCCTGCATTACTCAGTCGAAATGTAATGCATTACCATTACTCATTACTTGCTGGCAAAACGTAATTCATTACCATTACTCATTACTCAAAAGTAATGCATTACCGGTAATGCATTACTTTGTAATGCATTACTCCCCACCTCTGGTTCGTGGGAGTTCATGGAGGTGTTAGACTTTTCGTCCCGAGCACCTTGTGCGGCCTTCTCCCGAACTTTCATACAGCACCAGTTATCTTATACTGACAAAAAAAAAAAAAAAAAAATCATCGAGCAACTGAGGGATCATTTTCTGCAATTTCTTCCTGTTGGACATGGTAAGGAAGATAAATTCTTTTATAGGTACACCATCACTGTTGTATCACCTTCGTCATCGCCTCCGGAGCGGTACCTTCATTTTATGGAACTATGCCTGCAAAGATGCGAGTGCACGCATGAAAAAGAATAGGCCCGAAATAGGGCAAAGCATCTGAGACAGCTCCAAGTTGAACTGTTTACGCAACGCAGAGACGCAATCATGAAGTGTTGTTTAGCCTGGGGGTTACGAAACATGTCCCTTTACGGTTTTCGGAGCTTTCCTTGTACTCTGACACGACAAAGAAGTCGGTGAACAATCGTTTTGTAACCGCACAGTGGATGTTCACAAACGAACCATTGTGCCAGAAGCAAGAAAAGTAATGAGTAAAATAAATAGGAGCAATCAGATGATGTGTTGCGTACGTCCTTCTTTCGTTGTTTATTTTGTGTTTACTGGGGGCAACACAGCATTCGAAGAACCTTCGTGCAAACCAGTACTCAAGTGCCGTTGGTGTGTCTGCCATTGAGCTTGAGGAAGCTCAGCAACACGAGGAACACAATGAAGTTCACAGGATCGATTCAGAACGAGCAATGAAGGTTTTATACATGATGTGCAATGAAAAATACGAGAACACGAATCAGGAGGAAGACTACGCTTCACCGTCTCGGCGAAACTGAATTATACAGGGTACTTTTTTTAACAGCGAGAGCCGTATCAGGGAGACCAGGGGGCTTAATCGCTTCATCGTCGTTACGGTCGTTACAAGCTAACGAGTGGCGGGAAATTCAAAAAGGCGGGCGGGAAATTTAAAAAGGTGGGCACGTGATAAAACACGTGCACGGTGCTCTTCGCGCGATACGTGAAGGCCGTGGTATACGTCACGCGCAATGTGTCACGTGCCCACCTTTTTGAATTTCCCGCCACTCGTTAGCTTGTAACGACCGTAACGACGATGAAGCGATTAAGCCCCCTGCTCACGCTCGGTGTTGTATGTGTTTGTATTTCATCCTTTTAGCGCTTTGAAGTCATACAGTTGTGTCACCAACAAGCCCAAACGCAGGTTTTATTGTATCAGGGAGGTATTGCGGCCTTGACGGTGGTTATGGCGAGCGTAGCAGAAATCAAACGATGTGACCCCACCGTGACGTCAGAACATCACTTGGTACAGTGGATACCACCAACGACATCACACCACCTGCAGCACCGCTATTAGCCGGAGGGGTAGTCAGTCGCAGCACAAGTAGGGGGAAATAAAGTGTAGCTGTGCGCTTGTCACCACTCTACCAGACTCCTCGCAGTAGCGCGGCAACGCAATGCGCACACACCATCTGAAGAGGAAGAGAGGAACGGTTTCTCGCTTCCCGATTGGGCCTGTGTGTCTTGTCGGACGTGAACGCACTCACCACTCGCCCCGGTACGTGCATTGACATATAGTCGTCGGCACGAATATTCCGGACTTCGAGTGCCTCGCCTTCCTGACATGTTTTACTGATCATAAATGTCAGTTTTCACTCTTTGAATAAAGCAACTGTGAAAACAGCTGTCTATGTCTTTGTGGTGAACATAACCGTGCAAACATTGCACCCTATTGCGCGAAGATAATTGCAACAAGATTGCTTCCAGCATCGCACCGTGTGTCGGAGATCTCCGGCGCACCTTAAACAGACCCAGTTGGTCGAAATTATCCGCAGTCCTACACTATCCGACACGTGCAGCATGTATCTACACAAGTGTGGATTATTGTACCCTACCACCTCCCGTGGCATAGTGGTTAGGATGATCGCTTTCCACGCCGAGCCTGGGAAGTGACACGGGTTCGAATCCTGTCACCGGCTGTGCTGTCTGAGGTTTTCCCTTGGTGTTCCGGAGACTTTCCAGACGAATGTCGGCACAGTTCCCCCTGAAGTCGGCGCAGGACGCATACTAACCCCCCTGTCCCCCACTCCTTCCTGCTGTTCTCTCCATCTGTCCATGTCTGTACGCCGCCCATAGCCACAGTTGCTTCGCGGCGCTAACACGGAATTAAAAAAAAAATATTGTACCCAATTATTGTACGATATAACTACCGCTGACACTTCTGGGGACGAAGAGGCGTGTTTTAAATGCGACAGCATTTATGAGAGAACTTCAGCGATTTTTGCTCAGGAGGGGTATGTAACATCGTAAGGAGTGCTACCCAGAGGCGGGTCTAGGATTTTCACAGGGGGGGGGGGGGGGCGCTGTGGACAAGTGCCACGTGCATGCTGGGATTGGTCCACTGAACCCTATGCTCAAGTCTGGAATTGAGGAGGGGGGGGGGGTCCGGACCCCTGGAATGGAACCTCCCCCCTAGATCCGCGCCTGGTGCTACCATCGGCCGCTGCTCGCCGATCACGTGTTCCGCCTCGCCCATATTAGAACCGTCGCGACAGAAGGCTCCTTCGTATGTCACAACTAGCGCTGCTCAGTTGTCGGGGGAGGAACTTCTCCAGCGCAAGCATGCGAAAGCGTAGCGACAACGGCCTACGACGGAGACTTGGGAGCAAAGCGAAACGCGTTTGTGTAAAGTGCGAGAACCGGCCTCCGTGGATCAGTTGGCCCAGTTGGTAGTGTGTCCGCCTACCGATCCCTAGGTTGCGGATACGCGGCCGAGGACGCCAGCAACTTGGTGGCAGCGTGGAAGTTACTTAGACACGCCGTTTTTCGCACGGGATGCTAAATGCGGTGTGCCTTGTGCTGAGATTTCGGCACCGCGTTAAAGAACCATCAGGAGGGCAAAAGCTATCCCCAGATCGATCACTGCAGCGTCGCTCGTGGTCATAGTTGCCTCGCGACGTAAAGGCATGAATTGTCATTATCAGTAAAATGCGAGACGCTGAGCGGGTCTAAAGTTGAGCGAGATCTTGGGATCATTATTGGGAAATTGTTCCTGGACGTACAGGATAACTGATTCCGTAGCGGCAGTGGAGAAAACTATGGGATGGGTAACACTAGGACAAGGTAATGGAAGGGCTAGAAGTCCTGTCCTTGGTGCACATGATTCAAAAGGAAATGTAATGGCATCATCCAATTTCCAATTGAATCCTCCGCAAAACACACCACAAATCTACAAAACCAGTCGCTGGTGAAGCACCTACGGAACCAGCCGTGGGTGCTTCATCTACAACGCCGAAGATACAGAGGCGTTAAAAAGGATGCTCAACGTACTTTCATGCAGTTTAGTAAAGATACGTACTGCAAAACGGTGTGTAATGTGTGCATAACAAAATTACGGCAAAAATTGCTGCGCTGAAACTGTCCTTGAAAAGCGACACCATTTATGAGCTCATTGTGGAGACGACGGAACATGGCCGCGATGATCTCATGAAATGCTATCGCAAATGTTTATTCGTTAGACATGTTTACTAAAAAAAAAAAAAAGAAATGAATCCTGCAAGAGCAGCATAGGCACCGTTTTCGCAGTTCAGTTACACGGGCATCTTCTCGAAGAGAGTATGCAACTATAAGATAACTAATTACCTAAAATTAATTAATTAAATCTGTAATTGGGTGATTCGGGGCAAAACTGAGATAGCAAATGGAAGACAATCCTCGCTGAAAGCACTCCTTTTTTTTTCTTTTTAATCCAGACACGTCCGCCGTCCGCACGTACGTTGAAATATCCATCGCTGAGTCTCGCTGTGCAAATCAGCCGAGATCAAAACCGCGCCCCTCAGGAGCGGATCACCTTTGCCGTCGGCATTTATCTGGCCAGCAGTTCAGCACCTACTCCAATCATCTTCGTCGCACCACAGTGCGTGACCCTCTGACGCGGAATGAGCGCTGTCCTCCCTGCGGTCCTGATATGCGCGGTTTTGGCTTCGGCTCATTTGGATAGCAAAATTCGGCGATAGATATTTGGAAGCACGTGGTAGTTTCAACATAAAAAAAATATACAGAATGGTTTTCAACGACGATTGTCTTCATTTCTGCTGTATCACTTTTGCACGAAAGTCCATAATTACAGAAAGAATTAATGATTTTCAGGTAATTAGTCATACAGTATTTACATACCCTCTTCAAGAGAATGTCCGCCCGGTTGCATAACCCACCTGCCAATACTGTACCTGTGTTGCCGCCCTAACAATTTTGTATAAAAATCTGTAATGATTAAAAACACCCTGTACATTGGTAATTTAGTATAGCGCGACTTTCGTCATGTTGCATTGTTTCCAGTTCACACGGGGAAAACGCAGCGAGCGGCCTCCCGGCTCACCCCTATAAGCGTCCCAAAGTCACTTTGCATGGTTGCATGATGTTTGATCAATGCAATTCAGCCCATTAGTAGCGAAGATCACCTGCTTGCGACGTCACGTCTATTTCCTCCTTTGCGCCGGTATCGGTCGGGTCGCAGCAGTCACCTTTTTTCGCCGCAGTTTTTAGTTAACATCTTCGTTATTGTAACCAATGAGCTCGGTTCATACTCCGAATGGCGAATGTATTAGCAACCAGGAATACATTCGAGATGCTTACACAATGTTTCCAATGATTGCTTCATGGTCCCTTTAATGGCACTGACGAAGAACGACGTGTTTAAAACGACAGTATACACCAAAACGAAATCTAGCAGTCATGGGCTTTCTCATTATTCCGTGAGTCACAGTACAAAATATTCCGTCATCACTTGGCGCCAAATATATGGAATTCAACTTTATAGTCAAGGCTCTCGCTGCTGTGACGTGTGTGCGTAACTTCCGGCTTCTGTTCTGCCAACCAATCAAGCTACTGCTTCCGGGCGTAACCTGCAGACTATACGTTTTACTATATCTCCGAACAGTCCTCAATCAACCTCAAATAGGTAGCACACCTTTGTGGCCTCCAGCAAGTTGCAGCGAAAGCGGATTTTAGCGTGGGGTTTGTCTCAAAAACTACGAACCTCTGCTGGATGAAATATTTTTGCATTTGACATCTACATGCAACCTACCCTCTTGCAACTATAATATTAAAATCAGTCGAAGGCTCCAAATTGCACAATACCAAATGTTTGTTGTAGATTATTATATGTTTATATCGCATCTACAAAAATCGTTCATCCAAAGACCGTACCTTCGAAATGCATGTGCGCATCTTTGAGGGGTCTAATCGAACACACACACAAAAAAATCTGCATTTCTTTCTGAACACTCTCAACGAAGGTACGAGGCTAAGAGACGAGGCCTCAAATACCAACAGAGTGGCTGCATGCATCTCCAAAAATAGGATGACCGCTGCGCCTCTGGTATACTGCTATCATCATAGGATCAAGAAACAACTCTAGCTCTAAACATCCGTTACCCGGCTCGGTTTTCGAGAGGCTTGATGAGTGGAATCTAACATACTTTCGCTGTTCTATTACACCGACGCATTCATTTGGACGTAGGCGTTTTTTTTTATTATTGACATCATTTACTTTTTGTCTTTTAAAATTATACTTAAATATAAATACTTAAAAAATGCTCGCTATTTCGGTTTCTCTCGGGTTTCCGATTTTGTTTTGATTTTGCTGGCAGGCGCAAAATGATATATATATCGATTTGTTAAGTCAAGTTAGCCGTGTTTCGACAGAAGGAGGAGTGCGCCGACAAGGTACATGGTACATTATGACTTGGGAATAACCGGAGGCACTGAACAGATACCTGCCGTCGCCTGGAATTTTTCAGTTTTTTTTTTTCAACCTTTGAGCAGCTGAAAAAAAAACACTGTTTTTTCGTGGTTTTGGGGTTTTTTCCCCTCCCTTTACATCTCCAGTAAGGACAGAGGAGCAGTGGCGCAGATGTGTCATATTGCGGCCTGGAAGGCGATTCAAGTAGCGTGTTCACATATCGATGGAGGCCACGATCATGTCCATCCTCTCCAACATACCCCAACGACACCTGTGGACGTGGTTGTGCGATCCTGTTGGCTAACATCATATAAGGCTCTCGTACGCCTCCATGGCTCTGGAGGTATGGTAACAGGCAAGCTGTACCAGGACAACATGCTTCAAGGACATGTGTAGATCGTGTGTCGGGACCGGAGTCGACCCCTAGTCCGACGTCCGGCGGTCCTGGCCCGACCACATACGGAAGTGCAATATTTCTGTTTAGTGTCTGATGATATGCCAGGGTAATCACACAGACAGCACACCCGTTGTCTACGTGACGCGGAGTGTCATTACGTTAAAGTGGCAGGAAAATCATCATAATATTAAGGTCAGTATACAATCGCTTAATTATGTATCTCTGAATCACGTTATCTTATTAATAACATTTACAGAAAATACCCCATTGACAGGGCGCGATGCCAAATGGGAAATTTTCCTGCGAAGGAGCAGACAATGCGAATGTGTACGCGTCACAATATTACTTTCTACAATAGTATTCTATTTGCGAAACGACGTAGACGATGTAGACGATGAGCCTCCCCACTCTCCCAAGCCAAAATAAAGTTGTTGTTATTTGCGAAAACAGGGGGAGAGAGCAAGACGCCACTTTCGGAATGTCAGATTGTCGGTGAGCAATAAGCTCGCGAGATTGCGCCGGCACGGGACCGTGCTTGGTATATTCACGAGAAAAGTCTCCGCATATTAATATGTCCCCTACAATATTAGGAGAAACGTTTCACAACCACTTTAACCACTCTACGAGGGGCGCTACCGTAACGGTCGAGCATATTTGGCGCGCATCGGGACATGTATGGCTGTTCACGAAGCACGGGCATCAAGGCGTGTTAAGGAAGTGTGCAGACCGTAGGTACATAAGTGAGATCGACTGGATGAGGAAACCGAACATTTCCGTGCATGGTCACCTAAATAATTAATAATAATAATAACACAGTTTAATTGGTGGAAATCATCGCCATCATCGTTTCGTGCACGTTTTCGGCTGTCGCTTGACACTCGCAATGCCTAAGACGCGCTTTCGTTCTCTTCGCATTCTCTTGCCACCCGACGTCTGTATGAGCTTTGCCATGGCTACGTGAGGGAGGGGGGGGGGTATGACATTCGACATTGCGCTGCTAGGGTAGTCGCATGTATGAGAACTGTCTTTTGTCATACAGTTTGATACGCAACACTGCATGTATTGCGACTGCGCCCCCCACTGCACTGCGACACTCCATGCAGCATGTTTGGAATACAGTACAGGGAGAGCAAGTAGGTGACGATGTTTATTGGATGGTGCTCAGGAGAAGAATGAAATTAAGCGTGAGCAGTCGCGTGGGCGTGGAGGCGCTGAGTCGTCGTCTTGAACATAGTATTCAACAGCCTGCCACCCACAGATGAGAACGACGGAGTGTTTCAGGATTTCGGCTGCTTTTCTTGTGACTCGAGCTTGTAGAGGTGCTGGACGGGTCTTCTGAGTGTCGTTCTACCAGGAGTCTTGATCTGGCACACACTAACTCGTCCATCTGACCCTGTGAAACCTTTGTCAACGATACCATTTTCCATTGAAGCCTGGGACAGTTGGGCTCTTTGACGAGAACCACATCTCCGGTTTGAACGTCGCAGTCGTTTATCCCTTTGGAGTGGTACGCAGAACGTAGTTCCGAAAGGTATTCTTTCTGCCACCTATTCCACACTGCATTGAGGTAATGTAAGTGTCTTTTCCATGTCTTCCTTATCTTTGTGGACGATGAGTCATGGGGTGTGTTCCGTGGTGTGGTGGATTCCGTCGATGGTGGTGCGAGCAGACGTCTTCCCATTATCATGGTGAGTGGTGTCGAAGTTTTCGTTATAAACAAAGGTTATAGGCCTCGAGTTCATCATCGCCTCCACCTCAGCCAGCAGATTTTGCATTTCGATGACGTCTAGAGGTTCCTGGACAGGGTTTTCCTCAATGCTGATTTTACGGATCTTATTAGTCTTTCATAAAAACCACCCCGCCATGGTACGCGCTCAGGTATTAATTTCCAGCGGATGCCGTTACGTGAAGAATAGTCCTGCACCAGCGCAGGTCCGTCAGGATCCTTTTGTATGTCCCGAATTTCTCTTGCGACCTTTTTGAACGTCAAGGCATTGTCCGAGTAGATGGTTCGGCAGATCCCCCTATGAGCTGTAAATCTTCGTAAGGCTTGCAAGAACTTTACCGCCGACATGTCGTCGCACAGCTCAAGGTGTACAGTGTGACGGCACAAGTGAAGAGGACAATGTAGCCCTTTTGAGGGTTCCTCCTTCGCTTTAACGTTAATGGTCCTGCAAAATCGATGCCGGTGACCTCGAAGGGATGACTTATCGTCACTTTGTCAGGTGGAAGTTGGCCATCAGGTTGTGTCAGATGCCTTGCGTCGTTCCTTCTGCATGCAACGCATCCTCGTAGTGTCCGCTTGACTTGTTGTCGTGCCCGGAGTATCCAGAACCTTTCGCGTAGCGGCAATAAAGTGTCACGCACTCTGGAGCGGAAAACTTGGCTATGGGACTGTAAAATCAAAAGGCGCGCATAGTGCGAGTGAGCTGGCAGTATACTTGGATGACGTTCCGAAAATGTTTGCCGACTACCGCCCATTCGTCCTCCAAGACTGAGGATGCCGTCGTCGTCAATAAATGGCCTTAGATCTTTCACCTTCGATATTCGCTGAAGTGCCCTGTTGGCTCCAAGTGCGCTGATTTCGTCCGCGAATGCAGATTCTTGTTGTTGCTTTACCCAGTAGCGTTCGGCCTGTTGAATCTCACTAGCGCTTAAGGGACCGTTGAACCGACCTATTGCTCTGGAGTTCTTGATGAATCTAAGTATCCACGCGGTTATCCGATGGAGGTGATTGACATTGCTAAAGCGTTCCAGATCCCTCACCGGATTCGAGCACGATGGTGCGATGGTCTGGAGCGCAATCTGCTCTTTATGAACATGAGTCTGTGTCGTCTCATTGACTTCAGGAGATGGCCACTTGTCATCAGATTCCACCAGCCATGTTGCTCCTTTCCACCACAGCTTCGACTGTAGCAATTCCTTGGGACTAGTTCCTCGCGTCAACAAGTCGGCGGGATTTGCTTCTGTTCCCACGTATCTCCATCGCTCTTTCTCTACCTTCTGTTGAATTTCTGTGACCCGGTTGCGCACAAACTGCGGCCAGCGGTTTGCGTCCCCTCGTATCCATTGCAAAGGAATCATTGAATCTGTCCAAAAGTAGTCGGAGGTGGTGAGCTTGAAATTGTCCCGCAAGTAGCTGGAGAGACGAGCTGACATCAGTGCACCAAGTAGTTCCATACGAGCTTGAGTCATCTCCTTCACTGGTGCTATTCTTGATTTTGCTGCGATCAGTTGCGTTTTGTATCCGTCCGCGCAGCCGCCGAGACGTAGAGAAACAACGGTACCGTACGCGCCGGGGCTAGCATCAGAGAAAATGTGTAGCTGTGGCTGGATCTCAGTGCTCATGTCCGGTGAGTAACAGCGTGGTATTTCAATGTCTTTGAGGTCCTGTAGCTGGCTGTGCCGAGTGCCCCATTTACGAGCGAGGTCATCTGGTAGCGGAGCATCCAACTCCAGCCCGTGCTTCCAGATTTCCTGTAGGAGCATATTTCCGGGGACGGTGTACGGAAGGATGAAGCCCAATGGGTCATATATTTGTGCCACCGAGCGCAGCACCTCTCGTTTCGTGGTCATGCCGTTGTATTCTCCAGAAGTGCAGTGGAAGTCAAGAGGGAGAGACAGCGTGTCCTGCTCCTGGTTCCAAGGAATGCCGAGTACTTTCGTTGTGTTTCCAATTAAAACAGCATCCGGTTCGGACTTCGTGCGCATCGCATAACTGTTCGAACCCCATTTTTGAAGCTTCATGAAAGCCTTGCCAAACAGCTGTAATGTTTCGGCGTACATCTCCGCTACCTCCTCCTCGTTCGCCGCACCAAAAATGTCGTCGTCCACGTAAATGGAGTTTTCAAGTAGCTTTGCTAATCTCGAATGTTCGCTGGCATACAGCTGTATGTGGTGCTGTAACGTGGCTGCCAGGAGGAACGTGCTAGGGGCCGTGCCGAAAGTCACCCTTGTCATGCGCCGCGTTTCAACGTTAGGTAGTGGCTTGCTGTTTACCGGAGTAGTCCTGTACAGGTCCCGACAAAAGTTTACGGAACACGCGAGCGGTGTATTTTCTCCTCGGTACGACACCCTAGCGGCAAGCGGAAGCTGGCGAAATCAGGCCAGTTCACTGCCTCAGAGGGGTTTACGACTGCGCTCTTAGCGACACACAGCGGTAGTTTCGGTATGATTACTGTTGTATGTGCCCGCAGAGTGAGTTGGATTTTCTTGTTGTGCTCGCCAACAACACGTGATTCAACGATTGTTGAGACAGGGAGCTCGCCGCTATCATCGTGATAACAAGGATGAATCATGGTGGCAACACTTTACGGTGTATTGTTTCTATTGGAAAGCCATGATACGTAGACCAGAGAAAGAAAGGTATCTTGTAAACAGTTGCTTTATTATGGGACGACGCGTGACGAGCTGATAAACAATTGACGCTGACATTGATAATCGATTGATTGATAAACAACTGACATGAGTCACGAGTTGTTGACGAGCACAACAGTAAAATCCAACTCACTTCGCGGGCGCGTACAACAGTAATCATACCGAAATTAGCGCTGTGTGTCGCTAAGAGCGCAATCGTCCACCCCTCTGATGCAGTGAACTGGCCTGATTTCGCCAGCTTCCGCTTGCCGCTAGGGTGTCGTACCGAGGACAAAATACACCGCTCGCGTGTTCCGTAAACTTTTGTCGGGACCTGTACCACAGCAACCTAAGGGCGTCTCTGTCATCCTCGTGTATGGCGATCTGGAGGAATGCCTTCTGTACATCCGATATCAAGGCTACTGGATAAAGGCGGAAGTTCATAAGTAGTGGCATAATATCCGGATTTAGGTTGGGTCCCGTGTTCAGGTTATCATTGAGCGAGCTGGTGCCAGGTTCATGAGAGGGTGCGTCGAAGACGATTCTCATCTTTGTAGTTATTCGATCCTCCCTGATGACTGCGTGATGCGGCATATAGTACATGTGTTTTGGACCCGATCCATTTCCTGGGTAACCTTTTCTGCTACTCCAGAGACAAGATATTCACATATGGCTGCGTCGTATCTCGCCATTAAACCTTGTGACTTGGTTAGACGCCTCGAGACTGGTGAAAGACGTTCCTCCGCAATGTGCTTATTGTCTTGCATTGACATAACTGTTTCCCACGGCAAGGCAACTGAATACCTGTCGTTCTTCAACTGAATGGACGTTTTGAAGCTATCGAGGACAAAGTGATGCTGTGCTTAGTCTGTCTCATCGCAACGTATGCCGATATTGTACAAGTTCCAAATTCGCTCCATCATATCGTTCACCGCTTCGCGATGTTGGCTTACGTGCAACACAGTCACCGTGTGACAGCTTGCTGTGCGCACCACGTTCGGTAGAGAGCATGGTCCTTGCAGCGTCCAACCAAGTGTCGTTTCAACTGCTTGTACACCTGATACAGAGGAAGAGTGCGTCCGGTAACTAATTCCCACTAGTTGTCCGCACCAATCAGGATCTCTATTTGTTGATGTAGGGCACCGTCGCAACAGTCGGCTATTGCCAGCTTGTACTCCTGCATATGCTTTTGGATTACATCAGGTGGAACTTCGAAGACTTGAGAGCATATCTGTTCCACCACCAGGGCTGTTATCTCTTGATGTTCACCTGTTCCATGTGTAGTCCTTAAACTGAGCTCAACTGCTTCCAGTACTTCTGGACGTTTGTGTTGAACTCCGAATGCCCCAATGGAGATGTGTTCTGTGCGAACGATCTGAGAGCCGAGTGCTTGCGACAAGTGATGAACGTGCGCTGACTGCCGCCGTCGAAGATTAGGCGTGTGAAGACTTCCTCCTTTGTTGTGTGTGCCCAGGCTTTGGCGGTCTGAAGTAGAATGCGTTGGGGGGAGCGGTAGACTGTGGTCTTCAGAGTGACTGTCGCGGACGTTCCGGGAGCGGGGGCAGATGGCCGAGGTTTATATTCTGGGTCACACATCGTCGTTGCGTGGCGACCGGCACATTTGTGGCACTTCGGACGGCTTCTACAATGTCTTGCAGCGTGATTCGGCTTGCAACATCTGAAGCATCGGCGTTGCTCTGCTAATATGTATTTCTTTTCGGCCAGAGACTTTGGGCTTGTACAGTCTGCTATCGCATGGCTTGCCGTGTTGCAAAAGAGGCAGCGTTCATTTCCCTTGCCTGCCTTGACCATGCTGTACAATGTGGCCATTGGACGACCATTCGCCTGTTGAAACTTGCGAAAGTGCGGCGTCTTTGTGTGCTGATGTTCGGGTGGAGGTTGAAAGGTACGCTGGGTGAGTTCTTCGCGGTGCTTTACTTCGTTTCCTAGGAAGGTCAGTAGTGACTTCAACGCGTTGTTGTGAAACGCTGTGCCTGTAGAGGCTGATGTCGAAGCGGTTGATGTCAAAGCAGTCGCTGCCGCAGCGGTCGATGACGTTTTCTCGGTAAGTACACCATTAAATTGCAATGCCATATCCATCGGAAGAGATCTGAGCAAGATCGGGTACAGCATAGAGCAGTAAGACTCTGTAGTAGTGCCAAGGCAGTTCAGTCCTCGAATGTGAGTCTGGACTGTGTCATATAGCCTCCGTAAGTCGTAGAGATGTCGGCTCGAGCGTACGGGTTCGATATCCGCCAGGCTTTTGAGGTGTTCTTGGATTAGGAGGTTATCGTTGCCGATACGATTGCGGAGAATGTCGATGGCAGATTCGTAAGTGCCAGGAGTCAACTGTAGGCCTTCCACTGCGTTCGCAGCTTCCCCTTGTAGAGCAGCCATTAGGTACTGCATCTTGCTGCTCTCAGGGAGGGATGCATTGGTGTGGATAGTCGCATTGAATCAGCTCCAAAATTGCTGTCAATGGCATCGCTTGCCGTCGAACTTCATCATTTCTAGTTTGGGAAGGCGGACAGAGGCTTGCGTTTGTAATGCTGGAGCGGTACTTCATGAACGGGATGTTCATCTTTCTCTATTACTAGTCTATTCTAATTACCAACTAATCTGCGTTCCAATTTCTATACCATCATGGAGTCCTTCATTTATAAGAGAAGGGCCCTTTGACAACGCGGTCCGCCCCCGGGTGGGCCGTGTCTTTGAATGCGCGGCCTATAAAACGGTCCTCGGGGCAGTATCCTTTGCGGTACTGTTCCCGGGAACATTTTTTTGTAAAATCATGGGTACTCTTTGGGTTTTCGTTTCCTTTCCCAGCTAGTACATTCAATCGCTTTTCTAGCTGGCACTAGTGTCCTCACATTGCCGACATGAATTTCAATGTAATATGTTTGTTGGATACTTAGTTATATAAAAAATGTATCATAAAAAATAGGTGGGCATCCTAGTATCATTGAACACTAGGTGGAATGGACGGGAACTCATTCAGAAGTGATTAGACTGATTAACTCATCAGACGCACCCATTTTTTACTCTATTTTTATCTAATAGAAAATTTGAACACGTTTCTACCGTGTTACAACTTGTTAATCATCTTATAGCAGTTATAAAGACGAGCCCAGAACTAGTCTGGAAATCATGTTCCCTGGAGTAATGAAGAGGACACCGATGTCCTGGTGACTTTATTGACGGTGCTATTCAGCTCAAAGGTTTTTTTAAAGTAATTAGGACACCAAATTATAAAGCGTTTTCTTCTTGTTGGTTAATTTTTATTAACTGCCCTTAACCAGAATAGCTCAAAATCTCAAATCGGTTCTCCCCCGACACGCCTGCTTCCTTGCCGTTTTCTGTACTCTACTTCCGAAGCTCCAACATACTCGAGGTCCTTGAGAATTATTTGCGATTGTGATGCTGTGCACAACGCCATACCGACGTCATGCGAGATTCCTTTTATATTCTCAAATTCCGAATATTTCCAGCTGTGGAATCCAACGAGTGCAGTAACTCGTATCCGTGCTTGACAACTATGCCAGTGATGACATATTCCGAAACGCTCCTGCCAAGCTGTACTGCTATCCTATCATTCCGATTTTGTTTTACTCCATTACGAACAACAACAAAAAAAAGTTTTTGCTTTGCTTCGTACAATAAATCAGCAGCGTCCAAAGACTCGGCACACAATGTAAATTCAATCACTGAACTTTACGTACATTCACGTCGTTTCCAAAAAATCCTGAAAACTTGATAGTGTCCGATTGTCTAAAAGTAGGTAATGAACATCATATTCTTTGGCATGTATCTTCTAGCAACAGTTCAGGCTCCTTCCTGGTGTTTCCGACCCAGCAGCTGTGGCAACGTGAGAGGAGGCACAACATTGATGGAGCCACGTTGCCAGACATGTGGCAGATTCCGCACACTGCGACGTCGTACGTCTTAAAACTGCAATGAAATTCCGTGATATTTGGCGTCACAGTATATTGGGATAATGCAATGGAGGGGAGACACGTAGATTGATTTTATATGGCGTAGACTCCATAGGATTCTGAACACACACGATTTAGTCCGTATAGTCAAGAGCCTGCGTAACATGCTGTCAGCGTGAATAGGTAGAGGCTTTCTTATAGCGGATAGTGCTTCCGTCGTACTTTATGGCATATTGATGTCTGTTGTGAATAGGATGAGGTAACGTAAACAGGGAACGAAGAGGAATATGCAGTAGAGTGGAAAAAGGACCTGAGACGATGCTATTCACGCGCACATGTGGATTCGCTTATGTGGATACGCAATTTCTTCCGCTGTTCCATCCTTTTACCCCGCTCCATGTCTTCGAACCTAATGCTACATAAGTCCACATTGGAACGAGCCAATCTTGCTCGGAGATCCCATCTGAGACCACCTAAGCTTCGAGCGCAGCTCATTTCGAGCAGGTGTGGGAACGCGCACGAAGCTCCTTTCATCTCCTCAATTCCGGAAACGAAATTCGCGTCTTCCAAGCACGGATATCAGCTGGTAAACTAGCTGCAGCGTAATTGGCCGTCAAGTAAATGCAGTTCTCGCATGCTCGATACCCAAGTACAACAATAAATGCACTGCACTAAGCAACACAGCGCTGTTAGTCGGAAAGAACTACGCGTGCGACCAGCGCTTCATAAAGTCCTGCGACAACGCTCAGCTGCACCGAGGCCCATTAAGTTGCATGGTACAGCGGACGGTGTCCTTGTTGGATCATTAGCGGTGAAGACGAATGAGGGCCTTGTTGTTCAAGGTCTGAGTAACGAATGCCTATGCAGAATGTGCGCAAGTTGAACACCGTATCCTTGGGTTATTCGACGTATGAGGCTCTACACAGAAGTTGCTTTGCAAACGCAGCGCAGAGCAGAAGTAACGACCTGTTTAAACATCTGGCGCCCATTGGCGCCTGCGAATTCCTGAACCACTTCACACCACCGAACCCTCCCAAATTTCTGCTGACACCGACACGGTTTTAAGCCTCTGATCGTGCTCCGTTGCGAAATTAGCAGGTCGTCATAAAACAACATTTCCCAATGTCCTGCGTGGTGTGAACTGAAGAGATGATGGCAGTTCGCCTGTCGAGCTTCATAACTTTTTGATACACTTACACTTACATGGCTCCAGTGCACGGACAGAATCAACCTTTTTATTGCGACGTACCTGAAAAAAAAAGAGACATAGTTCAGTGTTGGGTTTATGGCTCTAAAACAGCGTACGAAATGCAGTTGCACGAAGTACGAAAAGTTGCAGCAACGGAACACGGACAAGAGGGATAGAAACACAAGAACAGGACGTCTGCACCTCTCAGCCCTCTAACCCTCTTGTGTTAGTCGTGTTTTTAACCCTGTTGTAAGTGTTCCCTTGCTGCAACCAACTGCTCCTTCTTGTTCCTGTTGTACAGGCAAACATTTCCGTTACAAGTCAATTCGATGTAGTATAAAGCAGGATTATCGTCACTTAGTCCTAACCTCAGCGAGAAATTCTGGAGAACGTCAGATAACAGTCTCGCATGATTGTCGTCACCACCATCCATTTACATGTCTGCGAATAAAGAGAACAGAGTCACCGTTGCCTTAAACTATAAGTCAAAACAGGCAAATCGACTCAGTTGTGAAATAATAACTCTAGTTAGGGTTAACTGCCGTCCATTCACACACATGCCTTAGTGCAGGGTACATCACGAACAAGCAATTACACGACGTAAACGTGATATCGCATGGAGAACAGAATCTGAGAACAATGATTAGAAACATTGCACCTTATATCACCGTAATGCTAGCGTAGCGCCTTTCCGGAAGCACGGGTAGGACATGTAGCGGTTGTTTCGCGTGCATTTGATAGCCATTGTTGTGCCGTTTCTGCTCCAACCCCAGAGACTCCAAGAGTTATAATAATTGTATATTATTGTGATAGATAATTTTGTTAAGGTTGAATTGCCAGAGTTAAGAAAAAAAAGAAGTAGAGGACGGCTCACATTGTCGAGTAATATTTTTTGTGGCCTCTAAAACTGACCAAAAGCTATTTGGTCAGTTTTATTGATTGTCATTGATTGTATTGATTTTCGGTCATAGGGAATGAACAATCTCGGGCCACTTTGACAGCATTAGTATTGGTGTGTGTGTGTGTGTGTGTGATTGAAGGTTTTATGGCGCAAGGGCAACTTGGGCCAAAGAGCGCCAAATCAATGACAATGACTATGAATGTTTACGACGTTGACCAATCTAAAAAGCTCCTGTTCTCATAAAAAGCTGGATACTGTCATAAGAGACAATCCCATCGTCACCTAGTAAAAGAGATGAATGATATGGTAAGTGATATCGATAAAATATCGGAAAATGAGTGATGCGGTGGCGGTCATACAAGGGAGAACTGATAAGAATATGCAGTACGGTCAGTGGTTCACAGTGGTTTACAGTGTTGACAGAGCGGTTGTTCCTCGGCCCGGAGCAGAAAATTATGCGTCAGGTGGGAATGCCCAATTCGTAATCGTGTCAATATTACGTCATGGTGTCTGTTACCATGAGTTAAACTTCCCCGCTCTCTTATGACTGGCTTTACCAAGTGCGACTTATTAACTGCTTCTTTGTTCTACCTCTGCTGCCACTGCGAGAATAATCTGTGTTTGATGGTAACTCTGTAATCTTGAAACGGTATTTGCATTGTGCTCTCTGCAGCAGTTGAGGTTGTATCTCTCGCTACCCTGTCAGCTAGTTCATTCCCAGCAATCCCAGCATGGCTTGGGACCCAACCGAAGTGAATCACATGTCCATTTTTATGGAGTTTATGAAGCAGCAGCAAGGGATGATGAAGAAGAGCGTTCTTTGTTGGTTGCCGCATTTTCATTGCGATCATGAGGCTCTTGGAATCGGTGTAAATCACTGCCTTGTTTGTTCTTGCACTTTGTATCATTTCGAACGCTAGTAAGACCCCGTACATTTCAGCTGTGTACACGCTCGCCCTTGGGTTTATGCGGATTGAACGAATATTGTTTTCTTGATGTACGGCAGCTGCAGCTACTCTATTTTTTGTTTTTGATGCATCTGTGTAAAATGATGAAAAATCTCTGTAGTTATGCTTAATCTCCAAGAACTCTGACTGTATCACCAACGAAGAGGTGGCCTTCTTGTCAAACTTTAGCAACTGAAAATTGCATGAAACTTCGTGTTTGATCCAAGGAGCATTTTCAGATTCGTATCGTAGGGTGGCAATCAGATTCGTATGGAAAGGTATCCCGAGGTGCAAGATCAAGTCCCCACTCTTGGGCAATATGCTCTGCTCGGAGAGCGATGCGGGGGATATATCGTGGTTTATTTCGAAAAAGGACCTTCATTGAATCGCTGTTCAGAATGGATTTACAAGGATGGTCTTTCAGGGACGGTACCTTTCGAACGTAGGTCAGCGTCAGGAAATGCCTTCGGTCTGTCAATGAATGCTCATGACACTCGACATAGAGACTTTCTATTGGAGAAGTGCGGTATGCACCACTTGCAGTCCTCAGAGCTCAGTGATGCGCCGGATTAAGGCTTTTAAAGGCAGACTGTCGAGCTGATCCGTAGACGACGCACCCATAGTCCATCTTTGATCGTATTACTGATCTGTAGATGCGAAGAAGAGTCGTTCTGCCTGAACCCCAAGTTTTGTGTGAGAGAACTTTAAGAATGTTTGATGCTTTCTGAGCACGCACCTTTAACTGCCGTATATAATGCCGTATAAAATTACAGTTGTTGTTAGTGCAAGTAAGTAGTCGTGCGTTCCTCTTTGATTGAATGGAAATAGAAAAACATACGGCATTCCCATCGAACATGCTCCCTATCAAACGCGAAATTTACGCGAACTTTACTCAGAGAGAAATGCGGCATTCGGAAGCTGGATAAGTGCTTTTATGGATTTCGCGAAAATATTTTGCATGAACGGTGTAACAGAATATGGAACGCTTGTAAGGTCTCGCTTTCAAAGCTGCTGTTATTCTAAGTTTTCCAAGTTATAGGTTGTTGCACCGAAGGTCAACGGAGAGTTCTAGGCGAATCATGCAAAGCGTTTTAAAGGTAAATAGGTAATGCACAACTCTGAAATCACCCAAGGAAAACTCCGTCAGAATGGATTTCTCGAAAATCGTACGGCACAGCTCTGTCTTAGACCACGATGTGTCACGCTCACTGGACAAAAAAAAAGAAAAAAAAAAGAAAAGTAGAACAGAAAAATGTAAGCATCTCACCTCGGCAAAGTTCACTCACGAGCTGAGCATGAACGACTCGCATTCATCTATGAGCACCGCGTGAGCAACCACGTACCAGAGTATATAGGCAATTGAGCGTGAGTGAGCATGCGAGCATCAATCAGCGCGACTCAGGAACGGACTTCATTCGTGAATAAGTACCGCTAAGTGATTCAAAAACATTATTAAATTCATGTTCATCAAGAAATACGTTCATCGAATGTTTTCGCACAATTGCACAGCTGCCACAGGCCATCGCGTCTAACGACGATTTTGCACAAGCGCTCTTTGCGTGATCTGCTTTTCTGCAAATAGTTTGTACACCTGATTGAAACTCCCTCGAAGCAAAGCCGCGCCTTTCCGTATACTGATGTGTTAGTGTACAAGGTGCCCACAATTTCCGGTTGGTTCTGTACTTGCAGGAATTTTCGCACACGATGAAATGGAGAGGGTCTTGAAGCAAAGCAATTTTTCTGCGTTCAATTGTAGTGTTTAAAATCTAGGGTGGCATCATTGTTCTTTTTTTTTTTTCGTTTCCAGAATGAGCCTCATTTCGGAGCCATAGTTATTCCTATGGCCATTATCGCGCAAAACTTGCCCCCCGTTGCGTGGCGTTGATGCATTTCCACGAGCCCTTCGGCAGAGGCGCAACAGAATTCGTTCTGTCATTGCTTTCACGATATATTGAAGTAATAATAGATCGGTTGCGTCTATGATCGCGTATCCGCACGCGCGAGTTGAACGAAGAGGAAACCACGCACCAAGAAGATATCATGGAAGAAATGCTGAGGGCAAACTAAACCACGCTGGAAGAAACGGTCGAAGAACGCGAAGGGCGCTCAAAGCCATCCTGTTGTAAATAGAGAACGATGAGGGAGCGGGTTTTTGGGACTTTAGCGCGTGTAACGCGTGCTCAAGTGAATTCATTATCTCGGATTAAAGGCTAGTGATCGGTTGCTGTGACCTTCTGTTGCTCCGGCTGTTTTCCTTATTAGGTCCTGCTGGCAGACGACACAAGTATACGAGCAGCGGAATAAGAAACATAGGATGATTAGCGAACATAATCTTCCCTAGGCGCAGGGCAAGAAGACGTGACATAAGCCTCAGATGCGCCCAACTGACAATAGTGAGTTTTAGGAAACCAGTTTGCAACGTCCCGGTACGGTACACGGTACGATCATTGGGAACGATATCACGATACCCGAGACTGACGCTGTTCGGGTTTCAGTCAGTGTTGAAAAAAATCCGGATATGTTTAAAAAGATCCTCTCCAGTGGGTTTTGTTGGATAAAACCCGGATATTTTTGGTGATTTTTGGAGAATATAGACAAGCCTAGAAATGTGACACAGAGTAAAAACAAATGTGTTTTGCTGTTCTTGATTTCGGGTTACCTCTCATAGTTTCGGTTTATGGAAGTGCCTGTCCCAGTAACATTGATTCAGTATCGATTGTTTTCCGAAAGGTGGAGTCCCGTGCACGCGTGGGTGAATGGTGTAGACGCTACACGCCTGGATTAGCTGTCGTACTTCAGTTACAATGTCTCCAGGAAGCAGAAGAAAGCCTCTCCCTGAATGGGCAGAAGTAGAAGGAAACGGGAACAAGTTAAATCCGAAAAGTTAAAAAAACTCAAGTTAAAAAGTTACAAAGAAGCTAATGTTGCGCGTACGTGGGCTTTTGTAAAGAGCCACCACTACAATCAAATATAGCGGGAGTTTTCCGTGCGACGTTGAATTAAGATTGTACTTCACATCGCATCTGGACAAAATCTCTAAAAAAATCCGGATTAAATTGTGTGGACAAACTTAAAAAAAAACACCAGATAAAATCCATGTGGATTAAACCCCAACAACCCTGGTTTCACTACACCGTGGACGGAGACGGTACAGTTAATTAAAGGGGCCGTAAACAGGTATACAAGGTTCGCATTTCTCTGCGTAATATCATTGCAGCTTACGCTGTGAAAGCTCCTTGCAATTACTAGTGCTCAAAACCAAAAGGCGCTTGCATACGGATGAAATATTCACTGCACTCTTTCGCTTTTTAGCTCCGCCCTGCGCTCTAACTTTACGTCCCCATTTTGACGTGGCGCTTTCCTCACCAATTACGATCAATAGTTCCACGTATAATTTTATTCCACTTCGGGAAATGGACTAGATGAATGTGAGTCTTATTATATGCAAAATCTAAAACAGTTACAAGCTGAAACTGGAAAAGTAATGCGTTCAATTTAGATATCACACGCGCACTACGTTTTCCGCGCAGTAGCACGCAGCGCACCGCGAGCGTGAATGAATATCCAGCGCTACAGTTCCGGAATCTTAGGTAGGTGCGCGATGCGTCATCTTCGTCATCTTCGAATGGTTCCGACGACTGTGCTGCCGTACTTTGGTTTGAGTCACGCGGCATCGCGTCACCAGCTCGCGTGGCACTGTGGTTAGCGTGCTGGCCAGGTCGCGTCGTGACTGGGAGGTACCCGGGTTCACCACCTACTCTATACTAGAGACCTGGACAACTGGCAATCGCCTATGGGAGAGCCGGGTCATGGGATAGTTACGGTAGTGGCCCCTGCAAATGCCATATAGCATTATTGGGGAGAGGGAATGACACTTCACCCTCGCCATCGTCTTTCGTGCTACTAAGTGCTCTGTTGCTAAGCACGCGCTATTCTCTCTCTTACTGCTTCGTCGTTGTCAACACAGCCCACCATCCATTGCCGCGGTTTCGGCAAGTTACGTGGTAACGAATTGTGCGAGCTAGCGCCAAATCCCATAGGCAAGCGGCGATTGCCAGAACTACTACCCCGGTGCTGGGAGCTTTGCGGATGTCCAGGTCTCTGGTATAGTAGTAGATCGTGCCCGGGTTCGAATCGCGTCATATGATAGCAGCCCAGTTGTTTACGTTTGCGCCAGCCAAAGATGTTGGAGATGCCATGGCGCTGAATCTCGGAACCACGGAGCGCCAAATGTAGTTCCACACAAACAAACGGAGCACTCCGCCTCACAGCTGACAATGAAGCCTGTGTATTGTCTGGTAATTTGAAACGTCATGTTCGCAGCTCGACCCCCGATTGAACGGCAAAAGGCTACGTAGCCATCTGACGTATGTCTGGTGGAGGGAGGCGCGCTGGTTACTCATTTTTGAAAGCTGGTATATGGGTCACCGAGCAGGCACGACCCGAACGAAGTGTATATTTGGGTATTATGACCTGCGTTCTTTCCTGGGGTATTTCATTTGTGAAATGCTTGGCGGCCTGTTTACGGCCCCTTTAATACCGTAGCGCTCCCGCATGGCAAATAGCCTTTCGATGTTACACTATTGAGGAACATAGCATAAGCAGGCAAGCTAGCTGGTGTTTACTTGATGTTAACATTTCATTGAGTTTGAGGGAAAACACAGGACGAACACAGGACGAGTGATTGCACAGTGATTGCTGGTTCGTGAGTCTATCTGTTCGTCTCGTCCTGTGTTCGTCCTGTGTTTTTCCTCAAACTCAAGGCAATCTTAACATGAACTATTGAGGAGTTCTGCATTTAAACCCCAGTGCAGGGTACACGAAAGGACGACACACACACGAAGCACTGCAAGTGAGTTTGTTATTGTAATCCATTTCGTTGTATCCACGAAAGGGTTACTCGCAATCACCTTCAGCAGCATAAAAGTGCCACGGGAATCCGCACCGCGATACAGTAGCTAAGCTCCGATAGCGTCGCACATGCGCCATAAGACCAACGCCGCACCGGGTATGATATCGGTGATGCAAAAACGGTCTACTAAAACTCTCTATTAGCGAGTTTTATTATATCGTACGCTGTCGCCTTTGCGTACGTAAGGGATAGCGTAGTGGTTCTGCGCAATGCGCAAAGCTTTGTTTATGTATTGCGCGTGCGCAGAACCAGTCGCGTAGCCAGACCTCCAAGGTAGGGGTGGATCCATAAGAAGACCGGCTGTCCCCCCCCCCCCCCCGCTGGTCCTGGGTGAGCCCACACACACATACGTGTGCAGACAGCAATAAGAGAGTACTGAATAGAGTATTTGAACGTTCACAAGGCGATTACATATGGGGTGTCCGTGTCATAACCGGTGAGGCCGCGTCACCAGGTTGCCATAGTGCGCAAAGAATTTCAAAACTATTCAAGGATGCTGGTTTGATTGACACTGCAAGAGTTTCGCGATCGTCACAATGGACCTCCCCCCCTCGCCCAATTATATCATTTTTTTTCTCCTCGGATTTGCACGAATTGCGTGGGTCGCCCCGTTTCAGGTAGGGGGGCTCCGCCCTCCCCCCCCCTAACACACAAGCCTTGGCTACGCCACTGTGCAGAGCAACCAACGCTATCCCTTACGTACGCAGAGGCGATAGCGTACGCTATTGACAACTCCAGCAAGATGGACGCCACCTAGAGCTCAAGTTTAGAACTGCTGAAAACAGGTCCCGACGTAGTAGACAGGCACCCTTCGATGGTACGGAGGACATTGCGCGTGTTTTGCGTGCGGCATGTGTCCACATAACAGAAAACGTGTGTCGAAGGAATTTGGTAGCGTACCGCAGTGTCTATCTGCCAGACGGAAAGATAAATCAGTATCTTTCCATCACCTCCCACACGGTAACGATCGAAGATCACCCCGACCAGCCACAGCATCGAACAAATCGCCACAAAGCATGAATACATCGCCTTCGCATCGGAAAAACTGTCACCAGAACCATGCTTGTCTGCTCTAAACACTTTCGTGATAAAGATTACATCTTGCCACGTAAGTTTTACTTACACACTTCGTTCAGTGTGCAAATATCGTGGGTTCCCACGGGCACTCCACATCAGTGTAGCTTAGTTGATTGAACGATGCTATCCTAACACTGTTGAAACACGAGAACAGATTAACTGCGAAAGTTAGTGCGATGCTATTAACACAGGAACCAAAAGTGATACTGCATACGCCCACTTGCATGCAATCGCTTCGAAAACAAAGTGAAAATCTAAAGGAGCTGAGATATATGTGCTCTGCTCTGCAGGCGGCAGTGCTCGAAAACGAGTGTCATCATTCATAATGAGAATATGCACAAATATGCAACTTGCAATATGCGAAGCAACCAATTAATATTTGTAGCCATCATTTCTATCATGATGTAGAAGTGCAATGACACAAATAGACGCTAAGTTTTCGACACGCTGGCGCTAATTACATTGACGAAAATAGACTTTACTTACTGGTAGTCTTGATAAACACAAAACCAATTATATAACTTACTGGTAGCAGTGAAGCAATAATGCGGCGACGTGTTTTCTGACTAACCAGCTGTGCAAGAACATAAAACACCTGTGGAGTTTCACTGCAGCGTGATTGAATCGAGAACACGGTTTCCACGGTATGCGGCTGCTTGCATATGCCCGAAGTTTGCAGGCTAAGTCCGACGCATTTTACTTCACGAACTTCATTTTGCGTGATGCCAGCAAGGATGAGGTGTCTTGCTGCCAGCACACATTCACCCTCAACAAAACAACGCGACTCGGCCGTGCAACCGAGGAATTTCATTATCGCAGAAAGCGTGAGGGTGCCGACGAACCTGTTTCCGGACGCCATTTTGAAAAGTAGCAACGCCCTCTCTGGTTGTTGGAGTTGCCAATACTAAAACTCACAATTGACGTTGCTTCTTTTGCAATCGCGCCTCCGCCTACGTTTCTATACCGATAAGGTCGCTCGTGCAGATGATCGCGGAAATGTGTTCGTTGCGAGCGGCGCGTTTTAGACAGCATTGTCCACAGAAAAATCTGTTGCTCAGTAATTAGACTGGTTTCTATAGATTTACAATGGACATTCTCTGGGCCATCAGAGGGTACGTAAGCTAGCACCAGAGCCGTAAGAACAGTAAATATTATCTTTTGCCAACCTATAAAGTTTTCACAAGACATAATACATGATATAGAAACAATTATACAGGGTATACACGCTAATTATGGATACCATTTTATGAAACAGGGAAGTGGCGATATGACCTACCTAAGGTAGACCACCTTACGGACGCTCCAGCAACCTACCGGGGCGTTGTCTTCACAGTTTGTATGAATGAACTACTTTTCAATTGTGAAAGATAGAAGTTCTGCGCTATCACAACAACTGTTCCCCTGGTGCGCTAGCGCCGTTGCTGTGCAGTTGCGCGAGGAAATTCCCTCCGAAGAGCGAGATCTTTTTTTTTTCGTCGCTCCGCCGGAAGAGCCCTTTCTCTCTTGCCCCGTTTGCTGCGATTTCTCCTTTTTACGTAGCTGTCCATGGTTAGCGTGCACTCCCTGAATATGCAAGAAGCGTAATTATTTCGATTCCCGTATATTCTTGCCATTATTATTTTTTATATGCATTCTATGGTGACGTCTTTTTAGCGATTTTCTAACACGCAGGTCCACACATCCACGATGTCGGTTCTCCAGGGTTTTTGTTAACTGCCTCGAACAATTCATTTTCATAGAAGTGTTGTCTGTCGACATCACAAGCCTATTACTGCTGTCAAGTGATTTAAGACATTTTGACATTCGTACAGGACTTTCATTTTAGTTATCGATTTATGTGTTCACGTATGTGCTAAGATATAATTTGCGACGTCACAGTTCACATTAAAGACAATCTGGATAGAAAACTGTACTGTAAAGTAAATAAGAAACAGTCATCTGGAGCGACAAATTTGGTTTCGTTGTTCAGGTCCCTTTAGAGCCGCGCTTCAACAGGGGACATCAGCCAGCTTTGGAGCAGCGCCATTGCGCTAATAACTGTTTCAATTGTATTGCTATTAGCTGTCATTTTTAGCTTTTATTTCACTATCGTTATCACCACCACTACCACCACCACCAACATCATTGTCATCAAATTTTTCACGTCGACTTCTCCGGTATTATGTTATGACTCCTGATATATCATACATGTGTGATGTAGTGGTACGTACAGTGATACATCATACATAACAAAGAAAAGACCATTAAATTTGCCGCACGTATTTAAAAAATGTTGGTCTTTTGCTTTTGTCGATTCAGTAGATGTGACCGTATAGCATGACTGATTAAAAGCCGCTGGTTAGAAATTTAAAAGGATTACTTTACTACGCATGATAGCTGATCTCTCTGCGGGAGTGGCAGGTGCAATAGCATTGCCATGCCGTAGTGAAAAAAAAAAAGAAGGCTCAATGAAAAATTGGGAATAAGATAGTCACATAAGTATGAACCTGCATAGTATGAACCTTGCAGGTCATGGGGCACAGAGGGAAATACGCCACACCACAAGCCGAACCCAAAATGTTTTGACACGTTCGGCAACGCTATGCAAGATTACATTTGCTAGCATGAAACGATTGGAATGCAACCGTAGTTGACGTTTTATATTCAAGGGCTGAGTAAGACACGTGGGCCACACCTAAAGAGTAGCAGTTAACAACAGCTACTCCGCACCACGTATCGTCAGGCACTTAAAAACTACGTTTCACAAATAATTGAATTGCAATTACAGCTGCATGCTCATCAACGAAATTAAAAACAGTTAGTCCACGATTACAAAATCATGATTGTAATTCAATGAGAAGAGATCTCCTCTGAAATGCAATTCAGATACGCCATAATACATTAATTTCAATATAGAATTTTGGTTAGGAACTGTGTTCTCCTCTGAGGAACACAGTACAAATATAGAAATATTTATTTAAAGGGAAAATGAAAGGGAAGGGAAGAATGCCCGGGCATAAGCTGTGAAAGCATCACAGGAATTTGGTGAATGCCTTTTTTCTTTTTTGTAAAATGGTATTTGGTAAAACGGAATTTGGTAAAACGGCCAAACAAGGGGCTTCTTTTTGAGTGAATGAGTAAAACATCGTGCACGTTGTAGCAATTATTCAAAATTGAAAATAAAGTTGAATCCCAAATTGCATGCAAACTAATTTCAAAAGTAACTCCAAGTGCATTCGACATTATTTACAAACACAATTGCGTTACAGTTGCACTTACAAAATATTGAGAGCAATCCTGGATGTAATTAATCACCGAGAATGTAATTAATTCTAACAATTATGTTAATGTAATTAAGCACATGACAGGCATATGTAAGGTGGATTCATATGTCGCGGACTCAACCAGAGAATGCGAGAATGCTTTGCAGCATAAAGTTATTGGCCAGAAGCAAAGCAAACAACCACGCAAGCGTGTGCCCCTTTGAGATAGAAAGAATCCTTGCTATCGACGATGTGTCTCAACCGAAGGAAGTCCTACGTCGCTGGCAGGCTATGTATAGGCGAAGACGAGGACACCGCCACGCATGGGTGGGTCAATGCTACCCCTATAGAATCTTCCTCTTTTGAGCGTCACACGGTATAGAAGAAGCAGATGCGTACGTGCTATGGGGCCAAAGTACGCGCAGGTCCTGTATGTTTATATTTTTGTGCAATCAAAAAAGAAAACTCAAGGTCTATCAGCATGATATGATATTCATTTGTAGTCTGATTGGCTGAGGGTTCCTGTAACGCTTTGCATGTGTGTAAATGATTACAGGAAAAAGCGTGCGCTTCCTGTTTTCGACAGCCAGATGATATTCTGACTGCTGGTTGCCTTGAACCTCTTATACGGTGAACTTCTATTTCTGTGCTGTTTATTGAATAAAGTCGTGGTTAAGCACGATTATAGTTGTGTTCAACTTCAGAAGGAAAAGAAACCTAGCCCGCCATCTCTAAAAACATTACTGCTCCGCAGATAAGATGGTTAGACACAGAGAGGTCACGCTCTCTCCTGCGCCAGGTAATGTAATCTATCACACTCGCTCAGCTTTCGTATTGGCTGTTAAGACTGTGCGCATGACACTACTCTGCAGCAGAAAGTACACTTCCCTAGTGATGGCGCATAGTGCGGTATTTCTTCTAGCGCGCTATTGCGTCTCCTTATCTGCAATGGCGTATGTAGCTGGCGGACTAGATTTCTTTTCCTTCTTAAGTTGAACACGACTGTAGAAAGTTTATTTCGCTCTTAAAGGGGCACTAAAATGCAAAAACAAGTTCACTTCAAATTACGTCACACGCTATGTTAATTTCGTACTTGTTATCACCATTCAAAACTCTGATTCCGTTACGAAGCTACAATCAAAATTATAGTGAACTCTTTCTTGCTTCGGCGCTAACCAGTGAACGACGCTTCATCTCATGCATCGGTGTTTTTAGTCCCAGCTGCGTGTGCACGCGCGTGCCTCGCCATGGAGCAGTCCCGGTGAAAAACATAGTGCGCGTTCCGAAGGGGACTGGCGTCACTGTCCGAAGGGCATGAAGATAAATGCTGTCAGTGGAACATTCGCGAGAACTGTTATGGGCTACAATTCAGTGAATCGGTATTGAAAAATGCAGCAGTGCGCATCATGCCGCGCATATACGGAACACCACGATCGGACCCGTTCCGAATTCACACGCGCACTATAGGTATTCTCCTGCTGTCTGACTCGTTGCCGGTAAAGACGGCTCTGTTTTCATTGCGTTTTTCTTCTAAACGGTAGCGTTCTGTGGACTAATATTGAATTTTGAATGGACTATTGAACTAATGTGAATTGTACTAATTGAAACACGGACTTCCATTTGAGAGCAAGTTGCTTCAGCATTTCAGTGCCCCTTTAAAACAGAAACCAGCGCCATGGCCGGGTTGGTAAAAGCATGCGCCAAGGTAGCCAAGGTCGTGCTGAACACTGGGAGGTGGTGGGTTCGAATCCTTCCACCAGCTGTGCTGTCTGAGGTTTCCGGTAAACATTCAAGAGGGATGTCGGCACGGTTCCACCTGAAGTCGACCCAGGGCCAACACTAACCTCCTTGTCTCCACGCTTACTCGTTCTTGCTGTCTTCTCTCCATGTGTCCACGTCTCTAGGCCGCTCATAGCCACAGTTGCTGCGTGGCGTTGACACGGAATCAAAAAAAAAGAAACAGAAGTTCACTGCATAAGACGTTCCTTGCCAACCATCTTCCCGAACGACATCGTTTTCTTTCTCGATGTGTTGAAAACAGGATGCGTACGACCGTTTGGTGACATTTATGCAGTTACGTTAACTTTCACGAAAAAGGCGTACGCCCCGGGCTTTCCCCAAATCAGGAGCTATAACGGCACCACTCTGTGCAATGGCCGATCTTCGGCGTACTATGTCGTCAGGTTCCGTTTTAAGATCGTTGGTGGTGGTGGCTGGGAGTCAGTTTCAGACAGCCACAATTTTTAATGGGAATAGAAGGCAACCCCGCATCACTAAACAGCCTCTAGCGTAAGCATAAAAAGTAAGGAACCGTTTTATGTTTCGCTACAAGTTGTAAGGGGAAGGGCTTTCAATGGCTACATCTTTGATGCGGCTCAAATTTCTTCCATGTTTGTGGTTTCTCGCTGTAACATCTCTGTCTTCCATTTTGCTTCCGTTATATAAACGCGAATAACGAAAAAATGTTCTTTCCTTGTTTCCAAAGAGGCGCCTAACTGCGAGCAAAGTGCACTGGGAACTTTATTTAAACCGCAAAACGTACGTGGAAACAACATTTATAAATTGCCGCGTTTTCCCTCACCTTTGCTACGCAGATGCGTTGTTCGTTAAAATATCATTGCACAGTAAAATTACATTTCATTTTCTTTCGTATTATAAATCAACGTTGTCGAAAGGCTCATCATGCACAATACTTGTACAAATGCCATCACGAAACATAGCGCGGATCCACGAATTTGCCAAAGAGCCTGACAAACCTCGGTTCCGGATTTCCAAAACTAGGTGACGCCACCAATGTTGCCAGACGGGCGGCAGCTTCCCATGATGTGACGTCACACTTTTTTTTTCACACGTCACTGTGATGCGACGTCACACTTTTCTAGACTAGAAAGTGCCGGGTCGCAGAGAGAAACAGTATTTTGGAATGCGGGGTTTGGAAATACAAAGATACGTGCACAGTAAATTCAAAAACACCCTTTCTGTGTAAAAAAGGTGTTTTTAAGCAAATACACATTTTTTAATTCCATAAAGTTAACCAAACGCCGCAAAAAGGGTGCTAAAAAAGGTGTATGAGAAAATACACTCTTTATTACACCAAGTGCTGTATCAAAAAGGGTGTTTTTATGCGTTTACACCTGTCTTTACACCCCTCAAGTAACACTGCTGTCGAAAAAGGTGTTTACGTTATATACACCCTTTCTACACTGGTGTTGAAAATGGTGTTTTCATTCGTGAGAGAAAAATTACATTGGCTTGACAGCTCCGCTCATTAGGTAATCACATCATAGACGATAGCTTGAGTTGAAAACACAATATTTGACAGGGAGGGATGTCAGGAAGCTCGCTGATATCTTTGACTCGTTACAGGCGTACGTGTTAATTGCAAAGACACATTTTCATCACCGTTACAGACGAGTTTTGTCGCACTAAGCTTAGCGAACGTACTCCAACGAACTGTATTTCAGTCAGAGGTGGGCATCCTCACGAGGGAGTGCGAGGGTGAGGGTTTCCTCACCCTCACCTCACGATATTTGAGGTGAGGTGAGGGCCAATTTTTCTGGTGATGTTTGAGGTGAGGTGAGATGAAGAAAACCTTCAAACATTTTTTTGGGGGGTGAGGTGAGGTGAGGAAATTTTTCAAAACATTTTTGAGGTGAGGTGGGGTGAGGAAATTTTCAATTTTTTTGGGTGAGGTGAGGAAAAATTTGAAAAACATTTTGAGGTGAGGTGAGGAAAACTATGGGAAAATTTTTTGAGGTGAGGCGAGGAAAATTTCATGAATGCGCCCCACTTTATGAAAACTCTTCCCGCCGCGTACACGGGATATCTTTCCTTCTTTCCGCAGCTTCTGTCTCTCATCTGCGCGGGGACTTCCCTCCTCTCTCGCCGCTGATCTGACGCCCGACATTGCGCGTCATTCGCATACCCGCAACTGAACCTCAATTTCCGCGCAACTTTTACGGGTATAACAATCGTTCCACGAAGCGTTTTCTGTGGCTCACTAGGCCAAATCCTCCAGCAAGAAAAAAAAAAAAAAAAGAACGTTACTTGTGACTAAGCAATTTCATGACTTCAATTTCGAAAATGTATTTCAATGGCAAATTGATGAAACTGTTTGTGTTTGGTGACAAACTAAATGTCCAGAAGAAAGTTATTTACCCCATATTTTTCCGGTAACCCGTTTTCTTATAATGGTCAAATGACACGTTTCGTGCCGCACCCTGTATGCACTCACGCTTGAGGTGTATGCATTTACACTGGCAGTCACTCAAAGCCAACGCGCATCGAATACACAATCTTCATATCGAATACACAAATAGCTTTAAAAAATTGAGGTGAGGTGATGTGAGGAAAATTTAAAAAAAATTGAGGTGAGGTGAGGTGAGGAAAAGTCTCAACTTCCTTTGAGGTGAGGTGAGGTGAGGAAAATTTTTATGAAAAATTGAGTTGAGGTGAGGAAAAAATTTCAATAAAATTTTGAGGTGAGGTGCGGAAAATTTTTAAAATAATTTTTGAGGTGAGGAAAATTTTTTAAAGAATTTTTGAGGTGAGATGAGGAAAAAATTCCAAAAAATGTTTGAGGTGAGGTGAGCAAAATTTTTCAAATAATTTTTGAGGCGAGGTGAGGTGAGGAAAAATTTTCAAAAAATTTTGGAGGTGAGGTGAGGAAATTTTTTCTTCCAGAAAATTGAGGTGAGGGCGAGGCTAGTGAGGACAAACGCCCGCCTCTGATTTCAGTATATGATCAATCTGGTACGCCAATTTAGGCTACCGAGGGTGCCTGGGCTCATTGCTGGCATCGTCCGAAGATCGCAGCATCGTAACGCCGCTCATTTCACGAGCACGGACGGCGTTACGATGCTGCGATCTTCACCTCTTCTCTTACGCTTGTCCCACAGTGTTGCTTCCATTTTTTGCTCACTCACTCACAGTGTTGATAGGACCATGAGGGGTGCCTGTGCTTAAGATTGCCGCATTACATTAGTTATTTATGATGGAGTATTTGCCAGAAAACACTTCATCCTAAGGGGTACGTGTTTTCAATAGAATACTCCCCTTCTAAGGGTGTTCTTGTTTTTAAACACCAACTTTAAGAGTGTTTTATGAGGAATACACACCTAAAGGGTGTTTCAGAAAACATCCACATTTCATGGTGTAAAAAAAAGAGTGCGCCATGGGACAAGCATGTGCTTAAAAAAGGTGTAAAACGATTTACTGTGTGGGGCAAGGCTTTTTCAGAACCACGAACAGTCAGTGGCAGACGACAGCGGAGTAGCAGACAACGTTTCTCTAGACCAATCAGCGAGCGTACCCCATGTACACTCTAAGAAATTTCGTTGAAAAACAGACATATTTACATGAACCGTTGATGTAAAATTTTACAGAACCATTTGTAGACCCGCTTTAACAGGGCTGCTCGGTCAATCTGCACAAAAATGGTCGCTGAGGCGGTCTCCGCTGCGGAGAGTCGGAGTATGTTTTGCAGCAGTCAGGTAGCCCCGCAGAAGAACCTAGATACAGAAGTTGGAAGCAGGACTCGCCCAACTCGACAGTTCGCCCACACCGTTATTGCTTTGAAGCAGGAACAGCGCAAGAACGTTTCAAAGTGTCGACGGACGCCGCGGCAACCGTCATTCGCCTTTCCCTTCGCCTGCCCTGCGGTCCTTTGGAAGCGTTGGTATGTACACTGCAGTTTCTGTTCTTGTAGTGCTGGAAGTCTCTTGCAGCTAATACTCCGGTAATTGAGTGATAGTTTGGGCTTCTTCGCATACATTGCTTAGAATAGGGAAATCGTGTTGTTGGGAGCTCTAAAGAACGACAACCTGTTCGGCTAGTGGCGAGAGCCCAACTCATGCTTTAATGATCGTGCTCGTGAGATGGTGCCTCGCACCAGTAGCGATGTGGATGAAGGTGCTGCACTGCTACATGTGCTGCACTGCTACATGGCCCTCCCCTTAGCGAAGCGGTCGACAGTCATGGGCAGGCGGTGGCAAGGGGGAGGGCGCAGCGGACGTGGCGAGGTGAGCGGGTAGTTGCTGAGGTGGCGGGTCTGGGAGACGGTGGGCAGGGAAGCTCGACGGGGGAAACAACTCCTGAGGTGGGGGCAGAAACCGACGCGAAAGAGGAAGGGGAATCTCCGGGCTCATCCAAGAATGCCGGCTTCAAACGGTCGGTGGACACTGTGTCCTGACCGTTTCCGAGCTGAAGGGTGAAGTGCTTCTGAGAGCGCTTGATGACACGGAATGGTCCATCATAGATTGTTGCAGAGACTTGCGGGTCCCATCGTGCCGGACAAATACATGGGGGGCTGACTCAAGAAGTGGGTGCTGGAAGGAGGGTCGTGTTCAAGGTCGCGAAGGTTGAGGGCGAAGTTGGGCCATGGTGTTGCGCAAGCGTTCGACGTAGGAGGTCAGGTCAGCGAGGGTAGGATTGGCTGGAGTCGGGAAAAAGTCACCGGGAATACGAAGCGTGGCGCCGTAAACCATTTCCGCCGGCGTGCAGCCCAAATCTTCTTTAACGGTCGCACGAAGCGACAGGAGCACGAGAGGCAGCACTTCGGTCCAGCACGAACTGCCATTGGCCTTGAGGGCGGTCTTGAGACGACGATGAAATCGCTCTACCATGCCGTTCGCCGCTGGATGGTAAGCGGTGGTTCGAGCGCAGTGAGAGTCGAGTATGGTGGTAAGGCGGGCGAAGAGGCTGGACTCGAACTGGCTACCGCGGTCGGTCGTTATGGTAGCCGGGACGCCAAATCGGGCGACCCACGTGTGGACAAAGGCTGCAGCTACAGATGCGGCTGTGATGTCTGCAAGCGGGGCGACTTCAGGCCAGCGTTTGAATCTGTCTATGATGGTGAGCAGATAGCGAAAGCCTTGCGAGAGTGGAAGTGATCCGACGATATCTATGTGAATATGAGCTAAGCGAGAGTCCGGTGCCGGGAACTTTGCAAGCGGAGATGACGTGTGCCGGGATATTTTGGAGCGCTGGCACGGCAGACAGGATTGGACCCAGCGCCTGACGTCGCGTTGCATGTTGGGCCAGACGTAGCGAGCCGATACCAGCTTATGTGTAGCCCGGACGCCGGGATGGGCAGCGCCGTGGAGTTGCTCGAAAATAGCACGGCGGATCGTTTGCGGGAGAAAAGGGCGGGGTGTGCCGGTAGACACGTCACACCAGACGGTTGACGAAGCTCCAGGCAGCGCGACGTTCCTGAGGTCAAGACGTGTTGGCGAGGAGCGGTAAGAGGCCAACTCGGGATCGTGAAGCTGCAGATCGGCGATTACGTCGAGTGACAAGGTAGAGGTGGTAGCGGCGGCGATGTCTACGCGACTGAGAGCGTCGGCAACGGAGTTTTGTAGGCCGGAGAGATGGCGTATATCGGTCGAGAACTCCGACACAAAGGCAAGGTGGCGTTGCTCTCGTGTGGTGTAGTTGGCACCGGACGAACGGAAGGCATAGATGAGGGGCTTATGATCCGTGAAGATGGTAAAGACACGGCCTTCGACAAAGCGCCGGAAGTGTTGGACACTGAGGTATATGGCGAGCAATTCGCGTCCAAACGTACTGTAGCGTGTTTCTGCAGGGCGCAATTTGCGTGAAAAGAAACCGATGGGAGTCCAATCATCCGAGTCGTCAGACATCTTCTGCTGGAGCATGGCGCCCACGGCAGTAGCCGAAGCGTCTACCATCATGCAAGTTGGGGCGTCTGGGCGAGGATGGGCAAGGAGGGTGACGTTTGCCAAAGCCTCCTTGATTCTGTCGAATGCAGCGATGGAGTCGGCAGTCCAGGCCAGTGGTTGGGACGCCGGAGACTTGGCGGTGAGGAACTGCTCCAATGGGCGAAGAATCTGAGCGCAATGCGGGATGAAGCGGCGATAAAAATTCGCTAATCCCAGGAACTTGCGGAGCTGGCTTAGAGATGTTGGCCGGGGAAACTCTGCGATTGCCTTGACTTTCGATGGGAGTGGTGTGAGGCCATCCGCAGAAATCCTATGACCCAGAAAGTCCAAGGAGGAGACGCCAGATTCGCTCTTGCTGGCGTTAATAATAATTCCGTACTCGGAGAGACGAGAGAAAAGCTTGTGCAGATGGATGATGTGCTCCTCTTCGGATTGACTGGCCACGAGGATGTCATCGATGTATGCAAAAACAAATGGCAAACCTCTGGTGACGGAATCTATGAAGCGCTGGAATGAGTGGGCGGCATTCCGTATCCCGAAGGGCATCCGTGGGAATTCAAACAAGCCAAACGGTGTTGTAATGGCTGTTTTTGGGATGTCGGCTTCCGCAACGGGTATCTGATGATAAGCGCGCACCAAATTAAGCTTCGAAAAAATCGTCGCGCCGTGAAGGAATGCCGTGAAGTCATGAACATGAAGGATGGGATACTGATCGGGGATGGTAACCCGATTAAGCGCTCTATAGTCCCCACATGGCCGCCAGTCACCGGTTTTCTTTGGGACCATGTTGAGAGCAGAGGCCCAGCTGCTTGATGATGGACGAATAATGCCCATTTCCAACATGTGGTCAAATTCGTCCTTCGCAATTTTCAGCTTCTCCGGCGGTAGTCCACGGGGGCGGCAGAAGACAGGGGGACCTTTTGTCTCGATGTGGTGGACCACACTGTGCGGGAAAGGCTTCGACCAATCTGGTGGGCGCGTGAGTTGAGGGAACTCCTTGAGGACGGCAAGGTAGGGATTACCATCAGCTTGAAAGACTGACACGCCCAGAGACTGATGGGACGATCGTATGCCGGAGACAGTGAGGCTGGTGGCAGAGTTCCTGGTTGCGCATGGACTCCTGGTTGGAGTCGGTGGTTGCGCATATCGACGAGCAGCTGATGGTTATTAAAAAAGTCTGCGCCGAGAATGGGGTGAGGGACAGCCGCAACCAGGAAGAGCCAACGGAACACACGGCGGAGACCCAGGTTCAATGTGAGGGAGCGTTGAGCGTACACGGAGATCTTAGATCTGTTAACAGCGGTGAGGTGGAAGAGAGGTGGCTGTCGTCGTTCGTTTTCGCTCGCTGGCAATACGCTCACCTCCGCGCCGGTGTCCACAAGGAAGCGGCGGGCTGATGTTTTGTCCCGTATATAAAATAGGCTACTGGACTGGGAGGATGGACCACAGGTCGCCATCAATGGCCCGCGGGCGGGTTTCCCTGCTGCCAAGAACATGGTAGTAGGCAATGATGGGCCTCGGCGCCAAACTTGCGATGATACCAGCAAATCGTCGCCGCCGGGCTTCCGTCGCGGTCTCTGTTATTCGAGCGGCTGGGAGAATAGCGCCGTGGACTCCAACTGAAACGGCGGCGACGGTAGGGTTGACGAGTTTGCTGCGGTGGAGCATGTGATGCTGCAATTAGAGAGGCAAGCGCGCGGAACTCGTGGCAAAGGTCTTCTAATTGCGGAGAGCCAGAAGGGCTTGCCACTGCAGACGGTGTTGGAAGAACGGGGTGTTGTGGTGCAGCGGTGGCAGCGGTGGACGGGGTGGCGACCTCAACAACCGCATCTGCGAGCGTAGCCAGCTGTTGGAGTGACATGTTCGCTGCTGTTGCCAGAACCATTTGAACGTTCTGTGGCAGACGTTGTAAAAATAATTCACGGAGAAGAACGTCGTCCATAGTAGCGGAATTGTCGCCAAGGAGCTGCCGCATTCGGCGAAGTAGCTGTGTGGGGCGGCGGTCTCCCAGCTCTTCAGCGGATAGCAGTTGTTGAAGGCGGGACCGGCTGGAGGAGGTGGTACGTTGCAGGAGGGCTTGCTTGAGCTGGTCGTAAGGTGTGGTTGGCGAGGGGTTGGCGAGGACGTCGTACACCTCAGCGGCCGCAGTTGGGGTGAGGGCGGAGGTGACGTGGTAAAATTTCGTCAGTTGTGATGTTACGCCAGCGAGATGAAATTGCGCCTCAGCTTGGATAATCCACACGGCCAGGTTGCGGTCAAAAATTGTGGTAACTTGGCAGCCACTGCAGATAAAGATGGGTTCGATGGAGGCGGTGGGTGGGCTTGATGGTCGACGGACATGGCGGTTAAGGACGTCCGGGGCACCAATGTTGGAAGCTCTAAAGAACGACAACCTGTTCGGTTAGTGGCGAGAGCCCAATTGATGCTTTCATGATCGTGCTCGTGAGATGGTGCCTCGCACCAGTAGCGATGTGGATGAAGGTGCTGCACTGCTACATGTGCTGCACTGGTACAGTGTTTTCTACTTGTCACCCCGCAGGGGAAAAGCAGACGCTGTCGTGTTCGTAATGTCGGTCACTACAACCATTCAGTTGTTACGTCAGGTATGGCAGCAAACGCAATGTTGCGTTCATGCAGTTGGTATTGTGTTGTGCTCGTGATTAGAGCCCTGCACGGGCCGACTTTTCCGGGCCCGACCCGGCCCGGGCGCATCGAAAAATGGCCCGGCCCGACCCGACCCGGACCTTCATATTTTTATGCGGCCCGGCCCAGCCCGGCTTGGTGACCCAGTGACTAGAGCCCGGCCCGGCCCGGCGTCTAAGCAAATAGAGCCCGGCCCGGTCCGGCCCGGTGACCCGGCGAGTAGATCCCGGCCTAGTATTTCCAGCCGCGACGTACGCGTTTCTGGCGATTATCAAACAAATTTATAAGTAAATTTATAAGGAGAGAAGACAAACATACACGTGATGGCGGTTTAACACCGTAACCGCACGAGACCAAATTAAATCCAGAACGCACGCGGGCATGGGCGTTATCGTTACACCGTCAAGATTTTGCGGAGGTAGAGCATGCTGTCGAGAAACTGCTTCTCCCAGTCCCTACCCCTCTCACCAAGCTTTGCCAAAGTGATTGTGAAATATGTGAGGAGTGAGGAGCAATGTAAAGTGGCTTGGAAATGTTCTAGAGGGTCGAATCATATGCATAATGCACTATCCTTTGCTTCTCTTTGCAAAATATGCACAGGAATGGCGCAAGCGCATGATGATATGAACTAATGCATCTCCATTGTGTGGAATTAGCTGCGTGGCCCGGCCGGGCCTGACTCTCGGGAACATATTTGTCGGCCCGGCCCGCGGTGCTGGCGTATTTTGTCGGCACGGGCTCAGCCCGGCTCGGAGCACACAGCCAATAACAAGCCCGGCCCGGCCCGCGGGCCGTGCCCGTGCCCGTGCCGGCCCGTGCCCGTGATTCTTGTTATTTTTGTTGTTGTTGTGTGCGGAATATGATATTCACGCCTTTTTATTGGGGGTACCATAATTCTTCATGGCGGTAGGTGTAAGTTACACGTTCTTGTTTTGTTCCTTTTTTCACAGATGACGAACAAATGTAAGCTGCAACATCGATGTATTCACGTACGAGTTACTTTAGACATCAAAGGGAAACATCTTAATGTCAGCAGGCATAAGTTTCCATGTTTTGCGTCTGAATGCAATGCGAAGCGTTTTCTTCACATTCTGTTTTCTCTTCTCAGTGCCTAAGAAATCCTGCTCGTAAAAACCAACAACTTCCGGCTCCAACGATTTCCAGCATGGAGGAGACTGAATCATTCCTTCTTGAAGAACAGCAGGTACCGACAGAATAACGGAGCATACAAGACCTGATTTTCTCCTGTAGGTAAGCTTTGTGCTGAGATTGCATGGATGAAGCCATGTGTGCTTGCAGCATTATAAAGCACATTGTATCAGTGCACGTTGCTCTCCAGGCAGGACAACCAATCCAGGATTTCCCTGTTCCATCCACGCTAGTCATATATTAGAAATTGGTAAGTTATGTGCTGAGATCGTGTTGTTGAAGAGGAGTGCTTTGCTGTGTCACTGTTGACGACGGTATACACATTAATCTAACTCCTTGCGCATAATTTCCGGGTGCGCACAGTTCCTAAATTCCTAGTGATACCTTAAGCCTGTTGCAACTGCACTGTCATGCTGCCTGAGTTTTGTGCGAGTCCCTGTGCATGAAAGCTCTTGCGTTCAGTTACGGATGCAGTTGCATTGAAATGGTGAGCGCATTACCCTGCGCGACTTAAAGTGGGACTCCTCAACAAAATCACCACAAAGGTTGTGGTATGCCCCTAACCTTTGGGATGTCAGGAACATATGTACGAAATATCTCTTTCCAAAACTGCGCAGATTTTATTGAAACGAATTCATTACGAAACGAGCGCTTCACCCCTGTGAAGCGAGAGGGCACAGAAGGCAACACACTGCTCATCATCATCCGGCATCCGGCGAGGGAGAACGCAGGTTGCGAAGCAGACGACAATGCTGGGTGACGTCACGGTATAGTATAGAACTCTGTTTTCTGCTCTTCGCATTTCGGTTTCCGTTTGCTATTGTAATCATTTACGAATTAACCGCCCGCGCAAAATGAATGCGGATGCTGTATACGCTGTCGAGGGGGTGGTTCGTGTTCGGTATGATGCTCACCTATTTTTTATTTTTTATTTTTGAATCCTTGCGAAGTCTCCCTTTAACAGGCCTTGAATGGTATAACGGAATGCAGATACAGCAAGCGAACGTCTGTCGACTTAATGCGATAGTTCGCTCCCTAACGAAACTGGAAGAAACGTGCTAGACGTGTGCAATTGACAATGAACAACTCCCCATTGATCCCTTTCGTTCGAAATCGTTTTCCAGTATTTCAGTATTTTCCTGTGTATATTGGCGGCGCGGCCGAGCGCCGGGGGAGGATCATATAATGGGAGGGGGCGGTCGGCTCGCGTGACGTTTCGTGTTGTTGCTTCAGGGTTGGAGATGGGAAGCCGCATCTCGATGCCGGGAAAATGGACCGCACTCTTGACGTCACATTGTTCTCAGACAGACGTCGCGCACGTGTCCTTCTCCGCGGGAAAGCCTACTTTCGTGGATCTCGTTCCTTTCAGGTGCCTACAATAAATCATACAGCTCGAGCTCCTGGAAACTAATGCAGGGAACTGATAAAGTTCGAAATGCACTACCATCTGCAACAGAAATCAACGAATCGGTGATTGGAGAGCGAACTACCTAAGGAGTGACTTCGCAGCGCTATGCATTGTGCAGGAACAGGAGCGGGAGCGAAACATTAGGGCATGGAACACAAGATTATTTGGCAATAAATATGCAAAGTAAAAGATGCACGTTCTTGAAGGACTTAAAGGAGCAGTCTAGAGGCCCACAACTTTGTTTCTGTTTTTGGTCAGTATGGAATGTTAGGCGGCCGAAAACAGTTTTCCCACAATTAGTGCAACCGTAGCGAAATTGGGACGCCTGCAATAGCTCCCCGAACCTCCCGTGCGTGAAACACCCTCCTTCGCCTTCACGATAGGCACGTGATGAGCGCCACCACGCGCGTCACTATGTGACGCAAGTGGTGAGGACGCTCCTCATTGGACCTGGGATCCCATGATCGAGGAGAGCAACATCGCGCAGGCCGGTGCGTCTGCTACCGCTTCGGAGACGCCATGCGTTCTCCGGCTACGTGATGTCCGAAACGGAGGGTTTGAAGGCTGTCCACGACACAACCACGATTTTTTTGAACCGCAGACACCACGGGAAGAACGAGTGGTGCAGCCCGAAATTAACTGCGCTTGTACAGCGAAAACCCCGTGTTTCTCGACCATGTGCAGCCTGTCCGACCGTTTTCACCGCGCAGTTGGTTCAGTGGCTAACAGATGGCGCCACAATACCACGCCATCGCTTGCTTTCTGCTACTGTGAATTTCGAGATTGCACAGAAGCCACGGATATATTACTCTTGTGATCGTAATCTTATTTTCTCAGGCTGCATATCTGCTTTATTTTTTTTAAAAAAACGTGATATTAATCACATAAAGAATAGAAGTCAACAAGACACAGCTCGCAATGTTCATAGCAGACGGTTTCTCCTGCGAACGAATGAGGGGCTCTCTACCACCAACGTCACAGTAGAGTGGGTGTGGTCTGCAGTTGGAGCGCTCCGGCCTGTCACCGCGGCAGCGATTTTCCAAATTAATTGCACCGTGGTGAAACAACTTTGGACAGAAATATTTTGTGGGAATGCTTTTCAAATACTGCTTTACAAGATGACAGCAGTTTTTGGACATGTTAGATACCACTTTAACGCTTCTTTAAAAAGTTTGATTAAATGAATGTAGCGCACACAACGAGATAGGTATTGCACATAACACGCACGCGGTCGGGAGTAAACTGCTTGCTTTTTATTGTGAATTTGTGGAATATGCGACAATATGGAAGAGATAAGCCAGTCACATTCGAAAAAAAAAAAAAAAAGCCCTAGCATTTTCGATAGTACATATGCTGTGCGCTTCTTTATGCCTCTTGAAAATTAATCATACGGACACCCGCTCGCGTTAATCTGATCACATTTATCAGCGTGGAAAGTTCAGTCATGTTCTGCATCTTCACTTCGGTGACTTCTCTGACGCTTTATGTAGATGGCGCCAACTATCAATCCCTGCTATGTAGTGGTGTCTTCGACTGGTTGCTTCCGATCGCTCTAGAGCGACGTTTCATCTTCGACTGGTCGAAACACAGCACTCTCACTGCATTCGACTGGTTCATTCGGAGGGCTTTCCTCCATCTCGGAGCGCTCTAGAATGCTCTCACCAACGCCGTCGGAGCGTTTGCCCTATCTGGTTGGGTTCCAGTCACGTGACTGCGCCAGCTTCCGCTTAGTAATGTTTCTGTTCCGCCATGCATGTCATGTTCTGCGTTTTGCGTCGTCGTTGTTTTGACTTTAAGGGCAACACCGGAAGTCACATTCCCTCTCCTCTGCTCTGATCGAACATGCCGCGTTCGGGTCGTGCACGATTCCTCGAAGTGAGATGCGGTCTGGAACGCTCCGGCTCTGAGTATCGGAGCAACCTGTCGAAGACACCATGAGGGGGCACGTTGATAACTTTCTGCTGCTTCAGATTTTCCTATCTTCTGTTGCGACAACGGCGCATCATTTTGCGGAACCGGGTATGTGCGCCCACCCTTTCTCTTATTTTCTTGTAAAGGGGATCTGACAAATTCGATAGACGCAGCACGGACGCGCTGTACTGCCCGACATAGTATGAGAAAAGGGAAAAATAATTATCCCGTGCAGCAGAATTTCTGGCTCAATATCCAGCCATTGGGCATAGATGTGTCCCGCTTGGGATTCTCCTGGGTGTCGTATTTGGCAAGACGCAGACCTTTGAACAAACACTGGCGTTCAGCTTTCGCGTCAGACGAACCTCGGTCATTTCTATTGGTTCTCGTACGCACGTGACCTTTCCGCGGCCGCCTTATAACCCCGTCGCATGTGCACGTTTCAATGAGCATTGAAACGAATAGTCATTGAACATGCGCATAGCGCCATCAAGCGTGCAATGTATCAACCTGTCAAAGAACATTGGATCCTTTGAGAAGTTAACACGTTACACGTATGGTAGTGCTAAGCACATCTTCAATGACCATTGGTTTTAATGATTATTGGAGGCTGCCCGTGTGACAGGCGTATTACTGGCGGTGATGTCTGACGTGGTGCAACAATTCGATGAGTTTAGGTATCCGCGGTGTCGCTGTTAAACCTGAAATGCAGATGCGCATCGATGCAAATATCCACCTTTCAGCACCCGACGTAAACTGGGGCGAAGTGTTATGAGCCCTTTAAGTGCAACCCAATGCTCTCTGGATAACGGAGGTCGAAATATCACACCGTCTGTGCGCACGATGTAGGACACACACAAAATAAAATGCACTACTCATGAGTCCCAGTGCGTACAATTTTTTCGAGGACTGCTGCCTTCCATCCACACTTCCAATCTGTTTGCCACCCACTTGGGATATTCCACTCAAAACCCAAACAAAAAATTGTTTCCGATTGTCGGTGAGGTGACCCCTCGCTCCGTAACTATATAGAGATAAATATGAGCGCAGAACACCTATCAAGCTCACCGTACGCGAAAACCACCACTGGCGTGATGCACACTGTCGTCGTTTCTTCGTAAACTGACCACAGACGTCACGAAGTGTCCATGGATTTGAACTCTGTAAATTGCTCGTGCAGGAGGTCCTACGTCATAGGGTGTCATCGCAGGGTGGACTATACGCTGGGATGCTTGGACCAACTGCCCTGTTTTGTCTTGCACTTAATGTTGCATTCCCTAAAGCGATAGCTTCATAGGGTCCACCAACGTCAACAACCGCGTCCGTCCGTCCGTCCGTCCGTCCGTCCGTCCGTAACAGCTTTATGTGACCACGTGACCGAAAATTTACAGTCAACGATAAACGACCGTCTGTTTACAAACATATGATGTCACGAAAAGGCTGGTTCGGGGATATATTTTGCTGTGGTGGGCAATAAGCGGGAAGAACGTATCGGCTGATAGGCTGATAAAGCTGGTAGGTGTATTCCAGCATAGTTTGCGCGGCGGCGTTACGTAAGATGACGTTGTCTATGGCCCAATAAGGCTCCCGTATTCAAACGGGTTTGGAACAATGCCCGAAGATGCAGCTAATTTTATTATCGCGCATATATCTACTATATTTCCATTCTCTGGTTTAAAGAGAATATTTTGCAGTGTGTGACGCGATAGTTCCGTGATCCTGTATTGACAGGAGGCTACAAGTGAGACGCACTAATGAGTACATCAATTTTGATGTTCCTTTCAAATCAACCCTGATGTTTTATCTACAAGAAGTACGGTCAAACCAAAGCCACATTAGAGGATCGCGGTACCATAAGGGTCTTATTTATGAAGTTTTGTTATGCCATTTTGAATAACTATTTATGATAGCGCGGCGTCGACTTGTACATCACGGGACAGTTTTTATAGCCCTGGTGAGCATTACTCACTGATAAATCCTGGCATATATTGGTAAACCTGAAAAGACACATTGGCGGGTTCGCCCGAAGACCACCCTGTGCAATTCACTACATATCCCGCTGTACAAAACGGAATACGGTTCATATGTAAACTTGGAATAATTAAGCTCTGTAATATCCTTCACAAACTGAACGTGCGTCGAAACGAAAGGTTGTGCCTGGCCAAGGACATTTTCTGGACATTACGACAGACGCACAATTAGCATTCTAACGATAGCGATGGCCTGTCACAGCACAGTGGGTGCTCTTCCATCACTGGTAGCATTGTCGCTAAAGGTATATTGCCCAGGCTAAGTCGTGTGTGTGTGGGGGGGGGGGAGATTACCGAACGCTTACAAACACTTGGCATGGCTAGCGTCTGTCCCTGTACAATGTCACTCTGAGAATACGTAAATGAAATACGCGCTAAACGACACCGCTTTTATTGCAACAATTCACGACATATTATCTATATAAATGAGTTGAATCAGCATGTGATGATTTAACCCGACCTGATGCTTTGATCTGGAGCACATATAACGTCGTCCGTTTGCGCACTTAACCTAAATTCCACTCAATTATTCCAATCTATCCTGCTTTCAACTCTACAATCAATCCATGTCATCATTTGAGTTAAGACGAGTTCAGTACCCCCGTTGTTGGTGGGCATCTGCGTGATTTATCACGATCATTTCACTTAGCAAAAGCCTGAGCAAGCCGTCTCTTGAACGTTATCCGTTACTTGACTCTTGCCCTTATCCAATCGGACACACTTCGAGATGTATCCTATTATATACTTAAATTGGTATACTGTTATCTTCAGACAGTCGACACGCATTATTTTCTTGACTCCCATCTTGTCAATTCTGATCAATTTCACACAGGGTTTATGATTACCTTTAGGCTTTATCAGGCTCATCATGGCGGTGGATATGGGATTAGCTCAATGTCCATTTAGAAGCGGCGGTGTCTATACCTCGGGCTCTACGTTTCTTCTCCAGTAGAAACTGGTGTCAAATCCTGAATAACGGTGACATTGATGAAGCTCCCACTCATTTTACTGATGCAGTAATGACTCGCATACAGGGTGTTTCACGAAAATCCCCCGGCTGAATAATTCGAAAACTGCGCCACCTATCGGGAAACTTTGTTTCGATTAGCATCCTTGATGCGCCGGCCACTAAGTGGCCGCTCAGTTTATTAATTCTCGCCATTAATCGCCATTGAAAAGTGATTATCATTATGGCGATAAAGGTGCACTGTTTGGCCCATCCAATGACACGACGGCAATCATGTTTACGAGTTTAGTAGAAAACGAGAAGCCATACCAAACCCTCGCTCGCGGCTGTTCCTTATCTTGCGGCTCCCCCGCCACCAATGCAAGCGGATGAAGACGAATTTGAGCGCAGGATAGTTTAGCGAAAGAGCGCATTCCTGCACTGCTCCGCGCTAGAAATTTGTAAACCGAAACCCATTAATTACTCGACAAAATCACTAAAGGTCGAAGCTATGTTTTTACTGGCTTGGCACTGTCTCAGAGTGGCACTGTCTCAGAGTGACCATTGCTACGGCAGAGGTACCAAAGCCCGGCGACGTAAAAGAAAAAAGGTCGATGTTTATTTAATTAACGAGCGCCTGCAAATGCGAAACTGAGCGGCCAGTTTGTGGCCGGCGCATCAACACTCTAAATCTTTTCACACCTTTAAAGGTGTAATAACGTGCATGGCGCACGCCTTTTTAGGTGTAATTTTGGTAACATCATAATGGAGCACGGTTTCGCACAAATTTTCTTTACTCGAGTGTTGTCTGTCCTCCAAAAATTCAGTCTTGCAACATCTCAACATTGTTCAACAGTATTATAGACACTTGCGCGTGTCGATTATCATTAGCGATGCATATATGCATTAGCTCGTTCCTACGATATCCAAGACATAATGAAAGCAAGACTTGCACTGACACTTGATCTTTAGTAATGCTTTCCGAATTTTGTAAAATATCATCCTGGAGGTGCAATGTTACGCAACCAGGTTGAATGTGCATAGCGCACACCTTTAAAGGTGTGAAAAAGTTTACAGTGAAGGATGCTAACCCCCAAAAAAGTTTCCCGATAGGTGGCGCTGTTTTCGAATTATTCAGCCGGGGGATGTTCGTGAAACACCCTATATATCGTTTCGTTCTCAACACCAAGCACCGTGCGAACAGGTTAATCTACCTGGTTTACTCATTGGTCCCTCTTGCGCAAAATACTTAAGCTATTAGCGAGCTTAAGCTTAAAAGCGATAAAACCCCAGTGCTCGGTAAAAAGTACAAAGGACAGAACAAGTAAGAGACGCACGACGACTGCACTGATCAGTGCAGTCGTCGTGTGTCTTTTCTTTGTTCTGTCCTTTGTCCATTTTACCCAGCTCTGGGGTTTTATCACTTTTAAATGGATTACCAACCTGCCCAGATTTTAACGTTATTCAATAATTAAGCGATCATAGAGACTTTGAAGGCGTCTCCAAATTGACTAACCTGACATTTAGCATGCGATGTCTGAACTAAAATCAAGTCCCCATCAGGTGACTTCGCGAATACTTCCTATTTCGCTGTTAAACGAAGTGGTTCAGTATTTGCTTCCATATTAACCGTGGTGTTCAAAATGGTCAGTAGACATGTGCAGTTGTATCCAGCAGCGTGCGACGAATCAGAAAAGCGACTGCTAGGCTTGTGTGGGACACGGTCACAAAACAATCCGGCTGACGTACTTTCGACCCGTGGAGTGAAAACAATAACGTTGTTGTCATCGGAAATATCGTGGGCATGGCATCAACGGCTGAAATACAAAGAACAATGTCCAAGCCAAGCGTGCGAAAAGATAGATGTGCAAGATGAAAGAATGGAAGGCACATCCACTAAGACAACAGTGCAAGTAGTCCAGTTTTCGGCATCCATCAAGGGCGATAAGACACAGGGCATATTTCACATTAAAAGTCTTAGGGCTACCAAAGGCTACTTAGAATGAAGGCTGCTTCCGAAAAATGGGCACTTGATGCAGTTATTAATGCGTCACCTACATGAGAACATGTATCACGCAGGTGTCAGGGACACGCTTGTACGATTGCGTTCAAGATTTCGGGTAGTTCAAGGGCTACAACAGGAGAGAGAAAATACAAGAAAATACTTCAAGTACATCCTAACATGCGAACATACTAACAAGATAATACTTCGAAGATGTGTCAAACACACAATTCAAGGTCCATAACACTAGAAAGCGCACCACTACCTCAGGACCGGACTACTCAGCAGTCACCAGCGGAGGACAATAGGGCAGGACTCCGCAGGCCCGCTTTATGCAAAATAGCGTACCATGGAGAAACCGAGCGAGATGTAGTATATCGTGATATTTACTTACAGCGACCACAAGGGCTGTACAACCGGAAATGGTTGATAGTACGTCAGCAAACAGCTTTTTGCTGGCATTTAGAAGATTCGTCGCTCCCTCAGGATTCTGCTCCACCATCTATACAAATAATGCTAGGTCCTTCAAAAGAGCCAACAAGGACATCCATTGGATTATACGCGACCACACTTTTTCGGAAATTCACAGCATTAAATTTTATCTACGAAAAGCCGTTGGAAGAACTATAGAGACGAAAGAAGGGCCTGAGCCCATACTCGTAGAAATTGAAGGAATCCTAAACGATCGACCACTAACGTACGTGCACGCAGATGCAGACGGCCCTGCTCCTCTCTCTCCAGCGGGGCTCATTGGAGGACGACGACACACTATGCCTTCCACACAAGCCAACTGCCACATCCTTAATGATAATCTGGTGGCATCCTGGTGTCCCAGGCAGGAAGCCACGAGACGATGGTGGGAAAAATTGAGAAGATAGTTTATGAAACAGTTAAGAGGCGCTTTCGTGAAGATAGGTGATGGGAAGCCGAACGTGCAGGGGGAAGACGTAAAAAACAACTCCAAATTCCTATGGGAAAACAATCAAGATGGAAACCACGTTGGGTAAACTTTTTAGGTAGCTACCCTGTAGTTCTAGGACGGCTTTTTTTTTTTCATTTGTGTCGAAGTCGTCACTGTTAGATCCGTATAGAGCAGTTTTCTCCTTACATGTGTTTCTCAGAAGCATTTGAGAGCATGAAGTTCACCATTTGGGAGTCATTGCTTTCTCGCCATTAGACAACATCACGACCGGCAGTTCTGTCCGAACGAATAGTGTAGCGCACGTTTCTTATTTTAGCTTGTACATCGAACACCGTAAACAAGCTGAGTATACTGTAAAAGTGGTTCATTAAGCGGTCTTAATAGTTAGCAAATTTGTGTGGAAGCACGCTTCGGAATATTTCGCCGGACCTTAATTTCGCGAATTCATGTGGAAGCGGACGAAAGTGGAAATTGCGGGATTAGGGAGATCGGGGGTTCATGACACTGTCGGCAGTGGCATGAAGCCTCTATATGCAGGCTGGCTTATAGAGGCTTACCGTGAACTTCAATCCCGTAGCAATGGCATACGTGCTGGTTTTGTGAAAGCGTATCTGCAATGCCAAGCCCCGACATCAGCCGCCGTCGAGGGAGTAGAGCGAGGCTCTACATTTGGCGGTGGCCAGCGAGCTGTGCACGGCGTATAGGCTCTGGTGGATTCGCATTTCCCAACATGGCGTCACCCATTGAGCGTTTGCTCGAGACTGTTAAGCCCTGCCTATACACGACGGATGGTCTATAGAGACAAGCAAAGCAAGGAGAACAGCTGGGAAGACGTGTGACTTTCTTCTTCAATTCAGTGTCCATGTTTGGGTGTACCAACCGTATTACAGTGGTAGAAACATAACAGTGCCAACGATGGGAAGACGGATTGGCTTTAGTCGGATTCCAGCACGCGCGTACAGTTGCCAGATATGACTGCTTTCCCAGTACGAAATGTGAAAATCCGCTGTAATGTTTTCGTTGCGCTGCGCCGAATCGCGTCAGACAATGATCCTGGTAGGATGAGGAAGCGTGGCGTAGCGAACGCTGGCTGTCGGCGCGGAACGCGGACGGCGATGGGCGAAGGCTACGTCGGACTCTAAACTAGCCTGTAATTTCGCGAAAAAAGTTCGATAGCGAGCTTTGGAGTTCTTGATAGTGCTCTAACATTCCGCATGCATACTGCAAATATATAGTTAGTTCTGCTGTCCGTCAATTTGGTGTTGTTTCACTATACCCAATTCATACAACCAACCATTTCTTAGAGACTCACCTGTTTGTTTATATCGGATATTCTTTGCTGTTTTAGTTCCAATCCTTTAATTTGCATCGATTGGCTTGGAACCGTATCAACCAAACATCGTTTTCTGATACAGAACATGTTCAACTACGCTTGGTTTCTGTTCTTTACAACGACAGATCGGTTAACTACATACTGCAATAATAAGCCTATCCTTTCACGACATAGAACCTTCAAGGGTGGCCATTTTTTCCATAAAATTATACATGCCGTTTTCGAATGCCCGGACTTATTGTTCTTGCTCAACTTCCATGCACCCCACCTACACTGAGATAAATCGCGTATTAATGTGCTTGAAGCGCACCTGTGTAAACCGCGACAAAGAAAAATTTTGCACCCTATGGTCAACTGCTCCTGTTCTTTGCTCTGTTCCAGACTCTAAAAACTGAACTTCACCGCATAGCACGCTCTGCGCCAACCATTGCCACGAATGGTAGAGTTATCGCTTCTGATTCGAAATGAGAGGGGGGCGTACACCTTTTTGTGTCAATTTAGATATATTCTAATTGACACAAAAAGGCGTACGTCCCTCTCTCCTCGAATCAGATGCGATAACCCTATCATTCGTGGCAATGGTTGGCGCAGAGCGTGCTATATGGTAAAGTTCAGTTTTTAGAGTGCAGTTATTTCGACTCTTAAATGCTGTAATCATAATAATTCCAAGTTAAAAGTTTTGGACAGCACCCCATTTCTGAGTCCTCAATGGTTAATGAGCTCTTGAACAAAAATAAATTATTATGATTATTATTAGTATTATTCTCACTATAACACAAACTATTCATGGACAGAATGTTTGATTCCTTCAGTATATTTATGACAGATTCCTGTGTGTGTCCTGCCGAGAACTGTATACACCTCACCGGCAGCTATATTTAGTCTGCGTCGGCTATATTTCTTAACCCACGTTCGCGACATGAGCATACGCCCCCTCGAAGCCTCCGCATCGCGGCTTCTAAACCCTGGTCGATGTCCAAGAACAGCAACGGTTGGAACGCAAGCCTTTCTTTTTTTTTTAGTTCGCGTCGTCTCAGTAAATGTTGTTGACAGCACCGAAGCGTAAACAGAAAGATCTTGCGTTGTGAAGCGATAAAAAAATATTCCCAGAATGTTATCCTTGTGCTCCCTGCTGCGTCGTGTTTGTGGCGTTCCTCGAATCACGCCACAACACCTTCGCTGTATCGTGCTTCAAGCATTACAGTGAAGCTTTTCAACCGTAAGTGCAAGATAATGGTTAGTTTTAGTGCATCGTACGCTGTCGCCTTGGCGTACGAAAGGGATAGCGTGGTGGTTCTACGCGCTGCGAGAAGCTCTCTTTATGGTTTGCGCGTGCGCAGAACCACCAACGCTATCCCATATGTTCGTAAAGGCGGTAGCGTACGCTACACTAAAATTATCTAATAGCGGGTTTTAGTAGGTTGGAAAGTGTTCACTACAACGGTTCCGAAAACATGATAAGACAATCACCCTGTTTCTTTGAAGCGGGTGACATCAACTTGCTAAGCTTGGATTTGATAACTTCCCTTATCGTATCGTTTTCGCAGAGTTCTTCTGGTGTACTAAAACTCCCTATTAGAGAGTTTTAGGAAAATGTAGAGGTTTCACGATAACGTTTGCGAAAACATGTTGAGCCAATTGGTTGATTGGTTGATTCCTTTGGGATGGGTCACATCACGTTGCTGATGTCTGACTGACTGACAGCGATACGAAATCGGAATCGAAGATCGCTTACCATTTCTTAAAACTCCCTAATATGGCAAAATGTCTTGTGTAGATGTCAGTACTGTGTAGCGTAAGGTCATTTGAACGTCATTGTAAGGTCATTCGTGGTCATTTGACACTTACCCTCTGTTGCACCAACGACACTCAACGCAGAACCGAGTTCGCAGAGCTAGTTGAGCACGGTTCCAGTTTTCGAGCGTTGCACCAAACGCGCTCAACACTAGTGCCGCCCTCAAACTCATGTCAAACCTCAGTCCACTCAACGGAACTGTCCTCGTCGGCGGCTCAAGGCACCGAGCCGAGGTCATGCCGTCAGCCTTTTCGTCGAGTATTTATTGAAATAAGTTGTACGGAGACGGCAATGAATGGTTTTCAGTCATTACTACGAGTAAGAATAGTGTCGACGGTTCTTCTGCGGATACAGTTGCATCTGATACGAAGGATGGGTGTACAATCGGATTTTCAAGATCTCGTAACGGTTTGGTGTAAGCGGCAATCTTGACTGCTGTGAGGCATCTGTGTGTGCGCGCCAAAGTTTTGGTAATACAGAATGTGTGCTGGCTTAAGCACAGCAAAATAATGCCGCAGAGTGGGGTACGATTAAAAATTATGTGAAGGCACAAGTGCGGAGCATTCAACTATCTGATTTCTGCGTCATTCTTCGTTCGCTTCGTTCGTGTTTACCCAAGTCGATGGAAGCAGCCTTACTTCGTAATTTTTTATTATCACCCGTGACTCTGCATTACGTACTCTTTCGAAAGTTGTGTTTTATGTGGTGCCGTTCCCCTTGCCTGTGAAAACGTTTAGCTGCACAAGTGCAGATCATTCCGGTAAGTTCCGCCGTGTTGTGTCGTTGCAGTGCAATCATAACTTCTTATTACCGTGCGTACAAGCATTCATCATTTATTGAGCTGCAGTTGGCATCGCTGCTTTCTTTTCTGTACCGCATATCCATCTGGCTGCCGTTTGATATACTTTCACTACACGGTAAAATATAACAGACGTCGTCTGCTAAGCGAGGCGTGAATTGGTCATGTGACCTTAAAAAGCCAACAGCATGCGACTCTCACCGCAGTCGAACAAATATCCCTAAATTCCCTAGCCTGAACTTCGTTTTGCAAAGTGAGGGACTTATGTGAGCTTCAGGTTTGGTGCAACGCACGGTTGAGGGCTTCCCTCTCGCTGAACGTGTCTTGAGGGTACTCAAGCGCTAAGCCGGTCTTGCGGGAGCGGTGCCTTAAGCCGAGATTGGTGCAGCAGGCGGTTAGGGCAACAGTGAAAACTCGGAAGGCCCAGATGCAACGATGTCATCATTGGTGCCCCACAGCTTACTGCGTCCACTACAAATTCTTATCAGAAGTAGGTGGTAGAGCACCCGATGTTCCGTCACATGGTACAGCAGGACACACTACAGAACCAAGGACGGTAAATTAATAAATCTCTTTCAGTGTTCATATATAGCGGGCAACAAAGTTTAGAGCTAGCGGTGTTCATGGTTTCCTGATGTCTTTTCTTTTTGACAAGTTGATAAGCTATGTTATCTATCAATATGTGAGATTTCAACCTTGCTCGACGACACAGGGTGCTGTTTCGCGGAACTGCCAGTTCTCCGAACAAGTCACAAAATTATTTTCACGGGGGAACAAGCCTGCTACACAGAGTGGATACTTTTAATCCCCAATGACTGCCACCTGCATTCTCCTCTTCGTCCCACGCATCATGTAGAAGCGGACGTGCGACATATCCTCCTCGATTGCCATCGGGACGGAGGACACCAGTCCAGTCGCCGGAGCCGTCTCGCCCATCTGGGCTACCCAGAGCTTTCCGTCTCAGTACAACTTGGCCCTACTGAGCACGCTGAGGTCACAACTGCGCTGCTATACCGTTCCTTCGGTACGCTGGACTTTTGGGCATTTCGTCATGTCTCCCTGCAGTGCCTGCCTGAACAGCGACTAGTGCAGGAGAAGTATTTTTTAAGGAATAGCAAGCCTATTGTATGGCTAACCTTTCCCTTTTTTGCCATTAAACATATACCCCCACCAAATGAAAAGTTTGCTGCCTGCCTTAATTAACTCAGATGCTGCGGCATTCTGCAGTCCCTTAAAGCGACTATCGCATTCGGAAAAGTGTGTATGAGACCGATACGGTAATGTGCGTCGCCGCTTCACAGTCAACTTGGCCAGTTTCTCTTCCGAAAACAGCTTACATATTAAATAAACGAGTTTTAAAGATTCGCATTCCCTCTGCAGCTTAGAAAGCCCCAGCGATAGTAACACCACTATGACGTCAGTAGGGCTCAGGCATGGAAGCGCAGGAGGTTGTCTCCGAGGTCGTGTTCTTCGCGTTCGCGCCACAATACACGAAGTGAAAAGCCCTCGGTCAAAAATGACTGTAGTCTTTGCCTCACTGCCAAATGCGTATCAAATGCGATAGCATTACTAGCATTAGAGCAGAAGAAGGATGACGGCTCCATTTCGGATGCGAAAGAGCACACTTTCGGGAGTTTTAGCAGATCGGCAGCGCTCTATACGCAAACGATATGATAAAGGAAGCTGTCTAATCAAACATCAATAACGTGATGTAAGCCACCTCAAAGGAATCAGGCGATTGACTTGTCATGCTTTCCGAAGCGTTATCGGTAAGGCCTTCCGATCTCCTAAACCTCGCTATTTATTCGTGAGGCCATCACCGTGCACGATCGCTCGGGCGATTTATCTTCGTTTGGTGGTCTCCAGTTGTAGAGATGCAGAAAATGGGTTTGTGAATATTTTTCTTCTGTGTTAGCGAAGCAACTGTGACTATGAGCGGCATACAGATGTGGACATATGGAGAGAGGACAGCAGGAGAGAGTGGGGGACAGTGGGTTAGTATGCGCCCTGAGCCGGCTTCAAGGAGAACTGAGCCAGGGAATCCAGGGAAAACCTCAGACAGCACAGCCCGTGGTATGATTCGAACCCACCACCTCCCAATCTTCAGCACAACCCTGGCTACGCCTTAACCCGCTCGGCCATGCCGCTGGTATTTGTGAATACTGTACTAGGAGATCTAGTCCATGGGCGCATTAAGTAGGCTCCCAAGCGCCATTTCCCGGGTTCTTAGGGGAACATACCCTTGTTGTCTCTACTTAACGGTGTGTGTGAGGCTCTACTGAAGCCCCGCACGCGCGCCACTGCTCGAGTTTCCTTCTGCTTTTTATTCCATGTTAGCGGAGCGAAGCAGCTGTGGCTATGAGCTGCGTACAGACGTGGAAAGATGGAGAGAGGACAGCAGGAAGGAGTGGGGGACAGAGGGGTTAGTACGCGTCCTGGGCTGACTTCAAGGGGAACTGTGCCGACATTCGTCGGGAAAGTCTGCCGGAAAACGCAGGGAAAACCCCACACAGCACAGCCGGTGCGGGGATTCGAACCCGCGTCACCTCCCAGTCTCGGCGTGGAAAGCGGCCACCCTAACCACTATGCCACGGGAGCTGGTAGTTTCCTTCTGACGTCTGCGCTCTGTAAAACAAGCAGCCCACCAATCGCCAAACGCGAGCTCTGGCTGCGTTCCAATACCCCGGTTAGTCGACTACCTAGCGATCTAACCAGAAATGCTGCCATGTCAAGTCTCGTTCCAAATCTCGCCAAGTCCGCTATTCAGTCGTCTACCGCCTAGTGCGCATCCATGCAGTCTAGCTATACGCCTGACCATCTGACAGCCGGGCTGGAGACGCGCGTTGACGGTACCAACGTGCCCGCTGTTTCTGCTGGCTCTAAATGTAAAGTTGCACATAGTGGTATTAGTGGTATGTTTTTTAAAACTGCGTAGAGAGTTGCAACACATGTTTAGTTGTGAAGGTGACAGTTTATGCACGTCCTACAAACTTAGCGCATTAGAGTCCTGCTGCGCTTGCGCTGTACGCATTCCTTGCGTGAGCAACGAGATGGCGCCACAAGCGCCTCGGCTAGGCAAGCCTGTTCCAATAGTGACAAGCAAAGGGGTCTACTCAGATGCCTAGTCAGGCGGCTTCGCGGGCGCGAGGTATTGGAACGCAGCCTCTATTTCCAAACGACACATACACCCGAAAATGCGTCACGGGCCGGAAGTCGTACCGCTTTACCCAGGCATGAGACAAGGGGCGCGCAGAGTGCATCCGGGAACGCACACCGGAAGTTGCTTTAGTACCACTGATCTCGATTGTAAAAGGCTGGATCGCGGATAGGGAGCGCGAGCGTGAAGAAACCGGCCGCCATCTTACTGTACCCACAACAGTCGGCGCAGCGATCATGGCACCTACTTGTAATTACGGTTGTACCATCCGTACTGGCAAGGATACAGGGCCTAAATTTCTACAGGTGAGTCATTCTTTATCAATGAATAAATAGGCGTCCATTCTGTATATTTAGTTGACAATTATGAAGTGTTTTCTTTTTTTTTTTTTTTGCCCAAAACGAGCACTGGATGCAGGTTGTTTGATCGCTCTTCCGAGGTTCAATCGAACACACTTGGATTTTACCCGGCGGCAAATACATTTTGAGTGCATAATATGCTTGAGAGAACGTGTTACACTACACTGGTAGTGTTGTCATCAATATATGTGCGAACACTCGAGCGCTTTTCTGCATGCATTGCTAGCATGGTACACGGTGCTCTCTACGGAAGCAAGTGCACATTCATTTCTTTGAATTAGCTTCGCGCACAAGTTCGGTATTACGTCATAACGAGACCAAGATTGTCACCCTTTTTCATGTATTGGTATTGTTTTGTGCATTGGTTTGATTTGTATCAAAGAATCCTGCGTAACTGTGGTGTGGCGCGACTTGAATACCGCCTTTGTGTCTTAGCTATATCGTCAGCTTGTTGCGATAATAATAATTTGTAGCGTGCCGTGCTATTTGTAGCAGTTTTTAAGGCAAAAGTGGTCTCTCAATACAGATTTCCTCATGGGGCTACCCAGAGGATCGTCTATAAAGTGTGATGCGACTGAGTATACTGGTAAGTATCATGTTCCTCATCCACGGGTTTCTACTTTACAGGAAGGAACCACCTCAGTGCACGCACTGTGGTTAGCCTCTCTCAATTTTGCACATTTTCTTACATGTACACGTCAGAAACACACCTTATACAACTTAGGCTCCTTCACCCAGCAATATAATAATTATAATCCTTTTTAGAAGAGTTACTCATATTCTTTTTAGAATAGTTTTTAATCTTTTCAATTTTTAGAAGATACAGGGATTGTAAACCCTGTTTTGAACTGATGTTTTAACATTTGTCCAATGCATTTGTTAAACAACATATTCATTTTTAACTAGTTGCATCCAAACCAATGTTCTGATGTATTATGACCTTTGTTGTCGATGCACCATAAAAATTGGAATAATCATCATCAATACAGGTTACTTCACAGCTGCCTCGACATACTCAAGAAATGGGTGCAGAACCTGCGTAGTGCCCACAAACTTTGATTACCACAGCACCTCCAGAAAGTAAAGGTATATGTGTCACATGGGATTTTCAGATGTATTCACAGTATGTAATACCTTGTATTAACTGTTTCAGATATAAGCCGCTTCTACAGTACACTCTCAGAAATTCAAACTTGTCAGGGAACTGTGATAATTGTTTCAGTAAATAGGCATGCACATATATGCTATGAGAAGAAAATTATTTGCTGAGAATGCACTTCTCTGGCTACTGGTGTTGTTTACATCTACTGTTGATCACATTAAATTTAAAATTCAGCATATATGAGAAAATATCAGGAGGGAAGTTGCTATTCATTGCTCATTCCAACCTAAAATTGAGTGCTACAAATTTAGAGAGTGTACCTGTCCAATGTAATTCCTAAAATATATATTGTGATTGTAGCAAGGTCACAAAACAATAAATGTAGTCTTTTGCGACCTCCCTGCACGTTCATTGTTTCGTGAAACGCATAAGTGCAAGAAATAAATGTTGAACTTGAATAAACTTGATGTTGTATGAACTTGATATAAAATGTTGAATAATATAATGAATGATATAAAATGTTGAATAAACTTGAACTTGTGTATTCTCTTTTACTCATCATCAGTGATCTTCTTTACAAAAGCATATCCTGTTAGACTTTTTTGTTTACGTTTCACAGACGGGGTACACGAGGGCCAAAATGACAAAATCAAAACTGTTTCAAGCTCCAAATCGTCCTGTTGCAATTTGCAGACCATACGTGTGTAGTGCAAGAGGGCCCTTGCACATCAAAATGTAAGATGGGAGTCACAGTTAATGCAAAGTGGTTGCTATGAGGGGCTTCGATGCTGAACAAAATTGTGCAAACTGCGAAAGGTGCCATAGAAGATCTTCAGAAAGTGTGTCTGGTCTCACAACGGTGCTGCGACGCTCCCTGTTAGATGACGATGATACTGATTGGAGTTTCAGATGTGCAGCTGCATTTTTTGGAACGCGCTCCACATAACAAGTGTGACAAAGTCAGCACTGGATAGCAGGCCCTCGTCCCTAAGCAGCTTTGCTCACGCTGCAGTTGTATTCAGCAAAATCATGTGAGTACTCGAGAAGGACATTCAGTTTGGCACAACCGCGCCTGCAAATAATCAGAACAAATGAAGGAAGAAACAAACAAACATAGAAGGGCTGTACTTGAACAAGAGATTGAAAAAGTCCTGTGTCTCAAGGAGGTGTTACCGCTTTCTAAGTAGCTTAATTGATTAAGCTTACATCACTACCTGATTAACTGTCCTAACGAGTGTGATCTAATTGCGTGAAGTAATTATTTTGGCTGCTTCGGTGTGTCCATATTTGCGAGGCAAAGGACCACTGTCGTTCACTAAAAGACATTCTGCTGCGATGCTTGATATAAATCATACTAAACCCATACACGGCTAAAACAACGGCTGATTCTACAGAACGATCTCTTTCTGCCATGCGAGTATATATCTTTTCCCGGACCGTTCTTTATGGAACAATTTTTGTCCAGAACGCAGCAAGGGATATTACATACATGATTGTTGTTAACCTCACACAGTTTATTATTGAAATATTGGCTGGGAAACGTGCTGTATTACAATCCCCAGCGCTGCACTGCACTGACGGTCTAGTTTCGGAATGCAAAACATAACGTAATTAAGAATCGAACGGCAGGATACCTGTGAAACACTGTTGGGATACATCAGTATACTGGCACCTTACAAAATTGTGTGATGACAAATTACGATCAACGCCTGCAGCGCAATAAATACTCACAATCTCCGTTGCCTCCCATCGTTTTCTATGGGCACACACTGCGCTTTAGGGCCTCCCAACATGGCGGCCGGAATGCACGCCTCTCCCCCACGTGCCCCTCTCCCATGCGCGATCCAGCCATAGAGATCAGTGTTTAGTACTGTTAAGTGATCCCGGGAAAGAGGGAAGTTCCCTGAGCACCAACTTAACGTGCCCCATGTGTTCACATCTGGTCGACTGGATGAGCTACTAACCCCCACATTTGCGACGCTCCCGTATGCGTAATATGCTATGTGTTTTGTGATGTGTGTGCGTGTGTGTCTCATCTTTTTCATCGCCATCTCATGCATCTATTAACCACATGGACTGAGGTATGGTATCGCAATTGTTGCGGTGAAACACCTCATCACATCGTCATTCATGTAGTTGTTGTTGTAGTCCATGCAGCACACACTATAAAGCTTGGTTCACACTACGGCGTTTCATTGCGTGCAGACACATGCGTGCCTATACGTACGACGTTAGAAATCCGTTCGCATACATGTGGGCACCGCAAGTGTCAGCCAATGCGCGCCTTTCACGAAGCGTTAGGGCGGAAAGTTTCAAGTTTGAGTTCGGCGTAACGCAAACTGCAGTTACTTTTGGTGTTACTAAAGTGTTAAAGTGTAATCAATCGTGCAACTGTCTGTCTTGCAACCTCCATGCACTCCATGTTTGCTGCGGCCATGTTGAAATTCATCTCAAACAGAGGAGCAGAAGCGCTTCAGCACGAAAGCGCAGGAGGTGGTGATTTGTTTCCACTTGCGGGTGAATGCGTGCGTCGGAGAGAGTTCAGCTCGGGATAACTCATTCGTTCTGCTTCGGAATGTCTCGCACGCGTCTGCTGCCACTGTAACTAACGTTCGCCCGCGTCCGCACACAATGAAACGCAGTAGTGTGAGCCATGCTTAACACTTCTCGTGAACACACTGTATATCGTTGTGCCGTTTCGGCACATTAACATCACCTACAATGTCCAAATAGAACGTCTCCTATGCGGCTCGGAGCCCACGCTGCGTTTCTGCGCGCCGACGCTTATGTTCGAGTTCGGCCAGTGCGCGTTTCGCGGTTCGGTTCGGCAGTACGAGCAGGCGGGTAACAAGTAGTTATACGGAAGTATTTAGAGGTTTAGTATGGTTTAGTATTTTTGCAGCGTCACGCGTATTTCGGCCTCTCCTTCGGCAGCAACTGTAGTGCGCTTTGCCGCACGCCGTTTCCTGGCATTCTCGGCGGGGTGTAAGAGAAAAGGTCCCCAGAAAAAACGCCTCCGGAGAAAACGTCCCCAGCAAAAATGTCCCGGGAGAAAAGGTCCCCTCAAAAATGCGCCCCACAAGGATTGCTTCTTGCCTGCTCTTTTATTGGTTTGCGCTTGTAGGCAACACAGTTTTTAATACCGCGTACACAGTGAATTCACTGATGTGCGGATAACTGTACACTAAAAGCTCCTGAAATATGCATGCAACTCTGAACTGAAATCTCTAAATATATTTTATATATATACAGATATCTATGAATAAGATATCTATGAATAAGATAAATAAGATATATCCGTATCAAGTATCATATCTATAAAGATATCGCATCGTACTTGCAATGAAAGCACGGCACTCGATACAGTATACAGAGTCTCACGTCCTCGTACTATGGCCATAATGCTCAGGAATCGTTCCGTCCCCACGTCAATCCTATGCGTATTATAATGGTTAAAACGGCAGTTTGTTTATACTAGAATTACCAAGACTATTATTACAAACACAGGAAGATGTATATTCAGCCTTCGATAACATGACCTGCTCATATGTTTCGGATGACGTATGGCAAAGCAGGTCCACTAATTTCAGGATGACTCATGATGCTCTTTGTGGCAATGACCAACACACCTGACAGGGCAGTGTCCTTGGTTACCTGGCCGTTGGGATCTGGTTCAGCGGATAGAGCTAACAGCCAGAAGCCAACAAGCGATATGTCCGATCCGACAGATAACGCTGAAATAAACAGTTTAAAAACAAGACCTCGATTAATTCAAAGCTAAAAATGCACTTTTATTAAAGTCTGAATCATGAAGGTATGCATGGTGTCGAGTTCCTGGGTGCCGAAGTAGTCGTCGCAACAATACATTTCCCTCTTTCTATGCTCGGTAGCTGAAAGTTCCCCAAGCTGCTCTTTCTCTGTCTCTCTCTTTTTTCGTCTTCAACTACTTGCTACATCTCTACCGAACAATTCTAATCAGACCCATCGGTTTGGATCAGAATCGCGTTTTAAGCGTTCAAGTACTAGACTATGTCAACAATACAAAAATGTCGTGAAAATTCGCGCTCTAATACTCACTGATTCCAGTTACGAGCGATAAAGTATAACTCGATGGGAGGGACTCCTGTGGGAAACTTTTCTCCGGTTCCCTTCTCGGCGGCACGTCGCTTACGTTCATTTTCATTAGCGAACGCGTCCGCATCTCCCGCAGCCGTGGCGGCAAATCTGCGAGCTCCGCCCCAATGCTCCGCGGCACGTCGTTTACACTGTAACTCCGTGGTGTCGGACGACATTACATGAGACACACTGTGTATACACTAGAAGGATTCAGCAGGTCGTAAGCGCTCTACGAAAACAGTACAATAAACGAACAGATGAAAGAGGTTTCTGTTGTGCTTATCTGTTTCTGTGTTCCTGCCTCAGAACGGTTACTTACCAAGAATAAAGCAAGCTGTCAAGCCAAAGATCCACAACGTGATGTCACCCACTTCAAAGTAATCAGGTGTTTGGCTTATCGTTTTTTTTTTTTAGGAACCGTTATCGTAAAGACGTTCCAATCAGTTAAATCTTCGCCCGCCGAAACGTTTCTTATCAGCCGAGGCGCGCAATAAAGGAACAAACGATAGGGAGATAGAGCATCGTGAGAATGAAAGGGCCCCTCCCCACTGACGCTTAACTCACCGAGGCCCAAAACTGCCTTAAAGAAATGCTATCGCACTTAATACGATAGCTTTCGCTTACCAGTGTGAGTTCTGACGCGACCATGTTGCGTGGAACACGGTGTGACGCTCCTGGCTGTATGAACACATCCGACGCTAACCAGAAACAACATTCCACAAGCCGACATCGACCGCGACGGATACGACAGTCCCATTAACACTACCAAGTTGCACGAGACTCTTGCAAGCTGGTTTTGCGCTCATTTATTTGAACAGTCTCTTAAGCCAGCGTGTGTTCTTCAGCTCACTATGTAGCGGCGCTTTTTCCGCTAAAGCTGTCACATTAAATTTATTCCGTTTTCAATAGGTAAATATTTCTCGAATTTAAATTAATTGTACGTACTGAAATGTTTCGTTGTTATACTTCAGACTCGCATTAACTAGGGCCTGAGAGGGTTCACTTGGGACCTCACTTTGCCGACTGTGCCTCTTGTAGATAGGTACATCTTGTAGGTACTTGTCGATCTGTTTGCTTACTGTGACACCGCGCAGCAACGAGGGGCTTTGAAGTCAGTCCGCAGCCGTCGAGCCTCCTTTGTGCTCAAGTACAGCGGGGAACAGTCAAAGGAAAGTAAACAACTAAGCCACTCTTCTAGTTTGGATTTCCCAATGACGTATCAGTGTGTTCGCTGATAAAACACAGTTAACAAACCCGTATAAGGGTAGGGGAGCTTGTTTTAAGGCTTTTGCCCCATCTGGAATCCGCGGACGGATTGCAAAAAAAAAATAAATAAATAAAGAGAGAGAGAAAAAGAGAACAGGGCAGCTTCTTATTACAGGACGAAGTAAGAACTTGAAACTGAAATATCAAGCACAAACTAGTGTAGCTATCGTAGTGACTGACGTACTTGAGTAACTGTTATTATTTTGTACCTCACATAGAAGCTTACATGTAATAACACTGAACACACACCTTCCCCGAGTCTAGATCGAGTGGAGATCGGGCAAATCCTGTGAAAATTGCCTGTCGCCAAAACTGCAAGTTTAGCAGCAGTGAAAGACAGGCAGGTTGAAAAAGAAAAAAAAAAAAAAACTGTTTCGATGCTATGCAAAATGGTCTCATTCAAAGGCTCCCAGCGGCTCTTTATTGATGTCTACTATGAAAGATAGTGAGCCCTATAGCCGTAACCCAGTTGAGCTTCCAGTTTGATGATTGCAATGTTGGAAAGCAATTCTCAAAGCAATTTTCTTTTCGTGCGCTCTATCATTTTCACCAAATAGTCTCTATCGCTCCTACTGAACGGTTACGTTTCTCCTCCAAAGATACCGCCCTCTAACGGAGCGTCGTCCACATCAAGGCCCTTTTTCAACAACCTGCAAAGTCTCTTAGGAAGTAAGACGTTGAATATCGTCGAGATTTACGGGCGCTAAATGACCGCGGGGCGACGGAGCAAGTCGCCTTTTCCGCCCAGACTGCTCCAATCAACTCTACTACACTGTTACTCGTCCAGGCAAGCTATTTTCCGGTCAAGTGTATTCGGCGGCAGCTCCCTCTAGTTCAAGGCGGCAATACCCTGACGGTGCCCTGTTGCTTGCGGGTAGCGCCATAAAAACCTCGTACGGCTGGTCATAAACGTCATGGCCAAGCGAGGTCGTAAAAAGGCTCTAATGTATTTACACTGGGGTTGATGCGCTTCCAATTTGGACTGGGCAAAGAGAGGCTTGTGCGTCGATACCGTCTTTACCCCGGCATTAAAGTCCTTTTAGTGGCTTAATTGAGCTGCATGTTTACCGTCTAGAAGGAACTCCTCGTATATCTCTGTCACCCGACGAGGTTTTCAATGTCACTTTGGGTAAGCGCCCGTTTATCATGAAAAAGACGTTTGGTGGTGTTTACGACACGGATATATCTACTGTAAACAGGGCAGGATGTGTTGAAAGAAATATGCGTTCAAGGGATCTGCCTGAAGTTTTGGTCTGATCTCAGATGCTTTCCAATTTCTGTCGCACTCTCAATACTGTGGGGCTTTGGATGTAAACTCGAATACTTTTAACACGTTGTCTGTATCACACTTCAATCTTAGTTTTTGTGCGAAACAGTGACATGTAACGTACCTCAATGATGCACACTTCAAGTATTACGTACCTGGCACCATTGGTCCTCTATGTACAATATAAAGCACCATGCCTTATATCTGCCAGGGTGAAGTAAATTGTAGCTTTGGGGGTATCCCGAAATGCCACCGTTTAAAATCCCATATGTTCAACATCCCGACTAGCTTAACGTCTAGCGGAACTAGCTTAGCGTTGCGTGCGTGGCCAGCTGTGGGGAGCCCCCAACCGCGTGGTGAACTGTCAAACAAAAAACCTAAAGTAAAGTAACCTAACCTAACCTAACCTAACCTAACCTAACCTAACCTAATTCTAACCATTTCTGCTGCTCTGATGTGGCCGTCCTGGCAAGCCTAACGGTCGCACAAAAACCTGGCTTTTCTTCACGACAATGACTTCTACCGACGTCACACACACACAATACTGCGAGGTTTGTCAGTAATCTGTATTATTCAGCACTATCATTCCGCCATTCTTTGATACTGAAGCTTTAATTTTAAAATCTCGGATTTTGAACATCTGGGATTTTAAACGGTAGATTCTTAACGCTGTGGGCATCCCCGGAGGTTTAGGCGACATTGGTTCACGTTACTCTGTTTGGAGGCGACAAAGTGTAAAATCGAAAGGCAGCGCTCTAGTGATTCGTCGCGAGATCGAAGTATCGCCACCATGCGGCTGATCCACGAACTGCCCTTTGCGTGCATGCGCGGCTTCAGCCCTGCATGAGTGGTCCGTGGAAGGCTGTGTTTCTCAACATGCAGTTTTTGAAATACTTTGAAAATGAGTGGAAGTAACTAAATGAAGCACTTTTTCAACCAGTCAATTTCCTTGCACCAGACTGCTTAGCAGCGAAGAAAACTACAGAACGTGCACTTGTATGTAGATTCTACTCCACTGCGGTTTTGTGCGTCAAGCAAAATGTACCGAGACCCGGGTTAATGTTGTAAATGGATTTTTTAATCATAAGTAGAACTATGTCGCAGTCATTTGTTCAGAGGTAGTGTAAAGGACCATGCGCTTCCTGAGCAGCCCTCTCCACGAACCGCTTTGCTTTTCCATTGCTTTCTTGCTATCGCGATATGTATGTCCTTGCCTCGCAATATGTTTCCCAACGTAGTTGAATTTCCTGATCATGCACAACACGCCACAGTTCACCCAGCGTGTCGGCCGTATTTTTTTTTTCAACATTACGTTTTCCTATATTGTACGTATTGATACTTATGATTCATTTGGAACTCACGCCACGTTAACAGTCCGAAGGCAGCTTTGCACGATGAGGCCACATTACGCGGCACTACACACATCCTTAACGAACGATATTTCGACTAGAATGCGGCTGCATATAGTGTTCCTGACAGGGAAATGTGGCTCTATTCCGCATACGAAGCGTTGTATTCTAAGAATATTTAGTAAACCATTACTACGTTGGGTGAGATGCACAGTAATTTACTATGACAGTTAAGTGGCGCGACGCTCTCCCGCCTCTACGAGATACTCGATATATTTTTCAAATCGTGCAGCGCATCGAGGGATGATTCTATATACTTGTGAATTGTGTCTTCGCAACAGACTGCAGTTATTTCTTATGGTTACCGAGGCTCTATTTTCCAATGGAGCCATAGAAACTTTTCCACAGCGCTCAGATATATATTTTTTTTTGTCTCATTAAGTACTAGCCAAATCTATAAGTTACGCGTGCAACGTTCCCCTCTCACTCAGGTGTTTTTCCGTGGGATTTCTCTCAACGCAAATGTCCGAACAGTTCGCTGTGAAGTCATTCGAGAAGGCACGATTCACTGTGCAATAAAACTCCACCAATCAAAACATAAACCGTCATATTTGGTCATAAGCTACCTGTTGTTTTGATGGTCCTCCACCTTACTGTTGTACTCGTGGCAGCTTGACTATCGCCATCGCTTGTAAACATGTGGATCTGCGTGTGGAGGTGCAAAAATTTTCGCTACATTTTGAATGGCTCTGAAAACAGACTTTTGTTTAAGGGAATTTATTGAACGTCAACACTATTACACTATTACGCTGCACACGTTTACTCTCAGTTTTCAGAAAGATTGGACCATGTCGAAAAAGAAAACCAAAAACACGAACACGCATGTTGCCATCGAGCAGATTTATTCTTATGAGAAGGGCAACGGTTCCTGGAGCTTGATGAATCTCTCTGAATCTGGAGGCAAAATCAGCTGCTGAGTGCTGCCCCACTGCTGTTGCCTCTTTCGATTTACTCGAGCACGTATACGAGTACTTGGCAGCCTCCACGCAGACACGCAAGATTATGAACGACCTCACCACAACAGTTTCCGGCGACTACTCAGAGAAGCAGCCCGTTCCGAAACCAGGGGAAAGTAGCGAAAAGAGTTACCGCGCGGCACACGATTATCCTGTAGAGCGGATGCTGTGGGTGCCTTAGTCAGGGGCTACTGTGTTTTCCTAAAAGCGCTGGAAGTCGTTGCTAGTGATCGAGAAATGGCTTAAAGTCGGCGGTGTCAGTGACACATTGTAAATACTTAAAACTGGAATTTATGCTGCGTTTTGGGACGATAGTTTAGAAAGAGTGGACTAGACTAGCAAAACGCCACAAAGTGCGGGAGAGATCTGAACAGCGGAATTCCCTTATTGATATCAGTGAAAAGCTTTATTGCCGCAAAGCGTGAAGCATTCGATCACTACGTGGTTGTGGAAAATGCAACTAGAACGAGGAAATTTACGGCAGTAAGAAAGCGCAATCGACGATCCAGTGTACGGCTGACGCCACTAGGCTAAAGAAGGTGTTCGCACGTGTTGTATCGCGACCCTTTTCCGTCGTTTAGTATGGACATTTTCAAAAGGAGGCCACGACCCAGACGCTTGTCAGAACACCAGGTGCCTCGTAAGGATTTACGAAAGACCTGCGACATTTGAGAGTATTTGCAGACTGCTCGCCGCTTGCCGAAGTACGCATACATTATCTCCAAGCGTCGTCCTGCGTAAAGTCCAGTTTGCGAAGGTTCGCGATGCTCACAAAGAAAATGCACAACACATGTAAGTGTCATTCAAAACTTACGATGGCGATCGTTCGCTGCTTTGCACTGAGCCGATGAAGAGGAAAAATCGCAGTCCAGCAACTGCAGAGAAATTAACTAGTATGAAAAGGTTGTGTGCAGAGCCTGCACTTCATCAGGCAAAATCTACGCAATCTGTACATAACTCTGTCCACTCATCCACACGCAAATAATGAGTGATTGGAGTAGATGTACACGTAAGGTGTGTCAGCCTAGTGTGACAACATGTTGCACGTGCCGCACGGTACGAGAGCGGATAATTTCGCTCAAGTGGGGGTTCTTTTCACGTGTGCCGGAAATCCCCGACGCACGGTGCTGGAAGCAATGTTTACCTCCCCCCGCATTGCTACCGTCTTCGGCCAGGATTGAACCCGCGATCTTGAGCTCAGCAAACCAACACGTGAGCTACCGAGGCTGAGATATCGAGGCCGGTACACACTCAAACGCTGCCGGACTATGGACCGCTGACCATGGCCCAATCGAACCGTCGAAAGTGTCCAGTGCTGGTAGGGCGTCGTTCGAGTTATTGACTCCTACAGACAACGAACTTTGGCCTCTTTTATTTCCTTATACATAACGAAATATGCAGGGTACTTCATGAAACGTGCCAGAATACACATATTTAAAAATTTATATTTTGAAATGGGATCAACGGAGTTTATCTTGGGCGAACTTTTGCCATGGCATGCGAGTACCTTGATAGATTTTCAATCGTGAGAAATTGAATTTTCTGAATTTAACTCTGAAATTAGCCAAGTTTCCTTCATGGTAATAGCTGAAAATAAAATTTAAAAAATAAAAAAATTAAGCCCTCGTTCCGGGAGGCGCAAACTGTCGGCCATGCTCAGTTCCCCGCCACGTTAATAGTGAGTATGAATAGATCGTCGATGACGTGGCTTCCGAATACAAAGGGCACTTTAAAGTGCCACTCCGGACTCGGAAAACAGCGTTTATTTTATTTAGTCCATGAAAAGAAGGTGACTCAAGGATTCTATACCCGAAATTTCAATCCTGTTTACGAACGCTGTGCATTTCTGTCAATTTATGAAGATATGCGGAGCCTCAACAAGTTTCGATGACGCGAGGAGCGCGTTACGTGATCATAAGCCCACAAATTGCAATGATGTCACATTCTGGAGAGGACACTCATCTCCTAGAAACGACGCCGGCGTCCGGGGAGGGTCAAGTGGTGGAGAAGTCACGTGACGCTGATTGAAAGAGGGGCAAATAGAAGAGATGTCTTGTCCCTCCTTTGTGTGTTCTCGAAGGTCAGAGCGGTCGGAAGGTATGTCACGTGTGGCTCCGCAAACGGAGTGCAAAAGGTGAGCCCCCGGAAGACGCGAAGGGCAACAACGTTGCCAGATGAGAGCCGGGCGCTGCGTCGGAGCCTGACATGACGTCACAGTTCTCGATAATAAAAATTAATTTTCTCTAGCTTTCCCGTCACGTAGAGCCAAAATATTTTGCAGGAATGTAAAGTGAGACAACACGATTTCAGTAACATAACTTTGGTAGGATTCTGAAAACACGAGATTTAGACCGTAGTTGACGCTTTTATGGTTCGCTGCCTTCGCGCCATTCGTCGTCGGAAAGACTGTGGGACAAACCGCTTCAAGACACTGAAGATCAGGGATATTCCCAGGATTTTCGTCTCGGAGGGTGGCACTCATATTTGCAGCGTTTCTGACATTTTTGGCTTTTCTGGCAGACAGTTTGGAGGGGTGCTGCAGTGGCACTTTAAGTGGAAGCTACGGAGCGCGAGTGTTCGGCACTCCTACCGTTAAGTGGTTACGCTCGTACTCTGAGTGTCGTACGGGAGCGCGCTCTTCACGCTCCAGCTTTTGGAGGGCGCACGGAAAAGGGGTAGCGTGCTCCGTCACGTGACCCCTTCCCTCATCTCCACAAGGCGAAGAAAGACAATTGAGGACGTGGGGCGGCAGCAGAGCAGAGAGAGTCGAAAAAATAGAAAGCGAGAAACACCAGCAGAGCGAGCATGTTCAGGCGTCCAAGTGACGTTTAATAGCTGCTCCAGGGGCACGAAACTCGGAGCGCCAGAAAAGGAGTAAGAAAGCAGCTACTTAACGCCGGAGGTCGAAACCGGACCTGAACCGTAACCGAAAACCGCAAAAAACCCTTTTTGCGGAAACCGAAGCCGAACCGTAAAAATGTTTTCTCTCCCTTTGAACGATCCGGAACTGGACCGAAAAAATATGATACTGTAACCGGTTCGCCAGACGTATAAACTCCTATACCTTCCCACTCGACTGCCGCGCACCAGCTCCCTGCATCGCTCGGAATCTTGCCGAATTCATAGAGCGGATATAACAAATTGATAAACCAAGAACTGATGAGTCCATGCACCTGCTACAGCCTTACCTCCGAAAGGTTAGCGCATCCCTGTACGTTTTTGTGACTCGAGGTGTAAAAAAAAAATGTGCTGCACGACAGCTACACTTTCCATTGTTGCCCCGGCTGCTTCCTTTCATTCAGCTTCGCAGTGTGAAGGCGACGTAAATTTTAATAATTCAAATCCACAAGCAACGCGGACAAGTGACCATGGGAAAGAGGTTTGCGTGTGGTCCAAAGCATGGTCCAGAGCTTCGAGCTCTGGCGCTAGCTAGCCAAGCTAGCCAAGAAACGCGGCCGCTGTGTACATGGTGAGGTCAACGGGCACTGCGGTAGCTCCTCGTGTTTTTTCCAGCTTCTCTGAGCATTCTAAGTACCAACACATGAGTTCAGTTACATCAAAAGTAGTGACTGGTAGTGACGCAGTAGTAGCGAGGTCATGTCTTTGTGTTTGAGAAGGTATGTACTGTTCTTCGAAGCGGCGAAACGAGCAGCGCACATACCGCCTGATTCAAGGCGATGTACTTACTGAGGACAACGTGCAGTAAACGTATGCTTGTTGCATCATTTCGCACAAAAAGTGTGAGCGTTCACTGCTGTCAAACGTGGAAACGTCGCAAAAATAATAACCTTTCATCGAAATGAAGAATATCATTGCTGAAATGCTCGCTTCTGTGACACCGAACCGTCAGTGAGACGAGTTGGCACTCTTCGTCAGTTCCCGTTACTTCGGTTACGTTAATGCACTCTCATTATTAGTGGGCTGTCCTTCACCTGAGCACAGTATTCTTGTCTTTTTCAGTCACGTAATGGGGCGTGAAAGAACGAATCCCGTGCAGGAGTTCTTCGTGGATGCGGTAGACATTGGGCGCGTTAACTTAAAGGGGCCGTAAACAGGCCACCAAACATTTCTGAAATAATGATACCCCATGAAAGAACACAGCTCATAATACCCAAATATACATTTCGTTCGGCTCCTGCCAGCTCATTGACCCGTATAACTGCTTTCAAAGATGAGTAACCAGCGAGCCTCTCTCCACAACGCATACGTCACATGGCTACGTAGCGTTTTGCCGTCCAATCGGGGGGCCGAGCTGCGCACATGACGTTTCAAATTACCAGCCAATAAACATTCTTCGTTATCAGCTGCGAGTCGGAGCGCTCAGTTTGTTTGTGTGAAACGGCGTTTTGCGTTCCGCGGTTCCGAAATTCAACGTCATGACATCTTCAACATCTCCGGCTGGCGCAAACGTCAACAGCTGGCTTGCTATCACATGACGTGATTCGAACCCGTGTCCCTCCCAGTCACGACGTGACATGGCCAGCACGCTATCCACTGTACCACGCGAGCTGGTGACGCGATGCCGCGTGGCTCAAACCAAAGTACGGCAGCCCAGTTGTCGGAACCATTCGAAGATGACGAAGATGTTCCATAGCGCACCTACCTAAGATTCCGGAACTGTAGTCCCGGATATTCATTCGCGCTCGTGGTGTGCTGCGTGCTACTGCCCAGAAAACGTAGTGCGCGTATGATACCTAAATTAAACGCATTTCTTTCTCAGTTTGAGGCTGTAACTGTTTAGATTTTGAATAGAAGAGGATTCACGTTCATCTAGTCCAATTCCGCATTTGAAATAAAATCGTACGTGGAACACTCAATCGTAATTGGTGGGGAAAGCGCTACGTCAAAATGACGTAAAGTTAGAGCGCGGGGCGGAGCTAAAATGCGAAAGAGTGCAGTGAATATTTCATCCGTATGCAAGCGCCTTTTCTTTTTGAGCGTTAGTAATTGCAAGGGGTTTTCACGGCCTAAGTTCCAATAGTATAACACAAAGAAATGTGCACCTTTTGTACCTGTTTACGGCCCCTTTAACGCCCTATCACCAGATAAGATTCTGAGTCATGCACGCTGCCATTGGTTCCGGTAGGTACGGGAGCTTCACGTGACTTTACAGTGACGTTATCAACGATCTACTAACGCTCTCTAGTGCAACGAGCGGAGGAAAAACACACACACACACACAAACCGGTAACTCCATCTCTTTCTGCTTCCTCCGCGTTGTTGCTTCAGATAAGGTTGGCATTTGCAACCCATTGCATTGGCAACGGTTGCCAATGCAACGGGTTGCAAATGCCACGCGGTTCAGCAAGGTTCAAATTGAACCTTGCTGAATACATGCTGCCGTTTTTAAATATGTTTTAGAGTCACGTTAGGTGAAACACCCTGTATACCAGGGGTGCCGAAGTAGCGGCCCGCCTGGGGTTGCCATGCGGCCCGCGTGGCTCCTCAGCAAAAAATAAAACATTGGGCTCAAGCTTCATGGACGGTCGTGGCGTTATCATTAGGCTCTGTATACTCGTGCAGTTTGTCTTACGTAATTAGCGATAGAAAACGGTTGCCACTGGCCTGTAACAGCCGCTGACTCTCTAAGTATAAGAGACGAGCGGGTCCGGTTGCACATGACAACGGCGAAGACGACAAGTGTAACACAAGGACAGTTAGCGAACGTGCAAATTTCAACCTTTATCATAATCCATCTTTAATCATAATCAACCTTTAATCATAATCAACGTCATCTTCGCTGATGAGTCTCTAAACCTGTCCCTGCGTCTGATTTTTACTTGATTGATATTACAAGTACATTCCTACCAAATATCTCAGCAAACCCTACATGCCCGTCTTGTAATACTGGTGCCTTCAATGCCACCAGAAACGGACCGGTTCAGTCGCAGGATTGGTGATCTCCCGAGTGAATTCAAGCAAAGATTCTTCGAGTGCAGGAGGCTTGAAACGGATCATTTTGGCTCGCCGTTTTCCGCAGTTGTTGACAGCATTCCTGATGACGAACTGATTGACCTGCTGTGCGACGTAGCGGTAAGAACAAGTTCGCTGAAGTTGGTGCGGCTTCGTTTTATTCTTACGTTGGACGAAAGTATCTGAAGATACGTATGTTGTCGCGGACAAGTCTGTTCATCTTCGGTACAACATACGCCTAATAATAATAGTAATAATTCGTGGCTTTACTTCACGAGACAACTGTGTTTGTGTTAACATTATACGTCTGCGAGCAGGCGTTTTCTGTGATGAACCTGAATAACTTAGAGTTACGCTCACAACTAACAAACGAACACCTCAACGCAGTCCTTATGATTGCAATTGCGCAATCACTTTCACACGATGTTGACGCAAATTTAAAACAAGAGGTGCCAAATTTTCTCATGACAGAGCAAATAAAAAGGATCGCTGACCCTGTGATTGAGCAACGCTAAGTAATACGTTTTATGTCGTTTTAAGTTCTGTGTTGGGTCATCTATATCAGAAACAGGTTACCATAACGCCGTGGTATGCGGCCCGCGTAGTTCCTCCATGGTTCAATGTGTCCCACAGACACGAATTAGTTCGGTACCCCTGCTATATATGGAGCCAAATGAGAGACTGGAGGCTCTCTGAAAACGAAAACGAAAACGAAATCGACAGTGCACCACGAGACGACACCGTGAAACCGATTCAGTTCTTAATGTTGGAGTTCCTTTGTTTCACTTTATTCGCCAACAAAATAACCGTAAAAACTTTCTAACTTGTGCACTTTTTTCTCGCCATTGACATCTGTATGTGTGCGGACGCACACACATACAAACCAACAGGCACACAAAATAACACAATACAATACTAGCTCGTTCAACAGCCGTTGCACATCCCTCTACTATTTTGGTTAGTATTGCGTGTCCGAATCCAGATATGGAAAAACGAGCACTAATATTATAGTGATTTTTCAGGTCGTACGCGTAAATAAAGTGAACACAATGGACACTAGACAATCTGGCCATAAAAGATAAAATTAAAATAACGATCATGTGGCACAGTACTGCATTCGGAGCTGCCTAGAGAATATTTATCTACAGGGACCCCTTGGGCTGTGATACGTCGTACCGTTGAGTGTGTACTACAGTGTGGTTGCAGCGTCGGCTGTTGGGTCCCGGGGCTACGAGCATGTACTTGTAAGTCCACACACGGGTTTAGAAAGTGGGTCTTCATACTGTCACAAGGTAGACCATGGTTGAGTGCTATACCGATGTTGCTATTAAGCAATGTCTTGTATATTATCTGAAGTGAACGGGATTAGTTAAATCTTAACTAGCCGAAACTCACATTTCAAGGTCTAGACGGTAGAGCGAAATGCTTAGTGCAGCCAACAGAGAAGAACGAAGGCACTTACTCCGATTGAACGGAACAATGAAGATGCACATTTCCCTTCCTCCTACATTTTGTTTTTCAACTCTTGTCCTTGTGTTCTTTTTGTTCATTCAGGTAGCAGGTGCCGACACTGTCGCTACTGACGTGTCTTTTCTGTTCAGTCCAGCACCAGTAGTTAATACCTCGAATAACATCGGTATTTTTCTTGCAATGTTCTATCTATTAGTCGTAGACCCTTTCACATACGGGAGCGGTCATCGATACAAAACGCACCGCGTCCGATTTGTTTTGTTCCATCCGTCCCAGTCGTTTTGCACTCGCAACATGCGATACAAAACGAATCCGAAACGCAAACCAAGCTGTGTGCAGTAAGTAACAACAGTCAATCCAGACCTATAGGCGTAAACTCCGGAAGTGAAATTGGGTGTCGCATGTTAGCTGTCCCTGTTGATTCCTGCACACAAAGTGACTGAATTGGATTCTAATAACGGCTGCCCACGAAAATCGAAAAAAAAAGAGAGAAAGAAGGCTACGAAAGTGCGTATGACAAGTTGCCAATTGTTTAATACCCTTATATCTTTCGTGTTTAACCAGAATAGCGACGCCATAAACTTCTGTTTGCCATAGAGCAACATAACAGTTGCTCCATAGTTATCTGCACTTAATACTGAAGTTAATAGTAGGTTCGCAAGGTAAGACCCTTCCCCGCTGCGCCGTAGGGGTCACGGCCTTTTTAAAATTAAGCTCTAACGCGTCAACACTTCCACTATTATCCTCATGGCTCATATTACCATTTAACACAAATCCTCCTGAAGCTTATATGACCTTCTCGTCAGTTAAGCTCGGCATAAACTACCTAATTGGAAAGTTCCCCTAGTAATTAATTTAAAATCCTGAGCGACGTAATTTCTGTAATGGCATCTCAAAGCTCCTCCTCGATGGAGGGAACGTAGGCTTAGCACACCGTTTTAATATAGAGCTCCAACACACTCCTTAAAGGGATAGTAGCGCGCAGCAACTCGCTTTGGGAAAGATCATCGTTCGATTGCCCTAGCTTGAAATGTAAGCCTGCAAATTGTTCCGCAAAAAAATCGGCATTGTTATCGAGAAATTTAATTTTCAAATATTCACAGCGGATTCTCAACACAAAAGTCTGCTGGCAACAACAGCTACTAGTTACGCACTAGAGAATCCCCGCTGATTGGTTCTTTGACCTGTGTGTACCTAACTGGAATTATACTTCAATGAGGAATCCACACATTTCGTTTTGCCACCCCCAAGACGACGATATAGAGAGCGAAACTGGCAAGCTGCGATTGCGTGCTATCAACCGCATGGCATAAAACTGAAAACAGTGGCTTGCGTGTGTTCGATGCACTGCTCAGAAGACTCGTACATAGTACGACGTAGTGACATCTCCAAAGCAAGAGTGAGTGTGCTACCGACAAAGAAGAAAAGAAAGAGTCGCTAAAAGTCGATGCTGTGCCGACCGCCTTCAATGACTCATATGTGGAGTAGAAATGGAGGTAAGATTACTGTACACCTGTATGTAATCCCGTGCCGCTCAGGTTCACGAGATAATGATGTATGTAGCTTGGAAGAAATAGTATAGTTGAAAACGGTGTTTGCGCTTCTTTTGCTTTCAGAATGAAACCCATTCGAAGCACATCGAAGGGCAATCGTACTTGTGACACAATGACAGGTATAAACATTAGACTTTCTCCAGTACATGAGTTCGAGGTTTCGTGGACACTAACTGAACTAAAACTACTACTGTAGAAAGTCGTCTATAGATGACGCTTTGCTTACAAACATGTGACGTCAGAAGAAGACTGGTTCGAGGTTATATTTTGCTGTGGTAGGCAAGATGCGGGGAAAACGCGTCGGCTGGTAGGCTGATGAAGCCGATAGCGTCCACCAGCATGCTTTGCGCGGCGGCGTTATGTAATCAATGATGTAGGGGCTCAGGTCATTTATTTACGTTTGCGGAACCGTTGCCTGCTTCCTAAAGTCCCTGAATCCAGGGACTTTACTCCATCCAACTACCCTCCCTCCCGTGAAAGAAGCAAACAAACCACACCACAATCGCACCTTCCGTACTTATTAACGTGTCTATCGTTAGTCGCCAGTCGCTGATAATGACGGGTTGCGCGACACGCACGCACCCCTCGACCAGAATAAAAATGTGTCGCCCTTTCCACTTCGCCGAGAGTTCCCTAAACGCGAATTTCACCGAGCATACTTCGCCTAGCGACGGATTTTCGGCTGTCAAATTTTTGTCGAAATCTTGCGAAAAACCCCGTGATATCGAGTAGAATAGTGTGTTACGGTCATAGCCTTCGAATTCAGGAAGAAAAAGGCTGCCTTTGCTTGGCAATTTGTCGAATTCAATTACGCAAATTAGCTTAATTGATGCGTAACACGAATGTAAACGACCTCAGTCTGTGCAAGAGTCCGTACCAGAGTATTCCACGTAGTTTTATCACTTTTGAAGTATAACATATTCTTAGGAATTTAGCGACATTCTCTCGTGGAACACCCTGTATATGTCATTTGATTATCGAAATTTTACGTACATAAACGTGCAAGTGGCTTCAGCACCGAACCATTATTTTGCGTCACGTTGTTAATGAAATGAAATACAGTGAACCCTCGTTAAGATGACCACCACCGTTCCCACAGATTTTGGTCATAAAGCGAATTGTCCTGCTAACTGGAAACGCACAATCCGCTGACCTCAGAGACCGCTTCGTTCCGGCCATTCTTAGGGTGGGTTCACACGAGGGACGCATCCCCGGGATAAGTCTGCGGCGGGCGGTGACGTCACGTGGACGGAGAAGTCCCCGTCCCCGCTGAGCATTCACACGGGACGAGGGATGGGAGCGGATAAGTCCGTCTCCAACAACACTTATCAGGCTGCGTGAACCAGTTTTCTCATTTTTCTGCACCGTGGTTGAACAGAAAAAATGACATTTTATACGTTGCGGTACATTATTGCACCTCTAGCATTCCACAATGGAGGGAACCACTGCACTAGCGAAATAAAAAAGAAACTGCTACGTCGATGACAACACACATTTCGCGGTCGCCGCCTTTGCGTACGAGAAGTGTTGCCGTGCCGCGGAATCATAAAATCTCCACTTCGTTGAAAAGAAAGAACTCAAACTGCACTGAGTTTTCAGCGAAGGAAACAGACAACTGTGAGTTCTCGAGTCTGGACACGTAGTAAAAGCTATTTACAGTACAAAGCGACAAATGCGTATGCAAAACATATCATAATCATAATTTATCTGTTACTGTTCTATCGTGCAGTAAGGTCACATTTCCACGCCGTGCTATAGTGGGTATCGTATTTGGAGATCCGCTTGCTCGTAGCAAAACCCTCGTTTTCCCCATTTTTTCTTGCTTCGTGAAGACCCGTACAAGATTCCTCTCTTTTATTACGCTGTTCTTCGAATACCCTCTGCTTCAGCGGTCAGAGCTGTAAAACAGCCAGTCGAAAAAAGAAAAAGAAAGTCAAAAGACGCTGCTCCATCCTCAAGTCCCCCGCCAACACGGGGACCGTTTGTGGGTCGGAGACGAATGGTCCGCGGTGGGATTCCGGTCCTCCGCGGACCGGAGAAGACGCACATTTTGATGACGTAGGCTGTGACGTTTACACCACCCGCGGACTTATCCCGGGGATGCGTCCCTCGTGTGAACCCACCCTTAGGTGCACAACAGCAGCAGCAGCACAGTGTGACCTGGTCTCGTGGTCACTGCTGTTTTAAGCACTACCGTGCTTTGGCAGTCCGAAAAGCGCTATGAGTAATTCCGAGGTCAACAACATCAGGAGTCATCCCAAACCTTGGCGCCCTACTTCAGCACGTGTCACCCACTGCCTGAGGTATGTGTGTAGCCACTTCCGGGGCTACTCTGCGGGTCATGTGACGTGGTCATAATAACGAGAATATAATACCTGTGCTTGACCCTACTTGTGACAAAAATCTCAGTCATAGTCGGGTAAGCGGATTGTCATACTAACGAGATGGATTTACATGCCGGCGGAACGGTTCCCAAGAAAAACGGTCATAAAGTGGGTATGTCATATTATGGGGGGTCATATTAACCAGGGTTCACTGTATATGTGAACGCCCGACCCGATTGGAACACACAGGCTATGAGAGCATGGGCGGTGAAATCAGAGTCCGGCGGGCGCGGCGAATTGGATATTTCCGTTCGGATTCTAGCCTTCGTTCATGCGGTTCAGATCCTGGGATACTGAGGTCCCGATATCCCGTGTCCCCAGTATATCCTCGTGTATCGAAACCCTAGGATTCAGTGAGGCCAAATGGCGGGATTTCGGGACAATATATTTCTGCTTCGCTGACAAGGAATGGTTGGTGGTACGCGTGAAAAGGAAATAACAGTATCTTTGCCGATCTGTGTTTTCATCAGGCGTCCTTTCCAAGATAAAAGCCCTCGCAATCCCTCGCAATCCGAAACCGAACCAACTGCGTCGTCCATGACACAGGACAGATACGTTAGCTGCTCATACATTTCACCACACAGCCCATAGCCGAGAACAGCCATGAAGTAGCATTGAAACTCCCTACGAAATCGCAAGGATTCTTCCGATCCCTGAAAATACAAAATATTACGCATCTTTCTTTTTCTCGCTTTTTTTGTTGCTCTTTTGAACTTCATCAGCACGAAAGTAACAGCGTTTCCAGAAAACTAGGCTTCAGACCAGAGCACAATGCTTACTATGGTACAACAAGAGAGAAGGACAACAGGCATTCAATAGGCAGGGAACGCATACTGTATTGCTATTTGCAGTAGCGTGGATGCTATGCGACATCGTGGCGACAGTTGCACAAAAATTCCGATCCCGCTAAGGGATAGCGGAATCCGCATTTCGAGAACCCGACATCACGAGATTATAAAAGGGGCTTGGGATTCCGAACCCTGTAGGTTACGAAAATTCGTTACTCGTCTAGCCGATGTACAGCTTGCTACAGGTAAATGGAATTTCATGCGCGGACTCCGCTCGACATCCAATATACCCCGTGTCGTGTCCCTTCGTGCAACCTTCCTGTGGGTTGCTGATCTTGTTTGGGAGCCCCGCTAAACTTTTGGAACTCCGAAAGACGACATCCACTGCTGTTTGCGCCGCTACTTCTCTTATTCTGCGACACACGCGAGGATGACAGGAATTGTGATGACCTTCTTTCAGGCTTCAATGGCTTGGCCGTCGTCTCTTCTCCGTGTTTTTACTTTGCGGTCGTTCCATTTCGGTCCGTCCCTCACCGTGTCTTCTGCATGCCTTGCCTTTTCTAACCTGCACAGCTTGAATCGCATGGTCTTTGGAATCGCATGCCGGCATGACTTGAAAGGAGAGGACCTGACTGCCGAGGTTAATATCCCAATTTCTACTAATCTCGAGTGTGAGCGATCGAAGGGGAGCACGCTCTTGGTTGTGTGTTGGAGGTATTCCCAGTAGTCCACATACTTTTTTTTTTCTTCTTCGATCGACGCGAAGGACGCTGCGGAAATGTAAACTTCCAGCATGAAAGACAAGGTAGAGTTGACACAACTGCATGACGATTTTGTACCAGGAACTGTGAGTATCAGTGCTACGAGTATCATCTAGCTGTGCATGATACTCGTGCAGTTTTGCCAGCTGTGTAGTTTTGCCAGTAAGCTGCTGGGCAACACGTGAAACCGTCATTGCCCGAGCAAGGGTAGATGTGTTTTCCTGTATCAAGCGTATATGTAGAACGAGCCTGTCCAAGTTGTGCTGTACCGTAATCGCTATTTTTTTTTCCAGTAGAGAAATAGCGGTTCATGTCTAGTTGAGGGACCCTACTGGATTTTCAACTTGAAATCTACATACCTGAATGTAATTATGCAAGGCGCAATCCATTTTTAATATGTTGCGGTCAGTTCCACAACTTGCTCTAGAGACCAGTTCCTCACGGAAAGTTTCGACAGCGGCGGTTATGTCATCTCCATGCGCCCATTGTTTACCTATGAGTGCCAGTGCGCGGAGGCACTGTCTTCGCACACTTCGCACTCTTCGCGGTATGTTTTCGCTTCTCTCTCTCGCCCGTTGCTAAGAACGCACAACGTTCCGCTATCTGACGACAGCCGCGTTTGCTAAGGAACTGCATTTGACGCTTGTATTTGGTTCTGAGTGACCACAGACAGTCGTCTGAGAGTTTCCTGAACTGCCTGCCACCAAAGCACACCTTCTCTTACATATATCAACGTTTTCATTGCCCTTGTAAGCCTTTCAGATACGGGGGTATCATCTTGCACTCGCACAGCTGCTCTGAACTGGAAAAGTTTCGCCAATCTGTCCTCACAAGTGCAATGAAAAAAAAAAAACGTCGATATATGTAATGGAAGGTGTGCTTTGGCGGCAGGCACTTCAGAAAACTCTAAAACGACAATCTGTGGTCACTCAGAGCCAAATGGAAACGTCAAATGCACTTTCTTAGCCAAGCGCAGCTGTCGTCTGCCAGCGGAACGTTGTGCGTGGGGTTCGGAATCCCGAGCCGAGTTTACAGTCCCGGGATTTCGAAATGTGGAACCCAAGATCCCGGGACGGGATCAGGGATTTTTTCGCAACTATACCCAGGATGTCGTATAGGACTGTATCCATTGCACAAACATGCTATCACAAATTGCGATATAGTTCGCGTCTTCTGTCATCCCCACGGAACATTCTAGTGAGAAAAAATAGCGCAAAAAAAAAAAAAACTGCTCACGGGGCAAAACCTGAGCATTCGCACCGTGCCGGAATGTCGACTTTGCAATGAAATGCGTTTCTTCTTGTCGTCTGCTATGGAATATCTTCTGGCTGCGGCCCAGTATATTTCCCGCAGTTAGTAGTGCACGAGAAGGTATATACTTATGACGTAGAGCAATTCTACTTACGCAGCCGCTAAAATCAATGACGTATTTCGCATCATCCGCTGGAGTATTCTGGGGAATGTCGCTTGTGTAAATACATGGAATGGTGCGTTCTGCTCTTCTTGCCTTTTATTGACCCACAGTGACTGTTGTATTCTATTCTGCTAGCCGAATCTATAGTTTTCTGAAAAGGCTGTCTCCATTTTCTCTTTTTACTTTCAAATATATATATATATTTATATATGTAGATACTCATGGAACGATGCCGTCACCCTCCCACTCAGTCACCCTCCCAGGTGTATATCGCTCGCTGAGTGACCCCTGGTTTGCCAATTCGGAACGATGCGCAGCTACCCAGGGCCGACGAGCCGCAAACACGGCGAAACACGTGTCCTCTGGTGCTGCCGCATCGTTCCATGAGTATCTGTTTTTCTGCGTGCAGCCATAGAATCCATGTTAATCTGTAACTTTGAATTACAAACACATCTAGTATCATTTATTTGTTCCTTTAATAGCTTTTTTTCCCTGCATTATTTATATATGTATATATACTTGGTGAATGGGGTTCGGACGACCGCAAATATATGTAGCTGAAATGAAAAATGAAACACAGACTACAAAGGTACGGGAAGTAAGAGAAAAATGGGATAATTTATTTACATTTAAGATACTTGGAATGCTAAAAGGGGTTGTCTACGTTACGGCGGAAGCTCCGCCTTCGTCAGGACAAAAATATATCAGCGATACACAGAGCTCCTAAAGGCTCGCATAGTGACGAGAGACGTGATATATATATATATATATATATATATATAACGTCGCCCACCTACGCATTGCTGATGAAGGCCCAATAAGGCCGAAACAGCTGTCCAATGCTGGTGTGGCGACGTTTGTGACTTATAAACATATGTTCAACGTGCAGCCAAAGAGCCTATGCTATTTTTCTTCACTTAATACTTTACTGGCTTCGCACTGGGCTTTCAGAGGTGAGTCACTCACACTGACGGGAGGACATCACGTTCCACGTGACCTTCCGACGCCACTCGCTCAAACGTCGCCCACCTACGCATTGCTGATGAAGGCCCAATAAGGCCGAAACAGCTGTCCAATGCTGGTGTGGCGACGTTTGGGACTTATAAACATATGTTCAACGTGCAGCCAAAGAGCCTATGCTATTTTTCTTCACTTAATACTTTACTGGCTTCGCACTGGGCTTTCAGAGGTGAGTCACTCACACTGACGGGAGGACATCACGTTCCACGTGACCTTCCGACGCCACTCGCTCAAACGTCGCCCACCTACGCATTGCTGATGAAGGCCCAATAAGGCCGAAACAGCTGTCCAATGCTGGTGTGGCGACGTTTGGGACTTATAAACATATGTTCAACGTGCAGCCAAAGAGCCTATGCTATTTTTCTTCACTTAATACTTTACTGGCTTCGCACTGGGCTTTCAGAGGTGAGTCACTCACCCTGACGGGAGGACATCACGTTCCACGTGACCTTCCGACGCCACTCGCTCAAACGTCGCCCACCTACGCATTGCTGATGAAGGCCGATATGGATGATGACATGGATGGATGGATGATGACATGAAGGATGATATATATATATAAATATATATATATATGTATATACACTTTATGTATATACACTTATGTATACACACTTATGTATATACACTTTACTGGCTTTGCACTGGGCTGTCTTGAGGTGTCTTACGACACCCTGACGGGAGGCATCCCGTGCCACGTGACCTTCTCACGCCATCCGCTCAAACGTTGCCTGCCTGCGTACTGCTGATGATGGCTCAACAAGGCCGAAACAGCTGTCCAGTACTGGCATGGCGACGTTTGACTTACAAACATATGCTATACGTGCAGCCAAAGAGCTCTTGCTAATTTTCTTTTCCCTTATACACTTTACTGGCTTTGCACTGGGCTTTCAGAGGTGTCTTAGGACACCCTGACGGGAGGCATCACGTGCCACGTGACCTTCTGACGCCATCCGCGCAAACGTTGCCTGCCTGCGTACTGCTGATGATGGCCCAACAAGGCCGAAACAGCTGTCCAGTACTGGCATGGCGACGTTTGACTTACAAACATATGCTATACGTGCAGCCAAAGAGCTCTTGCTAATTTTCTTTTCCCTTATATATATATGTAATCGTGCGGATCAAAAGAACAAAAAGAGAGTTTCTGCAGAGAGAGAGGTTCTGCAATATTTCTTGTTGTAGGATTGGAAGACTCCTTCTGATTTCATTGGAGTTTTATACTATTTGAGGGCTGTTCTCCGCTATGGCTTGCGTAGTTCACATGAGTCAGCAGCTAACGTCGTTGTACTGTGTTGTGGACGATAAGGTTGGTTCGGTTTCAGATTGCAAATGATATTTTTCGGGGAAGGAACGCTTGAAACAAAAAGTCGGTTGGACACCGTTCTTTCCCTCGTACCACCGAATATTTGTTGTCAGAAAAGCCGAAATTTATGACATGAAATTATGCTGAAATCCCGGGATCTGGGGATCCCTGTTGAACGCACAACCCTAGTTGTGCGTTGTTGGCAACGGGCGAGAGAGAAAAGGCGAAAACCATGCCGGGAAGATGGGCGCAGTGTGCGAAATCACTCGTAGATAAACACTGGGCGCAAGGAGATGACATGGCCACCGCTGTCGAAGCTTTCCGGGAGAAACTGAAGGTCTCTGGAACTGACCGCCACATATTAATAAAGGATTACGATGCATCTTGCATAATTACATTCAGGTATGTAGATTGCAAGGTGAAAATCGAGTGGCGGCCCTAAACTAGACATGGACCGATATAGCGATACCGCTTCAATTGCTTGCGGAAAAAGTACTAACGCTACAAATTGGGGCAGCGGCGGACTCTTTCTCTGCTACCGCTGCCGCTACCTTAAATAAAATGGAAAATGTAGAACTCAGCTGGGGGGAAAACGAGATAGTCATAGAATGGTTTTCTTCCTATTCATTTCATTTTCTTGTCATTCTGGGAGACATGTCTGGCGATCCTCGTCGATTTCCAACTTTCTCTCATAAGCTAAGCCTCACTCAATGAAAAGTTATGGGTTCTCTGCTATCCGAGAACCTAATCGTTTCTTGCATGCGTCCATGTACTTTCAACGTTTTCCGAAACGCATAGAAGTATCTGGTGGTCAGCAATATGAGCAACGGGGCTGGGTTTTAGTTGTGCAAGCAAATGCAGAGTTAGTGTACGCGCGTTGGTGATATATTTGAGTTGCTTACTTTAACTATATTTGTGGCAGCTGGTGAACAGGATGTTGCGTCGTGCGGAAGAGGTACACGGATACATATAGAAAACGCAACAAAGTGCCTCGATGGTAATTTCACGGGAAAAAAGCTTCACTTTCAGTGTTCTTTTTCTTGTCGGTGTGATGTGAAACAGACGTGCGGCGTCAGTTCTTTCATTTCTCCCGTAAACTTGGGGAGTCGTTTCCGCATAGTTCCATTTTTGCATATAAGCTTAAAAAAAAAAAAAAAAACACCAAATGTTCTGGAAACTGAAAAGTCCGAAAAATAGACTGTACTTACACTTACAAAAACAGGACTTCACCGCATAGTATGCTGTGCATCAACCGTTGCCACGAATGATATGGCTATCGCTTCTGATTCGAAGCCTTTTTGTGGCAAGTATCATACATCCAAATTGACACGAAAAAGGCGTACGCCCCCTCTCTCGTAAAATCTGAAGCGATAACTTTATCATTCATGGCAATGGTTGGGGCCAGTGTTGTACCCGCTACCAAAACGAAGTAACAGAACACCGCTACACGTTACTCCACCAAAAAGTAGCGCAATACTAGCGTCGCTATAAATTTTGGAAAGTAACGCGTTAGCTCTACCGCTTCATCAAATAAAAGTAACGTAAATACCACCCTGCTACTTTCCCGCTGTAGTACCCTTCTCTAGGCAACACCTCACCGTTGACATCCCCATGCCCAATGTGTCTAAAACGGTGCAATATTTATGTTCCCTCACATAGCCAGCATGCAGCACAAAGTACATCACTACTGTGGAATATCTGTGAATCCCAACCTCAAACCTTTGCATCTGCTACCGTCCACGGATTGGTTAGTTAGTTCTCTCTGTGGTCAAGTGGAGTTGAATCATCAATAAATAGATACCAGGTGGTAAAAATATCAAAGCAATGGAATAATGTTTGCTCATGCTTTTACCAGGGCCAATACCTTTAAGAAGAATAGACAGCCTGGTGACATACTGCATCAAAGCTTAGGTCTCACCTGCTTCCATTCTTGCAGCCACGCGACCGCTTCGCTAGCAAAGCGTACGACCATACGAAAAACTACATTTCATACTATTTTAATGCGTTAGCATTAGGAGTGTCAAAATGGAAAAAGCTGTATGTATGTGTGTGTGGTGTGTCTGTGTATGAGATGGTGAAGCCTCACCGAGGCTTCACGGTACAAGTGGACATGTAAAGGGGATATCAGAAGGTAAATGTAAATGGAGGTAAATGATACGAAATTGAAGTAGCTGAAGATAATTAAGAGTACCAAAGTTGAGTTTAAAGGTAATGAATGTAAGATATATGTAATTAAGGGAAAGATTAAGTGAAATTCAATATTACCGAAGGTAACAGCAGGTTGCCGGAGGTAAATACATGGAATTAAAGGTAATTAACGCCAATTAAAAGGACATTGAGAGTAATTAAAGCAAGTAAACGAAAAAGAATAAAATGGAATTCAAGATTACGTCAGGTAACCTGCGGTTACCTTGGATAATTAAAGGGCAATTGAAAGTAATTGAGGCTGATTAAAGGTTAATTAAATAGACTTCCATGTTGTAATTGAACGTGTCGAACCGGAAGTCACCGGAGGTGGACAATCGGAAGTCACGTTAGACGAAGTCGAGTTGGACCGGAAGTGGGCAACCGGAAATCGAGTTAAGACCGGAAGTAGACAACCGGAAGTTGTGTTTAGACCGGAAGTGGATACCAAGTATAGACCGCAAACGGGGCTTAATGCTAACGCATCTCTCTCGCATTTACCGCTAAATCGCCACTGGATTTTTTCAGGTAATATAAGTTCCCGTGCAAGAGTGGAGATACATGTGAGATTGCCTCATCCGTAATGAAGCATTTACAGAAAAAAATTATGTAACATTTCCCTGAACATGTGAAATGCTGAAAACAATCAATTGCTTTAAAGTTAATCGCCTGCGTACCGCTACAAAGCAAGTGTGCATAGAGCATTAACAAGCATGTTGGCATACTCCCGAATCATATTATTATTTCTTCACTTTGTGTGGCTCATATACCTAGAGTGTAACTTATTTAATGTGAGAAAATAACTAGATCTCGTTCGGCAACCGTGTACGCTAATGTAATTGTATCTTTCCAGCAATGTTTCACTCGAGGCGCGAACACCTTAACTCGACTGAATTACTCCAATTACCTTAAAGCAAAGCCGGCAGTACGTTTGGAGTGAAACGACTGTAGCGATATATCGCTGTGTGTCAGATATATTTTGTATTCCTGTTCTCAAAGACACGACGCTTTATTCATCTGCTCCGAAGGAAAAAGTTGCAAAACAGTTTTAAATGTGCTGTCAACACGGATGACGAAATGTAATGTATCTGATTGTATGACGGAAACCAGGTTCGTAGACCATATTACGCAGAATGTTATACATACCTGTTCATGTTTCGCAAATGTTAGGTAAAGATTGCACTTAGCATGTGAGAGTTACTGAAATTAGAGAAGATCGTCACATCAGTCTAGGTGATTAACAAGTAGCTAAGGGGAGGAACAAGAAAAAAAATTCTACTTCGCCGTTACTTCGCGGTTTTACTCTGTGTTCCACGTCTTCCATATTACGAAAAGTAGCGGTACCGGCAGCGGAGAAAGCGTTCACCGCTACCCATCTTTGCAGCGGAAATACTTCTTCCGCTACCAATTTAAAATGCAGCGGGATCGCTACTACGCTACTGAAAACAGCAGCGAATACGGTAGCGGGGCTACCAGTAGCTCGGCTAACTTGTTTTCGCAACACTGGTTGGCGCACAGCGTGCTGTGCGGTGCAGTTCTGTTTGTAGAATGTAGGAGATGCCTTTTCCGCGGGAAATGAGTTTGTGCCAGCTGCAGTGATGCGACGTCATACGGATCGGATGACGTCACGCCAGGAGATCGGGCCGGGTCTCTAAGGTCACGCCTTACCGCTCATAGCAAATTTTTGAGGGCGTTTCGCAAATTCCGCAATGACAAAACGCCGTACAGAGAGATTATTGTACATGTTGGCTACTGAGAGATTGCGTGACGAATAATGTACGCTTTCGGGCAACACTAAATGTGATTTCCTTTCACCTTTCACATAGGCTCATTAAGGAATGTGGAGGGGCAATGGTCTGAGGGACTGCCGGATGGGAGTGCTCCATCTCGTCGTCGTGCGTGTGCGCGTCAGCCAGACGCATAAGAAGCCAACCGTTGGCGCAAGCTACTGAACGAATTAAAACAAGAATGCAAGTCGTGTGGCTAATTGCAGTGCGGTTATTCCAAGAATGGCGAATCGAAAAGGAGAGCTAAAGGTCCAAGAGGTAAAGCTTTGCGTTTCTTTCATGGTTGACCAATGGTTAGCCTATGGTTTCATAGTTGACCTATTAGCTGGGGCCGAAACTACCATGTATAACGCATTCTTACAGTCTATCGACCAGTTGATGGGGTTTGTTGTCCCTTGCCACGGCAATCGTAAAGAAGAATCCCTTCCCCACCGCGACTGAATGTTGACGGTATCCCCTCACTTATGTTCAAAATGGGCCGGTTAAAGGAAGACTTCGCAACGATGGAGAAAAAATTGCTGCATATTGTACTCGGTGCGTAATAGCCCCCGAATACCTGCCATAACCTTTGTTTACCCTTTACCTGATGAATGCTGCTTCCAATGAGAATAATCAGACCAAAACTGAAATGTGGACAGGAGGACGCGAAAATCTCCTCCTCCGAAGGCAACTGTGCTACCGCCGGTGTGACGTCACTATGCATGCAGCGGGCATGGAGGATACCACGGCGGACGTAGCGACGCTGCGTTACGTTCCCTAAAGCAAAGCCGTATGACACTATGGACAAAGATTTGGGATCAGAATACTCAGACATAGACGAAGGTTATTCGCAGCGACAGCTTTATGTGAACGGTTACGTGCGTGCGAGACGCGTATTCGCAACCAGAGGACGATTCTCCATTTTCTATCGATGCTCGTCCAGCTGACAACGCGAAGTACGATTTGCATTCTGAGGAATTCGAAGGATCCGACGTTGAGAACCGCTCGAATACAAGATATTTTTAGGGATTCAATTTACAGGACGCCCATAACGCACGTATGATGGTTATTACGTCTATGTAGGTGTACTGATTGGTTCAGAAGAACCGCGGTCAACCACTTCCCTCAGAGCATGATCTACGACCTCTATACTTTTGCATCTATCGTACATGTGTCCATTAACAATCTAGAGCATATCATAATTGAGCCTCTGTATGCAATAAGGGGATAAGTTGAAACCGAGAAAACCGCAAGTGAATATTTCGTAAAGTAATTGCAGATGAGTTCCTTGAATAACCCAAATAAAAATGTGTAACATATATGCATGTGTCCACTCAACATGCATGTCCCGTTAGCATAGTTTCTGGGTGTGCGATGAACAGGTGTGTGATCGTGTGTGATGAACGGTTCTGTTAGCAGAAATCGAACAAAATACAGCAGCATGACATATCCCCTTTTTCTATATAACACCGCACGCACAGGGCTTTCGTGCAGGAAAAAAACAGCTTTCACGAGTCGGACTTTCATGGTGACGTCAGGACGGGCGAAGTTACCTTTGTGCAGTGGTGGAGCCTAGATCGTGATTATCGTACTGCTGAACGAGCACAATATTTAAAATAATGTTCTGTATGGCCAGCAAAATATGACTTATTAGCATAGTGCACATGTTTTTTTTTTTTTTCGATTACAACACTCAGCAGCTCTGCTGACACGCTCGTGTGAGGCTTGTATGCGTGTGTAGAAAAGGGGCATGATCTGGCTGTCCATCCCATTGACACACATGTATTTCTCGTTTCTTACCCTCGTATACCGGGTCAATAAATTGCAATACGGTCCTAAATTTTCTTTGACAGACACATACTGGTACGTAGATGCCATTGCAACAAAAACACTAAAAAGGTGATAAATCGACTTATCCCCTTATTGCATACAGAGGTTCAATTGATAATGTATACCTCCTTGCGTTGTTGTTTGATGTACGCACCACGTTGAGTCGGCTTCGGGGAGTCGGAAAACAGCGTAGAAATAGCATGGCTGGCTAGGACTTTTCGTTCTTTAGATACTCCGAGCTCATGTATGAGGCCTGTTCTGATGTCGAACATCTCAGGTGTGAAATGGTCGGAATATATTCTGCTGTGTGTTGTTCTGTTATTCTCGCCTTGCGCAGCGCTGCCTTCCACTGACGGCAACCTGTTCATCTTCTGGAAAGGAGAAATAGGTGACGCCCGACGTCGAAATTGACTTGACGCTCATTGCCGAATAATTAACGCAAGAACTATAGACTAGAACTAACACAAGGCACGTAGGGATTGGAGTGCATGCACGCCGACGACTGCCGACCAGTGTTGCCCACGAAAGACTTCCATCAACGTAGGCTGGCCTCTCGCAAATTTCAGAACTCGGTTTTATGATTCCTGCGCTTCGCTTTCAAATGAAATATTTCATAACCGTGTTTTGGTCGTGTGAATGATTGTAGAAATAACACAAACTTGAAATCCATTTGGTTCCGAAGTCTCCCTTTAAGTTCCACAAACTGCACTACCTGTGGCGTGGAAGCTGACATCCTCCACCATCTTCTGTATTGTCAACACTCAACAGCACCTCCATCATCGAAACACCCTCCGTTGCCATCTACTCTAGATTGCCTGTAATTGCTTTTCTTTGGCCATTCGCCTTGGCCCAGTCCTGCACCCCATCCAATGGGCTGTCACCGCTACTTTCCTCCGTTTTCTCAGAGCCTGAGGACTCACGCACAGCCCGTGACCTTGTCACGTTGTTGTGGTCACTATCTCTTTTTCTTTCTTTTATTTTCTTATTTCTTTCCTTTTTTGGAGTAGCAAGCCGTCTCTTTGCCTGGCTAACCTTTCCTTTTTTTAATAAACATATCCCCCTATTAGATGACACACACACACACAAAAAAAAAAAACTCATTGTCATCAGACGTACTATACTGTTCACGCGTTTCTGCGCACTCTGGCGACAAAAGCAGATCATATGCCTGACATTTTCGACTCGAAGTTCACAACGATCGACCACTCTACGCTCAAAACGTGTTTGCGGTAGTAAAACGCCAAACGTAAAACGGATTGCTATCGCATAAATCACACCCAACGATCCCCAACCGACCGCTGACAAGCGATAACTTCCCCCACTTCAGCCTCATATTTCGTGTTATTCTTTTGTCGTCCTTTTTATTCGTTCATTCAGAGAGCGATCAATATTTTATAAGCGGCAAAAACTATGGCGGCAGGGACCCCTTCCATTATTTGGGCTTACTTGACTTTTTCCTCTTTTCCCTTAGAGATGTTCCCATCGGGTAGCAAATCTCCGTGGAATATAACGATTACGGCTTTTCAGAGATTCGAGTGAAATTTGGTTAGATTGGCAGTGTCTCCCATCGAAAGGAACGTTCACACAAACTCATGATTCGATTCTTACGAGCGGCGCACTTTTATTGAGAATTTCTTGAATGGATCCACTTTGAGCACGTGGTTGGACCCGTGCTTCTTGGAACAGATTCGACTGAAATGCAATATGTGATGGCACATGCAATTGTCCTCTAAGCTTTGTCTGAGTTGGTTTCCTTTTGCTCCCAGGCACAAACACATCTGGCACTGTCCATTCTGAAAGGTTATCGTAAGATGGTTCGCAGAGTATTCCAGCGAGCAAATGGCTTTTGTTGAAATCGTCCTGGTGTTATTGCAGCTCGTGGCCCCGAGTTCTCGGTAAATGGAGATGCGTGCGTAGAGAGAGAGGGAGAGTTGCACCCTGTAGCTAATAAAATACCCACGTCTTTATTGAATGATACTGATACGCAAGTTGTGTTTTTATTGATTGATATGAACGATCTCGAAGTGACATAAAAATATTTTGGTACGTTCTAGAATGTCAGCGCGAAAAATGTTACAATTAGCAGCGCATGTCTTTCAGTTGCTCGTTATCACCATCTGGTAGTCCAAAAGCTATGTGCCAGTTCAGAAAATGTGACGGTAATAAATCTCGATAAATTTCACGTTGTATATATACCTTCTTCACATTGGAGGCTTAGGGCCAACGACGTGCAGATTAGAAATACTCTGCTGACGCTACTGCTTCAATTGGAATGCAGGAGTATCCATTGGCATGTAGGCAGCGTGTCACGAACGGCACGTGGTCACGGCGCGTGCGTCGGAGCTACGACTAGAAGAGACTCATATAGATATTTCAGAGGCTACGAGAAAGAAAGCACCCCATGCACATAGTATCTCAGCGTCCACCAATATCGTTCTATTACCTATACTAGATCTATTATCTAAGTATCTGTTTAAATATCACGGGGAAAAAGGAGTGCGTAACACGAATAATCAGTTATCGACTTTCGAAAGTAAAACGTATTATGACTATGGTAGTTACCAAAAGACAAATCGTTATCCGTAAGGTGGCGCTTTACAGCGGCCAGACGGAGAAAATCTTTGGGAGGCGCCATGTCTCAGCTAACTCCTTCCGGATAGGGACATAATTACAATGAATTCGTATAAAATAAGACGTGGTGTTTTGACTCAGCGAAACAATCCACATTATGTATCGAAGGAACCCGCACCGTGCCATCAAGGCGTCGTCAACCGGGTTCGCAACCTTTGGATCTGGAAACAATAGGAGATATGCGAAATAGCGCCATCTGTCGAGTGCGTCGCTCTCGACCGCCATGGCTAGGGCAGATCTCTCACGCGCTGTAACGCGGCTAGAGGGGTTCCGCTAAAAAGGAATCCACGGCCGCAATTTTTGAAGCACGACTCCTCGGTGGAATACAGAACGTTTCGGCGGAATGTACGAATGACAAACTGTTCAGAACTCTAGACTCAGCAGCAGAAATAGTCCTACAGTTTTGCGGTCGATTCCATTTTCATCGCGATCTCACATGGCATTTATCATCGGCGTTCGGCATTTGCATTAAATTTGTTTTCTGAAATACTTCACTTTTTAGTTTTAGCTGCTATTGTGGTGACAAGATTAAATGAGATTCTGGTCTTATAAATGGGGAATATTTTGATGCAGGAATTTTTCATACCATTTGCCGCACTGTGCCGAGCAATCTCTTCCTTAATGTTTTGAGATTCTTGGAACGACACCACGGTTGTAGTGCTGCTGCATTTGGTAGCTGTGACATATAATTAGACGATATAGTACTGTATAGTATAGTATATGTTGGAAGGTATCTGGTTCTATCATTACTGCTTGCTCTCCTTAAGCCGCGACTTGACCTGTTTGTCGAGCATGTGACTTCATGACCAACATTTATTTATGTTATTTAATAAATAAATATTTGATCAACATAAATGCCATGGTTCTGAACCTGTAATAAGCATGGTTTTATCCTACCTAGTTCAACTACATGCAGTGATTTTCCTTTTAACTGTGTGAGGCAATTCATAAACAGACACACACAGACATACACACATAGAAATAAGATTTAAAAACAAATATTCATAGATGATGTCCTATTCTTGTGTTCTGGCTTGTTTACTGGCTCGACTAATTTCTTTTCGTACTTTCCCTTGTTCACGAAAAACTGGAACACAGTAGAGAACACATGTAAAAACCGCAAATTATTGTGCACATGCTTATTTGGAGTTAGGATGTACGTCAAGAGAGCGCACTAGGTACATATGCAAAACAATATTCTAATCTATCACACTTGGCAATTCACCTGCGGGTTATGATATAATTCACCATAAGTTCAGTGATTTTACAAGAGAGTCAAATCAGGAACACTCATATCACATTATAGGTCTGCCGCTCAGGTTCTGCATCAATGGTGCATAAACGAGCGGCAAATGTCCAATTCTAAAGTGACTGCATACCCGTATTAATTTTTTATGATCGAGAATGCTAAGCTTTCCTAGTTCAGCTTTAGGCTGGTCCGATAGTAGCCTCAACTATGGGCTCAGTTACAGCGATTCATGAATACGCACCCTTTTGTCGTTTTGTTCGTCTCAGCTAGTACAGCTTGGCGCAGCAGTGCTGTGACACCTTCATCATTACTAAATAACATTGTGTTTTAGTCTTCAGAGTTTCGACATATGCAGTCCTTTTCACGACAAAAAGTTGTGGTATTCAGGCGATCCTTTACTAAGCAGAACGGAAAGCTTGCAGTGTCGTTCACATTATGCTGGCGGCTGCTGCCTTGCTGCACAACAAGCTTTTACTAACGCAGTGGTACATCAGGCGCTTACACATAGAATGACAAAAACAACAGAAGCCCTCTTCAGGTGCCACTATTCAATGAAATTCACTCACGGGCAACGCAAACTGTGTACACGGAACAGCGGAGCCATGCTTTCCAAGCATCGCCTCAACGAAAATTGCGCGAGTGCGTTTTCGCTAACGGGCAAGAGAGGGCGCTTCATTTCGCATATCTCCTAATAGGAGATATGCGGCATCACAATCTTGAGTGGGAAATGCTCCCGTACTGCTGCACTTTCATTACTTTCTCTTGCAGTTTCGGTAGTCATAAGCTACGCTGAGGCTCTCATCAGTGGACTGGCAGCGTCGACGTACGACACAATGAACCTACTTCTATGTCGGTATAATACACTTGGACGCTGGCCAAAGGTACTTTTAGGCAGCTACACGAGCGCCTTGCCTTGTCATTTAATTTTGTTTGACTTATGAGTATTTCCTGTACATGTCTTGTCCACATAACATCGGGTTCTTGCACACCGTACGTTTTCAATTTCGCATGCATGCTCGCGTGAGGTTCTGTGGAGTGACATCGGGTAAGAAGTGAATACGTTCTTCAACATGTTGTTGGTATGGCATGGCCAACTTGTTGTTAGTATGGCATGTGTGGAGATCTGTCAGCATGCGCATTTTCAAAGCTTCCGGTATGTAACGTGTTCAAGGGATAGTTCCCTCCCCAGGCATCAGTTCATAGATATCTGTTTCCATGAGTAGTTTATTTCCTGATTTACCGAAATACTAGCTGTACTTGCCACCAACTCGAGCTCTGTAGTTTATCATTTGCCTTAAAAATAGCTTGAATCCACAGTGTTTGAAATTCGCGCGCAGAAACAGGGTGAGGAAATGTTGGCGCCGCCTTAGCGCGTGACTTATTTCCATCTCTCCTGTTGCAGGGAGAGACGACTGACACGTCACGGACACGTAACGGGAGCCGATGAGGAGATCCTCCCGTTGCTCCTCCCCATCGTGCGGGTCCACTGCCGGCTGTCAAGACACAATATAAGAATATCTCTCCAAATATATGTTGCTTGCGAACGAAAGGGCTTGCAGGACAGTTGCTTTCAGTCCAATGCTCCCGCCTTATATATTTATTTAGAATACGTGAGTTGGGGGACTTTCCTTTTAACCAGTCTTGGGAAGTAACTTCCTTTAGTTGCACTGACATTAACTAATTACTCTTCCTAAGAAAGTAAATTGTAGCTGTAACTAGTTGCCTTTTTCAGTAAGTGCTTACTTTCTGAATAGTAAGTTCTTCGCAATAATAAGTTGTTAGCATGTTCTTTCAGTCCACTTTGCCGCATGTTATTCGTGGCTCACACAACTGCCTATAGCTCTAAAAGAATAGAGATGTGAAAAGGATGCAGCTGTCACCGTTACCCAGATATAAGCGCGTGACGCGTCCACTGCATTCGGAGGTGGCCCTCGACTCGAGGCTACCCGCGGTGACACCTCATTACCTCACAGTGCTATAGGATATGTTCGCAGAAACCCTAGCACAGAAGTACAACGGTGGCACTCTAGCCTCGTAACGGGCTCCTATTAAAGTCAATTTTGGTACTGCTACAATATAAAACTTTACCGTTACTGTGAGGACAAGATAGCAGTTCCTCAGCGGTCAGCGGTTCACAGCAGTTCACTGGTCAGCGCTCCTAAGTGCAATATGGGAGAAGCGCTCCTAAGTGCAATATGGGAGAAGCGCTTCTCCCGTCCAGTGCCCCCGTTAAGCGGTTGTTCAAATGGGTAGGAATGCTTTGATATAAAGCGGGGCAGACTTACAGAGACAAACTTGGAGCAGGAGCTGTTGCTCCTGTACAACCTACGCAGTTCAACAACCTCATACTAGCAAAGAATGTAGACATTAATGTCTTTGAGCTTTAGTCCCTGTTTTTCCATTTTGGAAAGAAACTGTAGAGTAACTATGTTACTTGTAGCTGTAACTTAACTGGTTACTATTTGTGGAGAGTAGCTGTGCCTGTAACTTAGTTACTTTGTTCTTGTAGTAACCGAAACTGTAACTCAGTTACGCTTTGAAGTAACTTTTCCCCAGGACTGCTTTAAGGTATCACATAAAAATAACGTTATTTGTTTTGTGTGGCGCCTTGCGAAATCGACATTTCTGCCATGTTTCACTGTGATATGAAGCTCCAGAGACCTACGCAGTACACATCCGTATCAAATTTCGGAAACCTCTAAAGCCCAACAGTGCCGTTGGTAGATCGTGTAAGTTTAATATAAAATGTATGACATCCGCGTTCATTCTGCTCAGTATTACTGCAGCGTTCTCCTATTGATTTCCTCTCCGGTTCTGAAGTGACCGTAAGCATGAATAAACACATGTTATTTTCTCCACAACCTACACGCAGATTTCGCGTATACTTTTCACCCGGTTACATTGGTAGTAGCAAGATGGGTACATAATGCGTGGATCCACACGTATTGGAATGTTATTATTGTCCAACAGCTATGTTTTTGGCAACGACTCTGAAGAACGCGCATCAGACGCCCGTTCTCGTATTCTCAATTCAACTATCATTTTTTCTTCACCGCACATTTCCAATCATCGACGCGTGAAGAAGACGCCCTGACGATCACCTCCCCATCTGCGTATTCTTCGCACAGCCGTTAGTGGGCACATCAACAGAATATAACATAACATAGCGTAAAATTGATTCACAATTAAGGGCGGGTTCACAAGAGGGACCGGACCGGGGAGAAACCCGCTTTGGCGCGGTGACGTCACGTGGACCGAGCAGTCCCAACGCCACCTAGATACACCAGGCCTGCTCATTGCCTCCTCTCCCTCCTTCGATTAAGAGTCAGAATTCGTCTGCTACTGCTATTCACCGTTCTGCGAATTCCAAAACCCGCAAATGACTGCAGCTCAGCTGGAACCCGCAGACCTAAATATTTAGACAAAAAGTGCAAGACCATTTCCAGAAAATCAGTTTTGAGAAAGATTGAGACCTTTTTGCGCTTTATTTCCAAGTTTTCTCATTTACTACACGGGGACGTTCAATCAGAACTCGCAGACGACGGTGGTTCGTCTTCATGGCCACGAGCGCTGAAAGCACGTTCGTTATTGGCTACGACCGTTCAAAACACGATCCTCATTGGGTTACTCTTAATTGTTACGTCATGGCGACGATTAAGTAGGCTTTCTCTATCTAGGTGGTGTTGGCAGTCCCCGTCCCTGCCGAGCATTCACACAGGACGATGGATGGGATCAAATAGGTCCGTCTCCAGCAACGCTTCAGGCTGCATGAACGAGTTTTCTGACTTTCCTGCACTGTGGCTGAATTTTTCTGTACGTTGGGGTCTCAAACATTCCACAATGCGGGAAACCATTGCACCAGCGAATTAAACAACAACAAAAAATTACACGACGGTTACGATTGTGTAACGCGAATTTCAGCAGTAGCTGTTGTGTGTGGACTTTGGACGTTGTGTGGACTTTTATACACATGCCACTGATATATGAACAACTAGTTGAGAGTGACGCGTACTACCTTGTGATATGTGAAGTGAGTGGTGATGTGTAGAGCTGGGATTAGCGCGACAAAAATATTACAAAAAGCGGGACACGAAACGCTGAAAAATAGAGACACTTTTCGGGACAACGTACCCATCTCTGAGTATGTCAAAACTGCTTTTATTAGCTTTCGATTATTTTAACTTCTTTTGCATCACCGAAACCGACAGTCAACAGACAGAAGAAGGCGGCAGAAGGAGAGAGAAGAGGCGGAGGGTTTTGTGATACAACCACAGTGATTTCCCGATACATTCCCGTTAACAGTTACCACTGTAAAAAGAAAGTATCGTCGATGCCAACACACATTTCGCGGTCGACACCTTCGCGTAGGGGCAGGGTTGCGTGCAGCAGAATTATAAAATATCCACTTCGTTGAAAAGAAAGAACTCAAACTGCACTGAATTTTCAGTGAAGCAAACAGACAACTGTCAGTTCTCGAGTCTGGACACATACTTGAAGCTATTTACAGGACAAACCGACAGATGCATATGCAAAACGTGTCATACTCATAATAGCCATAATGATAATTTATCTGTTGCCGTTGTTGCCGTGTAGTAAGGTCACGTTTCCGCACAGTGCCCTAGTGAGTATCGTGTTAGGAAGTCCACACTCGCTCCACACCCTCGTTTTCCCTGTTTTCTTTTTTTTTGTCTCGTGAAGACCCGTAGACGATCCCTCCTTTTTTATTACGCGGTTAATCGAATCCCCTCTGCTTCAACGGTTACAGCTGTAAAACAGCCTGTCGAAAGGAAAACAAAAACAGTCAAGAGACGCTGCTCCGCCCTCAAGTCCCCCGCCAATACGGGGACCGTTTGTATAGGTCGGAGGCGAATGGTCGCCCGTGGGATTCCGGTCCCCCGCGCGGACCGAAGAGAACATACATTTTGCTGACGGGAGCTGTGACGTTTGCGTCACCCGCGGACCCTTCCGGGAGATGCGTCCCTCGTGTGAAGCCACCCTTAGTGTTACATTTTTTAATCACAGGTAGCGTAATCCTATAATGCTTCCCAAGCAGCACACAATATTGAACTCATATTGGGTGGGCATTGGCGATACCGGTCCAATGTGGGACGGGTTTTGCAAGGATTTCCCCCATATTGGCTCAGACTTGGCAATATGGGCCTCATATTGGCAAGTTTCAACCAATATGGGGAAAATATTGGCATTATTGGCCCCATATTGCCAAGTTTGAGCCAATATAGAGAAAATGTCGGCAATACGGGCCCTATATTGCCCGTGTGCACCCTCTGTTGACTGAAAATGCTGAAAATGGGACGTACCCGTATTGGCAGTTGTACCAAGTGCCCAATCAACAGGCAAGATTGAACGTTGAAGCGTGTGAAATGCCGAACTCAATACGTCGTTACATCCAACAACTTCCCGCAGATGGTACACATTGTTTGAAACAGTCAACATATCTGGCAATCCCACTGTAACATGCGCTGCAACTCAAGAACTCAACTTTCCACTTGCTGCAAACAGCCGCCATCTTGCTTGGCGATGCCAATCGGTCGAACCGACTGAGAGCGTTGTCGTTTGAGCGAAATCACGCGTCCTACAACTAATGCGCATGCGCGACGCTCGGATCGGACGTTTCATTAGGGCTAAAATGTCGCTGGTTTCTCTAATGATAACGGGAGTGGCTGGTCAAGTAAACAATACAATGTTTGAGAGGCAGGAATGCCTGTTCCGTAATGCTAGGTGCTTTCAAGCTACTGCAGTCTGTGTGAGTTGCTCAGGCGTATGTCCGTCACCGTCACGAAAGTGCTTCGCTCCGTTGTACTCCAGGAGCGGGTTGGAAGTTCTTGAGTCATATATACTAGTGCAATCCCAATGAGGGTTTCTGGGGGATGTTTGCCATTGGTAGCTTTTGAGACTGCAGGATCCTTTAGCAAGACAGGCACGGCACCCGTTCTTTGTTTTTAGGACGAGGCAGTGTTGTCCAATAGGGCGTCAGGTTGTACTTTTCATGTTGGACCAACATTGGCCCAATGTGGGCTGCCAGGTTGGCCAATATTGGTCCCACATGAAAAGTACAACCTGACCTCCCTATTACACCAATGTTGGCTGCCTATATTGGCAAGCCCAGATTGCCCATATTGAGCCGATCTTTTTTGTGATAACGCCAACGATGAATCCGGTTAATACTAAAGCATTATCCGGCATACTATACATTACTAGCCGTAATAATATTTATGTCGAGTTTTCTTTATTTTTCTGTCGATCTTTTAATTGATCCACGTTGCATCACGTTAAAAAGACAACACTGCCTCGTCCTAAAAACAAAGAACGGGTGCCGTGCCTGTCTTGCTCAAGGATCCTGTAGTATCGTAAGCTACCAATTGGGTCAATATTTGTGTGCTGCCTGGGTTGTTGTTCAAACCGATCAGTCAGCTGCAAGACATTCTGCTTACAAACTTGTACAACAAATAATATTAATTATACCGAAGCTATACAAACATGAGTTAAAAGAATTTCAGAAGGAAATGCATTTTCTATTTAAAAATTTGCAAACAAAAATGCATTTAGCGGGAGCTCCTGCTTTGTCTATAATCTATTGCCACATATTGTTGCAGTTTTTCGAGGCAGGCGCAATCTATTAAAGCTCTTGAGTAACGAACTGTGAATGCGCCTTATTATCCGCTTTTGGAGCCCAGCCTCGCGTAAGCCAGGACTGCCATGTAATTCCCTTTTCATCTCTAGTGATAAGACAAGCTTCTGTTAATTACTTCACTTCTCTAGTGAATGCGCGCCGTGCTAGGAATTAGACACTTGACTGACGCCTTATTATTCTAATAACTGTTACGCGCATACTTGCATGGCGAAAAAAGCCTCTTTGGCCGGAGATTACTGAACGACAAATTGTCACCTGCACAGCCTGTCTTTTTCAGGGATTTGGCATGTGGTTGACAGTTTTTTTGTGCACTCAAAGATTAGGGAAGTTCTCTGTATGCAGGTGAACAGTCTGATTCAAATAGGGTGGTAAGTGCTCACGCCATTGTTGCCATAACTGGAGGACCTGTTACGAAACCGGTGACTTCAGCACACGTTTCATATTTATTTTGATTCACACAAACTTTGCATTTGCACGCCACTTTTCACCAGCTCTCCTTTAATGTGAAACACCACTGACACAGCCAACCGTAGCGGGATACCTCTAGCAAATTGTATGCTGTTTTATCAGAGAACTGTCGGCGCTCGACATAAGAGAAATGCATGTGCGAAGCTCTGATACAAAAATAGCATGGATTCTGGGACCTCTAACGCCACGGCATCGCATGACGTTAGTAACGTACGTCAGCGAGATGGCGAAGGCGAACGGCTGTAATATATGCTTCTCACTCACGCCTCTGATGATATACCCACGTCCGCGCGCAGTTTTTCCACAGATGGGCTTCGTGAGGGGGAATACACTTAAATATGTGGTAGCTGTAGTGCTCTGAAAGAAACCAGCTTCAATGCATTTCACATCCAACCCTTTTCCTATGGCGGGTATTGTCCTGCTTGTATATAGCACTAATGCGAATTGCGTTGGTCGTCTTCATGCAGCGCAGTGTAGTGCACTACACTGCGGGATCGACGGGTTCCAGGACCGATGGGACCGTTTACAGAGTGTACACGTAGTACACGAGAGTACCTTCCTGACATGTACGCCTCTAACCAACAGCAACAACAAATACATGACGATGTTAGGGATTGTTTCACCGCGTAAAGCCCGAATCCCATAACAAGCGACACGCGGCAGATACACGCGAGAAGCGTGTATCTGCCAATCTGACAAAATTTGACGTCACTGCCGCCACACTAGCGTCAAAAACGCTTTGTCGCAGCTGAATATTTCTGCATCTACTCCCAGTAGATATTTGTAGCATGTCGCTGAGTTCGTTGCCTGTTGTTTGACAAAACCAGCTAGATTTGGCGGCGTGAAACAAGAACTGAGCGCGTGGGCAAGGGAAAGGGTGGAGAGCGCAACCAACAAAAGTAGCAGACGAAGAACTGGGTGAGGCGTTGGGAACTTCAAACGCAGCGCCACTGCGTTACGGCGAATGTTACATAGCACCTTCATTACAAGTTCTCCTCGTTTTGACGAATGAAATACTATTTTTGGTATATTTATGGCAATTTACAACTTAGCTCGAATAAAATAAGCATTGCTTCTCCAAAAACATCATTTCTCGGTGACGAAATGTCGCTGCTCAAATGGACCAGGAAGTCGCGCCATGACCAGACGCGACAGCGACAAATTCTGCAGCGCGTCGCGTGTCGCTTGTTATGGGGTCTGCGCTTAAGGTGCCGTACACTACCTAGTTGCCTGTGAGTTGGCACGAATGTACATCACCTGGTCAACTGTCCGTTCTGGATTTTCTTCTTTAGCTTGTCTACTGTCACCTTAGACCTCGGTACACACTGCTGCGGAGCAAAATACCAGAAATGATAGCCATGACGAAAGCCCGACACAAGGGGAAAAATAAATAAAAGATGCACACATACACAAGGGAGAGAGAGAGTGAGTATGGGACTTGTGTATGTGTGCGTCTTTTTATTTATTTTAACCCTAGTCTCGGGTTTTCGTCATGGCTATCTGCCGCCAGCTCGCTTGCTTTTTATCTACTTTGCCAGAAAGGTGACGTGGTTTGGCCACTGCGCTACACAAAATTTATGGAGCACCTTTGCATTGCTCGATTCAGCTAGACCATCCAGTGTTAGGATTGCAACATATTCAACAGCACTCGCATACCTTCAATCATCTCTTTAGACATGGTTCCTACGCTGTAGCTAAGTCTCGCACGGGATGTAAAATCCCGTTTCCTGGGCCCGTGAGAAGAATTGTCAATAAAAGTGAGCTTCCACATTGTCTTCCTAATTATGAAGTGACGAAGTCACACTCAAAAGTCCTACCGACCTTTTTCTTGTCTCGGGCCCCGCGACCATCCCTTCGCTTCACCGCAGGAAGTTGCACTGCCGGATGTGCACCTCCCACGGAGGAGTGGTTTCGCTTTAGCACCGACCAGTGGCATGTGTTGGAGAGATGTACGTACACGATACATCGCTACATTATTTTGAGAATGAGAATGAGAATTTATTGTGCCCAAGAACGGCTGCAAGAGCCTTGGTGTTGGCGCATGCACTATAAAATTACCGTAATGTACATATATACAACACACGTTAATGATATAAAGAAAATGGCAGGAGGGCAATAATCCAAGGCACTAGGATGTTAAAAGAACATACATACAGGTCATAAACATATCGGGGACATAATATAACAAAATGACAATAGGAAAGAGGCTCCAAAAGTGCACTATTTCAGGCAATATTTGAAAGAGTACAATGAAGAAGAGAAAACAAGGTAACTAGACAACAAAAATGAAGACAGCAGGAACAAATAAGTCGATGAGGATGACTGAATTTAAGACAAGCAAGACGTAATGCTGCTTTTACAGGCTGTATATGAGGAAAAAAATATCACATGAGGACGAAAAAGAGTTCACCAAAATTTGACAACGTGCGAGTGGGTCATAATGGCAGGTTTTATGTACATAGAAGGACGGTGGATTGCGAAGGGAACCACAAGAATAGCGAAAATTTATGCAGCTTACTATGGCAGTGCGCATGGTGCGGCGTACCCCGGACGAACTATACATACGAAACTCACGGGAACATAACGGCTTGGCAAGCGGCCATTCTGTTGTCTCTATGGTGCGATAGCGTTTTCGTGACAAACTCTAGCGCTAAGCAAAACAATTTTGGTTGCATAGTGGTCATTGGTTTGAGTGCCCCTTTGACTTCATCGCTATTAATAACCTTGTCGTCACACACACGCACGCACGCACACGCACACACACGTTCGTCGTAAGTGTTAAAGGAAGAATTCCCAGGTCGCACTTTATCACCTCCACTTGACTGTTCAAGTCTGGATCATTTTTCACCGTCAATACTAATTTGGGAATTTGCTGCGAGATGCTTAATGGAAAGATTTACATATTCATAAAACCTGCACTACGTAACCACATTTCTGAAGCCCCTCTAAGGCACTAGTACTGGACACGTGTCTTAGCTGTAATTAGCGGATAACGCGCGTTGTGGCTGGGGCGCCCTGAGTAGCGGGCCCTAATGGACACTAATTTAAAACGTTGCTATTCAAGAAGAACTTGGAGTTCAACAACATGTATGCGTGCATTATACACAAGGAATGGTAAAATCACGGGTCGAAAGAGTAAAAAGAGAGTAACGTAGAAAAGAAGTAAAGTAACAGGAAGGCATCGGGTGTCCGAAATTGAATCTTTGGGTACCTGACGCGCTGCTGAGCCAGTCCTTTTTCTCGCTTTTGTCACTCAATTTACAATGCATTAAAGACGTTAGGCGCCTATGACCTTGTAAGCGAATGGCAGAGTGGTTGTGAAACTTGTATTTATTTATTTCTTAATACTCCAAGGGCCCTAACGGGCATTACGTGGGGGAGTGGGGAAGTACAGGTACACCATAGAGTCATTCAGGAAATGAGCACATTGAATTATTATGGATACATAATGCACGTAGTGCATAAGATGGGTGATCTTAGGTAAAATGAGCGTGAATATGTTCGAGGAATGATTTATGGTCACTGATGGTTGCAAGAGGGATCGGAAGACCATTCCAGTCAGCAGCTGTGCGGCAGAAGAATGACTTAGATAGTAGATTAGTATTACAGGTGAAGCGCTTTACCTTGTTGGGGTGGCCGAGACGTGGAAAAACGGTATCAGAACGCGCTCTTACAAATGAATTTCACCGCATAGCACGCTCCTAGCCAACCGTCATCTCGAATGATATCGTTATCAGCCCTGATTTGTTGAAAGGGAGGCGTACGCCTTTTTTGTGACAATTATGAACAGCATCAGTGTCACAAAAAAGGCGTACGCCTCCCATTTCCAACAAATCAGGGCAGATAACAATATAATTCGAGATGATGGTTAGCTAGGAGCGTGCTATGCGGTGAAGTTCATTTTTAAGAGTGCAGGATATTTGCGATTCATCTGAGGGTATGGAATGAAAAATTCGATGAAAGAGGGACAGGCGGGCGCAGCGTGACACCGATGCTCAAGAGGACTAAGGTCGTATTCACGTTTTAATGAAGTGACTGATAGGAAGAAGGAGAAGTCATTAGCAATGAAACGGGCGGCCCTGGAGTCGAGTGAAACGGTGAGGTAATTTTGAAATGGAACTCATATAGCAGAGGCGTATTCTAGGTCGTATGTACGTCAGATATGTTACCCGCTTGAGGTGAGAGGGGGCTGTTTTGAGTTTACGCCTAATGAGGCCAAGCGTGCAATTAGCGTTAGCTGAGATGTGCTTTATGTGCATATTCCGTGTAAGGTTAGATGAAAAACGAACGCCAAGGTATTTATAGCTATCGACAGAAGGGAATGGGTTGTTATTGAGTATAAGTATACAGGGTGTCCCAGAAAACGTGTCATTGAATTGTAATAAAAAAAAATTACGACACCTAGAATCATGCGTTCCACGGCATTTGTTCTTACTATGTTTTTGCCACCTACTGATGTCAATGTCATGTAACGCAAGTTGAATTATGTAAATATTTGCGAACTGACCTCGGAAATTTGCCAAGTAAAGGTCACTTTTTGACCGCACCAATATGAAGAGCGTGCCGAATTTACTCAAATTCATGATAATTGACAGTGATATTCAGGAGCTACGCCATCGGAAAAAATAGCCGAACATCATGCTTTTCGGAGCACCTGAGCATAACGTGCGAAGACTTTTTGAGCGCAATCGCTGTCAGTCCGACGCAACGAGGTTGCAAACCCAGCCCACAGAGTGATAGAAGAAAAAGTGACAGTTCCTGAAATTTGGAGAGGGAAGGCATGGTCCCAGCAAATTTCCGAACTCAGTTCGCCAAAATTTGCATGATTAAACTCACGTCACGTGCAATTCCCATTAGGTGGTGGCAAAAACAAGAACAAATGCCGTTGACCGCATGATTCTAGGTCGGGTAGTTTTTTTATTATAATAATTATTTATTATAATTTTATTATAATTATTATTTATTATAATTTTATTATAATTCAATGACACGTTTTCTGGGACACCCTGTATAATAATCCATGATGCAATTGATAACGTGCCAATGCCCTAACATGGGACCTCGGTATGGCTCATTTTGTAAGTTGAGAAAGTAGGAAGCTTCAGTTACACTGTATCTCGTAATGCAAGCGCATTTTTTTAGCTGTTATTGGATGTCGCACAGACTGCAGTCGATCCTTCTTTGTCCGGCACTGACCGTCTCAAGGAACTATGCGGATAGCGAGGGATCCACATAAATGAAACTCAGGAGCAGGCAAGTCATCAATCGTCAACAGAGCCTGTTTTTAGTTTGGAAGACATTGGAAACTGCCCATCGTCATTTGCGTAAAACTGAGCTCCTCTAAAGTTTTTTACATTTTGCGTTAGCGCCGCGAACCAATTGTGGCTACGAGCGGCGTAGAGATGTGGACAGATGGAGAGAGGATATCAGGAAGGAGTGGGGAACAGGGGGATTCGTATGCGCCCTGGGCCGGCTTCAGGGGGAACTGTGCCGACATTCGTCAGGAAAGTCTACCGGAAAATCCAGCGAAAACCTGAGACAGCACAGCCGGTGCGAGGACTCGAACCCGCGTCACCTCCCAGTCTCGGCCTTGAAAGAGATAATCAACCACTATGCCAGGGAGCTGGTATCCTGTTGTAAAGTCTTCCTGATGACGTTGACTTGAGAGACATTATTCCTTTTCTCAATAACGGCCATTCACGCAACCTTGGTAGCCGCAAGACTGGGTTCCTCACTGTCATCGGATCCATGCTCACCATCAATGGAAGCGACAATATTAATGTCATATACATCCTTAATCGGTGCCGCAGGTGTATCATGCCGGCCATTGTTGACATACACCCGAAGTCCTGAACTGGGATGTCGTCCGCCGCTGTTTTACTTAGTTTCCGCATTAAAGAACTTTTATCACTCAGTAGATCATCTGCAGTCCATTGCGAGGAGGAGGTGGTATTCCTCTAGTCCTGAGGAATACAATATAATAGTCCTGACCGGCGGTGATGGAATGCCCCAGAGAGGCTGATGACGCTTGCCGTTCCCCAGGACGATGTCGATAGGAGTGACGAGCCAGCGCAGTAGCGCTTGGCAGCAGGGGCACATCGTCGTCATCATCGGTGGCCATCACAGTATGGTCAGCGTGCAGTACGTGAGCACAATGAAAAAAAGGAACATTCCTCAGAGACGCCGCCGTCCTTTGATGGCATGTTGGCTGCACATCGTCTCTGAAGGATAACTGAAGTTGGTTGTTGGCCATCCCCTCCGTGGTTCCGGAAATTTTAGATCAGAATCGTGCAACCGAAGGCCGGATAAATGAAGGCAGATTGTATGGAGTGAAAGCTGTACCCATGTTTCTTGTCCGGCATGGCGGCAGACATATTTAAAGCGAAAGAGCTCTCACAATGGAAGTCACCGCTTGGCAATGTTATATTCCTTCACGTAGGTCACGGGTCGCTTACTACTACGGCAAGCAGTACCGTCACCACCACCACCTCTGTTGTAAGAGTGACGTGCTTGTTTTTCACGCGTCACTAACAAAGCTCATTGCTTTAGGAGCCGTTGAGTCCACAGGCTGCGGAACTGGGTAATGATACTTGGATGAAAACGTTTAGAAACGCGGTGAAATGACAAATGTCCCGAATAGACCAGGTATAGACCAATAGACAGACCATAGATGTTCTTTAGTTGTCAAGCAATGGAAGAAAGCTAAGACTATGATATCAGCCCCCCCCCCCCCCCTCTTTTTCGGAAAGTTTTATTGGGGTGCGGTAACGTGGCCCTCTTACCTCTGCAGGGTTACAGGCGCCGCAAGTTGCCACCCAGTCGGACCGCAGCGTTTGACAATCACTTTGTCAAGTGTGATATGCTCATTGCAATGACCTGCTCTAATAATGATCTGCTTTCATTTCGCCGTGAATATTGCTATCGGTAGCATTAAACTTTGTTGTATCTTCATTTGCATTTTAGAGGAATATTGGTTATATTCTTGGGAACTAATTGGAATACACTCATACAGACTTTTGCCACAGACTGAGGCCGTTTGTGTTCGTGCCACGAATTAATTAAGCTAATTTGTTAATTGAACTGGCAGATTAGTAAAGCAAAAGTAGCACTTTTCTGCCTGAATTCGGAAGCTTATCGCCACAGCACACTATTACAGTCAAAATCGGACGGCTTTTCACAACATTCCTACAAAAATTTGACGGCCGCAAATCCGTCACTGGGCGAAGGGCGCTCGCTGATATTTACGTGTTGGCTTCATCCAAATACCTACCCTCCTGTGCAAGAAGGAAACAAACCACACCGCAATCACACCTTTCGCCCCCATTAACGTGTCTGCCGTCAGTCGCCAGCCACAATAGGGAGTTTATTTTTTTTTAAACCGTGAGCACCGTCCGATTCCTTTTCCGTAACGCTATCAAGTAATAAGCTATCAGCGTAGCAATGGCTGATAGTGATGCGGAAGAGGAATCGGAATTTGCTCACAGTTTCCTAAAACGCCCTTGACGGTATGCGCGCCAAGGCCCTCGGCCTAAATAAAACTGTGTCGCTCTTTCCACTTCGACGCAATAAAGGCGGAGCCAAGACATCCGCAAACAAGCATATAGTTCTTTCATCGAGTATACTTCGCCCGCGACAGATTTTAGGGTGCCAAATTTCTGTAGAAGCCTTGTGAAAACCCCGTGCTTTTCACTGGAATAGTGTGCTATGGCAATAGGGTTCCGAATTCATGCAGAAAAATGCTACTTTGCTTGACTAATTTGGGAGTTTACAATTCATTTCCGAACTGACAAGTTTAGCTTAATTAATGCGTGACACCAATGCAAACGGCCTCAATCTGTGGCAAAAGCCTGTATGAGTGTATTCCCAGTAGCTTCATAACTTTCTGAAGTAAAACCTACTTTTAGGAATTTAATCACATCCTCTCGTTGAACACCTGTATGTGTCCAGTTCAATACACATCAATTGAACAACATTTGTTCTTGCAACTGTAACACGTTCACATGTCACATGACGCGCAGCGTGCTATGCGGCGAAGTCCTGTTTCTAGAGTGTAGCGCAGGGTAACACGCAGTGAAAACGGTAGAGAAAATCGTTCTACAAATACACCTAACGAGCAGAGAAAGAGAAAAGGTAGCTACTACACCTCAAGTTCACATAGATTCCTCTCTGCTACGTAGCGTGCCCAACTTGGCAACCCTGTGCTATTTGTTGGTAGATTGTCATGTGTACGCCGTTCTCAAAACTCGTACTTGTTTCCTGAAGTAAACGTTTTTAATCTAATCGAGATAATGTAACAACACTAATTATAGGATGATCTATACAACGCCCACTGCAACAATCGCACGAAGCAATTTGCTTTTTTTGTTCTGTTTTAGCGACGCGAAGCAGCTGTGACTATGAGAGGCGTATACAGACGTGGACGACGTACAGCAGGAAGGGGTGGGGGGACAGGGGGTTAGTATGCGTCCTGGGCGCACTTCACGGGGAACTGTGCCGACATTCGTCTGGAAAGCCTTCGGGAAACCCAGGGGAAACCTGAGACAGCACAGCCGGTGGTCGGATTCGAACCCACTACCTCCCAGTCTTCAGCACGACCTTGGCTACCATCAACGAGCGGGACGGCTTAACCCGCTCGGCCATGCTGCTGGTCGAACGGAGCAATTTACAATTGACTGTAACGGTCCTGGAAACATGATAAGCCAATGGCGCAATTCGTGTCTCGCAAAACATTGCTGATGGTCGATCTGACAGCTCCGTTTAGCAATCGTTTTCGTATATACATGTCGTTTTTATTTCTATCTGCTAAAACTCTCTATTCACGAAAGGAAAAAGATATCTCGCCTTGCATTCTATTCAGCCACACTCTGGTGTCAGGTCGCATTAGCCTAGGGAAAAGCCGGAAGATAACCCACTGTTTTCGCTTTCCTTTCGCTTATACAAATCCCACCATGGTACCTGACAAGTCTCATTCCCCTCAACAGGCGATAAATCTCCAGCCGCGAGGGATTCAAAACGCATTCATCTTCTTCACCGTTTTCTCTCGTGGCCACTTCCCGCCAACAGTTGCCGTTGATTAGCCGTCTGTTTGCGAACAGTAGCAGTAGGCACATAAGAACGCGGAAGGCCCTGTCAGATTTCCGGTCTTTATCCGCTTTGTTCCGTATCCCCATGTGTGTGTCCTCGTAAGGGTGGGCAAACACTTGTCGGATATCCTTTCCCATACCTGACAGGCATTTATCGGTAATGTCTTCGACATTCTGTTCTTGTGGAGATTCAACAGCAGTTGAGGCAAAGGCGTCAGAAAGTGGCCGATACGCTGGGGTTGAGTCGCGAAGCAATGCTCCTATCTCAACGTAAGTTGGGCGTTGATCTGTATTTCGACGCAGGGTATTGGAAATCAATGTTCCACATTGGAGAAAGCGATATCATTCTTCTTTCATATGATCATTCTCCTGTAGTCGCTGGCATTACGCACATGATGATCTCGAATTCGATGTCTTCCTACAATTGTCGCAGGCAGCGTCTTCTGATAAGCCCCCGATAGCTTCTTCTTGATTCGCTCTTGGGAGTCGTCCAATCGCCTGCACGCTGCATCACGAAGCAAACGCCTTTCTGCGCACCATTGCAACGTTGGTATCGGTGGTTATGTATTTCCTAATGCAATCCCCATTAATTCTTCAAAATCGGATCGTTATAGAGAATTATTCTAGGGAGTTAGAATAGGACAACGTATGCCAACACTTGCGCAATTCGTGGCTTCGCACTTATAGACGTTTCAGCGATTTGCACAAAGGTGCATGCGGTTACGTTACGCGCATCACGTTATGCAAACGTGCATGCGGGTGCGTTACGCTCGTGGCACTTGCTCGTATGTTACAACATTGCGACACCACCAAAAGGAAATATGAGAGAGTGAAAAAAAAGAAGGAAACACCGACGTAGCAACGTTGGAATCAGCTTCCTTGCCTGAGCCTCAACACATTTAGAGTTGAAGTTTTGGAATCAGCGCTCGGTCATCGAAGCGGACATCTGTACCGCGTATAGCCTAGCCCTTCATATTCCATGTATAGTCTTTAACCCAGTGAAACGAACAGCAGATATAGACGTACCGTGGAGCACGGGGGGGGGGGGGGGGGACGTGCCGCCTCTTTCGGGTCACGTGTGAAAATTCCGCTGCGTGCGTCTCCAACAAAAGGGGTGAGCGGCGTTGCCCGCTTTCCCCCCTCCCTCTCCTGAAAAAGCTCCTGGGAACGCCCATGTTAGTTGTCGTCGACGCAAACCTACTGCACGACACCCGGAGTTCGCGTACGTTAATCCGTTGCGTTCTTCTTGGATCACCCAGCGCGTTCCGCGTTCATGAATGTGCACGTTCATGTCTTAAGAACTCTGTGTGGCATTTACTTGCGACTCTTTCTTCTTTCTCCTTCGAATAAATAATAACAATATTTAGGAGTAGATTTCCGCGTAAGGCGTGGCCCACTATAGAATGGCGTGCTTACCCTTCGCATGAACATATATCCCCCTTATACATGGGGCTAAATTAAACCCGCGACCGGACGGGAGGATCTTCGAATAAACATTTGCGACCCCTCCCCTCCCGCTCTTTCATGCGTTTCAATTAGCCCCATGTTCGCTGCAGCATGTTGATAGTGCCCGAGCGCTAACGATATTATGCCCGAATTGAAGAATGACAGTTGATCAAGGTACGTACCAGCTACTACTACGCCACATGAGAAAGAAGCCACCCGTCGCCACTGTGTTCGTCTGTGTGAATTTGTGTTTGACTGGCAACAATGGAAGGGGGAATGTGCTGAGGACAGTGTTGTACCGGCTGCCAAAACTAAGTAACGAAATACCGCTACCCGATACTCTACAGAAAAGAAGTAACGCAATGCTAGCGTCACAAATTTCAAAAAGTAACGAGATACCGCTATCAAATAAAAGTGACGTAAATATTATGCCGCTACTTATCCGCTACCGTACCCTGCTCTATGCAACACCTTACCATATAGGCATCTGGTTGTCGAATGTGTCTAAAGACGGTGCAATATTAAGCTCCCTCACATAGCTGGGGGGGGGGGGGGATATATGCTTATTATAAAGAAACGGAGGGAAAGCATCGAGTACAAAAATTATGCCACTACCTACAGCCAATATATATTATTTCACATTGATATTGACCTTCAGATGATGCGCATTTAAGACATAATTTAATGCACATAGCGCAAATGTGCATTTAAAACTTTTCCCGTCAGAATGTTTGAAGCACAAGATGATTTTTCTGTAGTAATAGTATTTTGTCCGAGATATCCGCAGATCCCAACCTCAAACTCTTCCGTCTGCTTCCTGGCGACGGATTGGTCTGTGTGATCAAGTGGCACAACTGCCATAATAAGCGACCACTCATCGAGTCATCCATAAGTGGCTACCATTAGGTGAAAACATCAAACGAACAGCGTAATGCTTGCTCTCGCCAGGGTCGATGCAGTGCTGTTGGCATCCTGCACCAAAGCTTAGGTCTCACAGCAATTAGGAGTTAATGTCCTTGCCTACCCCCTGTTTCCCTTCTTCCAGCCACACGACGGCTTCCCTTACAAAGCGTTTGACTATACGAAAATCTATGTTTAGCACGGTTTTTCCGGGAGTATGAGTTCCTCGGTAAGAGTCTACCCGTGTGAGATGACCTCCGTAATGAAACATTTAGAGAGAGAAAAATATCACGTAGCTTTTCCCTGAACATGTCCAACGCTGTCAACAATCAATTGATTAATGGTTAATCGCCTGTGTACCGCCACAAAGCAAGTGTGCAAAGAGCATTAATAAGCATGTTGGCGTACACTGACTCCCGGATATTATTATTGTTTATTCATTTTGCGTGGCTCATATACCCACAGTGTAACATATTTAATATGAGAAAATAACTAGACCGCGTTCGGCAACCTGTGGTAATTCTATCTCGCCAGAAATGCTTCTTTCGCATCCGAAATGCAGGTCCTTTGTATGCTGTAATGCTATCGCATTTCATACGCCTTTGGCACTGCGCCAAAGAGCAGTCTTTTTTTTTTTCCTTTTTTTTTTCGGGCAGTGTGATGAGGTTGTGTTCTGTTTTCGCAGTGTACCCTGACGAAATCGGATGGTGTGGGTTGGAGCCACTGGCTGGCTCCCTTCCACTAACGGAGATTTTTAACTGAAGCAAGCAGCTCGCCGTTGTTAGTCTTAAAGGGTTATGACACTTTCATGGGTGTAGATCGTTGCATCATGCGCACAATGTATTATACTGGGTGTCTTTTTTTTCTTTAGATAGTTTTTCTAAAAAAAACTATAAGGGCTATAGACATGCTGTTTTCACTTGTATCATCTCTGAGCCGCCGGACGTTCTTGGCCATAAGCTACGCTTATTTAGTGACTGTATTACATACTAGAGTGTTGAGGAAAGAAGAAGAATTATTTTCCTACGTTTCGTACTAGACGAGAGATTAACCCTTAAGCACACGTACTCGTCAAGCTCTGACATCCGAACTCCGGCCATTCCCGTTGGTAGTTGTAAGCACGTGACCGCTCTCTCGCTTCCACACTGGCGAAGAGGCATGGCGTGCCGTGAGAGCCGCATGGGTTTCGGTATCGCGGTGCCGGTTTTCTACGCCTCTATTATCGCCTTTGCTGTAAAACGTGGAAAGCACGTTCGCCTCGATGCAAATAATTGCATTTTAGAGACGAAGTACAGCAACCCCTTTAGGTGTTGTGACCGTCCGCTTACGATCCATTGCGTCCGCTACCAAACGTGGCATTCTGCTCGTCGTTGGGCACGGTTTGTTTTGTATCGTTTAAACATTGCTAAACATACATTACGTGCAGGAGCTCTGGAAGTTTTTGTTGGAACATGGAGTAATGGGTCTGCTTATTTGTACAAACAGCTAAAACAGCTCACTCTCAGCATGCCAAATTCTTTAGATGACGAAGTAATGTACGAGAACGACGATGCGAACGCTTTTGATGTTAGGAAGACACCGCTGTTTAACTTTTTTTCGATGACAGCCCGTATGCATGTGCCCTCCACAGCTGACATGTGGTACATTAACTCTATACACGGAAAGAGTTCAGCTTGTAAACTACCACCTTTGCATTTTCTCGTGTTTTGAGACCTCCTACATAAGACGCAGCGAAGCTTTCTACCCCTATCATACGCGCAGTCTTGAATGCTCATTGAAAGCAATGGCCATTAAACATGCTCGTATAGCGCCAACAAATGTGTAACGTATCAACCTGTCAGGAAACATTGAATCCACTACTCTTTGAGAAGTTTACACGTTACACGCTTGGTGGCGATACGGGCATGTTCAATGCAGTGCCGTGTATTAAAAGGGAGTCTGGCCATTAGGAGGACCCTAAAAAAGAGGGTCGACCTGTCAATCAAACTTAGGCGCATTTCATTGGTTGCCGTTTTCCATGGGGGCCGCCATGACACAAAATTTTCTCCAAAATGGAGGAGGATGCTTGGAACGACGAAGCGGAGATTACGTGACAAAAAAATTTTACAGACTACTTTAATTTCATACAGTGAGTATATATCCTTATGTACGCATCTGCAAAATCAGCTTCAACTGTCGCTCCGCCATCATTATTTACGCGAAAATGGGTTGTTTCGTCGCTAACGTTAGGCCTAAGACGGTGATCTCAACATAATAGCACGAAAGACGCCCCTGATACGTAGGATTTTGCATTATATCACTGAATTTTATCTATACATACATCTTTGCTAATTTTTGATTCGATCTACTTACGTTACGTGATTTACCGGCAGTCGTCTGCGCCGAGGAAGCGGCTGCTGGCCAACCACTTCTGCCAGCAACCATTTCTGCAATTCTGAGCGTTGCCAACATGCCTCTCTCCATGGAGATAGCGTTGATGAAAGTGGGCGCAAAATTCGTCGTTTTGGTCTCTCACCAGTGATATCCGTTTCAATCCAAATCCATCCAGTTTCTCAAAAATGGTGGCACCCAGTAAATAAGGGTGAAGTGTAAGTACTGGATGGATATAATAATAAAGAACTGTATTTCGACCTATGATTGGAAAGAGAGCTCACAAAGTGGGTGGACCTTCAGGTATAGGCAGGTCCCATTAGTGGCCAGACTCCCTTTAATACTCGGCACTGGTTCAATGGCCATTGCTTTCAATGATCTTTGAAGACTGCCCGTATGACAGGCGTATTACTTGGGTTCTCATTTTTTGCTTCATCTTTTTGCTTCCCTTCATGCTTCTTCTTCTTCATCTTTTTCTTCATCAATTTTCTCTGCAACAGCTGATCCTTGACAATAAAGTGTAAAGAGAGAGAGAGAGAGGTAAAGAAGAAGAAAATGCAGACGCGCAGCCACTTGCCCTAGAATACTTGCTACATGTGTATTAAACCAACACGCCAATCACTTTCTCGATATGTTGTGCGCATCGAATCTTAGACGGTGGCCACAGCATTTATGTCTTTCAGAAAGCACACCAGGCCAGTAACGCTAAAGGAACGGCGTTCATCCGTGTATGACGAAAACGTGAAGAAGGGTACTATTCGTAGGTTCCTCTTTCGTTCCTCCGAATCGGCGGAAAACTTCGAGAGTGCGTCACTGTCACTGTGTCACATCACGCGCAACTGTCGATCGAAGGAAATATATTGCGGGAACGTCCCCTTCCCGCATTTTCTCTTTTTTCTTTTTTTTTGTCCAATCGAACGCCGTACGTGGCGAGCTCCGATTTGGCTACGGCGGGTAGAGATTGACCTCGCCGAGACGCAGACACTAAGCTTCACCGCATAGCACGCTCGCTGCCAACCATCGTCCCGAATGCAGCGTTATCGCCCTTCGTTTAATAAAAATGGGCGGCGTACGCAATTTTTGTGACTTTACGCAGTACCCCAAGCAGCACAATGCACTGAAAGTCGAGTGCAATAGGGGTGGTCGTTATGTGTCTTATGAGCGCTCTTTAGCTTCATGAGTCTGTTCAAGGCCTTCCACCTACCCGTCCACCCCTATTGCACTCGACTTTCAGTACATTGTGCTGCTTGGGTCATCATTACCACAGAAGTGACGTACGCCCCCCGTTTTCATCAAATCAGGGGAAAGAACGATATCACTCGGGATGACGGTTGGCTATGAGCGTGCTATATGTAGTGAAGTTCATCATTTCTTCATTTGTTATCACATCACCTCATCTCATCCTGGCTAGACTCGTGACGCTGCCCACATAAGTGAGGCCAACAACGGCAAGCCAGTTATCGTCACCACCACCACCATTTCTAAGAGTGTATTCTGTAGTAGCGGCAGCCGGAGCTAGTACCTACAGCGGAGCGGTACAGGTCAGATTGCAGATGCACGCTCATAAGAAGCTAGAACACTGTTGTGACTGTTATAATAGCGCTGTCCTGTGATTGTGGAACAACTCTTGTTACAAATCCATCACAGCTGACGTAGAAAGCGCGTCACAAAGCGCATCCGGGCGTAAAGTGCAGGTCGTCTGTTCTGATTAGGCGCGTCATCCAGCACCTTGTCCACCCTGAATTGTCGACGGTGCTGTCTTTGCAGGCACTCTCCAGGGACTGTTGGTAAGACATGGACCATGTACGGTAAATCAGAAGTAACCCCTCGTCACTGGGTGTACCTTTTACTGTCTTCTACTGAACTATCTTTACCATAATTAGAGACGCAATGACAGAGAAAACACGTATAGCTATTGAAACAATTACGCTTAATAGCTTTTCAAAAGGGCGGAAAACACTTGCGCTTACAGGCGCCATTCGCTTTGTGTCCTGTTCGCTTTGTCATCTGTCTTTCCGCTTCACTTTGGCCCCGTCTCTCGCTATTTTCCGAGAATCTCGGCTAAAAGGAATCCCCTTTCCACGTTTTATCTCTTTGAAAGTAGCAACTGCTGAACGCTTCTCGAAATAGATTCTCTGCACAAGTGACTATCTATTTTCGGCTTGAGCTTGACAGCGGTGTTAGAGAATATCCATACTTTCTTTTTACGTTCCATCGACAGATTAGGGAAATATCGAGGACGTCTGGGTTCACAACAGACTTTTCCGGAGCACTTGACTGACGGAGTCATTATATTGTTGGGGTCAGCTGCAAAAATGGAGCTGTTAAACCACTTCACAAGCTGTGGTGACTCGTTTTCAGATCTTTTTGTTGTTGTTGTTGTTGTTGTGAAAATCACATCGTTGTGACACTACTACAGGTATTACATGACTGTTGACACGGAAGGCATCTCAACAGCGTAATGCATAACACTGCGTGGTTATGTCTAATGCTGCTTCAAATAAGTTTCAAAAGCGAGAAAAGTGAGCCACATGGGTGAGCCACATGGGTCAGTAACAAATCACTTGGCGGTTCTTTCTCTTTCTTTTCTCTTTTTCCTTTTCCGATCAATCGCAAGTCGTCCTTACCTCTGAAAAAACTTGCCTTTTCCACCTTTTTCTTCTCTTTTTTCCTTCCAATAAACACACATCCCCCCCCCCCTGTTTGGTATGCATCTTACAACATCTGTATTATATTGCGGAAAAAGAGTATTTGTGGTTCATGATTGATTGCCTCTATATATTTCGCACGAGACTGCTCCTCTCAGCAAGTACTGGACTGATTTCTTTCACGAACTGGAGACTCTTTCGTGAAGGCCTCAAAACATCTGTGCACACCGGTATGTCACCAGAGGCTCTCTCGAAAGCAATTAGTTACAAAGGTGGTCATGTGTAAAAGGGTAACAGTACACGTCGGTCATTCTCCAGCAATTAACCACCTTAGGGCATTACGTCGCCGAGCCGAAAGAACGACTCGTCGGACAGGGCAACTAACTGACATTGTGGCATACCGCAAGATGAAAGCTAAAGTAACCCGAAAACTTAAGAAAGAAGACCGGAAGCGTTGGCGTAAGTTTTATCAAAACCTTTCACCGTTCCCTGCCACAAAGATCTGGAGGGCAATCCAATCTCTGAAGGAGGCGCCCCCTCAAAAGAATCATCTCGCGGTCCTGGCTACCGTTAAGGGTGTAGTAGACGAAAACACGCTAGCGATGGACTTCTGTGTGGTACTAACGACACCGGCGGCTGCCTCGACGGCTGCGATACACACCAGTTTTGTCCAGAGTTTGACGACTCAAATTCACCAAGACTGGCTCAGTTCACCGGAGGTTATGGTCCGTGACTTCACCCTAATAGAGCTAAAGACAGCGTTGGAGCTTGAGAACGTCGGCTCGTCCCCGGGACTCGTTAAAGTCACTTATGCCGCACTGCAAAACCTTGACGGGCGGTCACTTCAAGCTCTCCTTAATGTGTATAATACGCTCTTGGCAACAGGGATCCCTACCACCTACCCGGAAGGAGACATTAGTTATTACCATCCTGAAACCAGGCAAGGCCCCGAATGACCTTTCCACCTTTCGTCCTGTGAGCCTGAGCAGCTGTATGGGAAAACCGATGGAGAGAATGGTTTTGCATCGTCTGGACTGGTGGCTCGAAAAGCAAGGTGTGTTACCCCACGAAATGGCTGGATATCGTCGGCACCGAAGCTCCATGGTTCCAGTTCTCGACCTAGTCTCTACAGTCCAACATGCTCGTTCTCATCGGCGGATCGTCGTATCGATGTTCCTGGACATCAAGCGCTCATATGATACCGTCTCGCACATTTGTGTGCTGCATGCCTTGCGCTTTTTGGGGGTATCCGGTCGACTCCTCAGCTGGCACAAGACTTCCTTACGGACTGAACTGTCGCGGTCAGTACATCCCTACCCTAGCCCTACGCATCATGTTTATCAAGGAGTCCCCCAAGGAAGCATTCTGAGTCCGACACTCTTAGAAAAAAGGGTCAGTGTAGTTACACCTTTTATGAGGTAATAGCTGTCGCATATATTGTGCCTAAAAGGTTGCAAAGTTCTACCTGCTACCTCACCCTCAAAACAAAATTTCACCGCGTAACACGTTGTCCGCCAACCATTAATTGCTACGAATGATAGGGTTACCGCTTCTGATTCGGTGAGCGAGGAGGGCGTACGACTTTTGCAGCGATTTGGATATATGATAATTACTCTTACCACCCTTTTACACCCTTTATCAGACGCGATGTCGACCTATAGGTGGTAACAAGTTACCACCTTTTCCCACTTTTTTTTTCTTAGAGTGTGGCGGTGCTAAAATCGATAATTCCTCGCAAGGCGTTCTCTGTGTATGCAGATGACGTTGCCCTTTGGACAGCAGGAAAATCACGCATTCAGCGCAACTTGCAGCTGGCTTTAAATAATGTGCATACGTACCTCACGCAACTTGGGATGGACCTTTCGCCCGGAAAGCTCGAGCCCCTCGAGCTCCCTTTCACACGCAAACCTACGACAAATTTCCCTCTTTGGGTTGGTGCCAAGAAGCTTGAGCCTGTATGTTCCCATCGCTTCCTTGGGGTGGTCATCGACTCGGACCTGCGCAGGGCTCGCCGCCCTTAAGCACTTTGAAACCAAAGTGCAGCGATGGCTCCCTGCAATTCAACATCCTTCTGGCTCAGCATGAGGCTGTGATCAGCGCTCCCTTCTAGCAGTTGACACGGCTTTAGTTTGGGCGACTGTGATTTACAGCCTTCCAATCCTGCACAGGATTTCCACAACATCATTAAATACCCTTCGGATGTTGTTTGCTGGAAGCCTTCGTCGGTGTCTTGGAGTTCCAAGAATTGCTGAAACACGGCAAGTCCTGGCTGAAGCTGGTGAACTCACGGTTGAGGTTCCATGTGAACGTAAAACAGCTCGGCACTTCCTAAGTTTGCGTGCGCACATTCCCCGCCTCCCGCTCCTTAGGAGAATTCGATACTGCCCTGAAAGTGACTTCTATCGAGTAGCGCAGAGGACACATACGTCAGAGTCTCACTGGCTTCGTACCTAAGGACGTAATACTGCCGGAAGCCCCCTGGTCTCTTCCGGTACCACCCACCTTCGTAAGTCTCCCGAACCTGCTGGAAAGAAGAGATCAGGTTCCCCCTCAAATCCTTCGAGCCCATTTTTGTGCTCTAGTAGACGAGACGTTTTCTACGTCTGCAGCAGCATATACAGATGGCTCATCCAGAAACGGCAAGTCTGCCTCGGCATTCGTCATACCATCCGAAGGCGTAGTGCAAGGACGGCACCTTTCGCATCCAACTTCATCAAGAGCCGCGGAACTCCACGCCACCCTGTTCTCTTTTGCAGCACATCGCTGATTTTACCCCGCGGGAATGGGCTGTCTTCACTGACTCAAAATCTGCACGGCAAGCTATTGGAAATTCTGGCATACGAGGCTCATCCGCACCCCTAGTGACGCATGTGTTAATGGCTTACCAATGGCTTAATGGTACCTTGTGTACGAAGCAGAGCACAAGGTGGTTCTCCAGTGGGTTCTAATCTATTGTGGTGTCGTGGGGAATGAACAGGCCAACAACGCCGCAGAAGCAGCCCTCTCGTCTCGGAGGCGGAGGAGTGACAAGGGTTGATCCAACGCTCGCTTTCCGCATGCCGCGAACGTCTTTTGTCACAACCCGTTGTGCAGGACATCGTACCGGGCCGAGTAAAGTGGCCAGAGAGAAGTCTGTGCATCGCAGCTCGAATAGGCGTCGTTTGAGGGTGGCTCGAGGGGTGGTGAATCTGAGGCAGTCGAGGAGAAGATGGGAGGGGATTGGGGGGGGGGGGGGGTTAGAGCTCTGTCTTGTGTTGTCTTTTAAGTGTCGCCCTGCACTGGTTTTTTTATCAGTTTTAATTTCACACCAAACAGGCCCAATTTTTACCCTTTTAGCCCTATTTAAGATGCGAAACATCAGCTTGAACAGAGGAAGTAGGACATGTTGGCGAGTGGAGAAGGCCCATCTTATAGAGAAGCAGAGGAGCCCTGGCGACATTAAAGGAGCATGGGAAACTTGGAACATATATTTTTTTACACCATCATATGAGCATACTACCTCCAGGAACTGTCACGAAAAGTATTTCACTTGGGAAGTGCGAATTTACTGAGAAAATTGCTTTGCAAGAGAGCGCGCATCGGCGGCGACCTCGCCCTGCGGCTCCTCGCATCTCGTGACGTCAGGTTGGCAGATGACTCTTCATTGGCCACCAAGGATCATCTGCTAGCGAGAGCGACCAGTCGAGACGCGCGAGGGGCGGCGCAAAGAGCGACTGCCAAAAGAAAGGAAGAAAAAGAAGTCGCTCGCTTCAGTATGGGCGAGGGACATGACGTTCCAGACTGGCAGCCGAGAAGAGCAGGTTTTCTGACCTGCGAGACTGAAAGCTCTCTTGCGCTGCAGGATTAAGCGCTGCACTCGTAGTTTTTGTGCGAACGTGCGTCCCAGGGCTTCTAATCCTACTTTCTAGTTCTCAGGAAATATTTGTTATTGAGTCTTTCCGGGCTCCTTTAAGGCGTAGCCGGTGTAAAATAGACGTTTCTCTACAGCGCTGCCAAGGTTAGAGTCCAGACAGTCGAGCTCGATAAGCCGACGATAATGGTAGGGGTGCGCGTGAGATGCCGCGCATAAATCCGTAGTGTTTCCATGTCCCGTAGGACGCCTGCTGGCATTTCACGCGCCTTTGCCAGGACAGAGTATGTCTCTGTCGTTCCAGGAACCCCCTGAATACAGGTATTTAACTACCTGAATTCAAAATTCTACGGAATTTCAACCCAGGTGCTCTTCACCTTCTAGCACTCTTGAAGCGTTCTCATGTTCTGTTTTGGCAATTTGTGTGTTCCATCCTCAGAACGGTTCCTTCCCATCATGTTTACTGCGTAACATGCTTATGGCCAAGCAGCATACACAGATGCATCGCTCTGTCTTCAAGTTGTGGAAAATGAGATGCGTGCGCCCTTTCTGTACCTGTAGGCCTACAATAGGGAGTTTTTCTATACCTGTCAGCCGCTAACGGTCGAGCCGTATTGACGTCACCACTGCAATGCGCATGCGCGAAGGAAATACTGGTCTACTGTCCCTACCGGGCGCCTATCGGGTGGCGAAATACCGGCAAGCCTCTACGGTTCCCAACGCCGAAACCCATACCAGCGCCGCCAATCTCTAATCAGCCGTCGGCACGCGCCGCTTCGAAAACAATGTCGCCACTGGCCTAGCCACTCGGAAAATCCCTAATTGGCTGCGTGATATATGTGGAAATATGTCGATGCTTATTGGTCTCCGAGAAATGACGTCAGTCTTACTTCGCGCTGATTGGGCGAGTGTCATTTGATTGAGGAGCGATGAGCCGAACGACCGGCCGAACTGCCGAACGCAGGAGAAACGTTGGAGCTGGGAGACGTGTCAAGTCTGGCGTGCTCTCTCGGACTCCTACACTCTTAAAAATGAACTTCACCTCATAGCACGCTCCTAGCCAACCATCATCTCGAGTGATATCGTTATCTGCCCTGATTTGTTGAAAACGGGAGGCGTACGCCTTTTCTGTGACAATTATGAACAGCATAAGTGTCACAAAAGGGCGTACGCCTCCCGTTTTCAACAAATCAGGCCAGATAACGATATCATTCGAGATGATGGTTGGCTAGGAGCGTGCTATGAGGTGAAGTTCATTTTTAAGAGTGTACCGTTGTGCTGGTAGAAGCTTGCGGGTAGTTTCAATGGTTTTGAACGCTGGCCATTTAGATTGTGGCGACTCTCGTAAACGGCTAATGTGAACACGGAATGGCTGATCCAGCTGATCATCGCAATACTGGAAAGACGGACATGGCAGGGAATCCCTACACCCCCAAAGGACGGAGAAATCTTTCCTGAGGAAGTCGGCACTCCTTCTTCCGGTGTCTCGCAGGTGAACGGTAAGACAAGCTTGGTTTCTTTTTGTTACTGAAGGAAGTAATGCCGGTTTATCGTCTGAAGTGTATTACAACATGTACAAGTCACTCTGAAACGTTAGAGGCGTTTCATAGTGCTGTGCGGTGCCGTAGGTGCATTTCGGATATGCCGCAAATCAAATTATATGTGCTGGTTATTATTGTCCCTCACGTCCCAGCTATTCATTCACTGTGATCTATGGACGGTTGTGACACGTGTGCTTTGGTGTTCAAATAGCAAATCAGCATGGATTGCCTATTCATATATAGTATAGTAATTTTCATCCAGCTTTAGGCATGATCAATGAAGTATTTTTCTTTTCCTTTTTTTTTTTTTTTTTTTTTAGTGCTCCCGCAGCCGTCGGCGACAACGACACACCTGGCTCAGCTGTTGTCGAAAACTTGCCGAAAACACCTGAACAGATTGGATGTGCGGACTGCGGATAGTTTGAACTGCTCTTTAGCGTTGAAGCTCTGAAATAAAGCTCCAGTGATGTCTGTTACAAGACGTGTGTATTACATGTATACTGTGACTTTTTCGACACAATTCTTGAAGGCAAATAAATTTGCTCTACAAACTACCACCGCTTTTCGTGCCTTTACTTTGGGGCAACACGTTACTGATGTTACTTCGCAATCGCCGAAAGAAAACAGGCGAAGCTGGCGGAGGGATGGCAGACGACAGACCCGAGAGAATGGGAGGAGGTTAGGAAAGGATGTCGGTCTGCGCATGCGCACTTCACCAACGGTTTTTGCCACTCTGCTCAATCGGAAGCACTGTGAGTGGCTCCTGGAAATCACGTGGTTTGGGAGCCCGCCATTTTCCCTGAACCATTGCTGCAGTGGGAGCTTCCGGCGACCGCTCCAACGCCACTGAGCAAGACGGCGGCTCCCTTGACTGGAATGTCAGCGGTAGAAAACAAAGCAGAATTTTGTTACATGTGGACATTCTTCTCTGTGGACGAGCGGCGTACTTTTTCTTCGATGCGACACCCTAGCGGCCGGCGGAAGCGGCTGAGTTCACTGCTTAAGGAGGGGTGGAAGCGTGCGCTGTTAGCGACACACAGTAGCAGTTACGGTGTCGCTTGGGTGTGTCTGGGAAGTGGAAGGTACCGCTGTGTGTCGCTAACAGCGCACCCTTCCACCCATCCGAAACAGTGAACTCGGCCGCTTCCGCCAGCCGCTAGTGTGTCGCACCGAAGAAAAAGTACGCCGCTCGCGTGTTCCGTAAACTTTTGTCCAAACCTGTACCTGAGCAGCGCTCTGGAAATCCTAAGTCCCATTTGCTTTTATGTGGTGTTAAGTTCATACGACTTGCGTTTTAGGTCCTTAATGTTGTGAAAGATTACTTTTTTCTTGCAGACCACCATGGCCTGTCTAGAGTACAGACAGCTAGGTCACCGCGAACAATTGCATTCATGTACGTTTGTGATCGCTGCCAGTGTTTATGACAGGATGCTTCTTCCGAAACGTCGTTCCTGTGTGACATTTTAGTGGGAAGAGCTCAGAGTAAGTGCCCGATTGTACTTGCGTCGAGAAGCTTTTTTTGACATGTGTAATTTTGCAGAATTTCAGGTTTTGAGCAAGGCATCTTAGAACTCCTTGACATGAAAAATTCCATGAAAACCCTTGGAGGGCTTGTACAAGACATCATGAACTGAGGATAGATAATAGAGAACATGGATAGAGAATGAGGACAGGCCCAGCAATCCTCCAAAGGTTCCCCTGTGCGCTTATGAAGAACTTATAAGGATTTATAGCCAGCTTAGTGAATTGTGAACTGAGACACAATCGGTTTAGTGTTCACGTTTTTGCAAGTATGCTTCCTGCAGCGCATGGATGTTCAATGCATATAAAGAATCTGGATCCGATTGGTAACATATTTCACGAGGTCTCTGCAGCTGCTTATTTATCTGCATTATAATTGTCTTTCTTAAACATGATTGTGAATCATTGGTGTGATACCATATTGCCGCACGAAGTTACAGTACTTTTTGAGCAGTCAGTTCTCTTGTGATATCACTGCCCTTTAGGCCTCCTGCCCTGCCCCATGTTCTAGTGGTGAACACTTTGAATCTCTATTGTGCAATTGTGTATGTCTTTAAAGAATGTCTTCATCCAGATGTGTAATTGGAACACACACACATATATATATACAGGGTGTTTGCTCTAACGGGTCCAGAAATTTTATTTAAAGCGAGCGATAAAAGAGAAACGAGCGCTACATTTCAGCTACTTGACTAAGAAACAGGTGCCACTAGTGAAGCAGTACCTGTTTCTTACTCAAGTAGCAGAAAAGTACCACTTGCTTTTCTTTGATCGCTCGCTTTAAATATAATTTCTGGATACGTTAGAGCAAACACTCTGTATAGGGTTATTGTTTTATTCATTGCAGTTTTTTTTTAATATAAAAAAGCTGTAAGAGGAACATAGGTGTCGTTTTCGCAGTGAGTAATACGGCCAGGCGGACATCCTCTCGAAGAGAATATGTAACAACAATATGGCTGATTAGCAAAAATTTATTAAATAACTCTTTGATTACGGTATTTCTGCAAAAGCGAGATAGTCGAACGAGGAACAATCGTCGTTGAATGCCATTCTATCTCTTAAAAATACTGAAACGTGCCCGTGCCGTGAAATATCCGTAGCTGAATTTCGCTATGCAAATACGCCAAAACGGAAGCTGAGTGCCTCAGAATCGTATGACCCCAGCCCTCGGAGGCTCATCTGGATCGCAATGCGGTTGCTCTGGCCAGCAGATCGGCACGAATATACGGCTTATCCTTTATTTAGGTTATTTTAGCTAGATATTATAGTTATATTATAGTTATTTAGTATAGAGCTTTGCAACCGCATTTATGTTGATATACTCAATTCGTCGGAAACTCCAATCATATCGAACGCTCCAAAGGACGCCGTGTAGGTTTCAGTGCGTTTGCATAGTAAAATTCGGCGATGCTTTCAACGTACGTGCTCGTTTTCGGATTCTTTAAAAATTGAATACCCTTCAACGAGAATTGTCTCCCATTCTGATATCTGGCGTTTGCCCGAAATACCCTAATTAAAGAGTTAATTATTGAGTTTTAGGTAACTACTCATCTTGTACTTACATAGTCTTTTAGAGAGGATGTCCACCTGGCTGTACAACTCTACTGCAAAAACGGCATCTATGCTGATCTCATAGTTCATTTATAAAAAATATGTAAATAATAATACAAAAAAACCACCCTCCACTGTTGAACAAGAGAGAAACTGATGTTCTGAGGCTGGAACAACATAGAAGGGACAGATACAAACGAAGCCTCAATTTGCCTAAGAAATCAACGATGAAAGATGAAAGTCGCTGAAAAGGTTAGCCAGCTGTAGGGATCGAACCAACATCTTCTGGATTACTTTCATTACTTCATTACTTCATCTTTCACCCTCCACTGTGTTCGCAGCGTTCCAACTACGTCAGCATAAACGACTGCTGAACCTGTGCGCAGTTCTTGGTTCGCAATCAAATACTGATTATTTTCGTTATTCCTGCTATCCTTGCGGCACCGCAACGTCCATCGTCTCCATGCAATAGAGCATCAACCAACAAAGAAACGCAAATTCTAGCAGAGCAGAAATATCCTTCAGTGTGGTCGAGTTTAAAGGGAACCCTACAGCGTAGTACGCTCATCCAGAAAATCACTTGCGGGACTCGTAAAAAATTTACATGGAGGGAAAATGGTAGTAGAACGTACTTCGTAAAGGGAGGCGCAATTTCGTGGCTCCTCCTGGAATTCCACGTGTCGCGCCTTTCGTGATATCCCGAATTCCATCCCTACGTCGCATCAACATACAAGCAGAGTGGGAAGTGTTCCGGCTCTTTCTTTGCTGCGAGTCGCGGGCAAATGATACATGGATGCGGATATGCCAGTAGCTATAGCCATTTTGTTTGTTTTCTCTTTTCTTCAGTCTTGCTGCAGCCGAGCAGTAGAGGAACTACGCAAGTTACTTACAATATTATGAGTGGCAGTCTGAATAAAATTCCAACGTCTAGTTTTAATGCAGGTTTTCATCAGGTCACCTGGATGAAGTGTACCTTCTGCACGAAAGCTCCTATTTTTAATGAAAAGATTTATTTCTAATATTCTTTCAGTATGTAGTTTATTCTGACTGCCTTCTTCGTGGACTGCGTGACGTTTTTATGTATTTCATTATTTATTTATTACACTCCAAAGGCAAGAAGGCATTACATGGGGGGGGGGGGGGACAGGCAACTTTGGGAAAATTGAAAGAGTAGGCAAGCCAAGATAAAAAAATAAGAAAACGACAGTCAAAGCACAAGCAAAATGGAGACGTTGGACAATACCATAACTGAGACGTGCAACATAATTGTCGTTAGCAAAATAATAAGTACACACAAAAAGAAAACGCCAATAAAAGCATAAACAAAATGTTTACTAAAGTCCATATTATGAGTGGGTGAGGGTAAGAGAGATCACATTCGAGAAACGTATCATAAAGCCCCAGGACAGATTTTGTCGTCCGGAGGTACGGAAAATTTGGTTTGGGGAAGGAGTGGGAAAGGAGAATCAGTGACGAAACCAAAATAACAAGAAAATTAGCTGTCTCGACCATCCCGCTTTGTGAGCCGCTCTCCGTGCGTTATCGCTATCTCTGAATGACACAGCATCGTCTGTCGCCCGTCGCATGCAAAGAAAACATATCCGCGATCTGATCAAGGGATTTCTACGAAGGTGACATTCGCCCCTTGCAACTATGGGTGTAGTGTGTACCAGTTTACGAAAATGTGATGTGCTTGAAAAATAAATTGCATAATTCGCGAAGATAGATAAGCTTCTTTGGGAAAGAATACAAACAATTTGTGCTCTGATAATGAGATCATGTCATTCAGTTGCAGCGTACCATTCTACTTTAGCGAGTTTTAGATCGAAAGTTATCAAATTCTAGCTTAGCAGTGTGATGTCACCTGTTGCAAGAGAAGCTACAATGGGCTTGCCATACTTTCGGGGCCGCTATCGTGAATGTCTTCCTATGCCCCGAAACTCGTTTACGTTTGTCACCTTTAATAAGCAATTGTCACCTACTAATAATCCAATACCGCCACTAGTTTGCATAAACCCATGTTATGAATACCGCAGACCAACAGTTCTTGGGCGGTAAAGTAAGTGATTGGCGATTCTGTGTGCAACAATAGCACGATTGCTGTAATGACTGTAAAGTATGCGTGTGGGAGAGGAAGCATTATAAATCCATAGAAATGACGCAATGTGCTACAGCTGCCTGTCCTGTTAGCAAAGGACATCGATCACGAATGACGACGATGAAGTTGAGGAACGCACAAGGGAACATAAACATGGATCATAGCGATACATCAATCTCACATAGTTATATATAGCCCTGGTCAACCTCCCTCCGTTGTCCACGGCCATTTTTGCGTGAGGAAGAAGAGGAGGAAGTAGGTGGTGCATAGCAAGACCCCGTATTTGCCGAGCGTGCGTTGCTGAAGAAACACATGCACGTACTGAGGGATGTCTAAAATCATTTATGAAGAACCTTGGCCTTTGAGAACGATATTGTGAAACGTTTTGGAGCTCTCTGTCAAATCTTAGACTCTGGCGGTACGCATGCCATCTTCAAAGGAAACGCCGTGATGCTGGGACAGCTGTTGTTGTTGTTGTTCGGCGAGAAATGATTACACTATAGCCTCGTTTACATGAACCTGACAGAAGCAGGACGAGTTGACTAGCTGGCTGAGTCGAATACGATGAACTTGCTCCAACCAGAGGCGATCGCAGCGGCGCCCGAGTCGAGCCTAGCCCGAGCGGTGCCTATAGCTCGAGAGAGTCGAGTCAACCTTCCCCCTACTTTCGTGTTCACCTGACTAGACGCGACGCTGAATGACCACGACCCAACAGCGTTTACGTAAACGAGACGAACTCGACAAGCCAACTCGACCTGGGTTCCCCTCAAGTGGGTGCAGTGGGTGCAGCATCGGTCACAGACCATCTAGGCCAGGGGACTCAAGCTCAAATCGAGTCGCGGACCGCATTGATCTTGGACGACATCATGGATGATCGGACAGAAAAGAAATAACAGTAAGTATCGCAAAATTCCCCAGCATAAAAAATATACGCAAAAAACAGGAGCGGTGTAGGTATTGGGCACACGGTTTATGTGCAATTAATCACTGAAAAAGTTCATTCGGCACATCAACAGAAATAAAAAGACTGCCTTTCCAAATCGGGCACTGAAAATCTGGACGGCGTTTCAAGTTCTTCGTGCACAGTTCTTCATGAACGATTATCCCAACGTTCTGTATTTTGCCTTTGCTTACATTTTCAACGTAAAAGAAAGGAAAAATCAGAGGAAGAGCAAGAATTAAACAATTAATACAATGACCCTTGTACATTACTGTTCCATCTCTATTTTTTTTTCTCTGCGCCTCTCTCCTCCGTACAGTTTTTCGCGGATGATATCCGGAAAGTCTGCAGCTATACTGCAAACCAATAAGCTTATTGTAATAATTAAGATGAAGCCATTCACTATTACTTCTGAATTATCATATCACTCACAGTGTTGTTTACGAAAATGCACGTGCAGACCAGGTAGCTGTAACCATTACTTGTTCAGGTTTATGAGCCACAAGAATGGCTCAAATGTGTATCTGCTTCCTAACGTGGACAGGAGCAGCACTACGGCGAGCAAGGGTAAAAACAATGCATGAAAACCTGGTTTCATTCTGAATCGTTCATTTTTTTTTTGGGGGGGGGGGAGGGCAGCTATATTCTGTTTAGTGGTCAAGAACCTTCGAACCACAGAATGAACCAGCTGCGGGCCTCCTGCGGCCCGCGTGTGTGACATCCCTGATTACCCTGATCTAGGTATTGCTTCAACTTCATCTATAAATCAATAATGTACTGGAGCGCGCGTAGCATTTGTTTAACGTTATCTCCAACTCTACTGAAGAACAACTTTATTTTGACGATGGTTGGGGTGTCTGATCGCCACAGGCGATACTCTACCGCGTTCTAGTCTCTACTGCTCGATACTCTATCCCGTGTCGGTCTTCATACCATGGATCCATGCAAATGGGTATTTGGTTATTGGAAATCTACGATAAAGATTGGAGACCCAGTTGAAAGGTGCGCTGCAAGTGAACGAAAGGGTCGCATTATCAAACCATGTTTCTTTGTTTTCTCTCAGGCTTATCTAAACTGGCTGGTTGATATGCAATTTAGTTTTGGAGCATCTTACATTTTCCACGCATAACTGTACTACTGAGTACAACAACCCATGCAGCACAATGTACTGAAAGTCGAGTGCAATAGGGGTGTACAGTATGTGTCTTATCAATGTTCCTTAGTTTCAGGAGTCTGTTCAAGGCCTTCCACCTACCCGTCCACCCGTATTGCACTCGACTTTCAGTACATTGCGCTGCTTGGGAAGTCTCGCACGAGGCATCCGATGCACACTACAATCGTGGATGTAAGGACGAATATCGCATCGGTAGAAATACTTTCAGCCGCTACAGCACGTCACGGGACTGTTCCTTTCCAGGCGGCAGACGTGCCGTGTCATTCAAAGATAGCGATAACACACGGCGAGCGCATTTCATAATTGGAACCGCCTAAAAAGCTCGTTCTCTTGTTATTTTGATTTCGTCACTGATTTTCCTTTCCCACATTTCAGCCAATCAAATTTTTCGTACCTACGGAAGACAAAATCTGACCTGGGGCTCTAACAGGAGAAGATGAGTCTATCGAAGGCTGTTGAAAAAATCGTTCCGGCCGCCTGTCAACTTCCGGTGCAAAATCAAGAAACAAACAAGTAGTGTCCTTACAGACTGATGCGTCCTCCGCTTTGTTGGAAGCTGCTTGAAGCGCAAGTGCGAACTGAAATATCCTACGGAATTCGCCATTGCAATTCACGTGTATCAGTTTCTATACTCCGATAATAATGTTTGCTTATCAACATATTTTCAAGATTGTCGTGAAAGGTGAATTATGTCTCCTTCTCAGAGCTGCTGGCCCGTCTTCCGACGTGGGGCGGACAGTAGAGACGCGCTGTTGCCATGAGGCACACATGGAGCTCTCGGTGACGTCACCTACTCTTCGACAATACGAAACAACGAAGTTTTGCTGGTTCTTTCGAAAATTCGTGGAATCGCGTAATGCTAACTGACGGCATTCGTACGTACGTAGGTATCTTACGACGAACTCAGTCTTTGGGCGATATTGCTTTATAATACGAAAGAAGCACACACGTGTGTGTGTGTGTGTGTGTGTGGCTTGAACTACAAGCTTACTGTACGAAGAATACAAAAAAAAAAGAGAGAAGGTAATTGAATCATTCGCAGTCCGACAAGCGCAAGTCCGCGTGCGCACTTTGAACACGTTATTTCATTGCGTGAGATGCAACTAAAACCCTCTAATCCTTCAAAACCAACATTCTGCGGAACTCTCCCTTTCGTCTGCCATATTTTCAGTACTCCAGAGATCGTCGTACATTTCACCATCATCATCATGATAATAATAATAATAACAATAATAGTAATAATAATAATAATAATAATGTGTTCCTGTGATGTGACGTTCGGCCACACCTTTTTCAAATTGTACATAAGCGCCACACTTTCTTTTCGTATGAACATTTTCGAATGCTTGATTTCTTGGCTTTTATGAGCAATTTAAAGGGTAAAGCTTTTCCGCCTTCTATTGGACAACGCATCATAGGAGTGTCGACCTACCACAACATCTACTTTCGACGAAAAAAAAACAAAACAAAAAAACAGTAGCTTATCGCAGAAATCGAACTTTAGCCACATTGGTTGCTAACAGAAGTCATTTTCCATAAAAGCAAAAGATTTTCTATAACAGCAAATGCAAGAACTTTCGTTTTGGTAGACGTGCTTGAGGCATACGCCAAGGCCTGAGCAGTGAGCGGCTTCTTTGCATATGCTGATTAATGAAGTAAAAATCCCAACCTTTAAGTATCACGTCGGACGCTTTCGAGGCCCCTGCCTTACCGATCGTAACCTTCAGCGAAAAATATTCCAGGAGAGAAACCCTGTCGATGACACCTAGGAATTTTTTCTAGGAATTAATTGTTTCGGTTTGCATATTTCTTGCCCGAAGCAGCGTACCAGTGCGCGTTTTCGCTCGACTATCAAAAGCCCTGATCTTCGACTTTCACATAGAGATCGTTATCGTTATAGTTAAAGATCGCGCGCTCCAAAGCCGCTTTGATAGGCTCGCACGAGAGCTCGTGGCGAATCACGGGCCGAAGTGATGCATTTAACGCGCGTTATGGGATAACGACAAGTTGAAGATCGGGTCCCTGCTCTCAATTGCGTGTTCATCCGCCTGGTCCACACGGGGGTGACACAAGATAAGGAACGACCGCAAGAGACGTTTCGGCATTCCTTCTCCTTCTCTACCCGAATAGTGCACCCGACTAGTACACAGAGCTCGCGGTGCTGTCGTTCGGTACATGAAATAGCCTGCTTTTATCGTAATGATGACGAATCACCGCGACCTCTCAGTAGAGCTCCCGGGTAGAGAAGGAGATGACGTACCGAAGCGTTCTCTTCTGTCAGTTCCTTATCTTCCGTCACTCCCGTGTGTCAACCAGGCGGATGAACACGCAATTGACAGCCTGCTAGCTGAGCGAGAAAGCGCATTGGTACGCTGCTCAGCGGAAGAAATGTGTAAACCGAAACCAGTTAATTAGTCGAAAAATCACTAATTGTCGACGCGTTTTTTTTCCCGCACGATTGCTACTACGGGTACTGAAAGTGTCCAATGTAATACTTAAAAGTCAGGATATTTATTTAATTAATGAGCGCGTGCAAAGGAGCCACTCGCTGGTCATCTCCTGGACGTCACCTATTCGATAGCGTCAGTAGTTACAAAGTTATTCAGCTCGGGGATTTTCGTGGAAAACCCGGTATATCACCTAATGCGCACGCTACGACTGGACAACATCGTTTGAGAGTCAAGTTCCGCTCCAGTAAACTTTCGTGGCAGTACTTCTAGCTTCAGCATAGCTGGTCTTCCACTATTACTCCTATTACTGTTTGTCTATCCTTTTCCGTATTAACTGGACGGTGTTCGCTCTAGTGAAGATGCGCCTGCTCCGTCAGCGACCTTCTCACGCATGGTAGACGGACACCCCTCGGCACAGGCGGTCCACGCCCGGCAGACGAAGCTATATTGCTCCACCATTTCAAGACGTGTTACGGGGACGGGCTACGCGCGGTGTTAATCAAACTTGCACGTAACTGCCTCTGTGAAAGCAGGACGGCGCTAACGTCTACGCAAGCAACACTGCGATCCACATCGAAACACGAAACTAGGTCACGTGGTGGACAGGAGGCAACGGTGGTTTTGACTTGAGCGACCGCCAGAGGGTCCCCACGCAAACTTGATTGGAAACGGTCGCTCCTTGTGTTTCCTTCCTCCATGATGAACTGCGTGATGCCAACGTCCCCTAGATAAGGAAATCCTAGTCGCTAAAACGACGTGTCGTATTCATTTTAGAATCCGTCAATTACGACGTGCTTTCGGCGACCGTGCCCATGGAGACCAGCCGCCATCAGCCGTAGGGGCAAGCCTCTGGTAGCCAGATAAAGCTTGTGTTTGAAACCATCTGTGGCGACTGGCTCAAGCCGATGACATCGCGACTCTTTTTAGTCACGTGGCCAAGAGGTGAGACGATGCCTTAAGCAGGCTCCCTGTATCTATGTGGCACTGTAGTCACAGCTGTTTGTCTTGGCTATGAAAAGAGCAACTGATGAGCATTGTAGATCCCAACCGCATGTCGCAGGAATGATATGAATATTCTGGCTTTTACATCCGGCATCCTCTTACATTCAGCGACCAGAAGCAGATGTCGGAAAAGCACACTCTTAAAAACGAACTTCACCACATAGCACGCTCCTAGCCAACCATCATCCCGAATGACAACGTTCTCGCCCCTGATTTGTTGAAAACGGGAGGAGGAGCCTATTTTGTGCCGTGCATAATGGGCACAGAATAGGCTCCTCCTCCCGTTTTCAACAAATCAGGGGCGAGAACGTTGTCATTCGGGATGATGGTTGGTTAGGAGCGTGCTATGTGGTGAAGTTCATTTTTAAGCGTGCAGAAGGCCCAATCAAACAACTTTAAGTTCAGATTCATGTGCCGAGTGGATGACACAGCTTCGCAAGAACTCAGAGACAACTCAACTGTCGAGAAACAACTCAACTGTTTAGGTCGACCTCATGCAGTCGACCTAAACAGTCTCCTCATGAAAGGACCCAAGCTGAACGCCGACCTCATACATCTATTACTAGTGTTTCGCTGCAGCACCGTCGTCCTCACGGCAGATATAAGAAAGGCGTATCTACAAATCAGTATTCGAACAGATGATAGAGATCTCCTCCGCTTCCTATGGGTGCAGGACGTCGCCGCCCATGAGAGCCCGCAGATTGAGGAGTGGCGCATGACCAGGGTCCCCTTCGGCGCCACATCCAGCCCTTTCTTGCTGGCGGCAACGTTACAGCATCATCTCGCTTCCGTGGCCTCTCGATACCCGATGACTGTTCCACGGCTTTGTACAGGGTTCTACGTCGACGATTTGGTTGTGGGATGCACGTCCGAACCCGACGCCCTTCAAGTGTATGGCGACACCATTGACATACTCCAGGAAGCCGGCATGGACATACGGAAATGGACTTCAAATTCATCCGCACTTCGCGAGCGGTTTCTGTCGGACGAGCTTTCCTACGACAACGCATCCGATGGCAACGCAACAATCAAGGTGCTAGGCTTGTTGTGGGACCGGGACACAGATAGTCTCACCTTTTCGGTCAAACGAGCACTCACGTTGTCTGCGTCCCATCCTCCTACGAACCGTACGGTGCTCAAGACATTCTCCCTCATCTATGACCCGCTCGGCTATCTCGCACCCTTCATCGTAACCGTCAAGCTCCTGTTTCAAAATTTATGGCGCAAGTCGTTGCCATGGGACGCTGAGTTCGCAACGGAAGATCTTGTGGTCTGGGAGAAATGGAAGGCTGAACTGTCAGGCATCGATGCGTTGCACCTGTCGCGTAGCGTCTTTCCGCAGAGCAAGGCCCTGCTTGATGTGCATTGCTTCGCCGACGCTAGTCCCAAGGCCTACGGCACAACAGTATACGTTCGCAGCCGCCCCAATAACGGCACGACTTCTACGCGGTTGCTTTTAGCGAGAGCCCGCCTAGCTCCATTGAAAGAACTCGATGCCGCGTCTCGAACTGCTGGCATGCATGCTGTCCACGCGTCTTTATCGCCATATCTCGACGGTAGAAGCCTTAAAGGTTGCCCCCATTCACTTCTGGACGGATTCAAGCATCGCGCTCCAATGGATTCAGTGCGACACGAACACTCGCCCCTCCTTTGTCAAGTCGATGGTGGCAAAAATCTTATCGTCTTCACGACCGGAACAATGGCGGCACTGCAACGGACGCGACAACCCTGCAGACCTAGTGACCCGCGGCATCTCCGCCAGGTGCCAGTCGACAACTCAACAGAGACAACTCAACTCAGAGACAACTCAAGAGCTGCAGTCACGGAGGTGTATCTTCGCAGGCGAATAGTGTAGTCCACGCATTGAGAGTGAGGTATACGAGAAAGTGGTGGACGCCATGCAGACGGGGAAGCCGATCCACATGTTTTGTTAGCGCGAATATTTTACGCGTTTGATTTAAAAGTGTGTCGTCTCCTGCTGGTGTTTTAGCAACGTGGTCGGCGTATACAGGCAACAATGTGAAGCAAGCACGCGCACTACGTTGCCACTCGTAGGCGTTATGAGCCCACCTAAGCCAATCGCAGACGTCTTAAGATTTGTGGGCGGAGTTGACATGCAGGAGTTGACCTGTCGCGGAGTGTAGAAGTGGCGCTTTCATCCTGTGTTGGATCTGCATAAAGGCGGATGAGGAAGTTTTCCAAAACGCACGAAAGGCGTCGCCTTCATTTTGCATATAATCTGCTGGATACATCATTGTTGTTTCCGTGAAAGTTTGCTTCCTTATTTACATATAAACCTTTCGGAACAAGTGGGATATACTAGCACCGGGTGATATGATATGTGGATGTCTGTGCTTGATTACTTACAGAACTCCGTCGTTTCGCAATGATATAGATGCAATTGCGAACACTAACCTCGACCGTTTCTCCCAGTGGAAGTCACATGGTGTAGCATAGCTGCTCATCTGAGTGTCCTTACCTGTAATGAATAATTAATATGTATAACACATAATCATATAAGTGTGATGGAAGTGTAACACACAAATGTATCAGTAGGCTTCGTTTTAGGAACTCACGCAGTCAGTACGTAGTGAGTGAGGGAATCATCATTCAATCACTCAATCATTCAATCAATCATCATTCAATCATTCAATCATCTAGAAAGACGTCATTTCGAACTACAAACTCTCGCTGCTTGCGAGCAGTGAAGGCAGCATACCTCGTGAATGCCTTTCGTAAACTCTTACGCGATGTGTTTCTAGTCCTTATAAGTCTTATACTTGCTTGCTGTTTTTCCGCGCGTTCAATTTGGCAGCTGCGAGTACAATCCTTTGCTGTCCGTCCTAAGGAACCAGTGTCATGCCCGCATTTTCCCTACGGCATATTCGGGATCGCCTTCGAGGCTGCTACCATTGCGGGAGGGAAATCTAGGCAACTAACCGAGATGCTCAACACCGGTACAACGAACAGATTACGTTACTCAACCATTACCGGTGTGCTGCTCACACCTCAGTGAACTTAATTACTGCAGTAGACGCCGATGCAGCCCTTTCCGGCCCATCGTGCCACAAATTGTATCAAGCTGCGATCGTTGTAGGGGTATTTTGGAAGGAACAAAATCGACCTGCACAATCAGGTGACATCGTTAAGGAGAAGCCTGGGAGGCGCCTCTCAGGGCCTAATGCGACGCGTTGGAATAGCGCAATAGAGGTCATTAGGGGAGGTAGACAAGGTCAAGCTCGATGTCATGTTCGAAGGTGTAAAGATCCAAGATTGCAGAGGTTTTAGTGCGCAATGCTCCTCGGCGTTGCGTTGGAAACAGGACTTTTTGTGAGGACAAGCCCTGCATAAGAGTCCGAACGGAAATGGTAAAAACCACGCATATGCCAAAAAACATCTTGTGAGGCGCATTAAATAGAGAAAGATTTTTCTGGTGCAAACAACGAAAGCACCCCAAAACAAATGTAACGAGGGTAAGATGTGTAAAATTACGAAGGTGCCGAAAAATGTACTTCGATGTTCTCCTGATGACGGTGGAAAGTTGGAAGTAGAACGTAAATAATCGTGCAGTTTCTTTCCAGATCTATCTCCCGCAGGAGGACATTGAAAGCAAAAGGGTTACTCCGACAGCTGGGGTCTAAAAAAAAGCATTTGGCTCATGTCGCAGAAAATATGGTGTGGCACAATATTCCGAGGGGATTTAGAGTCTACTGGGAGGAGCGTAAAAGAAATTATGCACACTCTGGGTAACTTTTTGTAGCCCGTTTTGCATTTAAAAGAGAGGAAAAGCAAACTAAGCTGCCTAGCGGGGTCCCAAAAGACGAATAATTCGCAGGCGTCTCCTCTGAGCCAAGAGCAGGGAACGAAGGTTACTGGGATAGAAGGCTAGGCCATATATCTCAAGAGCGAATGGATGAGGGCGTAGTAAATAGTGACAATTGTACGAAGAGAAAGTAAGCGTTCAGAAACGAAATTCAGAAAGGGCATAAAGACCAGACGAAACTTTACTTCTAATAAAATAACGAATAAAATAACAAAATGTAGTAAATAAAATGTAGTGCAGTGTAGTGTTCCGATGTCGGTTCAGTCTAGATGGTGGCGAAGGAACTGCTGGCCGTGGCCGGGCCACGCTCAAGCGAGCAACATCACGACTATCACGGGGGGGGGGGGGTCATGAGTCCTGAGCTACTTCGCAGGGAACTGTGCGGACATTTGTCTTAAAGCGTCTGAGGAAAACTCAGGGAAAACACCCAGCCTAACAGCGAACAGAAGGACCAATGAAACGCAACGCACGTTGGAAGGAAGCGGCCATGTGACGTGCACGCTCTAGCTAGCGTAACTTTTCGTGGTCTACAGCGACCAGCGGACTTCGCCATGAGAAAATGCGGTTAGCAGCTTCAATCTTCATGCAATATAATACCCAAGACCCGAACAGGAGAAGCGCAAAACAGTAAAAGGAAAGGTTGCTTCCCGACAAAATTGAGGATCTTTTGGCAATGATGGAAGACAACGTAAGGCATTTTGTGTGTCAGCAACTAGATGGGTAAAAAAAAAAAAGTCTGAAAAGCCTCGTAAAAAAGGAGCCGAAAAAGTTTCCAACCGGAATAGACATAGTAATATATTTATATCGTCAGTACCGAGAAAGTCAGGTAAATCATCACTATGTACAGGAAATAAGGAAGGGCACGGAAGTAAGGCCTGGAGAACGCCTGCAACCATTCAAATGGTGAATTCCTACCAGCAGCTGTAACGTACTGTTACCTGTTGTGTATCTGAATCTCAGGAGTAAAGCGAGCGAAGTACCTGTAGTGGCCTATCGTACAATAGGCGCGTTTACATGAAGGCGATAAAAGTCGACTGGACGAGACAAGTCGATTGCCCCTCTGCATATAAACCGGCGTACATCGACTTAAAAGGGAAGTCGACACAGAGGAAGGAAGTTGCTACGATGGGGTGGTTCAGACGACAGCTGTCGACTGAAACCGGTCATGCAACTTATCGAGCAGGCTCCCCTAAGCTTCAGTCGAGCGCCGTGCGACCTTGGGAGTCCCAGCCGATTGTCATGTACACCCTCGCCATCCGACCTTGACAATTAGTCGACTGGGGCTTTCAATCGATTTATCAGTCCATGTAAACGCAGTTAATGTCTCGAAGAGAATATTGTGATTTATCAAATCGTAAGCTTTCTGGAAATTTGTCAATAATTTAGCTTCAATGTTTTTTTTTTGTTGTTGTTGTTGTTGTTTTTTGCCATAGCGTGAGCGAGTGCAGGAGGGGTGTTTTTGCTTAAAGGTACTGTAAAGCAGCACCGATCAAATGTCATTTAGTGTGGCTATTCGATAGTCCAAGCCACCAGGACAAAAACTGTGCAAGTTTCATTCCAATCGACGGTGCAGTTAATTAGAAAATTACAATTAAAGATTACGGGCAACACTGTGCTAGGTATTCGAAATGAATCCGTCTTCTGACACATACGGCGGCAACCACATTGCATGCGTATAACACTGGGCCCGACATAACAATCCACCACAATCCACCATAAAATCCACCCCTGCAATCCACACAACGATCCACATCTGAGGATAAACGTACAGTGGCTAGTAATAAACGGATAAGCGAACTGAAATGAAATGCTGAGCCGTTGAAAAAAAATGTGTCAGACGTTCAAGAAGCCAGACAGCGTCGGGACTTGTTTGTTCACAGAGGTTCACAGAGAGAGTTTGTTCGTTCGAAAGAGGCCGCGAACAAAAGGAGCGCGCAGGCGCAGCAGAGAAGTAGGGAGAGCCCCCATCGAACAGCGGCCAGCACTGGGTTACTTCGCAAAAACAGGGGTTAACAGGTTAAACTGTTAACAGGGGTTTCAGAATGCAGAGGTAAACAGGAAAACTAATTATATGGTTACTAAAATAACGAAGTTCCGGTGTCATAGTGTGTAATACCAATTTTCAGTGTTGCCCGCTGTACAGTGGGTTGTTTGACACCTGGCGTCGCAGCGCTCCACTACGCCGCATCTTTCATGGCAAATTAAAAATATTTATAGCGCGTTGTCGGTCGTATGGTTCCGCATATGGTATTTAGAAGCAACAAAGTCTCTAGTCACATCACCGGCATATCATGCTTGTCTACTGCTTTACAGTACCTTTAACCCAAATTGGTACTCGGCAAAAAGTTAATTCAACTAAGGAGCTTCTCATGGTGTAATCGAGGCAGCAGGGGAATAGTTGCATAATTTTCGAACATCACCTTCGCACCCTTTTCATGAACCAGTGTAGGTTTTGCAAGTTTTATGTTGCGGGTAGACAGCTTGCAGAAATAATCTATTACATAATTCATATAGCGGGTGAGCCCAAAAGTTAAACATTTGAACAATATGCAAGGTTTATCATCATGCCCACAGTATTTGAACGGTTTTAAAGATTCTATGACACAGAAAGCATTACAAATAATGGTGGGAGCCATAAAAAGGAATCGGGCGTCGCGTGGAGGGTGGGAGAGTTCGTGTGTTCGGAATATACGTTGGCAAATGATGACGGTTCGTGACATCACATTCATTCAACAAATGTGCTGGTTAGCTCAGTCAAGTTTGCTCAAGCATGGGAACACCGTTGTGAATGAGCCGTGAGACAAACCAAGAGGGCCCGTTGCAGCATTTCTTGAAAGCGCAATGTCTATTTTACGCCGTAACTGTTAAGCCTCACCAGATGAACGAGAAATGACAGATGCAAAATAGTTACTCTTTGCTATTCTAAGTGTGTTTACATTGTTATACGTTATGGGACAATGGGACTGATTCACAGGTAACAACTGAACCTTTCGTTATGTGTTGTTTCTATTCTTAAGGTTTTTACAACATGCCTTCGTGACCCAACGTTACCTAATTGATCGTCGGCTGTGAGTGTGTATTGTGGATGACTGCTCAATTATATCAAGGAGCGCAGAAATGACGCACCGGTACTTTCATGAGCGTCAGTATAACAATCAAAGTTCGAACGAACCTGCGGGACAGTATGAGAACAGACAGGTCCCACGTTACAGCACTACCGCACAGGCACCGGATTAAAGTTCAGAAAGGAAAGCATTAGTTGTGAGCCTAGGGAAGTTGTCAAAGAGCCTCTTCCAACATACAGGGTGTCCCAGCTAAATGCGAACATATTTTTTAAATATATATATATATCACTTTTCCGAGTTGAAATCAATTGCAATATAGCATATGCTGAAGGGCACTCCTTGGGAGGGCATTAGCAAACTCCTAAGGCAATGTTTAAAATTAACTTTTTAATTCTAAAAGCTACGAAGTTGTCCCGATGAGAACATCTGGTCCCTTCGGTCACCGTTTTTTCTTTATTTTTTTCATTGCGCATCTTCGGAGACTCGTCTTTCCATCACCCTCAATGTGAGAGGGTGAAGGAGCACAGTGCCGCCTCATGCGTCGAAGTTGAGCTTTAGCTTGTGGAAAAAAACAAAAACAAATGCATCGGGTGATTCATACGGAACTGCCCTTATCTTGGGTTGCATGTTCTGTTTTCTTTCAATCTTTTTCCAGGACGCAAGAGGCGGTACTCTGCTATCTCAACCTCTCACATTGAGGGTGAATGAAAGACGCGTCTCCGAAGATGCGCAATGAAAAAATAAAGAAGAAATGGTGTTCCTCCACGAATTTTTTGCGGACGATCTATCGAAAGGATTTTTGTTCTGAAAACGGCTCCGATATTAGGTAACCGAAGGGACCAGATGTTCTCATTGGGACAACTTCGTAGCTTTTATAATTAAAAAGTTAATTATTGAAAGTTAATTAACACATTGCCTTAGGAGTTTGCTAATGCCCTCCTAAGGAGTGCCGTTCAGCATATGTTATATTGCAAATGATTTCATCTCGGAAAAAGTGATATATATATATATATTTTTTTTTTTTTTAAATATGTTCGCATTTAGCTGGGACACCCTGTACATGGTATATGATATACAGGGTGTTTCGCCTAACGTGTCACAAAACTATATTTACAAATCTACATGTCTCAAAATTATGGGCGCAACGCTCTTCCGAGAACTTGTGCCATATGACATGCGAGCACTTTAATCAAACAAATTCAGCCGCGAAAAATTTATTTTTTTACATTGAACATCGAAATTTTTCACGCCAATTTCCCAAGCAGCACAATGTACTGAAAGTCGAGTGCAATAGGGGTGGACGGTATGTGTCTTATCAATATTCTTTAGTTTCACGAGTCTCTTCAAAGGTCTTCCACCTACCCGTCCACCCCTATTGCACTCGACTTTCAGTACATTGTGCTGCTTGGGTTCACGTTTTTTTTTTTGTGCGGAAATCCCATGCAACAAGCGGAAAGAAAAAACAAAAACAAAAATGGTCACACGTCTCTTCCTGATTCCCCTTCACTCATGTTTCAGATAACTGTGGCGTTTACACCTTGCTGCCGTTATCAGTAGAAGCCTAGTTCAGGAAACTGAAGGAGGCAGATCACCGTTTTCTTCCACCGCTTCTTGCTTGAACTTGACAGATACCGTTTTTTTTTAATTCCGTGAAAGCGCCGCGAAGCAACTGTGGCTATGAGCGGCGTACGGCTCGCGTCAAAGTTCACTTGAGCACGGCTCCAGCCTGCGAAGCGAGAAGAGAGCCACCACGGCTGTGCCTAGCAGAAAGCGACGCCTGCATAACGAGATTGACCCCTCTGATAGATGACCAAAACACCCTCCGCCATTATTTGTAGAAAGCACCACCAGGGTGCACAGGCCGGATTGGCGCTCAAGTTAACTCTGATGCGAGCTGTACGCACGTGGACATATGGAGAGGACAGCGGGAAGGAGTGGGGGATAGGGGGTTAGTATACATCCTGGGACGACTTCAGGGGAAACTGCGACGCCATTCGCCCGGAAAGCCTGCCAGAAAACCCAGGGAAAACCTGAGACAGCACAATCGGTGCCAGGATTCGAACCCGCGTTGCTGGAGAACTGAGCGCGGCCCACAATTTGCGCGCCTCGAGACCACAGTTTCCGTTTTCTTTCTTTTTTTTTTCGGTTATAGATATTGTAGTAGGAAATGCATTTTGTGATGGAGTGGGGTAAACCTAACATGGCGCCTTCTATTGACATGACGTTGGCTTGGCAAATTTCGGAGTTCAATTCAGAAAATTCAATTTCTTTTCGCTGAAAAATATCGAAGTGCACGTATGTCATGGCAAAAGTTCGTCGAAGGTAGGCACGGCTCCATAATAGACGACTGGCTGTTTGCAAACAATCTACGTCACAACGCCAGATGTCGCGACCCGTCGTTGGCAAAAGAAAGACACGCGCGTTGGCAGTCTCCGATCACATGCGTTGTTTTGATGGTTGTTTCCAAGTAATGGATGCCATTGTGGAAGGAGTTACGAAGGAAAGTAATAATAATAATTCGGGGCTTTACGTCGCGAGACAACTGTGATCATGAGCGACGCCACAGTGGTCGGGTCTGTGGATTGCTTTTGCCCACCTGAGGGTCCTTTAACGTGCGCCGAAATCTGGGCACACGGCACACACCACATTTAACGTCCCTCGTGGAAGACGGCGTGTCTGAGCAACTTGTACCCTTCCGCAAAGTTGCCATCGTCCTTGGCCTGGTTTGAACCCGCGATCTTGGGATCAGTAGGCGGACACGCTACCGACTGAGTCACCGAGGCCGGTCGAAGGAAAGCTTCATGTGCGAGGCAGATACTACCCTGACCTCACCTCACAAAACGCGAAAACCATGAAGAAGCACGACGGCAACACCAACGTGCGCTTGTTTTGCCAACGATTCACTCTTTCCGAATTAGATTATATCTTGGCGTGATGTGCCGCGGCGGGTGGTCTATTTTCAGTCAAGTAGATTTTTAGGTATATTTTGGTGGCACATTAGGTGAAGCCCTGCATATGCGTCTATATGCGTTGTCAACTCATGTGGTGTGATGTGATGTCAAGGCTCATCCCAGTGAAGCGTGGGAATTTAGACAATACTGGAAAGTGTCGTAATATTTTGACGAATTTTCACTGCACACGACAATGCATACACTTCCAAGGAAAAAATAGAACATACGAAAATCTTTGAGCGTAAAATCTGTGTCATTAGGATGCCCGTTGCGCACTAAAGATGTCACGACGACAATACCATACAATCTTAGAGCAGTATTCCTCTCGTTGACTCTGAATCAAACGGAGTCACGCGACAGCACTTTTGTAGTTTTGGTGTTCTTCTCATCACTGGATAGTTTTAAACGACAAGTGAGTGATCGATGACGTGATCACAAACGTAGGTGACACTTAGAATATGAGTGACTATCCAAGTTTTCTGGAAAAATGGAGATGTTCTTCACCTGTCTTTGTTGCGCAGGTCTTCAGCCTGCTTTCATCCATGGTGTCTTTATACGTACTTTGTGACACCGGTGTATGCGTACTTTATAGTTTCTCGCGCATCAGAATTTTCTTAGCATTGCTTAGATACCCTGTCCCCGCATGTGGTTTCGATGACGGTGCATCAAGATTGACATGCGGGGCATTTCGCGTATACGTATTATGTACATTCTTGGAGCTAGACGATTTGTATTTATGATCATTCGAGAAGCAAGCCGAAGACAAAACAAGGCTCGGAAATACGTCGAGACATTTTAGCACAGCGATAGATAGCTTTAACTTCGTACAGATCCCGACAAAAGTTTACGGAACACTGGAGTGTCGTATATCTTCATCGGGGCGACACCCTTGCAGAAAATGGGAACAGACAGACTTACAGACAGGTGACTGGGTATTCCCTGCACTATTCCGTAAGTGTGTACACTCCCGTTCGCTGCTGGGGTGCAGCTCCGATGAAGAAAATGTCGCTCTGGTGTTCCGTAAGTTTTTGGCGGGATCTGTACCCTCTCATGTGGTTTGCGTGTGGTGTATTTCGCACAGCGCAAGAATTTCGGGATGGTAACTTCAAGCGCTGGAATGCGTGCGCCCCCCAGGTTGCATGACTTGATGAGACTTTAAACCGCCATCCATCTTCAGGCTACACGCACTGGACAAATAAACGAACGTCGTCGAAAAAAGAAGCACTACATTAGCTTTTCAATAAACTCGCTGGAAATACGCGTGAAAGTCAGGTCGTATGTCTCATTAGAACGTCTTTCCGAGTCAATTTGACACACAATTCCTCTATCAATCCGACGTTAAATTGCTATGCTTTGTCTGTAATGCCGTGGTAGTTTGAGTACTTTCTTTGAACACCTTAAAATAGACAGTTTTAGTACATAAGACGATATAGACCTTTACCGAAGAAACGTCACGGTGACGTAATCGTGACGTTGGTAGGCATAGCGTGAATTGGAACAGCACGGACGGAGAACACCACTGTTTCACAAAGCCGTATTCCTTCACGAAGGTCGAGGGTCGCTTCTTTGTATTAATGGTACACACAAATGAGGTCACGTTTTTAGTCGATTTGGTGTCTTTATTCGCGTTCCCAGTCCACCGCGGAAAGAAAAGAAGGATCCACCCAAGGGTTGGTTGTATCGTCTCCAAAGTGAATGTCGTATTCATCTGCGGCATGTGTCATGCTATTAAGACTTATTCTGAACACCCTTGCTTTGTATAGAGACACCACGGGCACTCCGAGAGAATCTAGTGCCCTTCAGGTACCTGAAGATGGAAGAGAGAAAGAGAAAAGATAGGGCTACAGGTAGAATGAAGCAGAACAAGGCCATAGAACCAATAATATGTAAGGAATTGCATAAAAACGTTACAATATCAAAATATATTTAAATGTGGCTTTCTTGTGACCTATTGATTTTTTGCTATAGTAGTTCCAGTCTATACCAAGTTGGCCGCGCTGTTGTACCTTCTGACGGCATTTGTTTGAAAACAGGGAGAGGTCTATTGACGATGACGGTTCAGAAAATACGATAGGCCTATTCATTCCAAGTCGCTAACATCACATTGCAAGGCTTTGATTTGACAGCTCCCTTTATCGCACCCATTTAATACAGCACCCTCCAATCCACTAAAACTCGGTTACGTCGCATTTACCGCGCTACGTGTACGGCGTTCTTGCTTTGCAACGTGTAGTGTGATTTACAACCCATCCCCCGTCGTTATCAGCCAGGGCGCGAAGGCCAGTGTGCAACAAATTAATCGCTATCCGTTCACTGTTTACAGAATAAATGCCTGGGCCACGGCCCAACCCCCTCGCATCAGCTGCGGGGTTTCCAGCTCGTTTTCAAGGCTCTTGACTACAACCGGTCCTGCAACAGAACTACAATCTGCTGACTCATTTTGGTCACAATCATCTCATCACGTCTTTAGAATGTTATGAGGCACGAATAAAGGAGAACAGAAAGGCACTTCAGTGATTACCTTTGTCCTAAAATCAAGCGGTTAACCTGCCTATATATTAAAATGCACCATGCGAAGTGATTCATTCGACAGATGCATAAATATCCCATGCATAAATATATTGTTTGGTGCACTATTTCCCAGACCTTCGGGTTGTTTATGGGCACCTAATCAAAAATAAGTTATTATTGTTATTATTATCCCAGGATTCCATTTTAGATATCGCGACCGTGCGACACGGTGGCAATGCCTGGAACTAGCCGCAGGAGTCGCTCTGACGTAATTACGGTGTTGCCCGCCGATTGGCTCAGAGAAACCTCATGTGGTGCAGGTTGGCACAAAAGTTTAAGGAACACGCGAGTGGCGTACTTTTTCTAAAGTACGACACCCTAGGGGATGGCGGAAGCGGGTGAGTTCACAGTTTCGGAGGGGTGAAAGTGAAAGGGTGCGCTGCTAGTGACACACAGCGGTAGCTTTCACTTACCAGACACGCCCAAGCGACACCGGAACTGCTACTGTGTGTTGCCAACAGCGCACGCTTTCACCTCTCCGAAGCAGTGGACTCACCCGCTTCCCCCGGTCGCTAGGCTGTCGCACCGAAGAAAAAGTACGCCGCTCGCGTGTTCCGTTAACTTTTGTCCCGACCTGTACATAGCTATTCGCGACTGCGGAACGGCGTCGTCACCGCAGCATGGGATAAGATACACCAAACAAACAGCGGTGCCGTTTGTTTATTTACGCTTCAAACAACACTCCACACCGAATGAAAGCACAGACAGCTACTGAAGTGCGGTCTCCCTTCGGACCGTAATTACATCACCGGTGACGCTTTTCACCTCCTCCTCGTTTCGCCCTGCAGAGGGGCCGAGTGGGAACGCGCGCGGTGATGTTCGAGTGTCTTTTTTTTCTAAGCAAAGTGTTGCGTACACAGAATTTTTTTGTGTCATTCGTCGAGTTTAGTCACATCCTTTCATAATGCCTCGGAGTCAGAACACCTTTTTGATGGCCTTCTATGCTTCTTTAATGGCGGACAACAGTCTAACAACAGCATCATATCAGTGCATGCGTGTGGCGTGTATAAATGGAAATGGTGGTTTCCACAGTGCAGGATCAACGCCAGGCGTATCTGTAACATTGGGGACCGGCGTTCTTTCACATTTCATCTGAAAATAAATTAAGAACTGCTGGTTGAGCGATTTGGGTACCACAAGGAGGTAGGGGTAAGACATGTTTCCTGGAAGAAGGACAGGGGGATAAGGACAATGAACCACAAGGTCGATTTGCTATTCCGACGAAAAAAGGCAGAAAGAGGAAACGGAAAAGAAGAAGGAGGAAGAGGAGGATGGGGAGGAGCTCACAGGTGGTTCGTGACTACCTCAGACTAACTCGTCACTAATATGGTCCAGTTATTAGGACGCTGTTCATGATTTCTATGTCTCTAGATAAGAAAAAAAGTGTTGGGCACACCACACTGTGGGAGGTGCTATATCGGGCGAGAAAAATGGAACTTGCATGACTACAGAGAAGGACTACCCTCCATCACATAGCTGGTGGCAGAATCATTGGAGACTGCCTCTCCTTTTCATAAAGAAAAGAAGTTACTCAATCTCTGTTTCGAAAATATGGGATACCCCTGTTTCTCTCTTGGTGTTTTTATCTATCCTGGACGCTTACGGCCATATTCTTAAACGGTCCTCGACTCGACTCTACACTCGAGCTGCTCCTCGAGACTGGTTTTGCGCTTTATACATCGACGTCGACTCGAAACGTTCCGCGAGCGGAGGAAACCTTCCATGTACTACTCCTCTCTTCCATGTGTTTCTCGAGTACCACAAGGTAGCGCTGGCGTTTCCTTGAAGCCCAATGCCTCCTGTGTCCCAATGCCCAATGCCAATGAGTGTGCCCAGAGTTACGGCCGTATACTTAAACGATCCTCGACTCGACACCAGGCCTCGACTCCAAAGAGCGGGGGAAAGACGAGTTCCTCCACTTCGGGAGGCACTGGGCTTCAAGGAAACGCCGACGCTACCTTGTGGTACTCGAGGAGCACATGGAAGAGAGGAGTAGTACATGGAGGGTTTCTTCCCCCCGGGGAGTTTCTTTAGTGGACATGGATTTATAAAGCGCAAAACTGGTCCCGAGGAGCAGCTCCAATGGAGGGTCGAGTCGAGGATCGTTTAAGAACATGGCCGTTAGAACCGTTTGACTCCATATAGTTCCTTTCCGTTGTATCCTGGTGTTAAGACTCTGATAAGCCCTGTGAGGGAGAACAGAATGCGATTTTGGAGGGATAAGCCTCCGATCGGAAGAACCATCATGATGTTCCGAACACGACATTGTTTTCTACTAGACTACACTTTTCTTACTCACTGATCCTACGTTGCTCTTATCTACTCCTAACGGCCTTCCGAGGTGAACCTGTGCGGTGAGTTGCTTCTGAGCGGAGTGAACATTCACTGCGCGTTTCGGTACACAAATTTAAACTTGAATTTGGCGCTCTAGAAAAAACACATAAATATGAGTGGCATTGCAGTTTCGAGAACCGCACGTGTGACGCAATAAGTTTTCCATAGCTCAACTATTTTAGTCATGTAAATAAGTACAGTAGATAAATAACGAATTTAAATCAACATTTAAAGAAGCTGATCCGATAAATGCAATATCAAACCAGTGGTGGGCAGTATCGCAGGTACATGTATCTTCGATACAACCTTTCGATACATTTTGTGTATCGGTATTAGGTATCGCGTGCCAAAAATCAGAGTATCGGAGTATCGGTATCGAAAATACATTTTTAGTGTATCGTGTAGTTTAACGATACTCGATACTAAAAAAAGACGCAAATATTGAGGCTGTTGTGAGCCTTAGGGTCGGCGGCGCTCGCTCAGGCGGTAGTACAAGCCAGGCCGCAGCGGCGTAGACATGTCGACCATAAATTCGTTCGAAGCTTACGTCCGCGCGCGCGCTCCATCGTCAAGGCCGCCCGGAGAGGAGGCCCTGGGCCCTGCCCTGGGACGCGCTCCTGGGCGCGCGCGGCTTCTAGTTGGTTCCAGAAGAATCTCTTCTTTCTACGGCGGGCGCGCCGAAAACGCCTTACACAGGACCAACCTCACGGCTTCTGGAACTGCGCTGCCCGATGTCCCCTCCTCAGTGCGCAAGAGCACGTCCACCTGACTTGAAGTGTGGATTCCGCGTCTGCCATGCGGAAAGAATAACCGCCGGCTTAGCTTGAGCACTGTAACCCGTTCTACAGCTCACAATTCACAAGGGCCAACTAAGAACATCAAGTCAGACGCAAAATCAGAGGCTACCGGGTAAGTACTGCAGTACCAAACGATAAAAGCAGCAGAAAAAAAGTTTCAGGTTTTTCAAGTGCTCACAGACCGGTACGCACGAAGAACATTGTCTTAAGAATTGTTTTTTGCTAGGCTGCTTATTGATGCGATCGTTTCAACGTACCCATGGCTTCAGTCTAAAGTTCTAACAAGACTAGCTGCTTAGACAGTGCAGCTTCATTAAATCCGTGCGGTCAGATACGTTCAAGCCCTGTCAGAAAAAGTGTGCTATAAAAATACACTAAAGGCTCTAGAAATAACGAATAAATGTTTTTACTTTCCTAATCATATCACCAGCTTTATTATATTGTTATTTCAGTGATGTAAACTTCGCAAATCATAACACCAGCTTTATTATATTGTGATTTCAGTAATATAAACTTCGCTAATCATAACACCAGCTGTATTATATTCGGGATTTCAGTTATGTATTGAAGTATCGACGATACAGTACCGAGTATCTGTATCGAAAATCAATTTCGGTTCTGTATCTTGTATCGGTATCGGAAATCCAATTTTTGAGGGTATCGAGTATCGGCATCGAAGATACTTTTTTGAAGTATCTTGCCCGGCCCTGTATCAAACGATGGCTTATGACTTCTGATTTCTGGAATGGCCGTCTGGCGTCCAGCGTTACAAAGTGGGTCCCATGATTATTAAAGGAATTCCAGAAGCTATTTCTATCGGACGCGAGACGTGCTGCCGTTGCTGGTAAGAAGTGAAGTATAAAGATTCGAGGACAGTCGTTACCCATCGACTGCTACTGAAAAATATCGGGAACCATCAGAATAGTTCGCCATGTACGTTCGAATTAAAAATGCTTCTGTTAGCCGGTCAAGGAGTTTCTCAAGAGATGATCATGCAAAAAGAAAGAAAAAATAGGCTTACTAAACTAAACTGCAATTGTTGCGAATTTCGATCAATTTCAAACTGATCCATTGAAGTAAACTGAAAGCTAAAATTTCACGCGTGCATTCATGCCTGCTCAGGAGCATTTTGTCTTGAAACGTTCAAAGTTCTATCCTGCACACGCGCGAGAGACCTGGCACTGACGCAATAACCCTCCACATCTTTCACTCCAACACATTTTCCTTGAAATTTGAAGAAAAATTGTGGCTTAGATTTCTTCTGCACCGCCGGCTGACCATTAGCGAATGTCACGATTCATGACGCGTGTCGTATTAACCCCAAGGACCACTTAATAAGACGGTAGTTTGCTTCTGCACGATATGGCGCACCCAGTTTCTCTATTGACCGTTTTTCTATTCCCGTTTTTAAGGATGTTAACGGCGTTAGGAAGGCTTTCATTTCCCTGCCATGCTCGTCTGGAAACTCCACGAAAAATTGATAAGAAGCGTCCACAAAGCAGCGTTAATAGCAGATGCATAGCGCATCGCATTAATGAGCACGCTAAACTTCAAGTTGAGGGTCCATTAATAAGCACAATGACAGTCTTCTCATATCATGAAATAGCATAATTGGACATTCTATCCTTTATAATAACACTGAGCCGCGAGGGAGATTATGCGGTCTTTTTCTGGTGGCGGCACTTTATTTATTTATTTTTGTTTTTATTCACTCAAATTTCTAATATCAGCTTTAACAGATTTTCAGTTTCCTTTTCCTGCGTTGCCTGTACTGGTACTTGCCCTGCATTGTGTGTTGTTAGTTTTTTAGTTACTTTATTTACCACAATCATCACTATAATCATTAAACAAGATAATGTATGGAAAACACGGACATAGGCGAAAAAGAAAGTCTCGGTGAACCAGTTGGTAGCAAGCCATCTGCTAATCTCATGGTTGCCGTTTCGAAACCGACGGAGGTCGTTAGCTACTTATGGCATGGTACAAGCTGATTAGACACGCTGTCTTCCGGGAACGTTGCACATGATGTACTTTTTTTTTATTCCGTGTTAGCGCCGCGAAGCAACTGTGGCTATGAGCGGCGTACAGATGTGGAGAGATGGAGAGAGGACAGCAGGAAGGAGTGGGGGACAGGGGGTTAGTATGCGTCCTGGGCCGACTTCAGGGGGAACTGTGCCGACATTCGTCTGGAAAGTCACATGATGTACCGTTTGCTGACATTAGAGAGTTTTAATACAAAGTACGCTATCGCCTTTGCGTACGTAAGGGATAGCGTTGGTGGTTCTGCGCACTGCGCGAGGCTCCCTTTCTGTTATGGGCGTGCGCAGAACCATCAACGCCGTTCCTTACGTACGCAAAGGCGATAGCGTACGACGTACTAAAACTCTCTAAAGTTCCCAGCGTCAAAACGTCGCACGCACGCCATAGCCGTGCACGCGCGGCGAAGAAAAGCCCGCGAGACGACCAACCGAAACGCATGGGACGCGTACAGAGCGAGTGACGCGTGCCGGTGTTGCTATATTCGTCGACCACAAATGTCTGTTAGAATGTGCCGATGCTGTTGTTTCCTACGGATTCTCCGTTCATTCATTCCAGATATCGTTGACATGTAGATGTGCGGTAAGGTGTAGCAAGATGGGACACGGGGCAAGATGCGACATTTTTTGCTCGACGGCGCCTGTCTCAGAGACACGTTGCTCCATGCGCTTGAAACTTTACTCATAGGTGGCTCTGCATGTCCGCTTTATTGCAGGTGAGAATTGTCCGGATTGGTGTGTGCGTCGAAGAGAAAAAAAAATCGATTACTTCTGCCTGGAATGTAAAGACCCGCAAAAAAGGCGCGATTTTCTGTAGTCCTTTTTCTTGTCAGCTGTGCAGCAGCGTGTCGCAAGGCTTATTCTGTCAATGTAAGTCCACATCCTATTTCTTTATTCATTCATCTAGATATATGCAAAACATGGGCGCTCTTGGTTATCCGGTGCGTTCTATTTGCGCCAGTTAAAGGGTTAACTGAAAAATTAATGCATCCCATGATATGCACGGGGCAAGACGCGACTACTTTAATTTAATGTAATTTAGAAACTGATAAGTCAACTATCAGGTGGCTTTATGCTTGTTCCTCAGAGATTCCTTCTTTTGCATATGGACTAGGATTTTCCAGCAAATTTTCCTGTTTTTTAGCATATTTCGGGCAAAGCGGAACCGCACTCAAAAGCGAGCGACCAGCGATACACCAGACTGGCGGTGGCTTAAGGACGGTGGAGGGAAATAGCGCCGGGTTCTGTGTGGGTTTTATTGCACATCATGTGAGCGGTGGGCTCAAGGGGGCTGTGTAGGTGCTTGGATTGCAAAAACTAATTTGTATAATTCATTACCACGACGTGTCTCATCTTGCCCCACGCGATGTCTCGTCTTGCCCCGAGGGCTGGGGGCAAGACGAGACAATCTGCATTTTTCGAATTTCTTGTTCTGTGTTTATTTACAGATCAGAAACTCTAGACCTCTGAGAATGTGCCTATGGCTAGTTTTTTTAACGCGAAAAATAAAAAATCGATATTCAATTGCAAATTTCTCTCTCATCTTGCCCCACCTTCCCCTAAATCAGCTGTGGTGGATAGTGGCCCAAAAATGTACGCTCGCTACTCATACGCATCATTGTCTACCACACGGCTGCTATCATTCTGTCCACTCCTCAGAAAACGCGCCCAGACGCGCGGGAATATCTATAGGCGACAGAACCCGGCGTACACCCGCCGCGCGCGTTGGAAAACTGGTTTTTCCGAGGTCACGCGCACGCCGAGCGCGAGCGCCCTCTGAAAACATCGGGAAAACGCTCCATGCGTTTCGGTCTTAATGACCCCGTTTACATGGGCGCGCGAGAAGAGCACCGAGTCAGAGCGCTCCGAGATTGGGACCGGAACGCTTGCGTTTGCATGGGCCGCTCCCAGCGGGTAGGAAAGAGGAGGCGAAGCTAGAAAATGAAGAGGATGTGGTAGAAGGACATGTGAGGTTTCCGCAAGACTTCGGAAGTAACCTGGTTACAAGTAACCTGGGGTCGGATTCGCAAACACGATCGTAGGTAACTATAAGATGCGCCTAGAGGCCTAAGAACGATCAGATGCGCTTAGAGGCCTAAGAACGATAAGATGCGCCTATGAGGCCGCAGCCTGCGACGCGCGTACGACGGCATAGTAAGCGGTCGTAAGCACGATTCACAAAGCTATCGTAGTGAAGAGGGTACCCCCTTTGCCGAGGAAGAGCGAGCTGCTCATTTCCTGTCACGTGCAACTCCGAGAGAAACACCCAACGGGTGCGAGAGTACGTTTTCACTGTTGTTACGATGACGAAAATCTGCAACCGTACCAATAAGAGTTATCCCGTAAGAAGAAGAAGAAGTCCGTTCCCAATAGTTTAGTTACCACATGTGCTCTCGGTCTTTCGGTGGCTAAGCTCGATAATCTATGCCATGCAGTCACAGGCGAAACGCGTTCGACGACCCAATTTTACCGAGCGCAAAATTGAAGCACTTGTTGGACGTTATCAAGAAAACGATTGCACCATTCACGCTACGGGGGATGGTCCATAAGCGTGTCCAGGCAAAGTACAATACGTGAGAGCGTGTTACGATCTCTTTGTTTGCCGTCTCCAATTCCATCGCTGCCAAGTACGCCACCATCTTTCCTCGTAAGACTGCTCGGGAGCTCTCGCAGGATTCCGCCGTAAGTTGCGAAGATTTTGCGACGCGCGCTCTTCGTGAATCTAGACTTCGTCGTAACTTTCTCGCACGACGGAGTTACGACAGATTCCGTCGTCCGAGCTTTTTGTGCATCCGACCCCCGATTCTGACAAATTAACTAGTAATTACCTAATTGCTCTTCCTCAGTTGCTTGCTTCACCAACTATAACTACAGTAACTAATTTCTTTCCTTCAGAATTGCATGTTATTGAATTTGAAAAGGAATGCAGTTATCACTAATCGGAAACAACAGTGTGACGCCACCGTAACCTTTGTTGTTGAAAGTCCTGATGCGGAAACCAAAGCCTATGAAAAGAAGGAAAGTAGTCGCAGCGCAGTACTTACCTATTCGTTTATTTTACCCTTGGGACGAAGTAATAGTTGCTCTAAAAAATTTTCCTGTCAGAACAAAAATATTTCGTCAGTGTAGACAGATAAATTGCACTTCTCATTGCGCGAAGCGCATATAAACCTGCAGAGCGCCACCTACTGGAAGGAACTCGGTGCGCACCGATGTGTTTACAAGGGTTCGCCGAGCGAAGCGACCCGACCGAATACATCCATTAGAAGCGGACCGAGGTGTTTATATGAGGCGTTTACTGGGTTCGCTAGCTCGGTTCGGTTCGCTCTAAGCGATCCCATGTAAACCGTGCCAGGAACTCCGAAAATCCGACACGAATTAGTGGAGTAGTTTCTGAGCAACAACAACAACTTTATTAATGATGATGACGGGGGAGTTTCATCGCCAGGGGCGATACTCTACCCCATTGCTGGTGGTGATGTGGGGAACGAAATAATGAGCCCCTTCACAATAAGGGTCGAAGTCCGATGGTGTCCAAAAAGGTTAAAAGAGCTTTGAGGGCAGAGCGTTGGTGAGCTGTGTTCGACCATGGATCAAACAATTCTGACAAAGAGAGGGGGCAAGAGTGCAGCTGATTAAGAGACCCGGAAATGTGTGGTTCGGGAAGTTTCATAGTGTGGACAATGGAGAAGAATGTGGTCTAGATCTTCCAGATAACCGCAGTGATGGCATCTTGGAGAGTCAACTTGACTTAAGCGGTAACGCCACTGAGCTGTAAAAGTCACATTGAGTCGCATCCGATGAATTAATTCGGCGCCTTGACGAGAGGTGTTTCGTGGCACCAGGAAGGCTCCGGGCTATTTCGGTGCAATTTCTGCGAGCAATTTCTTACGAGTGAAAATCGGTATATTTACGGATAATTTTGCACTTAGTATATCGCGATGCGACGGCGAAGCAGACGAGCTTGAAGACAGTCGCCTGCGCTGTGCTCCCATTGGTGGGCCTGCCCTACGTCATCTTGATGATGATTACGTCATCGCGGCAGCATCCTTTGGCAGTGCGCACCTTTAAAACGCCCTTATATTTTGGAAGATAAATTTCGTCAAGTAGACTGCGAATTTCTGGATCGGTCTCATACACACGTTTTCGGATGCGATAGTCCTTTAAAGAACCGTCCTGCTGGCAAGCCTAATTCACAGACCGACCACTGTTGTCACGTGACGTGAAACCACGAAGTATATGTTATTTATCTGTAACGCCAAGTGCGATCTAGCAGACCAATTGTTTGTTTTCACGTCTCGGTGTTGCCCTCTCTGGCAGGCAGACATCCTTTCTTGAAACGTCACACAACGTCACGCGTTGCCACGTTCTAAAATCTCGGCACTCTGGCGCCGCTTATACCACTGCTTTCTTTGACCTACCACGAAACCTGAACGCACTCAGTGAAATGGGAAAGAGAATACATTCAACAAAGAACGCAAAACGAAAGGCGTTGTGCCCACATTGAAAATAAATCGATACTCTGCAACCCATATTTCGAGGTCATTGTTTTGAAACGCCATGAGATTTGCAATTCATAGCGATCGCAGCCAAGTTTACATTCCAACTTTTTGCTCTTTTGACCTCATTTGCTAAGCACTGATATCACATAAACTCACATATTATATTCAAAGAAATCACAACTCCATAGCAATAGAAACACCAAGAGAAAAGGCTAACGAAAGCGTGGGTGCGCTTTGTTTGGATAAATGAAGCCGAAACATAGGCATGCATTAGAACGGGGGTACCATGCATTTCAATTGATATGACAAGCGCGTGTGGTTTTAGCAAAGTAGAACTAAGTATCATAAAACATCCGTCGGCTATTCACATGCGGCCATTGATATTAAAATTATGTGGATTCCCACAAACCGTATAAGCATGCCAGATAAAAGCATGAGGACTTTGTGGCGCCACAGCAGCCAGAAGCCGTGTAATGTCGCAGCACTGCTGGTGCACAGGTGATCATGCCAAAACCGGATGCCTTACCCTGCATGCCAGGACATCGGGTACACTCTGAGAATTCAATACCACAGCATGGTTATTGCACAGCCACAATTATAATTTATTTACCCAACGTGATTTATTGAGACCGTGACGCCGTTTTGTAAAGATTTACATATTTGTGGTACGTGAGGTATTTTATTTTTCCGGTGCCCATGAACAACAAACTGACTAGGTAAGGGTGCACCGAAACAGCAACACATTGTATGGGAAATTATGTTCATTGAAAGGATTGCGTATACTACCTCATCACTCAGCAACGATGAAAGCTCATGTTCCAATATAAATTGTGAGACGTGCACCGTATATTCCTACTGCATCCGTTATGAAGGAGACAAGAGGCTTTTTTGACCTATCTATCTTAAAGGAACAGTGCAATGACGAATAGGACTGCACGAAACCTTGATTACTCAATCAGTTCATAGCCTCTTTAAAATGACCAAACGTCCTGACTGAGGTGGGAAAAATCTCGGTATCCCACCAGCCAGCTTATGGGATAGCGTTTTTCGCCTTTGGCAGCAACGAACCCCGAATGGAAGAAAAGAACTGAACGGCTAAACGACGGTAAAGCTCTCAACTACCATGTGACCCTCTCCCATCTCGCACCTTTTCACAATGTGGGCCATGGAACGTTTTGACTAACGAGCCATTCCCAGACTCAATACTTTGTCGGAACCAAACAAAGCTCCTCTTCCCCCCCCCCCCCCCTCTTGCGCACGCTTTAATCATGAAGCCACATCGGTTGGAGCACGGTCTTTAGTGATCAGAGTCTGTGATCAGGGATAATGATCAACCATCGCAGCGCTAACGGTAGCGACAAAATGTTCAACAAGTTCCGAGCGAGATCGTCGAGAACTAAGAGCTTTGAGAACTAAAGCAATTACGTAAAGTGCAAAACACGAAATAGGTAAAAAAGGGATGTGTGGAAAAATTCACTGACGATTTAGCGGTAACTGCGAGAGAAATGCGTTAGCATTAACCGGTTTTTCCGGTCCATACTTGACTTCCGCGTATCCACTTCCGCTTTAAACCCAACCTCCGGTTGTCCGCTTCCAGCCTAGACCCGACTTCCCGTTGTCCACATCCCGTCTATATTTGACTTCCGGTATGCATTTCCAGTCCAACTCGACTTCCGGTTGTCCACCTCCAGTCAATGCTTTCGGTTTGACACTTTCAATTACTATATGTATGTCCATTTAATTAACCTTTAATTAGCCTCAATCACTTTCAATTACCGTGTAATTACCCTTTAATTACCTTAGGAACCGCCGGTTACATGAGGTAATCTTGAACTCCCTTAAGTACCTTTAATTACGTTTACTTGCCTTAACTACTCTCAATTCCCCTTTAATTGACGTTAATTACCTTTAATTACATTTAATTACATCCGATATAAGCTGCGGTTACCTTCGGTATTCTTTAATTTCATTTCATATATCTCTTAATTAGATATACATTCATTACCTTTCAACTCAACATTCTTGTTTAAATTGCCTTTAATTACTGCTATTTGCCTTCAATTACTCTTACCTCTTACTCTTAATTACCTTCGACTACTTCAATTTCAAATCATTTGCCTCCATTTACATTTACTCTCGTATATCCCCTTCCCATGTCCACTTATACCGCTGTCTTGGTGGTTCTTCATCATCTCTCTCTCTCTCTCACACGCACACACACATACATACAGCTTTTTCCATTTTGACACTCCTAATGCTAACGCATTAAAATGTTAAAAAGAGAGATAAAGAAATGAAAGGACAGCACTAGGTGTAGGCGAAACAGAAAGACGTTGATTTCTTGACCGACAGAACCCTCTAGTAAACAGTGGTACTGGTGATGCTGATACTGCTAGATTATGATACTGGTAAACAGTATCTGCGTGAGGGCTGCGGTCTCTACAACAGGCGTAAAATATGAAGTGTGTGCCTTGGTTGAGTGAGCATCGCTGAAGAAACCTCCTATTTCTCATTCCCTCGTTGTTCTCATTAGCGCAAGTCTGGAATCCCAGGCTTCACAGCACTCATCACATGGGCAAGTTATAATTATGATAAAAAATATATACTTCGTTACCGCCAGACTTGTGATAATTAATCTCAGACACTGCAGCTAAAGCAGGGAGGGGGGGATCACCAAAAAGGCAAGAAGAGTTCAATGTCGCCTGCGTATGAGACTACTAAGAAGCAACAGCAACATATACTAAGCAAGAGCAGACTAAACACGAGCAGGAGCCCTTGCTTAGAACACCCTTGTGCTCATTTGGCACTAAGCAAGCGAGTGTTACGACTTGGAAAAAGCTCGTATAATTTATTGCTTTGAAGAAAAGCAGAACTTATTTTTGGAGATGTTTCTTCGCAGAATATTCTTAATCTTGTCGCATTACATGTGCACATAGATGAGGAAAACCTCGCGTACATAACCCATCATCTGGTCACGCGCTAAGACCACACGCTCATTGCCCTATAGCCAGGCAAGATATTTTCTTATGATTAGGAATTCCCGCGGCTCTTTTCATCTCACGCGGATTCTCCGAATGTACTAAAGGTTCATAAATTCATGGTATTACCTGTAAATAAGCTGTTGCAGCCAAATTGATAGCGATACCACAATCTGTGAAAATCCAGATGCATTCCCTGTTCACATGAACAAAGACACAACTTCCGTGTGTCGGCTCAAGACGTATACTGACCCAAATCGGGAGTATGAGTCTGAAAGACTCGCGTCCCGGGGTGCAAACTTAACGCACCCAGTGTAAACGACGTGATAATGGCAGATGTCGATGTGCAAACCGGCATCATTAACGGTTCGATGGGGGACTCGCCATTCATTCATCGAGAACGATGGAGTAGGTCGCACCGTCCGTCTATGGTTCCGGTTTGTTGGCGAGGTAACGGGTCGCACCGCTAAAATCATGGCCGCCTCGCTACGTGCCATCAGCCCTTGTCTCAGTCCGGACCACGACCTACTAAATTATAACGACCATGTCAGGCGCACCCCTTCTATGCGCCGCGTTTTTGGAAGGTAGCGGTGGCGCTTCTGATCGTCCCAGTTATTGCTTCCTCAACTTCTACAATACTTTGTACTTCAGCTTACCTTAGTATTTCTGTACAAGCGGTGGACGTTCCACAGATGTTTCATTCTGAGGTTGATTATCATCATCATTCTACGCGTTTTCATAGGGGCTATCGCTGTCGTCTGCTACGGTAGTCGTACACACGCTTCTGCGCGTTCAGAATTCAAATTTCCATCGTCCAATCGTGTTGTGCCGATCACTAGCGCCCCTGGCGGATCGTGCGGACAGGCTCCTCATAAGGTTTTCTGATTGTGACATGGTCGTTATAATCTAGTAGGTCGTGGTCCGGACAGGGTTCCCATCAACCTGAGAACGGTCACCACCATGATGTTAAAAAAAACGGGTGCCGCCTGCAAACGCCTTCACTTCCCCCTCGTCTGGGCGAACGCCATGACCATTCATAAATTGCAACGTGCGACCTACAACAAGGTACTGTACTCCTATAGCAAGTCACGACCGCAACACCTCGTCTATGTTGCCATGTCACGGGTGACTAGCCTCCAGGGCCTGTACACCACTAATGTCGACGGGGACTTCATGTTGTATCACACCAAGCGCAACGCAGACAAGCATCTACACGACGAGTTTGGAAGACTCGAGCGCCAGAGGCTCGATACCGTTAAGCGACGCGCACAGAAGTTTCTCGAGTCGGTCGAAGATGGCGAAAAGAAGCTCTCCTCTCATGATCGTAACTCTGATCATCGCCGTAGCGGTCGTTCAGATTTTGCGGGCGCGCAGAATGGACGTTCCTGCTTGATGCAATAGGTGACCGGTACTTTCTAAGAATTATGGGAAAAGAGTCGACTTCCGTGTCTACGCTAGCAGAAGACGCACGCTATGGGTGCTGGAGGTGGATGCCAGGCTCTAGAAACATCTTTAGAAAGCGGTAAAGGGCGACTGTCAGAACCTGACTAATAGACTGTGGTTTTCTGTGTGCGTACATAAACTAAATTCCCGACGGTAGACACGCACGTAATGTAACATTGAATATAAGGGCTGCAACAAGCAAACTTCGAGCGTGCGTCACACGCGTAAGCAGCGATTTGCAGCTGCAGCTGAAAATAAAAAATGTGTTGAAATCAAAATGTCAAAAATTTCGTTTCTGATGTTGTTGGTTTCATATTCTTCCATACATTCATACGTAGGAGAAAAACGCAGCACTACCGTCGCTGTGCCAATACCTGGCATTGCAGTCCTGAAGGGAATAGTCAGCCCTTCACAACAGCCACCGATACTGCTTCTGAAGCGACTAGAAAGCCAATTTTAAACACGCAGCGATCACAAAGCACCTTGCCTATCGGAACCTGTGAGGCGCTTGACACGGAAGCGAGGACACTGACGTCATTTCTGCACGAAATTAGCGGTGACTTATTCTTACGAAAGCGCATGTGCTCGTGTTGAAGGAAAGGTGGAATGATGATCATTGTGGAGATACGCGGCTGCAGGTGCATGCGCCAAGGCAAATGCGATAAGTCATTCGGCTTATATCACGTTGGTGGTCTTTGATTGACAGCTTCTTTTATCGTGTCGTTTCCATAGAGTGTTGCCGATCAGCTAAAACTCCCGAAAGTATCCAAATCATTTCGCATCCAAAATGGAGTCGTTGACCTTCATCTAGTGCAATGCTAGCAATGCTATCGCATTCCATACGCGTTTGGCAGTGCGCCAAAGAGTACAGCCAATTGTTTTCTGTTTGTTTTTGTTCTCTCTCTCTCTCTCTCTCTCTGTTTTTTACTGTGCTCCTAAAGCCAGAGATGATGGCTGCTTTTTCATACTTAGCTTACCTGTATCACATCGGTTGCATTTATCTAGAATCTCAGCAGTTGTGGAAGCCAACGGATATCGCAGGGATCTCACCTGACAGGATATGCTAAATGGCGACGCTTAATTTGTTGTAGGGAAAGCGTGAAAGTGGGAAGAGGAAAATTCACGTCTAATATAATGTCTAACAAATATATATCGAACTTTGTGCTTCCGACATTCACTACTATTATTAAGATTAAGTTCGGAATGTTCGGAGGATTAAGTTCGTTGTTTGTGAAGCCGAATTCTTTGTGGCTATATCGGGTGATTCGCGAGGGGGCACTTATGTTACCGCCAGTGTTGTACCCGCTACCAAAACTAAGTAACGAAATACCGCTACCCGCTACTCCACAGAAAAGTAACGTAATACTAGCGTCGCTATAAATTAAAAAAAAGCACGAGGTACCGCTACCAAATAAATGTAACGTAAATACTATGCCGCTACTTATCCGCTACCGTACCCTTCTCTATGCAACACCTTACCGTAGTCATCTCGTTGTCGAATGAATCTAAACACGGTGCAGTATTTAAGTTACCTCACATAGCTGGCATGGAGTACCAAGTATGCCACTACATACATCCAATATATATTAATTCACACTGATCTTGACCTTAAGATGGTGCGCATTTAAGACATAATTTAATGCACATAACGCATGTGTGCATTTAATAATTTTCTCCTCGGAATGTTTGAAGTACAAGATTATGTTTCTGGAGTGATAGTATTTTGTCCGATCCGTGGATCCCAACCTCAAACTCTTCTGTCTGCTTCCTGTCGACGGATTGATCACTGTGATGAAGTGGCGCAGCTGCCATGCATCGAGTCATCAATAAGTGACTACCATAAGGTGAAAACATCAAACGAATGGCATAATGTTTGCTCTCGCCAGGGCCAACGCCGTGATGTTGGCATACAGCACCAAAGTTTAGGTCTCACAGGAAATAGGAGTTAATGCTGTTGCCTACCCCTTGCTTCCCTTCTTCCAGCCACACGACGGCTTCCCTTACAAAGCGTTTGACTAATCGAAAATCTACGTTTAATACACTTTTCCCGGGAATATGAGTTCCTCAGTAAGAGTCTACCCGTGTGACATCCTCCGTAATCAAACATTTAGAGAGAGAAAAATATCATGTAGCTTTTCCCTGAACATGTCAAATGTTGTAAACAATCAATTGCTTTAAAGATAGTCGCCTGTGTACCGCTATCACGCAAGTCTGCAAAGAGCATTAATAAGCATGCTGGCGCGCGTACACTGACTCCAGGATAATATTATTATTTATTCATTTTGTGTGGCTCATATACACACAGTGTAACGTATGTAACGTGGGAAAATAACTAGACCGCGTTCGGCAGCCTGTGTAAGCTTAGGTAATTCTATCTCGCCACAAATACTTCACCTGAGGCACAACACCCTCAAGCAAAGTCGGTGGTACGTATGGAGCGCAATGGATGACTATAGTGATAGCTCATTGTGTTTCGATATATTTTCGTATTCCTGATCAAAAAGGCACGATGCTTCGTTTATCTGCTCGGAACAATAACGCTAACACGTGATGGAAAGTAATTGTTGTGAGGCTGAAACATACGAAGGGACAAACGCAACCAAGGGACAAACTCAAGTTCGCCGCTACCTGTATTTGTAGCGGAAATACTTTTCCCTTTACCAATTTAAAACGTAGCGCGATCGCTACTCCGCTACTGAAAAAAGTAGCGAATACGGCAGCGGCGCTACTAGTAGCGCCGCTATATACAACACTGGACCGCTGTAGTCGCGTTTGAGTTTGAGTGTAGGGTACAATTTGTATCTGTTACGAGGAAAATTCGCCGAATCTCGGTTGACCGTTGATAGCAACTAAAACAGGCTGTTTCAGCAAACGTGTTCAAAAATGTATTTAAAATCTTTTCCTCAGCTCAAGGAAATGTTGGCTCTGTCTACGCTAAATGAGATTAGATTAGAATTACAGATGAAATACCTGTCTACACTAACGAGGTCGCTTGCGCACTTCTCAGTTGCACTGAAAATTACGGGGTGAACGCTGTTTAACTGGAGCGAATTTTTGTCAAGACTCTCAACCACTGCTGTCAATTGCAAGTCGCAAAAAAGACATGAATTCAACTTCGAAAATTTGCCACGTCAACCTGCTTTTGTCTCTGTCAAGCAGACTTGCTGGCAAAAAGAAAGCTTTATTTTTGCAAAAATATAAACCGCGAAGAAATATCAGCTTTTCGGTTTATCTTTCGTTGTTTTAAAATTTACCATTCTACAAAGAAATGTATTTAGCAATAGAATCGGATAAATCTCGCGTGAGCTTTCGTCACATGGCTTAAAGACGTTGCGTCGACTTGGCAAATTTCGGAGTTCGGTTCAGAAAATTCAATTTGTTGCTACTTGAAATGAAATCATGAAAGTGCTCGAAAGTCATGACATAAGTTCACCCAGGATTAATGGCGTTCACCTCTTAATTTTCAGACATGTAGATTGTTCTTTCCAATCGAAACAGTATGGAGACCTTCTCCTCCTTTCTGATAAGCAACTTCCCATAGTTCAAAGCACAGCAAAGCTCTCTGGGATTTTCCGAAGTCGTCTATTGACAGCCGGACAGCCGAGCGAAGGAGCGCATTGGTAGCTGCTCTGCGCAAGAAATATGCAAACTTGGACCAATCAATTACTCGAAGGAATCACTGAGTGTCGACGCGTTGTTTCTTTTTTTCTTTTTTTCTGGTCTATTTTTCGCTGAAGGTCCCGGCCGGTAAAGCAAAGGCTCGGAAAGCGTCCAAAGTGAAATTTAACATGTAGGATTTTGATTGAATTAATGAGCGTATGCAAAGGAGCCGCTCACTGCTCAGCTTTTGGCCGGCGCCTCAAGGATGTTTACCAAAAAAGAAACCTCTTCGATAGCATCGGACGTTTCTGAATAATTCAGGTGGGGGATTTTCGAGGAACACGCGGTAGTCTTCGGTAAGATATAACGGTAGCTGTTGCATCTGTGTACACACTACAACCGCAAAAAGAATTCCAATAAAAACCAGTTCCTGCCGCGTGGGTTGCTAAGGGTAGTTATAGCAGGAATAGCAACATTACGAAACACAACAGCGGTTTGTGAGGCCTTCAACGAAACATTGCATACCGTTTGTTCTTTTCTTATCTTCCAGTCTTTGTGTCATGGAAACAAACAATTATCACATGTTTTTCGACGCGTGTGACTGTGGCAGACTGGTGGGGTGATGGGGGTGATATACTGTTCCAAGAAAGTGTCGTGATAACCAAGCATTCAACACAGATGTCCTTGTCATGTTGTCGACTATACAGGGTGTCCCAGAAAACGTGTCATTGAATTATAATAAAAAAAACTACACCACCTAGAGTCATGCGGTCAATGGCATTTCTTCTTACTGGGTTTTTGCCACCTTCTCGTGTGAATGTCGTGTAACGTAAGTTTAATTATGTAAATTTTTGCGAGCTTAAGTCGGAAATTTGCCTAGTAGAGGTCACTTTTTTTACCCCACCAATGAGAATAGCGTGTCTAATTTAGTCAAATTAATGATAATTGACAGGGATATTCAGAAGCTATCCCATCGGAAAAAATAGCCGAACATCATGCTCTACGGAGGTCGCACAGAATAGCGCACGATGAATTTTTCAGCGCAATCTTTGTCAGTCCGACGAAAGGAGGTTGGAAACCCAGCCCTCCCCGACATCGCAGAAGGAGATAAAACAGACACGGCTTATCACGTCCGACTTTCGCTTGGATAATGCTTTCCCTCTCCCAATTTTGGGAACTGTTACTTATTCTACTATCACTCTGTGGGCTGGCTTCGGAACCTCCTTTCGTCGGACTGCGAGCGATTGCGCTCAGAAAGACATCGCGCGCTATGGTCCGGTGCTCCGAAAAGCAGGATATTCGGCTATTTTTTTCAATGGCATAGCTCGTGAGTATGACTGTGAATTATCACGAATTTGAGTGAATTCGGCACGCTCTTCATATTGGTGGGGTAAAAAAGTGACCTTTACTTGGCAAATTTCCGAGTTCAGTTCGCAAATATTTGCACAATTAAACTTGGAGTACATGACATTCACATTAGAAGGTGGCAAAAACCTAATAAGAACAAATGCTGTTGACCGCATGATTCTAGGTGGCGTAGTTTTTTTAGTATAATTCAATGACGCGTTTTCTGGGACACCCTGTATGCACGCAGTGCCCAAATTCCTCAGATATGCTTTTGTTTTCGAATGTGGTCCTATATATTTTCCCCATGTTTTTAATTATCTGTTGACCACGAAAGCTGCGGAACTGTTTCATTACAGTGAGAACTGGTGGTAGAAGAATTTACTCACAGGACCCGCTTTGAAATCGCATACACGAATGGTTCAGAATTTCATTTCTTTATTCATTCATTTCGTTTCGTGAGACATAAGCATGACTACATTCGTGACACAACTTGTGGAAGGTTATCCAAAACACATATTTAATGAACGAAATCCAAACCGTCATATAGACAGTCGAAATTGAAAGGGGACGGACTTGCTTCGGTGGTGTCAGAACTGTTTAGTGCGCCGCTGGCGCTTCACTGGCGCCACAAGGAACAAAACAGCTTCGACGACAACTGCTACTTAATCTCTCTAGTAACAGGACACGTTCTAATTTACATCTGCAAGGCAGCGTTAGAAAGCAGGCGTTAGCATGCGAACATGAGACGGCTCTCAAAAATGCAGCAGCGTCTTTCCACCATTTTGAGACTAAAATTTCTTTTGTAGCTCGTTGTTTGAAGCGCTACCCCATGGTAGTGTTTGACAATGTTATGCAAATTTAAGCGACTACGGCGTTTACTGCATGTCGAGGAAAGCAGAGACGGCCGTCCTAGATGGAGATTCTGCATTTTGTCTTCTTCCTGAGGACGACTACATAAAAGCAAATGCGAACCGCCGTAGTTGCGTTGTCGCAATTCATTGCGCGTTGATGTTGATGGTGCATGCATGGATTCTTTTTCTCTTCTTTTTTTTTTTTCGCGTAGAGTTAACGTTTTTTTTCGCGCCGTTTATGTAGGTGACACCTAAGACATTTCAAGTAACGTATTGGTGTTACAATGTGGTGTACGGGTAAATTAATGTAATTAATTTAGTGTTTATTTAGTATTGATTAACTTATTTATTGTAAAAAATAAATACATATCTTATACATCTTATACTAAGAGTCGCCACAGTCAATTCTACGCCTTTAACCCCGTAAACCTCTCCAAAAGAGAGAGCCCCCTACTTCTGTTTTAAATATCGATTTTAAGGGCCGGTTTCACCAATGTCGGTGTAAGTTAGTGCTAATCTGAGATTTACGACCGTGCTCAACGCCGCTGACGGAAGATTAAGTTAAACGAGTTTCGCCAACACTAACTGCCCTATACTAATTGGTGAGTTAACTAAACGGATTCCCTAAGCTAGGGAAACAGAAAGCTGCGATGTGGTTGGTTGACAGAGTACGTCCTGACCGTCATTCACGCCCACGATGTTTTTTATTTATTTTTTATTTGGTTAATATTGCTGACCGCCCAGTGGCACCCTAAGCAAAGAGACACTAGGCTGAACAATAAACACAGCAAGCATAACAAGCAGGATTGTTAAGATTCGGCGGTAACAATACGTACGGCAACATGGTAATATCAACGAGTGCGAGAGATTATGTTAAGATGTTAGCAAACATACTTGTTATAGTTGAAACAAACGTGTCTATGCCATGTAAAGCTATGACTTATTCAGGAAGCAAATTCCACTCAACTGAGGTTCTGTGAACAAAAGAAACCTGACAAGCGCTAATGCGAGGCGTAGGCAGATACATATGTCGGCTGTGTCGTGTCCTAGACTCGCACAAATCAGAGTAGCGGAATAATTGTTTATAGTATATTCTCACTTCCCTCTGCAAGAGCTGAAAAAATCCGAGCACCCACGGATGTGCTAACTGCACCCGCAACCGCACACGGCGGCGCATGATGCGGGTATTACTGCACTACCCGCGGTCGCAGGACCGGTACACCCACATTACCAGCCATTTGCAGCGGCGTTGAATTTCTACTAGCAAATAATAAAAACAGCGAGACAAGTCAGAAAAGCGAACGCATTTTCGCGAACGCATGCTGTTTCGCTTAATGTTCGGCGCCGAATGTGTCAGCTATTTAAGTGAAAGTCACAGCTGTTCACGTGAAAAATCAGATCACCGTGGGTTATGTGAAAAAAGCTTAATGATTTGGGTATATTTCTCGACGTAAATGCTGCGGAAAATATCGAAATCAATGAACAAGTTAGGGTCGCAAAAGGTTAGTTCAGGGGATGCGGGTAATACTGGTTTACCTGCACTATCCGGGGACGTGTTGCGGGTACACCCACGTTTTACCCGCAACCAGCAGAAACATTGAATTTGTACCCGCAGATCGCAGAACTGCGTGAGTATCTGCGAGTAACCGCGAGTATGCCCACACCCGCGCACACCATTAGTTATACAGCGAGGCTCCCCTCAAGCTTCCCTAAGCTTTTTTGCCTCGCCTCCGTCCATCTTGTGTATGGAAAAATAAAATGAAATGAAATGAAATGAAGCATACATGAAGGTATGTCGTTTGGAATTCCCGGTTGCGGCACACAATGCGTCCGTGCCGTCCCTGACACCTCGCCTCGTAAGTTACACTTCACTCCTCCCAGTAGTGTTAACTTAACTCCCATTTTCACGATTCATCAGCGAACTGAACCCAGGTTGTCGAACCGAAACGTTTTTCGTTCCGGTTTTCGTTCCGGTCCTATCATAAACGGTCCGGTACCGGTTCTGCTCCGGAGCAAAAAAAATAACGGTTCATACCGGTTTTAACCGGTTCCGCTTCTGGTGTGCAATTCATTTCCAGAAAAAAAAAATTGCAAAATGTAAACCCCTTTATTCCGCATACATGGTATTTAATATTAATAGGCAGCAGTGAAATTGGTAGCTCCTGGTTCCTGTAGGTGACTGTCTGTTCAAATAGGCGTTCTCCTTTCTTGAAGCGCGTGACACAGACGGACTTGTTTGTCACGACGTGATACGTAAAGTACTTTCTTGCTGGATTGGTGCGATCGCGTCCCATCCGAATGTCTGTTGCTGCTTCCTAGCCAGCAAGCACCACCGCACGTGTACAACGCAAATCGAGGAACACCTTCACTCACAAATGCACTCGACGGCTCCGTTTTCTTTTCCTCGTGTCCTGTCCACAAAAGAGGCGCCAGTTCGAACGCGCCTGCCCTCGCGGATACGTAAACGTATTCAACTTTGCTGCTTTCAAACAAGGGACGCGTTGCGCGACATTATCGATAGGATAGAGAAGCCGTTACGCAGCCCCCTTGGGTCGCAGGAGTGTTCAGGAGAGTTTGGGCGGATGAAATTAAAACGAACACTACGGCACATTGGTATAGAGAGTCACAACCGGTCACATGTACCTCTAAGTCTATTTGCGCGAACAATAAAATGCTACAAAAGGATCCTAAGGGTCACAGTATACCGGCATACATTCCACCGTAACCGTAACCCTCGTAAAGTATCCATGACATGACTTCAGAACGCACGGCGTCAGTTTCATTCGTCTATTCGTAGTCCAAACCGGCGAAGTTTTTTCTTCGACCGAAAACCGTTAAATAAATTTTTCGGTTTTCCTCCTAAGCGAAAAAAAAAAAAAAACGTATACGGTTTCGATTCCGTTCCGGTTCGCACCAAAATAGCGTTTTTTTTGGGGGGGGTTTCGGTTCTGGTTTTCGGTTCGCTCCGACATCCTGACTAAACCAAACGAAAAAATTTGTACGACTTCACGCAAGCCTCCAGTACTTCCTCCAATGGGAGGTGTAACTCCCGAGCAACCTTCTCTATTTGTGTGCACTATTTTCCACTTTACACAGGGACACTTACGGGTCGTCGCCCTGTGCATTCGCATGTTCTCCTTTGCTGCTGGGACGCACGATCCCTCCCCCCACCCCTTTGTGATAGCCGTGACGTTGACCGCCTGAGGCGGTTCTATCACTATACCACCGCCACCACCACCTGCTTTGCTCATGCTATAAGCGCCAAGCGTGTTCGTTCTATTTCATCAGGTGACTGCTATATCGGGATGGCATAAGTATTACCGTACGAGCAAAGGAGGATGGAGTGATAATATGGAATGGGACGGTTGGCGGCTATAGCTTTGTCGTGCTTGACGATGTATGGATGGGGGTACTTCTGAGCTGTGGCTATCGCTCTGGATAATATGACTAAAAAAATTCTAGACTCCAAAACCATCCGAATGCCGTCGTCCTAAGGAGCTTTGTTCCTCAAACTCAACTAAGTGGTGTAATCGTCTGCTTGATACATCTCAGCGACTTCAGAAGCAGACGATGGAATCGTTGTCTCTGAAACAACGGTTAAAACACAAGCGAGCTTGCGGCGTACGTCCATTACGGATCGGTGTCTTTGTTTTGTCGTCGTGTTTCCCAGAAAGCATTCTGGCATTCTGTACGCATGCATCATGGAGCACTACCCTACAACTGTAGCGCTGAGACCTTGTATCATGTCCATATACCTTCACAAAAATTTCTCTCCATAAGCCTATGTGTTGAGCTCCAACTGAGCTTTTCCCAATCCTCTGCAGGCATGGTAAATCCGGATTAACCAGTACGATACGGCATTAGCGTTTCCTTCAAACCCACGAGGGTCGTAAATGCATAAAACTGCCTAGCAGGCCATCAACGGATATAAACTCAGATGCGGCATCACAAACTCTGCCCTTGAGGATTTGAGCACTTCCTTAGTTGCTACTTCAGAGCGAGTGGATTGCCGATGCTCTTCCTTGGTGTCTTTAGTGACCAGAGCGATCACACACGTGAGAAATTATCGATGCTCGTACTCAGCTGTTTTCTTCTCATCGCAGGCCATTGGAAACAAGGAAGGTAAAATCAGTGGCATACACTGCCAAGAACAATGTCCGATCTTTTTTTTAAGTTATAAACAAACACACAAACAATGACCGACATGTACCACTTGAGTTGGGAAGTCTGTGGCAGGTGGCGCCATTCTTCGATACCAACTTCAGATCTCGCTCAGCGGGTGCAGTTCTCGCAAACCATGGAGGCTTTACGTGCGCGTTGACGTAGAATGCTCTTCAAAGAAGCAATAAGGTGACGTTTAACGTGGCTGGAAACGCTGTCAGATTCGTCAAGCTGTCCATCGGGACTCACCACGCAAACTATTTCCGCTCTGCGGTGTACTGTGCAACGAAATTTACAAAAAACAGTCGCAGAAGGGAGCACCGGACGGCCACCACGATACCCTGGGGCGACGACCGCAAGTTCCCGTGTCTTTCTTCTTTGTTTCTTTCTTTTCAGCTCACGCGTTGGTTCTCCTGCTTGAGTTGCGCCGGTCCACGTCACAAGCAGCATGATCGGCCCTGAGAGGGGGACACGACAGGGGAGGTTTACGATGTGCCCTCCTCCTTGCCCCGTTTTCCGACACACTCATCTTGGAGTGGGGGGTACACGAAAGCCGCACGGAACAGGGGCCTCCCAGTAGGGCTGCATGTCACCTGAGCTCGTTTTTCATTCAGAGGAGCGTGTTTTATTTCTTGCAGAACACGCTGCAGCCAAAAAGGAAAAAAGAAAGAAAGAAGGTGAGGGCCACTTCAGTGCTCCTGTAAGATCTACTCCCGTCAGACGACACGGAGAACTCAGAAATTCGCCTTGAAAAAAATCGCACCGCCTTATCTCAAAAAACGAAGCTACGTGCCGCGAAACTCCATTTGGTGACGTCTCGAACGCGTGACGAATGATGTGTCTATTATATTAGTTTTTCAACTCCATTAATTAAAACACTAATTAGCGTGTCGTCCTTATTTTAATGAGCTCTTTTCCAGATAAGGTAGTTCACCCGATAATGAACTATCTGCTACGTGTCCCTGTGCCGGGATGTTACTGCTTTTCAGGATTGCTAGAGAGAAAGCAAAATATGTCTTACGTGACTTCTCAGTCCTTTTCTGCTTTTAATCATACACTGCGGACATAATTACTCTCGCCGCATTCATCTACGATGGAACTGCTCTCGTCGTATAAGTCGCATAATTAAGTCTTGTTCAAGTGAAGACGAACCGTCTAACGAAACGCAATAATTTTGTTGATGCATGGCGAGCACAAATCAGACTTACGCACAGCGCCCTAACTGTGGCCTCTGAAGTGATTCGAGAACTTGGGGACCCCGATATCAAGTCAGTCGGGAAAACCATTATCTGTTTTTAGGGGAGGGCGTCCTCACGCATGGGTGTGGTTCTCGTCTTGTTTGCAGAGCAATATCATTTCTTATTGAAATGGCCTGAAATGGTTATCGAATGTGCGTGGCGATTAACTTTATTGCTTGTATCGGCTCCCGAACATGCGTATGCGCCATCCCCTACAGAAAATTAGTGGATCGTCCAACCGGCTTCATATATCGTCCCCAGTGCTCGAACGGCTTCGGAGGCCACAGCTGGGGCGTTGTACGTAAGTCTGATTTGTGCTGTATCAAACGAAAAATACAAAACACTGTTTGTGCTGTTGTTTCATTCAACTTGTGTACTGATAGTTGATTTTTTTTTTAGTTTCCTCAAAGCAGCGGACAAGCAGTTTATGTTGCACGTAGTTTAGCAGCGGGTTGCTTGCACGCCCAGCGCAATGTCCTGTACACGTGACAGATCATCCTTGGCTTTGTTTGTTTGCTTTGTGCTAGGAATATTGCGGTAAAATGGCTGGGGGCGACGTTAGACAGATGGTCACAATTAGTGGCGTACCATCGGAGTACGAACAAGTACATACTGGTGCACCACAAGGGTCTCTATTAGGGCCAATCTTATCCTCTGTGTTCATTAACGATCTCCCTAATGCCTTAAAGGAGCTAGGAAAGCACTTTAATCACTAGCATTTTTTTGAACCAAGCGGTTAATAAGCTTATTAAAATGCACCATGCGAAGGAATACTATCAGCAGGTGCATAAATATCGCAGAATTCGATTTTGAAAATCGCGACCGTGCGCAACGTGGCAATACCCGGAACGAGCCGTCGAGCCGCTTGCGTCATTTTGACGTCAGGAAAGTGGAGCCCCTGATTGGTTTCGAAGAACGTCGTCTGCTATTTTTCACTGGGAACCCCGCTGCAACGGTGGAAGAAGTTTCTTTTGCTTTTTCTTTGGTTTATCAGATACAGTAAACGAAGACTGGTCTACAGACACTGTTCAAGGTTAGACCGTGAGATTGTAGAGGCCTCCTCATTGAATTCCCAGAGCGAAGTCAACCAAAAATCGGTCAACCTCTCCCCGCTTGACCTTGCTTTCCCTAAAGGGACCTTCCGGGGTAGGTAGATTATGAAAATAAACTTCAGGTGCCAGTTGAACGCTGTTCTGTCCGTGTCTGTGTTTTGTATGCTGTTCGTTATCGTGGTGACTGTTTCTTGTTGTGTTGTCGGTGGCAATACGTATAAACACAGTGCGGCACTAAGCGCTGCTTCAGTTCACGCCTCGAAATGATCGCTGCATGGCTATAACCAGGAATTCCGTCCGCTATGTCATTATATCAATATACGCTATATCACTAATTCGCTATGATCACTAGTGCCCGTCACTTTGACTAGCAACTTTGTTAGCCATTCAGTAAATTCCTTATTCAGCTGGAGGAGTGTTCTTGCCCATACGTTGTGAGATACAATCCAGTGAAATCTATCGCAATATGCCGTCGCCGGAACATCGTGGCATCAGGAGTTGAACATTCATTGCCTGAGTTACACACTAGCATAGCTAAGCAGTATCATAAGACCACCACAATTTATGGTCAACTTACCAACCATCGAGCTAAACGAGAATTGGCCGATGCAGACTACAAATGTGGACGACGCAGAGACGCAACTTTGAGTTCATCCGTGCTCGGCGCCATTTGTTTTGTCACCATATAGTGCATCAGTTTTATCCACCATATAGTGACCCACAATGCCTGTTAAGTTTGCGTCCGACATCATATCAACGTGCACTGAAACAACACGTGACTAGCGTAAATTCTAGCTGACTATAAAATGCACATGTTGCGCGCGGAAAACTGCCAACGGCAAACTGTGACTAACCCACCCATAATATTGCAAGCACACAACTAAACAACCAACATGCTGCCCTGCTAAGCCAAATGGCTTCTAAATGTGTCTTTCGTTCGCTAAGACGACTTGAACACATATAGAAAATTCCTGAATTTGAGTGGTTAAATAGTGATGTTATGTTCTTAATCGCGACATATCATCTTACGAAGCAGCATTTCCCCTTTCCTTGTTTCCAGAACATGAATTTCGAGAACGGGGGTTTCACGACCATGAATATCGAGGTCCTCCCTTATTCATCCCTTAACAGGGAGAAAGCAGGGTGAAAGAAAACGGAAAGAAAGAAAAGAAAACCAGTCAGCACTGACCCGGATAGAAGCGCGGTCGCCGCTTTCAACTTTTATTACGTCACCAATGACGCTTTTTTCTTTCTCCTCCTCGTTTGACCCGGAGGAGCGAGTCGAGTGGGAACACGCGCGGCGATGTTCAAGTGTCTTTTTTTCTATGAAAAACATCGCGCACAGAGAGAATTTTCGTGTTAATCATCAAGTTAAGTTACCTGCTTCCACAACGCGTTCGGAACGGAAAATTTTTGAGATGGCTTCCAGAGCTCCTTTAAAGTGCCACTACGGAGTAAATCTCGTGTCATTAGAATGCTACCAAAGTTATGTTACTGAAATCTTCTTGTCTCACTTTACATTCCTGCAAAATATTTTCGCTCTACGTGATGCGAAAGCTAGAGAAAATTAATTTTTATTTTTGAGAACTGTGACGTCATGTTAGGCTCCAACGGAGTGCTCGGCTCTCATCTGGCAACGTTGTTGCCCTTCGCGTCTTACGGGGTGCTCACTTTTTCCACTCCGTTAGCTGAGCCCCACGGGGGCTCCGTCTTCGGCGGTCGCCTGAGTACCTAGCACGGTACCTAGGAACCGCCTCCTCCGTGACGTAATGGTCACGTGGCTGGAGAGCGCTTGTTCGGCAGCTTGCTGTTTGCGCGGCGTGAAGCTGCTTTGCTTTTTTTGCTTCTTTGCTGGCGTAGCCAGAGAGGAGGTTTAGAGGGTTCAAACCAAGGTTCAAGGTTTAGGGGGTATAACAGCTATACGTAGCCGAAACGTTGTCGACCTTTTTGTCGTTTTAGGCCCTGCGTTCTGCGCATGCAGTGCCGTTTTTATGCGGTACCTTACGAGCAATGTGTAGCTACTGGCGACTTCGACACAGTGTTGCTCGTGATTTACAAGTTTTACTTAAAAAAGAAAACAAGTGTAATTGGGACGAAAGTTTTAAGTAAGCTACTCAGGGCTCAGTCTCTCGAATAGGTAAATTTTCTGAGATTGCACGTCTACCGCTTTACGGCACGTTTATCGTAAACGATAGGTATTACGCGACGCTGTTCATAAAGCTGTGCTCGGTGAAGATAGTGGGTCCACACAGCGTGGAGATCATCCCGAAAAGGCTAAGAAATAGCTTTGAAAAGCCGAAGGAGAGCGCACGAAACAGCCTTGAAAACACAGGATTTTGCCTTAATAAACGCTATACGATCACTTGAGCTTGCTTGTCCAAGCCCATCGAAAACAAGAAAACTGAGCTGGCCAGGGCACGGACAACTACACACTCCTTTGTCCATTTTTTACTATACTATTCTCATTAAGTTAGTCATAAAGTGATAAGAAAGTTGAACTAGTGGCTAAAACCATGTCTGTGTGAAGCAACAGCTCGTTGTCGTTGAATCGAAATCTTGTTTTCCTCCAAGATAAGACCCAGAAGGCGTTCTTCTGGAACTCTCATTAAGCTTCCCCCTCTGGCTATGGCGCGTTACTAAAGCGGAAAAGTGGGGGCTCACAACATATAGCCATGCAGCAGGCCTGCAACAACAATAGCATGTGTTGAGCGTTGCATAAGTTAGAAGCATAACAACGTCTCATTGCAAGTAAACAGCTGGTCGTGGCGTGTATTGGCAATGGCACCGAACGCGTTGGCTGAATTCTATGCAATGCGCCAAGATTATATTGCCAGCGGGTGTGCCTCAGTAACCGCCTGCGAAGTTTCTCGCAACTCAAAACTTGGCTGTCGGAGGAGCGATATACATGTCACGAACATGGACCAAAGTTTGCCTGCTGCCGATTTCTTTTCTGTAGACAGATAATTACTGGAATGTACAGCAAAGAGGGGGCTCTACAACTACGTTGATACCGAGCCGTTCTCAATGTGCTTATGCGGACTGAGACGATAATGCGGAGTCAGCTCTTTAGTGCGGTTAAATTTTATTTTGTTTATTTACAAGCTTGGAAGTCTGTCCTCAAAGATTAGTCCACCCTGGAGTCACTGAATAGCTTCAGAGTACTGCAACTGATGTACAACCACAGGTGGGCACCCTCACGAGGGCGTGCGAGGGTGAGGGTTTCCTCACCCTCACCTCACAATATTTGAGGTGAGGTGAGGTGAGGGCCAATTTTTCTGGTGATGTTTGAGGCGAGGTGAGGAAAATCTTCAAAAAAATTTTGAGGTGGGGTGAGGAAAATTTTTAAATTTTTGAGGTGAGGTGAGGAAATTTTCAATTTTTTTAGGTGAGGTGAGGAAAACTATGGGGAATTTTTTTGGGGTGAAGCGAGGAAAAATTTATGAACGCACACTTTATGAAAACTTTTCCCGCGCGTACACGGGATATCTTTCCTTCTTTCCGCAGCTTCTGTCTTTCATCTGGGCGGGGACTGCCCTCCTCTCTCGCCGCTGATCTGACGCCCACTTTGCGCGCCATTCGCATACCCGCAATTGAACCTCAATTTCGGCGCAACTTTTACCGGTATAACAATCGTTCTACAAGCGTTTCCTGTGATTGACTAGGCCAAATCCTCCAGCAAGAAGAAAAAAAAAAGAACGTTACATTGACTAAGCAATTTAATGAGTTCAATTTCGAAAATGTATTTCAATGGCAAATTGATGAAACTATTTGTATCTGGTGACAAACTAAATGTCCAGAAGAAAGTTGTTTACCCCATATTTTTCCGTTAAGCCGTTTTCTTATAATGGTCAAATGACACATTTCGTGCCGCACCCTGTATGCACTCACGCTTGAGGTATATGCATTTACATTGGTAGTCACTCAAAGCCAACGCGTATCGAATACACAATCTTCACATCGAATACACAAATAGCTTTAGAAAATTGAGGTGAGGTGATGTGAGGAAAATTTCAAAAAAAATTGAGGTGAGGTGAGAAAAATTTCGGGAAAATTTTGAGGTGAGGTGAGGTGAGGAAAATTTTTCAAGAAAAAATTGAAATGAGGCAAGGAAAATTTTTCAAAAATTTGAGGTAAGGTGAGGCGAGGAAAATTTCGAAAAACATTTTTGAGGTGAGGTGAGGTGAGGAAAAAGTTGAGGAAAATGTGAGGAAAAATGGAGGTGAGGTGAGGAAAAATTGAGGTGAGGTGAGGAAAAATTGTAAGAAAAATTTTGAGGTGAGGGGAGGAAAATTTTTCTCCCAGAAAATTGAGGTGACGGCGAGGCTAGTGAGGACAAACGCCCACCTCTGTGTACAACTGCAAGTTCTACGCCAGGAGGCGCCGTGTGGGGACGCCATATTAGCTCCGTTAAATTCGTCTGCTATGTTAATGACGGATCCCGTCTGTAGACGTGCGTTCTTCCCTTCTTTATTCGACCACGCTTTCGCGTCTTCCTTGACGACAATGGATCAAGGCCCTCTAAACAAAATCGCATGTCCTGTTACGGTCAAAGCGCTACAATTCGCGATGTGAAATAAGTTTGCCGCAGCATACGGTCGTTTTGCCTGGGTGGAAAGAAACTGCACCTTTAAAAATGAACTTCACCGCATAGCACGCTCCTAGCCAACCATCATCCCGAATGGCATCTCTCCCCGATGTGTTGAACGGGAGAGGTACGGCTTTTTTGTACCGCTTATGCAGTACATAATTGGTAAAAAAAAAGAAAGGCGAAGGCCTATCGTTTTCAACAAATCGGGCGCGAGAACGATGTTACTAGGGATGGCAGTTGGCTATAGGAGCGTGCTCGGCAGTGAAGTTGAGTTTTAAGAGTGCGCGGTTCCACTGGCGCGTCAACAAAATGCCGCCGAGTTCCAGGTTTTCTCCAAGCGGAGGGCGGCGCTCTCCATGTTGCCAAACGACTGTCGGCATATGCCGGGGAAAAGGAATGCGATACTCTGAGCGAAGCTATTCAGTGACCCTAGTTCACCCTATGGGGATGATGATGTGATGGGTCATTCACGCGCGTTATGGCGGTACACTGCCCCTTTGTGCTTGTGGAAGGAATGAGAAAGTGATGATGTTGGAAAGGTGACCTTTTAGAGTTCGTCCATTAGCTGTCCAGATGCTGTCGTGCCGCACTGATATACGTTAAATTAATAGCTAGAGGACGATCTTAATATTGGAATAATTTAGGTGAAGACAGAAACCTGCTGCCGAAAATAAGCTCAGTATGTGTCGGTACCGGTCAACCTGGAACGACACTTTTAAATCTCCCAAATATGGAATTACCAAAATGAGAGCGGACTTGGTCAGTTTTCTGAGAGAGAGCTTGGTTAACTGTCGTTGCGTAAACATTTGTTGCCTAAAATCGATTTTTTTAAAAACCTCCAGTGCTGGGATAAAAGAAGCGTAAAAGGACGACACCGTATTCTGCAAACCAGTCGAGATTTTAACGTTGATTCAATGTATTATATGCTTGAGATGGGGAACCAAGCTTAATGTCATGTTGTATACTTTTTTCTTTTTTTTTTTTCACTTAGGTGTAACAGATGAACTCTGGCTCTAACTATAAAAAAAAAGGATAAGAAGAAAAGAAATCTGTCGCCGAATTATAGGATTCATCCTATGGATTTCTGTTGTTGTAGCCGAATGGAGTAAAACGTTATTTTTGCGAACACTCTTTAGTTCTCGGCCTGTTTCTGCTTGATATATCCTGGGGGAACATGAACAACCCCTGGGAATCCACCGTCGATAGGCTTTTACAGAGTTGATCGGCTGAAACCACTCGCCGTGTACGTGTGTATAACACAGGTTCCACTTTATAGAATTCGGAAAAGCGCCAGTCTCAGATGCGTAGGAATGATTTCACCATGCGCCTTCTTCCAGCCTGCTAACCACGCCAGATTTGTCACACTCTAACAAAAGTCTGCAGAAAGGGGCTTCATGAAAATTGTCTGAAGACAAAGGTTCAATTCTGTCAAAATAAAGATTATCTGTTTTGGAATAGGCTCCAACTCTTTCTATTCAACGGACGATTTTTATCCAGTAACTGTGACAATGAGCCCATGGTAGGAGAAGCACAATGCTATCATCCTTTAGTAAACCCTCCTTTCATTTGTCATGTTAATCGCGGGGCAGTACGGAACACCTGTTTTCAATGAAGTCGGGCGCTTATATCATCTACACACACGCGTTTAAAATTCTGCTGAGAAAAAAAAAAGAAAAGAAAACCTCATATTTGCATAGGAACGCAGCAGGGAATTTCAATACACAGCTTGCAATGAGGAGAAGGGTATGAAGTGCTAGAGTTCTGTAAATATTATACACACTCTTGAAACAGAACTTCAGCGCATAGCACGCAGATAGCCATCCATCATCCCGAATGGCATAGTCCTCTCCCCTGATTTCTTGAAAACGATAGGCGTACGCCTTTTTGTGATACTTATTCGGTTATGTTAATTGTCACAAAGAGCCGTACGCCCTGCGCTTTGCACAAATCAAGAGTGATAATTTTATCACTCTGTCCATTGGGTAGCCCTCAGCGTGGTATGTGGTGAAGTTGTGTGTTAAGAATGCAAAGGAAAACTTTGTAGTATGGTACAGTGTACTAATAAATGCACTATCCATGACAATAAAAACCTGCGAAGTGATGCCTGAAGAGAGAGAGCTATCGCTTTAGGGTGCAATAACCTCACTGTCCTCGAGTGACTTACGACTTTGCGCATATACATCCGAGGGTGTCTGCATTAATTATGGACATCATTTTATAGAATAGAGGGGAAGCGTTTTAAATGCGATAACATTTCTTTAACGCACTTTTGGGCCTCGGAAGTGTAGCGTCAGTGGAGAGGGACACTTTCACTCCCGCATTGCGTTATCTTCCCCTCCTTTGCTTCTTTATGCGCACCTCTGCTGAGAAGAAACGTTTCGGCGGGCAGGGATTTAGCAGATTGGAAGGTCTTCATGATAGCGGTTCCTAAACACGATAAGCCAATATTTCTTTGAAGTAACTGGCGTCATGTTATGGGTCTTTGTTTTCACAGCTTCCGTTATTGTGTCGTTTCCGTAGGGCGCTTGCGACCTGCTGAAACTTACTCCCTAGTGCTGCATGACCTCGTCATGTCGTCAATATCGTCCGACACCACGAAACTACAGCGGGTGCGTTAAGTAGACGCCCCTCTGTTGGCGCTCCCAAATCGGGAGTATGAAGCACCCAGAGCGGTCACCAAACAGCGAAAAGCAACTTTGAAGCGCTACACCGCTCGCTCCCTGATGCCGCCGGATGCGCCAGATAGGAGCTATTTGCTGTGAAGATTACTGCATGGCGTTAAGGTTTCTGCATTAGAGCACATGATTTCCCGCGAATAACCGCCGATATCCTTTTGGAGCTTGTCCACTAATAAAAAAAGCATGACAACAGTTATGAAAATATTACAGTTTAATAAAATCTGAGCACTGGGTAACACAGAAAGTCCGCATTTTGCTTCCGAGAACAGACTTCGAAGGTCGCACTGGACTTTCTGTGTACGTCACGGAAGTACGTCACGAAAAATCTCAAGCACGCTTGTCGTCTGGTTCCATGCACCGAAATGAAACGGGAGCGCGAAAAGCGGCTCGGAGTCTCACACTCCCGGGTGCGCGAGTGTGGAGTCTGAAACACTCGCCCCCCTGGGCGCCTACTTAACGCACCTAGTGTAAACGACATGATCACGGCAAATGTCGATGTGCACACCGGCATCGCTAACGGTTCGAAGGGGGGCTCTCAAATTCATCGAGAACGATGGAGTAGGTCGCATCGTCCGTCTATGGCTCCGGTTTGTTGGTGAAGTAACGGGTCGCACCGCTAAAATCAAGGCCACCTCGCTACGTGCCATCAGACCTTGTCTCAGGGCCAGTTCTCACTTGGCGACGCCCGACGCGGCGTCGTGAGCGGGCGGCGGAAGTAGAGGCGCATTTCCGCCGACCCGTCAGCGCGCACGATTTTCATGTTCCCACCACAGCGGCATTCCGTCGTCCACAGCAGACGAAAAATCAGGAGGCGTGGCCTTTCTGTGTCAACTTATTGGTCGCCAGCTGTCGTTCTCGGCAGCTCTCGCCGACGTCGTGAAAGAAGTTCGGCACGGCAGTTTTTTTTGGCTCGACGTCTCTCCTCTCCCGACTCCGGAAATGCGCTTCTATTTCCGCCGCCCGCTCACGACGCCGCGTCGGGCGTCGCCAAGTGAGAACTGGCCCTCAGTCCGAACAGGGTTCCCATCAACCTGAGAACGGTCACCACCATGATGTTAAAAAAAAAAAAAAATACGGGTGTGGCCTGCAAACGCGTTCACTTCCCTCTCATCTAGGCGAACACCATGACCATTCATAAATTGCAAGGTGCGACCTACAACAAGGTAGTGTAGTCCTATAGCAAGCTACAACCGCAACACCTCGTCCATGTTGCCATGTCGCGCGTGACTAGCCTCCAGGGCCTGTACATCACTAATGTCGACGGGGACTTGCTGTCCTGTCACACAAAGCGCAACACAGACAAGCATCTACACGACGAGTTTCGAAGACTCGATCGGGTGTCTGAGGCTCGATACCGTTGCGCGATGCGCAGAAGTTTCTCGAGTCGGTCGAAGATGGCGAAAACAAGCGCTCCTGTCATGATCGTAACTCTGAGCATGGACGTAGCGGACGTTCTGATTTTGCGGGCGCGGAGAATGGACTTTCCTGCTTGATGCAATTCTTACGAAGGCGCACGTGCTCGTGTTGACAGAAACGTGGACTGATGATGCGCCAAAGGAAATATGATAAGTAAATCGGCTTACATCACGTTGCTGATCTTTGATTTGACAGCTTCCTGTATCGTGTCGTTTCCATACACTGTTGCCGATCAGCTACAACTCCAGAAAGTATGCTACGTTGGCATCCAGAATGGACTCGCCGTCCTTCATCTACTGCAATGCTAGTAATGCTATCGCATTTCATACGCGTTTGGCAGTGCGCCAAAGAGTACAGCATTTTTTTGTTCAAATATAATAATCGACCATATACATGTCAAGTTGGCCGCGTTAGCAACCTCCGGGGGCGCTGTCCTCATTAATTTGGATTAGTGGATTACCTAATTATTCAAGATAGATGCTGGGCGCAAACAACGCCTGTTCCTTTTGGGTGCGCCGGTGCTGTTTTCAGAGAAAGGATCCAGCCAATGTGTAGCGCGAGGATATGGCTCCTGAGCACACTGCAGCTTATCGCTCCGCTAGGAACGCGCTTACCAGTACGCGCTTTGACCTTTTTTTAACTTTTGGGGGGGAGGGTCTGTTTATGGGAGTAGCCGAATTTGGCGTGTGGCGAATTCAACCTCTCCCTGGTATTTTTTCTTCATCATTTTTTTTCAACATTAACATCAACATCGCTTACCAGTGGCGTGGCCGAGCGGCTAAGGCGTCCCGCTCGTTGGTGGTAGCCAAGGTCGTGCTGAAGACTAGGAGATGGGTTCGAACCCTACCACCGGCTGTGCTGTCTGAAGCTTTCCCTCAGCTTTCCGAAGGTTTTCCAGACGAATGTCGGCACAGTTCCCCCTAAAGTCGGCCCAGGACGCATACTAACCCCCTGTCTCACACTCCTTCCTGCTGTCATGTCCACATCTCTAGCCGCTCATAGCCACAGTTGCTTCGCGGCGCTAATACGGATTCAACAAAAAAACGCGATTTCTCTGTTGCCCTTAAATGCGACGAAGAACAAACAAGCAGCACCTGTTTCTCGACCTCGTACGCGTTCCCATTTTATGTTACGAGTTACATTATGCTACCAAAACAGGATTAGAGGCATTAGAGCAACTAATGATAACGGAGGTGGATACGAATATCATGTTTATCAGTGAGCAAAGCAGCCATTTAAGCATATCAGGCGCTCACGTTGGCACTGCGGTATATAATCTCAGCCGGTCAACTACAAGAGTACCGATCTCACTTGTGCGTCTTCCTTTTCCTTTCGACACAATTACGATCTGAAGAATGCTCCGAAACTCGGAGTCAAGCGGTAGGGTGCTAGGACTGACCATAATCAATTTTCAACCTTTCAATACAGTAATTTCAAAGCAAGGCCTGGACTGAGGAGCAACAGTCGCCATTCAGTTCAAAATACAAAGAATACAGACATTACATAGTAACTTCATCCCACTTCATAGGCTATGCCAAACGATATGTCGAACATCTACGGACGAAATGGTTTGAGCTCCGTTCACAGTTCGAGGGGGGGGGGGTATATATAAGTTTAATAAACAGGAGGTGGCGTCCACGCAAGGAGAGGTCAGCCAGACCTATGTCGGCTTGCTACGCCCTGGTGGAGCAAAAAAAAAAGAAGAAAAAAAACCGGCCGGTTTCTTTGCAGTGGGGGCGAGTGCCCAGGGCCACGGTTCTAAGTTCACAACGTAACACTCAGTTGGGTGTCCTGTAGGTATTGCAGGAGAGCCCTTGTAACGGCTCCCTGCTGTTGGCGTGCGACGGGGCCGAGAAGCACGAGAAGCAGTTCGAGGCATAGGGTATGTACATGTGTGTATTATAGAAGGAGCATTCGGTTTCTCGGAAAAATTACGAACGAAAGAAATAGACGAATGTTGTACCAAGCAAGTAGAATAATTCGCGTGGCTTTTGGTATTACGCGACACCTACAACCGCGCTGCATGGCTTGTTACGTAGATGACATAAGCACACTAAATCTGATGCCGGTTGTATATCACCCTATGTAACCGCATATGTAACCCTTCAAAGGAAGGGGCGTCTGCGGAAATAACGCGAAAGTCGTGGAAAGTAAGTATACCTGACCCGCAACGGAGAAACACAGGTGTAACTCCCTACGGAATATTCTAGTGGGAGGCGAATAAAGAAAAAAAAAACCGCTTACGTAACCGAAGCTCCGCAGTGTCTGATATTGTTCGGAATATCAGGAGTGGCGTCTCAGTGGCGTATCAGATGGCACTATCGGCCCTGTCGTCTGCTAGGGAACACCTTGTGGCCGAGTCGATCCCCCACACCCCACTGGTGCTTTTTTGCAGCAACCCTCCCCAGAAATTCCTGCGATTGCTCAACGCAGCTCGACTACCAATTATACATATAACCGTAAATATGTGCCCATAAACAAATCCCCTATCCCACTGGAAGCTCGGCAACCCCACTCGCCAGAGGTACAACAACAACAACAACTTTATTTGCGACATTGGAGAATGGGGAGTTTCATCGCCACAGGCGATACTCTACCCCATTGCTGGATGGAATGGGGGGAATAAAATAACGAGCCCCTTCACAATAACGATCGAAGTCCGATGGTGTCCACAAATGTCAGAAGAGCTTTGAGGGCAGAGCGTTGCTGGGCTGGATTGGGCCAGGGACCAAGCAATTTCGATAGGGAGAAAGGGCGAGAGTCCAGCTGACGAAGAGACTCGGAGAGTGTGGTTCGGGAAGGTTCGTAATGAGGGCAATGAAGAAGAATATGCTCCAGATCCTCAAGAGCACCACAGTGGCAGCAGGTGGGAGAGTCAACTTGTCTCAAGCGGTAACGCCACTGAGCTGTAAAGGCCACATCGAGGCGCATTCGGTGGATTAATGCAGCATCTTGACGAGAGGTGTTTCGGGGCATGCGGAAAGCGAGCGTGGGATCAACTCTGTTCAACATAGAGGGGGGGGAGAATGTCGGTTGTCCGTTGGCGGGAAGCCAGGGGTGTCACTAGGCGTCGCAGAATTGAACGGCGGTCTCCTCTCAGCAGAACAATACGGGTCCGTTTCCGATACGAGAGTGCTGCTTCTGCGGCGCGGTTGGCCTGCTCGTTCCCCACGACACCACAATGGGCTGGAACCCACTGGAGAACTAGCCTGTGGCCTGCGGCGTAGATAGTGTGGTAAGCCATTAACACGTCTGTGACTAGGGGTGCGGATGGGCCTCGTATGCCGTAATTTTCAATTGCTTGAAGTGCAGATTTGGAGTCTGTAAAGACTGCCCAATCCCCGGGGTGTAAAATCAGCGATGTGTTGTAGAAAGAAAAAGATGGCATAGAGTTCCGCAGCTGTGGAGGAGGTTGGATGTGAAAGGCGTCTTCCGTGCACGACGCCTTCGGATGGAATGACGAATGCTGAGGCGGACTTGTTGTTTCGGGATGCGCCGTCAGGATATGCTGCCGTAAACGTAGAAAACTTCTCGTCTACCAGAGCATGAAAATGGACTCGGAGGACTTGAGGGGGGACCTGATCTCTTCTTTCCAGAAGGTTTGGGAGGCGTACAAAAGTGGGCGGTACCGGTAGAGACCAGGGGGCTTCCGGCGGTATAGTGTCCTTAGTTATGAAGCCAGTGAGAGTCTGGCGTGTACTCTGCGCTACTCGATAGAAGTCGCTTTCAGGGCGGTATCGAATTTTTCTGAGTAGCGGGTGGCGGGGAATGTGAGCACGCAAACGGAGGTAGTGCCGAGCCGTTTCCCGTTCACGGAGAACTTCAATCGGGAGCTCACCAGCTTCAGCCAGTACTTGCCGTGTTTCAGCCATTCTTGGAACTCCGAGGCATCGACGAAGGCTTCGAGCAAACAGGGACCGAAGTGTATTTAATGAAGTTGTTGATATCCTGTGCAGAATAGGAAGGCTGTAAAGCACGGTTGCCCTCACCAATGCCGCGTGAACCGCGAGCAGGGAACGCTGATCACAGCCCCATCCTGAGCCAGAAAGATGTTGAATTGCGGGGAGCCATCGCTGCACTTTAGTTTCAAGGTGTTTAATGTGCCGAGCCCAGCGCAAGTCCGAGTCGATTACCACGCCAAGGAAGCGGTGAAAGCGTACCGGTTCAAGCTTCTTTGTACCAAGCCAAAGAGGGAAATTGGCCATAGCTTTACGGATGAAAGGGAGCTCGACACACTTTTCGGGTGAAAGGTCCATCCCGAGGTGCGTGAGGTACGTATGGATATTGTTTAAAGCGGGCTGCAGGCGGCGCTGGAGAGCAGGGCGTGATTTTCCTACTGTCCAAAGGGCGACGTCATCTGCATACACGGAGAACGACACTTTGCGAGGAATTACTGATTGGAGACCGGCCACCACCACGTTAAAGAGTGTCGGGCTGAGAATGCTTCCTTGGGGGACTCCTTGAGGAACAGGATGCTGAGGGCTTTGGCCTTGGGACGTACGGACAGCGAGAGTTCGGTCCGTAAGGAAGTCTTGGAGCCAGATGAAGAGCCGACCGGATACTCCAAACCAGCGCAAGGCGTGCAGCACACAAATGTGCGAGACGGTATCATATGCGCGCTTGATGTCGAGGAAGACCGATCGGACGATCCGTCGATGGGCTCGAGCATGTTGAACTGTAGAGACTAGGTCGAGAACTGGATCCATGGAGCTTCGGTGGCGACGAAATCCAGCCATTTCGTGAGGGAACGCACGTTGTTTTTCAAGCCACCAGTCGAGGCGATGCAAAACCATTCTCTCATTCTCAGAGGTACATTTTTTGGGAAATTACTGGTGATGACGTTGAGCGCCCACGTGGCAGTGGAAAGCTACGACGGTTTGTGCATCTTCTGACGCAGTATGCAGCGGTATTGCATGATGAAGTAGCATTGGGAACGGGACAGAGAGAAGAGACGACAGGGCAAGTTCTAGACTTCCAACAACAAAAATTATTTGCAACATAGTACTGCCTTTAAATATCACACTCACACGGCTAAATCGTCATCCGCGCACTCATCATCCTTCGCCTTGTCCCACATTTTTAGGAATTTTTCCTCGTTATCAAACAAGGTCATAGAAGCATGATTTACGCACTCTTGCTCGTTTTTTCTTATTTGGAATGCCTCTATTATTTCCCTGGTACGCTGATCACAAGAAAGACCTTTAGTCTTCGTCTCTGAGAATCTTGGAGAACACCCACACGTGCTACAATGCACAGACAAGTGACCAGACGGGGTACCCATCAGGGTAGCAGCATGTAGCACGTGCTCTCCAAGATCCTCGGAGAAGAAGATTAAAGGTCGTTCTTGTGGGTCGCTACCAGGGAAATAATAGAGGCAATCGAACTAAGAGAAAACGAGCAACAGTCGTGGAGCAATCGATCGGCGCTACACCAGACGACTACGAAGAAAACTAAACATCTTATTAAACATCGTATCTTATGAAAACATAAAAATCTCTCGTCAGTTTTTCCATAAAGAGCGCCGCATATTAAAAAGAATGAAAATAATTTATTGATGGCGATTGCTTCGATTGACGTGCTGAGACAGAACGCCGAGGAGATACCATCAAATAACATACACTGGAGACGTAAGAATTACTACTCAAAGAATGTGCATGCGCGCTGTCTCTGGTTTATTCAATCCCGGAATGCCGTCACGAAAGCCTGGAATTCGTGGAGAGCAACCCTGAAATCTCGGGACTACAAAAATGACCCGGGGTTTCCAACACTAAACATCATACTGCAGTAAAATTGTTCTTATCAGCACTTGTTTTTATATTCGCACGTTACAATGTTTTATTTTCTTCTCTCTCTGATGTCGGCTACCATAAAAGCGCGTAGAGAATAACACGCCACCAATAGACGGCTTGAGAAAACCCCAGAGAGCTCAGCTCCGCTTTGATTTATAGGAAATTGCTTATCACAAAGGAGGAGAATGTCTCCAAACTGTTTTGATTAGTCCTCTCTCCGCCCATTGTTCACGGGGTGTCAAGGTCACCGAAAAGGAAACGTGGACTGTTCTCCCTTCCTCATGACAATAATCTCCCAGTATGCAACGCGTGCGCAAGGAGCACTGGGATTTCCTGGAATCGTGTATACCACGGAGGCGGTGACCTCTCTCTCGTGTCATGTCTCCGTTTTGTGAAACTTTGGGTACGCTAGTAGTTTAGAAAATACTTGAGCAACGAACGTGACCTTTCGTTTCTAGATATTACGCGATTAGGAACGCCAGCTTTAAAGTGCCTCTTGCGGAGGGTTCTTTAGCTGAACTCTCAACATGTAATCAATGCCCCTCGTGAAAGTGTATTTGAGCAATTCGTACCGTGCCAAGGACTTGTCAGCGCCAACGACACGTACACGTGTACCGTGTCTTGGTGTCCGTTATGAAACTAGGAGTTGTGAAATATTTTTGTGCGCTGCATACCAATTGTTACCCGTATTGTGAAATGTTGTGTGAGAAAGCAGCACACCATTCGTTGTTTAGATACAGAGTACAGAACAATCCTCCCTAGGTTTACCGCGCTGTAAGCTCTCAGCCGGTTTGTGACAGTCGGCAGTAATGACACGCTTAGGCTTATTAGTACGCGGAGCCACTAAGAGCACGATTACGGTACAACTGCCGTTTAGGTCTGGAATAATGACATCCTTGATCACCTTACATGCAGGGTGTCTTCTATTAGCTGCACCGGATTTTTATTAAAAAAGCTATGCGAGCAGCATAAATGCCGTTTTTACTGTTGAATTACACGGCCAGGCGAACATCCCCTCAAAGAGAGTTTGCAAGTACTGGGTGTCTAAAATTAATAAATAAACCCTTTAATTCGGGGCTTTCAGGTAAAATTGAGATAGCATAATGGGAGACAACCCTCGCTGAAAGCCATTCTACTTTGTTTTTAAATCCTGAAACGAACGAAATAGTCATTGCCGCACTTGGCAATACAAATGAGTCGAAACCGCGCGCCTCAAGGCCACATCACCTTCGCCGTCTGCGGCTTATCTGAGTCGCGAAGCTGATCTGGCCAGCAGATCAGCACATGCTCCAATCATCGCATTCCCTCCAAGGTATCTGGTCCTCTGATGTGCAATGAGCACTGCTCTCGCGGCGCTCCTGATCCGCACGGTTTCGATTTCGGCTCATTTTCATTGCAAAATTCGGCGACGGATATTTCAACATACATGCTCCTTCCAGGATATTTAGGGAGGATTGTCTCGCCTTCTACAATCTCACTTTTGCCCGCAAGTCCCTAGTTAAACAGTAAATTAACGAGCGCTAGGTATTTAGTCGTCTAGTATATAGTTACTGCTCTCTTCTAAAGAATGTGCACGGTGTCTATGGCGCTCTCATTGGTTCTTTTTTTTTTTTGAAAAATCTGCTACAGCTTGAAAAATACACAGCATGTCTTTTACCCTGTCCCTGTCGTGTTATGTGAGGAGCTGAATAGTGCGCTATAGCCTACATTGTGCTTTCAAGAAAGCTTTCCAGGGAAACCCTTTTAATACTCTGCACTGTAAACTTTTTCACACATTTAAAGGTGCGCGCCATGCACATTAAACTTGGTTGTCTAACATTGTACCTCCAGGACGATATTTTACAAAATTCAGAAAGCATTACAAAAGATCAGGTGTCAGTGCAAATCTTGCTTACATTATGTCTTCGATATCGGAGATATGTGCTAATACATATATATATATATCGCTACAGATAATCGAGCACGTGCAAGTGTGTACAATACTGTTCAACAATGTTGAGTATTTGAAAGACTGAATTTTTGAAGGACAGACAACATTCGAGCAAAGAAAATTAGTGCTAAACGGTACTCCATTATGATGTTACCAAAATTACACCAAAAAGGCCGTGCGCCATGCACATTTTATACCTTTAAAGGTGTGAAAACGGTTACAGTGTACATATAAAGATATATTTTTCTTCTAATTATTGTTTTCATTTTATTTATTTTTTCTGCCTGGGGTTGTTTTGAATATATGTGACACGCAAAAATAGGGCAACACCTAAGGTACAGTTTGTTCTACCTATGGGGTCAACTGTGATGGCATGTGGATGGTAATGTGAAAACACGCGATAGTATAAGGAAAATATACAGCGCAACGACGACCAGGGCGAGGAAGTTAGCTGCTGCATACCGGAGCACGGTTTCAGAAATGGAGTAAAACATGGCTTCACTTTCCACAGCGTTAACCACCCGTCCCATTACGGCAGGCGAAACGCTCACTTCCGGCGCTACGAACTTCCTAGGACCGTTTTTGGTGCTCACATTAGATTCTTCAGTTTCATGCATGCATTCCTACATATGCAGATTCCGCATTAGAAAGCCGCAATCGCGGAAGGCTACGAAAAAGTAGAAAATAAACTGAGTTTCGGACAACGGTAACATGGAAACTGAAAAGAAGCGATTTGCTAAAGGGGTACTAAAGTATATAAAAAAAAACTTCTCGTGAAATGAAAGGTACCGGTACAGTGTATTCACACGGGCGATATTCCCCAGAATACTCAAGCGGAAGATTCACGAAACGTCATAGCTTTCTGATGTCACGTGACTGCGAGCGCTCAACGTCGTGTCTTCACATACACAGCTAGCCGCGGGTAATATCATGCGACACAGCCACAAGATATTCCGTAGCAGACGATAGCTAAACACGCTGACGGTGTCGTCTGCTAAGTGCACAGTATGCCACTCCCGATGTTCCGGCACCATGTGAATGCTCAACATAAGACGGAGCGGAACTTCCGCTCCGTGAGCAGTGTTTTCGCTTTTTCTTCCACTACAATCTTCCGCGAGGATGTCGCTTGTGTCCATACACGGTTACTTTGACACCAACGCAAAGGGAATGGGATTAATCCGTTGCGTTGCTCGTGAGTGATGAGCGAAACAAATACAATTTACACTAAAATTGCGGTTTCTATTGCTCGTACATCACGAACGACGCAAAGCGATGAATTCGGTTCCTATTGGTGTAAGTGTCAAAGGAACGGCATTGTTCCTTCCGCGAGGACACATTTTTGGCACAGACAAGTACTACTGCAAAATTTACGACCACGTCAACTTTGCGGCACGGGTCTGCACTCACCAACTCGCTGCTACACACACTTCGTGCTGCTACTTCGTGGATGCCACATTGTCATTGAAACTGTCCACACACGTGTACCGTTAAGAATCTACGACCAGTGAGCGCGCTCTGTAGGAAATTATCGTGCACATGGCATGCACCAAACATGTTTTGCAGACGGAAATAATGGTTCACTAAACTGTGTCAAACTGCTGAAACGTATGTTCACCGAAGGACGGATGAGCACGCCTTCATCGAGGATCGCTGTTAGTACAGAGAACTACGGAGAACAGGTTGAATCAGAAAGAATAAGTAAAAATAAATATTCTAGAGAACAATGCATCATTTTTGTACGTATAGTCCCCCAGCTTTTCAACGCAGGTGCGCCACCATTTGGGAAGCGCCTGTATTCCAGCAGAGAAGAGGTTTTTCGGTCGCTTGCGTAGGCATTCATGCACCGCTTGCCTGACGTCTTCGTCAGAGTCAATCTTCCTGCTGGAAAGACTGTCCTTGGACCGCCGAATATGTAGTAGTCCAACGACGCGAGCTCAGGTGAGCTCATGCCGGATGTGGTGGGCACTGAAGTCAAAGATCACGGATGGTTGCGGTAATTATATGCGACGTACGCGACCGGGCGTTGTCATGTTGGATCAGTTGGATAATTGCTTGCGAGCAGTTCACGGCGTTTCGTTCTGTTGGCGGGTTTCAACTATGCCAAACGGTAAACGCCGAGACAAGGAAGGAAGGACAAATACAAGTACAAACACATTGTCCTTCATTTCCTTCCTTCATTGTATCGGGTTTCACCATTTGCAATAACCAGCTCGCCTGTGATCAAGCTCTTCAACTATGCCACCAGGAGATCACAGTATGTTTTATTGTTCACTGTTTGTCCCCTGGGCATACAATACTCGGCAATTGTACTCTAATGATCCCCAAAAAGGGGCCTCAGGTAACTTCGGCCACTACAACAGTGCGCGGGCTAGCAGGTTGTGGCGAGTCCAACACATTTGTGTTGCCTTCTGCGAACTGCGCATGCATTCATGCACTTGCTGTAGTGATATGCAGGCGCTATAGCATACTGTGCCTTCATGCGACAGTGGATGTCGATGGGGTTCACATCTTCGCACGTAACGAAACAGATGACTGACTGTTGCTCATCGGTGGTGGAAATCTAGGGCGGTGCAGCCATATTTAATCAGTTGTCGTGTGCTTGCACGTGCCACGCGGAAGTCGTAAAACACACCATACATAGTAGAATATTCCCTCTCGCTTTACATGTTGCGTTGTAGAAGAGATGGTATCCCTCTGCATAGGTCCTGATCGACGCTGATTGAATGTTGAGAGAGCAGAAAGTGCTAGGAAGCTTCGGAACCCGTGGCCTCACTCGAGGACTGCATCAGTAGATTGGACTGTTTCTGGGCTGCCGCGTGGCGGTATAGTGACGCTTTGACGTCGTCGTGCACAAGCCGCTTAACTGTCATGCATTTGCCATTGCTTTGACTGGACTCGTACTGGACTCGTACGGTCATCCTTTGCGCTAATCACCAGTCTTCATCGCCTACCGACCTGATCCTGATATATTAATAACTAAATTAATATTAAACCTGATATATTACCATAACGCCATTGAGCTCAGTCATGACGCCTCCCGCAAATGTGGGTCAAATAGCAACAATCTGTTAACGTCGTCATCACCACTAGGTTGCGCGACACAGTATTCTTGCGGCTATGTCGTTCTCGCGACGCAGATGAAGAATGCTACTGCAACCTTTTTCGTGTAGCATCTTCAAATTAAACACTTTAATTGTTGCTTTCGTTTTTATACTTCCTGCTGCATGATTGCCATTTACTCTACAGGAAAGAGAACTGTTCCATCGAACATTGATTCACATGTGTGCGACGCCTCCATACATCCTCTCCCGGACACCCCTTTAACTGTGAGTGTCATTCTTCATCTTCATTTATCGCTACTGAGCAATGCGACCCAACAAGATCGTCACACCGACGGCATCGGGTGAGCTTTGCTTTGTTGCATCACCGTTATCCCTGAATTATAGTTACGTGTCATTCACCACGAAATGTTCACGTGCAGGTGGATTTGCTACTTCACCATGACAACTCCTTGACTTGTCCGCACCTGCCCCGCAGAACGGAATCCCCTGTATAGGCTTGGGCGAAAACGTATTCGGTATAGTGGTTTTATCCATCGAGACTGCCATAAAGAAACTAGAGATAGCCTCCCTGTTCCTCCTTTCTTCATGCCGAGATGACATATAGACTGCTCGACAGCTGGCGCTATAAAAGAAGGAGAGAACTATCAGTCCCGTCGGTGTCCTCCTCCGGCAAATGTGCTGGCCCGAAAAATGCAATTTCCTTCCTTCGTCCCTCATAGACTGTCGGCTTCTATTCGCGCTCTGCTTAGTGTGGCAGACAGAGGATGAGCCTCCCATGGCCTGCAGGGCTTCGTGCCTTTCATCCACGAGATAAGTAGAAGCGAGAAACATCTAAACGTGAAGACTTATCTTGCCTCTTATCCTCTTTATTCGGGGTTATAAGGAACCTTGAAGGGCATATTGGCAATTCACGGAGTAAGGTACGTAACAAAGATCGACTCCTCAGAAAGATAGGCAGGCTGCAAATTTTGCATTAATTTAAATTTTAACCACCAGCGCCAAATGAGCCTATATACGCATGTTTGGAAAGTTTGCTGACAAGACGATACAAAGACGTACGTTACAAAGGACATTGCTTTTTTTATGTCGAAATGTTAAACTGTGTCCGCTGTTGTGGAAGTAACTCAACTGAATGTCTTCGTCCTTTGAATGAGGATGATTCACTTGTAACAAAAACAACAACCTTATTACGCGATGATGACTGGGGTATTTCATCGCCGGGGGCGATGGGTGGGGCTGGTGGTGACGCAGGGAATGAAATAATGGGCCCCTTCACAATAAGGATCGAATTCCTGTGGTGTCCAGAAAGGTGAAGCGAGCCTTGAGGGCAGAGCGTTGGTGTGCTGAATGTGGCCAGGGACCAAGCAATTTTGTGAGAGAGAGGGGGCGGGAGTATCATGGCGGGGGTGGGGTGGAGTCATTAAAGCGCACGTGCTCCAATTAACGGTATGTACTTGAACATATTCTTATCGCGAAGCGCCCTCGCATGCTGCAAGCTGGTTATGCTGCTCATTGTGGCCTTTTTGGTTGAGTAACTTCGAGTAAATGCCCAGAGGGTTAACGAGGCACGGAAGCTTCTCGATTAAGACTGCTGGAGTTGCCAAGCTGCTCTCAAGACAAAGGGCTAATCTCTGTTGAGGGTATCCGCGGACTGCTCGGGGTATGATAGAGCGGGATAATTTCTCACCCCACTCTCTCCTGTGCTACTATCAGCTTTCCCGTTCCTCTTTTTTGTCCCCGTCCACTTGGTGTACCGGACCACACATGTGAGCAGGTTAACAGTACCTTGGCCTAGCCGCAAACTTCCAACCTCGTCTTATCCAGATTACCTCATTTGTGTTGTCGTTGTTTGCGGACTGCCGCTACGGGTATTGGACCAGTGATTGTGTGTCATCTGTGCAGCTAGTATGCCTTGCTCGCCTTAACGAGAACAGGGCAAAATAAAAATACAATGTCCTGCCAACAAAACAGCGCAGATATACTCTCCCATTCTGTTAAGTGCTTTCTGTAAAAGTAAGAAATACGTGAGGTAGATTCCTTCATCGGAGACACAGGAGAAGAGCATGCTTGCGAAGCTACCGGACATTATGTGGCAACAGCCCTTTCCGGGCTTTTTGTCATCTCGGATTCACTTGCAAGAAACGGCGGCGACACAAGTGATATCGGTTGAAGAAAGGAAAGGAAATTTTCGTGGGAGCAGTATAGTTTGGCGGCAGTTGATATCTAGTCCCATGCCTTGAGCTATTTGTTGTGGGGAAAATGCGAAATCGAAGATTCGTTAATCAATAAACTGCGTATTGTTGATCTCGGAAAGGTTTCCTAGCCCAACTGTAGCGACTGCGACGAGGTAGGGAAGGCTGGACTCGTTGTTCAACTGCACTGACGATTGCCGTATCTTCGAGTTGTCGCTGGCCCACCTGGACAACCGTCTTTTCAGCACCGAGAAAGATCTTCGGTGCTTACCTGGAGCGAGGTCACCGGGTGCACGCCATGAAGTCACCCTCTGAAGTATCTGTGTCTCTCGTCTACTGTACTAAGAGCAACGTACATTGTGCAGCGTGTATTGAGGGTAATTGCTGCTCTGTTATGCTGACTCTTGAGCTAGGGTTCCATGAACTGGGCTCACTCATTAGGTGACCCCTGTTTGTTGTTGTCATGCATCATGGACATCTTGGAGTGCATTTCTTTTGCGCTTTTCTTTGTTTTTTTTTGCATTGTTCTTTCACTTGCTGTTCTATTACGTGTCCGGAGTACGCATTGGCTGTTAAGAGTCGGGCATGCGGAAGCTGTCAACCAAGTGGGGGCCGTTATGCTTGAATGCCGATGAGAAACAACGCCGAAATGGATGCCTGCAAGTTGACTTTGTAGCACTTTAAACGTTCTAGAGACAATTGTCTTGAGCGTCTTGTTACAATGGCTGAAACAAAATTGCATTACTATGATTCTGAGACAAAGCAGAAGTCCATGCAAAGGCAGCACTCGCGTCCTCCGAGGCCGAAGAAATTCAAGACTCAACAATCAGAGGGGGAAGCCATGGCCACAGTTTTCTGAGACACGGAAGGTGTTTTGATTACGGACTAACTCCAGAAGGTTGAAACAGTTAATGCAGCATGCTACTGTAGCTTGCTTTGCCAGTTAAAGGAGGCTCTGAAACAAATATGGGCGGGAAGCTCGCAAAGGTGTCCTCCTTTTGCAGGACAACGCACCGGCTCACAAAGCAGGCAAGACAGTGCAGGTTCTGAAGAACTTGCGATTTCAATGCATTGAACCTCCGCCTTACTCGCCGGACCTTGCGCCATCGGACTATTGTTTCTTTCCAAACCTGAAAAATAGTTTAAAGGGAAAAAGAAATTACTCGGATACGATAGGAGCGGCCGGAGCATATTTCGGAGAGCAGACGTCGGATTTCTTATTCCAAGGGTCAAATAAGCTTTAGGAACGATGTGCGTTGAATTAAGAACATCATAATATATGTTGAAAGTTTGAGTTTGAGCTTGTGCCGTGTCGTCCTTCTTTTTTTGTATGCGCTTTTGTCGCTTTTAATAGCAAGTGCTTTTAACTTCGAAGTGAATAATGTCGAACCGTAAAGAAAGGTGTATGATGCGAGGTCGCGTTCTTCCTTGTCGGACGGACAATTTTTCAGCACACCATTGTACCGAGCTTGACCCAAAAGTTTTGAGAACTCCTCACGGGTGTATTCCTTCATCGGAGCAGCCCCCTGCTGGCTGTCAGGAAGAGATCGAATAATCGAATAAGAAACGGGTGACCGGCTATGCTACGCATCTCCCAGTATGTGTGTCCGCTGCTGTTCGCTGCTTGGGTGCCGCTCCAATGGAGAAATGCGACACCCCGGTGTTCCGTAAGCTTTTGTCCCAAGCTGTACATCATACGGTGCGTAGGCAGCTCAGAGGTCGGTAATTCACACTGTCCACTGCAATAGTTGCTTTGCAGCGCCCTATAAATTTGCACGCAAGTTTCACGTTCAACATCCGTGTTCTGTAGTCTTGGTCGGAGAAGATAGAATCGTTACCGACGATGAGTCCAAATAGGGAGGTTTCAGTCGGTGGATTGAAACAGTGTCCTCACGATTATTGTCACACAACCTGTACCACTTCGGGTTTCATGTACGGACCATCGTAGTGGAGGTGCAGTGACTTACTTTCTGGCGGAATCCCGACGAATACAACCACGCGTGGACGTGTGGACACGCGGAGCGACGACCGTGTGACTTGTGTAAGATGGACGGATCTGTGATATTAGTCGCTCGATATTTGGCGAGGAAGGTAGTTGTCCTGCATGTTGCTTGTGTCGTGTTTTCTGTTTTCGTGTCGGCTGCTGATATTTATCATGAGCTTGTACCAACTACCCCGCCCCTCTACGTTAGTGCAAGGAAGGTAGATGGGCCCGTGAGATCGCGGGAAGCGGGGCGCTGGAAGATCTTCGAGCCGAAATAGTGAACCGTAAACATAGCTCTGCGTTTGATGCAGCTAGGTCTTGCTTGAAGGCAGTACGAATTCCGAGGATAACGGTGGCTGTACGCCGAAATAAATCTTTTAAAATAAAACATTAAAAAATCCACGCTTAAAATTCCACCCTTCGAAATCCATTTTCTGAAATAAACCGTTTAAAAATACACGTCCTCAAAATAAGCGCTGTTAAAATAAATCATGGTTAGGCTTAGGAAGGTAATGCTCCGTATCATAGTAGTGATAGCCGTATGGGCGACACGATGTTCTTTTCGGCGAAACATGCTATTATGATGTTTCTTACTCATGTTTGTATTGCTATCAATTACATAACCACTTAGGATTTCGAAATATTCAGCTTAAAAGTGATGACGACGACGCGCGTATGAATACAGGACACGCACACTTGATCATACCTGGGTAGTAATAGCATTACTGTAATGAAATTACAGTAATGAATTACTTTTTCTAGGAATTTGTAATATAACCCATTACTTTTGACATTAGGTAATTTGTAATGTAATTTAATTACATTTGGGCTGGAATTTTAAGGACATTACTCATTACTTTTTACAAAAGAATCGAGTGTGTGTTCTGTGTTGGCACTTGGTAGAAACAGAGTTGGGGGACTGGCAAGTGAAAAGAATTCCAACGGCACTATGAACGGTGACGCACTCAATCGGCACGTGGAGGCAGGGCACGCCTTAGGCAGGGCACTCACAAACAAACGTTGTTAGGTCAACGGTTTGTAGCCCTCAAGAATCATTGTTTGTGGGCCCCATCCTCCTGACAATCTTCCTATTGTCGTGATACATTGTGTTTCCTTCGTCTCTACATTGTGGAACGATACGTCATACGTGGCACACTAGCATGACATGTAGAAGAGACAAATAGAAGAGTACAAGCTAACTGTTGATACATTGTAAGCATACATTTTTTTCCTTGAATTTCGGGGAAGGCAAGTTTCGTCAACTTGTGCCTTCCACAAAGTCGAGAGCATGTATATATGCCAATAATGGTAAAGTAATTACTTTGTAATGTCATTACTTTTTCGTAGTAATTGTAATGTAATTTTAATATGTTTCAATTGCAGTAATGAGTAATTTAATTTAATTAAACTCTAACTGGAGTAATGTAATTTAATTACATTTTAGAAGTAATTTACCCAGTATGCTCTTGATCCTTGAGCCAGCTGAGCGCTGTGGACAGACTGCGCGGCGACGGTCATTCGCACTGGTAAAAGAAAGGCCAAGAAAGCGCGCACGCACACGAAAAAGAGAAATGCAAAATCGGAAAACATACAAAAGAATGGCCAAACTCTCCTGAGAAGTCGGCTGTATATTAGACTATATTACACCGTTGTCGCGCGTTACTTGCACTGCTAAAACAGAACTTCACTGAATAATACGCTCCCGGGCATCCGTCATTCCGAATGATATCAGCCCCTCGCCCCCCTATTAAGCTGACAAAACTGTCGCGGATCACATACAGACAGAAATCCTCGTTCACAGTTATAGCCCTGGCTAGCCCCAAGCGCGAGGAGGGTACTATTTTCCGCGGCGGACGTAGAACCGTCAGCTGTCCACCAATCAGGGACGATGGATGTTAAAAGATTTATTTCGAAGCGTTTATTCTTCAAAGTTTATTTTTCTGAGTTTATTTCGACAGCGTGGATTTTCTCATGACTTACATTGAAGAGTTTATTTTGCAAATTTGATATTTAAGAGATTTATTTTTAAACGTTTTATTTTTACATGATTTATTTCGGCGTCATCCCATAACGGTTGGCAGAGCGTCAAGGCATGAAGTGCGGTCGTGGGCACGTAAGAGAGCAACCTTAAGGTGACGATGAAACCGCTCAGCTAATCCATTTGCTTGCGGATGGTAAGCTGTGGTTCGGATACGGCAGAGCAAGAATTATTGCTCCATCGCGGAGCGATTTGAACTGAAAGAACCAGAGCAACGCGCGCAGCAACACACAAAAACAACAACGACAAAAAAAAAAGGAAGAAAAGGGAAGAAACGCTTTAGATAGTGTAGTCAAAATTCACGATAAGTTATGGTGAATTTGATCCAACTTATGGTCCATAAGTGACTTACGCGACATGTCTAATTATACTTGTGTTCAACTTAAGAAGGAAAAGAAACGTAGTCCGGCAGCTCTCAAAAGATTACTGCGCCGGAGATAGCATGGCTGGGCACAAAGACGTTACTCTCCTTCCTCCGCCAGATAATGTAATTCATCACGCTCACTCTGCTTCCCTATTGGCTGTTAAGACTGGCCGCATGACACTACGCGAGCCCTCCCCCATGGCGGCACTGCGTTATCTCTCCTGGCGCGTTATTGTGTCTCGTTATCTCTAACGGCGTACACTCTAAGAAAAAAAACGTTGAAAAAGGGCAGAAGCGCAACAGTTCTCCTCGACCTAAATTCCCTCTACCGACTGCAGGTCGAGTTGGTGCTGTTTCTACCCTTTTACTCAGCTCTGTCTCTCTCTCTCTCTCTCTCCCTGACAGTAGAACCACTGTGAGAATTTTGTCATGACTAGGGTTCAAGTGAACCTTTTTCTCTTTTTGTATGCTTCATAGCAGGGTCACTAATAGAAGAGTAAATGGGGTCACGCAAGTGACGACAATAATCGAGGTTTAGTAATCCTGTGCACAAAGAAGCTTGGTTCAGCTTCGAGGTCACGGTTCAAGTGATTAGCGAGAGCGACCAAATACAGAGTGTCTGCGCTTGCGCAGAATCGCTGATTGTGTAAAAGGGGTTAGTATAGAGACGAAAGCAGAGCCTGACAGACTGTGGGCCTGCACGTGGACACTGCTGCACCGAAGGCCAGTTATCGGTTCAGCTGCAATTCCAGCATAAGCAAGGTACGACAGAATCAGGTGAGTAATCATGATATCCAGCATTTTTCTTCTTGAGTGGGTACATATGCAGAGATCTGATGTGTTTTGCTCAGTGCGTGTTCGGGTTGTCGCTTGACATTTTTTCGGCATCTTATGAAAATGCAATATCACGAAATGTCTTTTTGTGATACACGCAGGTCACCATGACGACTTTGGCACGGCACCATATCAGCGTCCTTCGGAGGTGATTATATCATCCACTTCGAAAATATAGAAATGGCATGACATATGTTGTGCCCACTGTTTGATGGGAGAAGGCATCCATGTCTTGGTTTTTGGACGTTCTCTCTGTTATTATTTTGGCTTGACTTGTGTGCAGCCGGGATAGACGGCTTTCTTTTTGTATGCTTTTTTCTAAGGAGTGAAGCATGTACTCTCGTTATTATTTATTGCTTATATGTTTTTAACAGCTCTATTAATGTCATTTACATTTCAGGAGAATTGGTAATCTATCCATCACCCCATGTGTTCCCCCGGGCCGATATTACACACCGAGCGGATATTGGTGTGTCTTTAGAATGGCACAGTAGCGTGTAGCGTCCAGCCCTGAGAAGTTATTCCCATGGCGTTGTTGTGGTGAATGGATGTTGAATTTATGTCGAAGACACTCCATACAAGTGCTAGTGACCATGGAAGTGCTCTGCAGTCTGATGGATGCAACGATAAAGTCGTCTGTGTTGTGTCGTGCTTTCTTTCGTGTCCCCCTGCTCAGTGTTCCAGTGCTTTTCGTGTCCCTGCTTCAATATGGATGTACCAGTCGCATTGGTAAGCGCGAGTGCACGATTCTAATTGTGGCGTATTAACAAAATGTTGTGACCTGCAACAGCTGTATTTGTATTTTGTCTAATCCACGCAAATATGTTTACGTCAAGTTCTTCTCAAAAGAGCAGAAGTCCTTGATGAAAAGCCGAGTAAACACTTCCCTACAAGCTCTATGTGCTCCCTCATTACGGGTAGAAATATGCCACTGGTGGGTACAGCGCCAATCATGCTAGAGGTGCTCACAATTTCGGGTAGAAAGTTGTCTTCCGATAAAGGAGAACAGTTCTACTGACGGTAGAACTGCCTTCTGGGAAAGGTAGAGCATTTAAGCTCGAGGTGGAGCCATATTTCTCATTCTTGAGGTAGACGTGTCTTCTACACTCTTAAAAAAGGGTGTACTTTAACTCCTTTCCTTGCCACATATATAACACCCTTTCGGAGAGTACAATTACGCTCAAAAGGGTGTCTCCTCACTCCCTCAAGGGAGTAGCATAACACCTTCTCCCTGCCGGGGAGTAATTAATCCTCTCCAGTAGGGAGAAAGGTGTTATGCTACTCCCTTGAGGGAGTGAGGAGACACCCTTTTGAGCGTAATTGTACTCTCCAAAAGGGTGTTATATATGTGGCAAAAAAAAAAGGAGTTAAAGTACACCCTTGTTTTAAGAGTGTATGTGGAGAGGAAAGATGGACCCCAAGAGGAACAACACTACACCATGTAGGGGCAGAATTTTGCCACTAACCGGGTAGAATTGTATAGACACTGTGGGGTAGAACTGTTCTACCAATGTGGTAGAAATGAAGGGGTAGAATTGTTTCTACCCCTCATTTTCTACCCCAGAAGGGTTGAGAACCTGTAACAAAACACTTCTACCCCGAAAGGTATAAGATTACACCTTTTTTTCTTAGAGTGTATGTAGGTAACTGACTAGATTTCTTTCCCTTCTTAAGTTGAACACGAGTATAGTTGAATGACTGCTTGGTTTGGGCGCATTGATGTGACTGAGCTTCCTTACTGTGCGTATGGCGTTCCTAAGCGACTGCTTGGTCGTTTTTGGTTTTGGAACGCTAGATGCCTTAAGGAATACATGCCACGTGGTATAGCAAGTTGTAATAAGTAGGAAAAAGTATAGTTTGTTTTGGTATTGCTGAGCTTGGTGTAATTCGCAGCGTCTTATAAATTAAATCGTCGTTTTAAACGTGTACCATTCACCCGGTCGTTCTCTTCAGTTACGCCAGTTCCATTCGCGTTACAGTTCAGTAGGTGCCGCCACCCACGGAGAATATAGGCTGCTTTTACTGCACTTGTGTACTCTTTCTTGCCTGCCCTTGCACTTTACTGCCGCGGAATTGTCTACACGGCGCTCTATTGTTCCTTCAGTGCGTATTTCTTTTTCATGCGCTTCTGTGACCTTTGCTACGATCGACGGTCCTATCCTTTCATTTGCTGTGGTTTAGACTCCTTTGCTTCTTGCTTCTGTCGATTAAGCTTCGCACCTGCTTGGACGACTTGCTCACTTGCAGCATGAAGTGTACATCATGTACTTATACTTCAGATGTAGTATCCGTAGAAGACGTAACACATTCAATTTGGTCTTGATGCACAGCCTCAAGTTTCGAGTAGCACACTTTTAAAAATTATTCATTTTTCTTCGAACTCCGTGACTGCCCTGTCGGCTCGGAAAGTTAGCTAAGTGAAGCAATTGGCGTCGATGTAGCACTTAAGGGATCCACCGACGAGAAATCCAGGTCATTGCGGGTACGCCCTGCTGCCTTACAATTTAGTTTTCGTGTGCAATGCACGCTCTGCTTCTCTCGATAGATCTAAATTGCGTTACGTTGTGAGTGCGTGTACTTAAGGTAGGAGCAGCTACCTCCACAGCGATTAGAAGCGGCTATTTCCACTTACTTTTAATGCACGTGTCTCACACATTTTCATAAAAATGTGAAGTTCGCTAGTGCTAGGCAGAATGCGGAACGGTACGAAGAATGTGCAGACAATTCCATCTGGATTTTTCCTATATGGCATACATAGATCATTGAGTTACTTGCGAGTAGTATTTGAACTTTGTAACGTAGTAAGCTTTATGCTCTCTCCAGCTGGTAGCGCCACGTCCCTGTTCTTGGGTGTCAAAGCAGGCAGTAGCATCACCATATTCAGCTCGCGATCTAGATCACAGTTTTATTTACTTCATTGGAGTACATGCCCTGTACACGGGGGGATGACGACTTCTACAATGCAGTTGACTGATATCTCTCCCCTATCTGTCCTCGTTTGCAGTGCTAGTTTATCATGATTGAATGATATCGTTCTCCACTCCACAAGCACGACAATCTGGTTGGTCAGCATTTCCAACTTGGTGAAGGCACTGTCGTGCCGATTTCTATGCCCGTGCATAGAACATTCTTGCTGTTCAGGAGGCATAAAGGCTCCGATTATTAAAACAACTTTATTTCATGATGATTATGATTAGGGAGTTTCCTCGCCAGGGGCGATACCCTACCCCATTACTCGTGGTGGCGTGATGGAGTAATAAGTCGCCTCACAGTGAAGGCCCAAGTCCTACGGTGTCAAAAAATGTCAGAAGAGCTTTGAGGGCGAATCTCAATACTAAGTTAGTGCCAGCACAAATCCGCGATTGAAGTCGTACTGTAGACGGTTTTAGAGAATCATAACTTTGGGTACTGTTGTCCCAAAACGCTATCGTATTCAGCTAGTCAAGCCGTAACCCAAGGAGTGCGAAACGAATACTTTTGCTGACAATGGCTCCTTATGCCTGAAGGGCGCCACCTGTCCGAACTAGTCTCGTGAAGCCAAGATGGCGACTATCAGAGCCTTGACCACTGCTTCAGGACATCAGTAATTTCACAGACGCAGTGGACGATAATGTGTTTCTCCTTCATAAAGGGCTTGGTGAATATCATTCGCAAACGCGAAGCTGTGGACGGGGATCATTTAATTGGTGAATCCCGTTTCACAGCGTGGTGTCAGTCACCGCCGATAGTGGCCGCTACCAGGGACTTGCGCAGGATTTCCATGTATTGGGGTATTTGGGGGGGGGGGTTAAGATTGGTGCGTAAAGGGGCACTAAAGGCTTGGTGTTTGTGCGTCTCATAGGCTACTACGAACAGGTATATTCTGTACTCAATGCTCATTAATTCGGACACACTCGGGGGCGTCGGAAGTCCCTCACGGCTGAGGGGGGGAGCCCTACCCAACCTAACCTCACCTAACCTATCGCAGCCATTGATGTGCTTATTAGAAACCAATCGTCCACGAAATCCGATTATTGTGGAGGTCGTAAAGTATATGGGAGGGCCACCTCGCGTTCTTGATTACCTCTTGAAAGAAATTGGCGTTTGAGCAGCACAAACTCAAATGTTGGTTGATTGTTGCATTAAGTGCGATAAGCAAAATAGATGTAAGCCAGTTTTGGCGTGTTCCTTTACTTTTATTTTTGTTGTCGTGAAAACCGCAGTGGTTTGGTCTGCAAAGCCATGGCTCAGGCAAAGATTGCAGACATGCTACACGAGTCATCAAGCACACCAGCCAACTGCTTAAAGACTCCTCGCCGCAAGATAAAAGTTTCCCTTTCCAGCCTCCAGTGTTCCCTGCGCTGATCAAAAACAAGTCGACGTGCCTTGCTGGAGCGCAATTTGCGTTTTCCTGTATCGGGGGGGGGGGGATTGGACCCTCTTGCCCCACCTTCCGACGCCCTTCGCAACGACCGGAGAAAAAACTGCTGCATATTGTGCTTTGTGCATAATAGCCCCCGAATACCTGTCATAACCTTTGTTTCCTCGTTATGTGATTAATTTGCCTCAAATGTGAAATAATCACATGGACAACCGACATTCTCCCCCATCTATACTGAGCAGAGTGGATCCAACGCTCGCTTTCCGCATGACACGAAACACCTCTTGTCAAAATGATGCATGACTTCATCGAATGCGACTCGATGTGGCTTTTACAGCTCAGTGGCGTTACTACTTGAGACAAGGTGACTATCCCAGATGCTGTCGATGCGGAGCTCTAGAGGATCTGGAGGACATTCCTCTTCATTGCACACATTACCAACCTTCCCGAAACGCACTCTCCGGGTCTCTTAGTCAGCTGGACTCTCGCCCCTTCTCGCTATCAAAATTGCTTGGTCCCTGTCCAAATCCAGCCTACCAACGCTCTGCACTCAAAGCTCTTTTGACCTTTCTGGATACAATCGGACTTCGATCCTTATTGTCAAGGGGCTCATTATTTCATTCCCCACATCACCAGCAGCAATGGGTAGAGTATCGCCTCTGACGATGAAACTCCCCATTCATCATCTTAAAGTAAAGTTGTTGTTGTTGTTAAGTACAGTACAAGGTACACGACTTGAAATGTACCTAAGGTAAAGTACAAGTACTACTTGAGTACTCAGTACTTCAAGTACTTCCCATCACTGGTTGGCGGCGGCGTGACATTACTATGCATGCAGCTGGCATGCAGGGTACCACGGCGGACGTAGCTACGCTGTGTTACGTTCCCTAAAGCGAAGCCGTATGACACTACGGACGAAACTCTGGGATGAGAATACTCAGACACAGACGAAGGTTATTCGCAACGACAGCTTCGCGTGAACGGTTATGTGCGTGTGAGACGCGTATTCGCAACAGAGGACGATTCTCCGTTTTCTATCGATGCTCGTCCAGCTGACAACGCGAGGTACCATTTGCATTCTGAGGAATCCGAAGGATCCGACGTTGAGAATTGCTCGGATAGAAGATATTTCTAAGGATTCAGTTTACAGGACGCCCATAACACACGTATGCTGCTTTTTACGTCTATGCAGGTGTACTGCTTGGTTCAGATGAACCGCGGTCTGCCACTTCCCTCAGAGCATAATCTACAACCTATATACTTTTGCATCTATCGGACATTATTCATTAACATGCTAGAAAATATCATTAATGTATACACCTCTTTGCGTTGCTGTTTTATGTACACCCTAAGAAAAAAATGTGTTTTCTGGGTGTAAAGGGCGCCACTTACACCCCACGCTTACTCTCTAGTGCCGGTGGTGTCACAGAGCACCGTTGTAGAACCTTTTACCTTTTTGTTTCTTTCGAGGGGTTTGGGGTGTATGGCCTGCAAACTGCACCCGTGAGCGCGCAGTACGTGGGCATGCGCAAAAGGCTATCATCCAGTTCGGGACGCGCGTGACATTTGAGTGCGTATGGCTAACGGCTTCAGACTGAACCTTCACTATTCTTGTTAACGTCAGGTAAGTTTGAAAGTTTATTTTCGCATTGCGTCATCAATGTAAGCAACGCGTAGTAAGCTTATCGTGAGTGTTGCAGGTCATGCGTGTTTCAGTCAAGGAAATTTTGTGTGGCAGCATCAGGGATTGACAGCGTTCGCGTTGATACTGGCCGCGGCAAAGCACAGATAAGGTGCCTATGTTAGCGTTCAACAGAATGCATGATCAATGTTATTTGTTTCCAGATACTGACAATTTCGTCATAATTCAGGTCGTCTGCCTTGTGACACTGGAATGGCCACAAAGCAAATAATCGTCCGTAGAGAACGCAAACGTGACGATGTCGCCGAGGCTCTAAGGCACTCGCCTTTTTGGCGATCTCGTAACCGACAGCTCCATTGTGCAGGTACTACAGTTCATGTGCTATAATGTAGTATTTATATTAACTGTTCATCGTCAAGTAGCATTTCATCAGTGTCGATCAGCAACCTGTGTATGCGGTGCTCTTTCGCATTTGCGTCCCCAGCGTTTCCAGTTCTAGAAGTTTTCCCAATTTCGGTCCTATTACAACTAGTCAAGTCAGAATAGATGATGATGTTTCAGAACAGTTCTGTCCAACCCCCGTTGTTGTTCCTATGCTTCGTTTGTCACATTTGTTTCTATACTAGCTATACTACGAAAAGTCTCGAAAACAGTAAACATTTCAATACATTTTCGCTATGAAAATAATGGCGAAGGAAGTTACTCGTAATTTGAGACTGTCCCGCAATAACAGTATGAGAAAAACTGAAAAGGCCAAGTTACTAATTGAAAATTTGAGACAAAACGGTCGTTACAAGTGAGCTTTTGTTACAGTGTAGGCAGCTCCTTAATTTAAATTGTAGCACGTACTGCTTGCTATTGCGTCCTCCACATTCTCTCGTAAGGTTTTGTATTTCATTCTTCCTTCTTTTTTCGATTGTTTTCCAGTGACTTACCAAAAGTGTGGTGTGCTACAAAAGTGTCCCACATTGGCATGTCGCGCTCACTGATTATGAAATACAGGTGAAAAGCACATGTGTCTGCATATATTTCTAATAACTATGTTTCCTCATTGCCAGTTTCCAAGTTACTGAGCCTCGCAGGACAGAGTTATAACGTGGTTCAAGGATCTGTGCTCATTCTATCTGTATGACAAGGAATCTCATAATTAACTGACAATTAATAAATACATGACAGCGTTGAGCAGCACTGGCTCGTCGACCTAATAGTAAAATGTGCCACTGTTAAGCAGGACCCGACAACAGCAGGCACCCAACAAGCTAAGATCCGTCTCGCACGCACGTAAGGAACAACACACAGATCCAGTCTATCCCATTTTGCAGTGCTGCTTTTTGAACACGAGGCATGATTTGATTGTTTAATGCTTGATGATTTGATTGATGATTGTTTGCATCGCTTGATTTGTTTAAATGCTGTTCGACCACACAGGACAGCTCTATGGAACTGTAGAAGAATGCGTCAGAAAGCAAACAAATTTATGTGTGATATAGTTTTCTACGTGCCGATACCAACTGCAGTTATCTTATTCTTTCTTATTACAGGATTCAGGTCAGGCACAACCGTATCCAGCATAGTATACACTGGAAAAGACCCTGTCACAAGCCAAAGCGTCTGCGTAACAGCACAGCGATCCATCATTGAGGTACCAGACGTGACGTGTGCAGCTTCCTTGTTAATTTCCCTGTATTGGGCATTCACCATTCAGTATGCATCCCCCTTAAAATACGCTTATCATGTTAGCGAGAATGATGGGCGTGTAGCGTATACGCTACTAACTTGTATTCCTCTACTACTGGTAACTGCACTCCGTGCACATTAAAAGTTACTAACACACGACGTAGCTACCTATAACACTTGATCCTTATCTGTATGCTATACCCACGAATTACTTGATGCGGATGTTCAGTCCCCTACATCCAAAACCGGTTTCCTCGGTTGCGTGCTGGCTCAACTGCGCTCTTTCCTCCGACGGAGAAGGGGGAGATTGGCGTCCCATTGCTAGGCGACGCAGCCGCGCCGGACCCAAGATGGCAGTCTCGCTCGCCGGTGTGGCACAGTGTCGCTACTCTGCTACCTATTTAGTGACTGCATATACGATTGTAGTAATATAATACCAGCGTCCACTAGAATAACAGTGAATTATGCAACGCTATTAGATTTACGTTTTGCAAGTGATGTATCACAGCTCCTGTCACCAAGCTGTGTTATTACCACTGCTATTAGTGACCATTTTTTGCCTGTTTGATGCACCGACTAACTGGGAACCATCAGCGACACATTACACTAGACCAATGAATCTTGAAAGGTTAACCCAATTTAGGAGACTGACGATGATGTCACTAATGAAGCGGATTTTAGTATGACACGCTTTACTCGACGATGAAGCAATGTTAAGCTGACGCTATTCCGATACGTGCTATTAAGAAATGTGCCAAAATAAGAAAGCCATGGATTGCAACTGAGCTGTAGAAAAAAAACACTTACTTAAAACAAAACACTATCATAAATTTATTAATATACTCATGACTTGACTTTACTGCCAACACACTAGGGTCTCAGAAAGAAGTTACGTGCTGCTAAATAATGTTCAACAAAATTGCTTCATATACATACATTTAGTGACTTAAAGGCGCATTCGAAAAAAAAAAGTGTAAAGTAATTCGACGCATGACTGCATATAATGGGAAGCACTCACTCATTCCGCAGGTACGTGTAGACAATAAATTACTTAGAGTGAAGCAAATTGCTGGCAAATTCAATGAACATTGCATAAAATGCCGGAATGTCTGCTTAGTATGAAACCAGTTCCCCATGAACGATGTTCTTGCACCGTGCCTCCCGACGTGATATTATGCAACTTGTCGGTAGATTATATATATACAGGGTGTTTGCTCTAACGTGTCCAGAAATTATATTTAAAGCGAGCGATAAAAGAGACACGAGCGCTACTTTTCAGCTACTTGACTAAGAAAGAGGTGCTACTCGTGAAGCAGTTTCTTACTCAAGTAGCAGAAAAGTACTACTTGCTTTTCTTTTATCGCTCGCTTTAAATATAAGTTCTGGACACGTTAGAGCAAACACCCTGTATAGAGTATAGATATAGAATCTTGAAAAGCAAAACGCAGCAAAAGGACAGGGAAAAGAGAAAGGCAAAGTACAGTGTGACTGCGTTGCCTTTCTATTGTCCCGGTCCTTTTGCTGCATTTTGCTTTTCAAGAATGACATACCAACTATCGCACTTTAGTACTTTAGTTAGATATAGATTACTGCTGTAGATTATACAGAGGTGTAGCTCGTGAGCCAAATGATAGTACAACCTATAAAGTTCGTCGCTGACCTGATTGCTGATGCACTACGCCATACATGGAATGGTTCACGTACATCAGGCGTCTTTCCAAAGGGAATGGGAACAGCTAAAGTTCCATTATGCATAAACGTGGAGAAATACATATCTTGAGTAACTATAGTGCCATATAAGTTATCACACTATTTTCAAGAAATTTGGAGATGAAGGACGGTTTATTGAACTTTATTCAGAAGAATTCCGTGTTTGCTGAACAGCAGTACGGTTTCCGTAAAAGCAACTCTACAGAATCTGCATTACTAAACACAATATTCTTTCAAACGAACTACGCATGTGCGGGATACGCGGAGTGGCGTATCAGCTATCGACAAGTTATATTTAGCGCAGAATGAATGAGATTGCTGGGTATATCAAAGGGTTCTATTTTGGGCCCGACTTTTTAAAAATATACATTAATGACCATTGCACATTATATATATATATATAAAATATACATTAATATATGTTAATAATTAATATTGCCACGTATCATCTTTGAAGCGACCACACGGAACAGTAACAACGGACGGCGAGGCGTCGAGCTACGAGCTGAGATCCACGACACGCCGCGCTGATTGGCAAGCGATCTTTCCAGAAGCATCTGCTCGCATCAATCTCAAGGACGGGCCGGCGGCCTTGGAGAAGCTTCGGTATTTCCTTCTCTCCACCGACGCGTGTTTTTCACCGCTGTGTATAAAAGCTTGTGAGCTCCCAGTCGGAGCATTATTATTTTTCAACTTAGTTATGTTTAAGAGCTATCGCTCTTGTATTAACCAGCTAAGCAGCTGAATAAAGTGTTCGCGATGATTCGCCGTCTCGCTCGTCTGCTTTCATCCGTGACATTTCTGGTGGAGGTGCGGGGCAATCCCTGCTCAACGGCCTGGGAGAACAACAACGACTGAGTCGAAGACAGCGTGGCCTACCTGCGGAATTTGGCCCATTGGGACCCCCAACCCGCAAGAAGGTGAATGCGACAGCCACCATCGGCAGCGCGGCACGGCAGCGCGGCACGGCAACAGCTGGGCGCATTCGCGACCCGCCCAACCTGCACCACTCAGCTACCCGCCACGCGTGGGACACAAAACACGCGTGACACAAAACACAGCTACGTGTTTTGTGTCGCTTCCCGCCTAAAAAACAAAGAATCCATAGATAAAGCGCCGCAGTGACCTCGCTGGTGTCCCCGCACCAGTGACAGATAACAGCATAGGCGGAACGGACGGCATCAATGCTTGTTCGTCAAGCGGCTGTGAGAAAGCGCTGCAATCAAGCGCTCTTTTTGCGCGACGGAAACTGATTCCGTCGTAGTTTCGGAACTCCGGGCCCTTTCTGCTGGCCCGCGAAAAAAAGACTCGTATGAGCTAGAGAGTTGCAACACACTGCATTCGCTTTCTCATGTCAACGCCCACAACTTCACAGTTGACATCTCCGGTGTGATCCTCCTAATTAAAAAATTAGAAAATTAAATTAATTAATTAATCAGTTAATTGCGCGACAAAAATACTATTAAATGCTCCAGGTCACTGGTAACACTATGCACTTGGTTTCATTCTCCTGCGATGATTCATTATTTTTTAAAGGTGGGGTCAATCTTAAATGGAACACCCTGTATATACAATAATGTCCTTTCGTACAGCACACATAATACTTCGGATGATACTTCTCGATCAAAAGAGCTATCTAAAAAATAACAACTGAACCACTAGATTTCAATTTCACTAGTTTATGAATGTTATATCAGTGACAGTATTTTGGAATCTTCGTTGGAAAACTCGAGTATGCGTCTCTTTGCAACCTCACTACGCTCACACACAGTCCACTCAAACCACCACCCACTCAAACATTGCCTACCTGCGCACTACTGATGAAGTCGCAATAACGCCGAAACAGCTGCCCAGTGCTATATGACAACGTTTGAGTTATGAAGTCAGAAAGTCCAAAGTTCGTCGAACCGCGCAAGCTAACGGATTCGATGGCGAACTTCTGGTTCGCGAAAAGTTCGTCACATCAATAACAAAATCACTTCGGTGGGCGCTCGGTATCGGATTCGTAAGGCGTACTGGCCATTGGGGTGTACTTGCTTCGTTTGTACTCGTTCCACAAAATAACATTTCTTGTTGCTCCAGTTAACTTCAATTAATTACCTAAGGAAATGAAACTTGAATTCAGGTCATGAATTACACGTTATCATCATCTACATATGAAACGGCAATATTCGGTAAGCGCGCGCGAATACAGACAGACAGGCGCACGCACAGAAACAAGACAGAGCCGCTCTTTGTGCCTCATTTCCTAAGCTCTGCTGTACCTTGTTTATGAGGGTCTGACCGTCGGTTAAACCCACCTGTCAATACAGAAACCGCATATCGAGACAACCTGGTGGGCCGCACGCAAAAAGCCAACGTGCCAAGCAAGCAATAACTCAAACACATAGAACGCTGGCAGTTGTGGCAAGGATGAATAATACGCACACAGCCGTGTAACACTGCAAAGCCGAAAGCATTGCTTTTCTTATTTGCCGTCATGCTGGTATCGCTAACATCACACCTGCGGGCAGTGTCTCTATGCCGTCGAGGTTGCTGTATGCGTTCAATTACTAGTTGACAGGCTGAAAACGCTTAAGAGGGCACGACCCACTTCAACCTCTAGGGCATTCCCCCCCCCCCCCATTTTTTTAAAAATCGCATATAGCATCGCAAGGAATTCTTCGCTATGCGTGAAAGATGCCTTGGCCGGTAGATTTCGGTGATTTCTCGCACTTAAAAGAACATTGAAGATACTCTCAAAATATCAGCATCTCTAATGCATTCCTAGGCGCTAATATGAGCAGAGCATTGGTAAGGATAATGCAGATATTACCCAAGAAACACGTTTAGCGAACTGCTGCGACGCGACCGCAACCGACGCGAGGAAAGATGTGATGTATAAAATAAGTGATATTCCCCATTGCCGGAATGACATGGAATGCAATCGTCATCAGGGCGCTTGGAAAGGCTATGTAGGTCGGCTGCTCGCCGCTGTATTTGCGCCTAAACTGCACCTGCGTGGAGTGCCCTATGGCAACAATCGTATATGTTTCAGATAAATGTCGTTCTTGAGAACCATTCGCATTCGAGAAGTCAAAGTTTTGGAGAATCTCTTCATGGTCTCTTTGATCATGCTAGAGTCGTGTTCAACCCGAGAACAGCACGTTTCAGCCCCGCCCTAGGCTTGTTCCGATTGGGTGGAATGGCTAGCCCCATCACTCTACGTCGCGACAAGCAGTGCGCCGACACCGAATGTATAGAAGTCCTATAGGCGATACTGTATAATTTCTCTGGTGAACTCTGTTTAACGGACTACTTTTTTGATGCTTTTCTTAAGCTGAACACGGACATAGACTTTCGGTGCGCCCCTAGAAACTTACAGATGGCGTTCAGATGATGAGAAAAAAAATCGTATCTCCCACGTTAATCACTTTTTTGATTAGTCAAAAAGTCAACATGTCTTGAACGAGAATTCTGAGCTTATTAAGCGCCAGAAAAAGCTAGCGCTAGACGCTAACGGGTCGTGCGTAAAAAATAAAATAAAATAAAATAAATAAATAAATAAATGAAAAAAAAAAACGCCAGTCGTGCGTGGTTAGAGAAACAAGGTTGGACGGCGCACGACCACCACTTTCAGATTGAATTAGACAACCAGAGGCGCTCTGCCTTAATCACTTTACCTGATGATGAATTCAGCCCTGAAGTGCGGGAAACTTGTTCTCTAACCTTAAGACAAATGAAGTCAGCACTGACGTCACCACCGTGTAAGACGCAGGCGAGGCTTCACCCCACAAGTTTTCTCTGTGCAAGATATATCAAATAAATTGATTGTAGCGTGGTAAAAGTGCTCATTACGTATTGCCGGAGGTCAGCGATCCTGCGTGCATATGTTGTAACGCGTTTTCTGCTTCACCAGTTACACCTCTACTCAAGAATCGTCACCGTGACGTCGTCTTGACGTTGGTAGACATAGTGAAACCGAAACATTCGAACGCACCGGCTGAAGATACTGGTTGAGTGAGTGAGATAGAAGGAGAGGAGGAGATTTGATATTGGACGAGGGTAATAGCGAAGTTGAGAGAGAGAGAGAGTGAGGTAAACTTAAGGAGCGAGGTCGCACATATAGCAGTGTGCACATAAGCATACAGTGTCCGCGCTGTCGTCTGCGTTTGGACAGCATAGGACTTCGATCCTTAGTTGTGAAGGGGATCATTAATTCAGTCCCCACATCACCGCCAGCAATGGGGTAGAGTATCGTCCCTGGCGATGAAACTCCCCATTGATCGTCTCAAAATAAAGTTGTTGTTGCTGTTGTTGTGTGCGTCGTTGAATGTGCACAGAAAAGAAGTTGCGGAAACTAGAAAACCTCAAACATCACGTCCTGATACCGGGTAATTTTGATGGAATTTCTACATGACATTCCTTCTGCTGCAAAATACCGGCCAATGCTGCGAGTATTGCCTTTCAACCAGCAAGAGAAGTAAATAACCGGCTGGACCGGTGAAATACCTGCCGCATGTCAACCCTATAGCTGGTACATTGCAAATAGAGAATAAAACCCGAGATTGGGGACGTGTTGTATTGCCTTCCTTTGCTATTTGGTATTTTGAATCTGAGAGGCTTGTGTGTAAAAGAGACCTGGCCCTTTGCCACGGACCTTTATCTTTATTATCCGTGGCTATTGTTCTAAAAACTGTAGTACCCACTGCGCTGGGAACACAAAAGACGCGAGCGAGCGCACGCACACGGATAAGCGGGGGGGGGGGGGGGGGGCTCTGTTACAACCACCATCAACCTGGCCAGATTCGATTGCTCCTCTTTGCGATTGCTTCGCCACAATTCGTGAACTAATGTTAATATTTACGAACGGGAACCATTTCCACCCATTTCCATTCAAGCATGGCTCATTACTGAACACTGGACGATAACATAAATAAGGGCTTATTGAAATTTGTTTCCGCCACCGCCGACGTCGGTTTTTACAAAGGAGATTGTTCTTTTATCGAGAGGATAATAATAATTGGGTGTTTACGTCGCGAGACAACTGAGATCATGAGCGACGCCACAGCGGTCGGTCTGTGGATTGCTTTTGCCCACCTGAGGGTCCTTTAACGTGCGATGAAAGCTCATCACACCGCACCCCGTATTTAACGTCCCTCGCGGAAGACGGCGCGTCTAAGCAACTTGTACCCTGTCACCAAGTTGCTGGCGTCCTCGGCTGGGTTTTTTATCGACAGGAAGGTACGCAGACAAACTAGAAAGGTAGAAAATTCATCCGAACTTTCAAACAGAGGCTGCCCTTCAAAAATCTGTTCGAAATACCGTCGGCTCTCCTGAGGTTCTTCGCTTAACGTTACGTCGGAAGAGGACGGACAGAGTCCATGGAAAAAAAAAAGAAAGAAAAAGAGAAAAATAACGTAAAGAAGCTAAAGAGTTAAAATCGAGAGTGAAATAACATTTAGCGTTGATCGAAAAACTACCTAATTAATCAAGTAATGTATCGTGTGCGACCACGCGAAATATTTTCGATAGACTGTGCCTTAATAGCAATGAAGTGACATTTAACGTGGCTCCAAACCCTGTCTCATCTGTGAACCTATCACGAGCCTCCATGCAGGATATTTGCGCTGTATGGTGTATTGTCACTGCGCAACGGCAGCTGCCGATAAGTGAGAGAGTGCCGGTGGCTGGACTCGAACCCACACCTCTTTGATACCCGGTCAGGAGCGCCTACCAATTACACTACGCCGATATCGCGCTCTCGTCAACATACCAAGGAGTCGTTCATAAAGGGCCTCGGTGGCTCAGTCGGTAGCGTGTTTGCCTTCTGATCCCGAGATCGCGGGTTCGAACCCGGCCGAGGACGCCAGCAACTTGGTGGCAGGGTACAAGTTGCTTAGACACGCCGTCTTCCGCGAGGGACGTTAAATACGGGGTGCCGTGTGATGAGATTTCATCGCACGTTAAAGAACCCTCAGGTGGGGAAAAGCAATCCACAGACCGACCGCTGTGGCGTCGCTCATGATCTCAGTTGTCTCGCGACGTAAACCCCCAATTATTATTATTATTATATTATCGTTCATAAAGACATGGAGACACAAGCAGCCCTGGTTCATTCTCTCTCACATTTTCTTCAATGCACTCTCGTATCTACAAACAGGCTAAAACTCATTTTTTAAAGCGTCGTCATTAGGAGTGTCAAAACGGAAAAAGCTGCATGTATCTGTGTGTGTGTGTGTGTGTGTGTATGGAGATGGTGAAGTTGATGATGATGATTATTCAGGTTTTTATGGCGCACAGACCACTAAGGTCATAGTGCGCCAAGTGAGATGGTGAAGTCTCACCGAGGTAGAGGTCTAAGTGGACATGTAAAGGGCATACAAGAGAGTAAATGTAAATGGAGGTAAATGTTTTCAAAACTGAAGTAGTCGAGGGTAATTAACAGTATGAGCTAGGACTAATTAAAGGTAATTGAAGCAAAAAAGGTTGAGTTAATGAATGTTATATGTAATTAAGAGAAAGATTAAATGAAATCAAAGATTACCGAAGGTTACAAGAGGTAGTTAAATGTAATTAAAGGTAATTAAGGCCAATTAAAGGGAAATTCAGAGTAAAGGCAAGCAAACGTAATTAAAGGCAATTAAATGAAATTCATGATTACCTCAGGTGAGCGCAGTTATCTTGAGTAATTAAATGGTAATTAAAGGGCAATTGAAATTAATTGATGCTAATTGAAGTTTAATTAAATGGACTTACATATAGTAACTGAAAGTGTCGAACCGGAAGTCAAGTATAAACCTGAGCTGGACAACCCGAAGTCGGGTTAGACAGAAAGTGGATGCCGGGAGTTAAGTATAGACGGGAAGTGGACGACCGGAAGTCGGGTTTAGACCGGAAGTGTATACCCGGAAGTCAAGTATGGACCGCAAAAGGTGCTTAATACTAACGCATTTCTCTCGCATTTACCGCTAAGTCGCCACTGAACTTTTATTTTTGTGACTTCCGTGTTAGAGCTACGAAGCAACTGTGGGTGTGAGCGGCGTACAGAGGTGGGCAGGTGGAGTGAGGACAGCAGGAAGTGGGGGGGGGTTAGTAAGTCGGGGAGTGGGGCGACTTCGAGGGAACTGTGCCGACACTGGTCTGGAAAGTCTGCCGCAAAAACCCAGGGAAAACCTCATACATCACAGCCGGTGCGGGGACTCGAACCCGCTTCACCTCTCAGTCTCGGCGTGGAAAGCGGTCATCCTAACCACTGTGCCGCGGGAGCTGGTCTCTCAAAAAGTGAGACAGGCTACTTTTTGATATAGTAGCGCAAGTTGCACAACGTAATTTGGATTTTATCATTAATTGGACGTTGATGATGCTAAAGTGCTGTGTTTGTCTGAATTGAATTGTTCATCCGCCTTTAGTAGCGGTTATGGTAGTATCATAAGTGTTAATAGTTGATACAAACATTTGTTTAAAACGATAGGTGTTTACCAGTTTCTATATTTGTCGAATGCACATTTATCTACGCTGAGTTCGTCTCGTGGTTTTATTATTAATCATATGCGTATTTTTTTATGTTGTAACACCCCTTGTGTAATGCCCTCGGGCTTTTAAAGCAGGTTGTCCAACCGAACCCGAACCGAAAACCGTACCCGAACCGTTATTTTTGCCGGAACCGAACCCGAACCCGAACTGGAATTTTCATGACACTGTTGAACCCGAACCGGAGCAGAACCGTAAAAAATAATAGCGGTAACCGGTTCGCAAGAAAACGGTTCGGACATAAAAGAAGTCAGCGTAAGAGTTCCTCTCAATCCCCGAACGAAGACACATTGGTATCATCATCACGCGTCCATATCATGGATTTCGCAAATTTTCACCTAGCAGTCAGACGAGGACGTATAGTAAGTATACTAATGCGTCTTTTTAACACATTCAAGCTCAGTTCTCCCTGTGAGCGCCGCGGCTAGCGCCCCACGCACGCGCTGCGGCGTCTACTCTTCAAAGACGAGGCGCCACGAGGACTAATGAAACAGGAATGGAGTATGCCAGTTATTTAGCTCTACAGGACGAATGTGTGATTAAGTAAGCGCCCACCATTTCCCTTTACACGTGATCAGTACAAATTAAACAAGTCAGAAACATGAGAAGTGGAGAAGAAGCGTACGCAGAACGGTGCCTGTTTGATTGGTCGTGGTTTGAAAGGTAAATGCAGTTCTGTTTATTGGTAGTGCAATTGTGTCGTGACACATTGCCTTTGTGTTGTGGGTTATCTAGTACACTGGTGTGAGCTCGGACAGAGTAAGGCTGGCAGGCTTATTTTCGACATTCGCATTTCGCATTCGCATTTTCGACTGCATTCACGCTGCGAATGCAGTGTGCCGACAAGACTGTCGTCTATGTAACGCTGTCGATCTTAATAGGCTTCCTTTAAGTGTATCTTGCTGGCAGTGTGTGTGTGAAAAAAGATTTTGGGAACATAAAGTAGCAGGACTACACCGCTTCATCAGCGGGGACTCTATTTGCAATAAGTGTTCATCCATTTCGCCTTGCAAACCGGTTCGATTTTTGGCGTGGTCGAACCGGAACTGAACCGGAACGAGATCAAAGCAACGCGAACCCGAACCGAACCTGTATTTTTGGCAGTTCGATACCCTGCTTTAATCGTTTGTGGTTTGTGCGCTTCTTCCTCCTCCTCTGAGCACAGCATCGGGTATCCGCGCGAGCGACATTATTGGACAGATGTCTGCGGAGGAAGGCATGCACCAAGAAGACATCTCCGGAAAACAAGAGTATCCGAACGACTATCCGTGTTTACCTTCACCTTGTTCGTATTAGTTTGACAATATATCTCAAAAGTCGTAACCTGATAGTTCGAGGGATGTTCAAGTCAAACCGGGACTTTTCATTTTTCGCAAAAGTAAAATGAACTTACAGGCGAGAAATTAGCTTTATTTTTCAACGTAATCTCCAGCTTCACTAATGCCCTTGTCCCAGCGTTTCACGAGGGCTTAGGTGCCAGCAGTGTAGAGATCCTTACCAGCGCGTAGCAGCCATGATCGGACCGCATTCTTGACCTCGTCGTCGCAGCTGAAGTGGCGGCCCCCAAGGAACGCCTTCAGTAGCCCGAAGAGATGGAAATCGCTGGGGGCGAGGTCTGGACTGTAAGGGGGATGTGGCAGCAACTCCCAGCCAAGTTCCTGTAAGGTGCGTGTCGTGAGATGCGTGGAATGCGGGCGTGCATTGTCCTGTAGGAGGAGGACTCCTTTGGTGATAAGGCCCGGCCGCTTTTGCTTCAGCGCCTTATGCACATCCCTGAGAACCTGGCAGTAATATGCACTATTGATGGTGGTACCACTGGGCAGAAAATCAACATGAAGAACGCCAGCCTTGTCCCAGACAACCGCGGCCATGACCTTGCCCGCAGACGGGGTTCTTCGGAACGTCTTGGGAGCTCGCGAGCCCAGATGCTTCCACTGTTTTGATGCGCGATTACACTCAGAAGTGAAATGGTGCACCCACGTTTCATTGCACGTGATGATCCGATCAAGGAACGGCTGTCCTTCAGTGCCGAAACGGTACCTTAGCTCTTGGGAGATTTCCAGTCTTCTCTGCCGGTCAGACACGGAGAGCTGCCTCGAGACACAACGGACACTAACTTTCCGAAACTGAACGTTTCATGAATAATAGTGTTCAACGTTCCCACAGAAAGGTCCGTCTTTCGAGCCAGTTCGAGACATGTTATCCGTCGGTCCTCGAGGATCAGGCGCTCCACAAGTTGCATGTTCTCATGAACTCTGACAGTGGGCTCTGAATCGCCCCGGCCGGGATCCTCCTGCACTGATGTGCGGCCGTCTCGGAACCGTTTGCACCACTCAAACGCTTTGCTGCGGCTAAGTGTATCGTGGCCATACTGAGCCTGAAGTCTTCTGTGAATTTCAGATGACTTTACGCCTTCATTCACGAGAAACTTTATGGCAATTCGCTGTTCGATGTGCGCGCTCACCTCGTTGTCGGCCATCCTGTCAAGCACGTGTCTTCTTGAAAGAACTGCTGTTCTGAGGCTGGAACAACATAGAAGGGACAAATACATACAAAGCCTCAATTTGCCTAAGAAATTAACGATGAAAGATGAAAGTCACTGAAAAGGTTAGCTAGCTGTAGGACTCGAACCCACATCTTCTGGATTGCCGGTCCAGGGCTCTACCAATTGAGCTAAGCTAACACGCCTTCTCAGCGACTTCCAGGCTGCGTCATCTGAAGGGACAAACCAGCCACTCTCTCTCACTCATCCTCCTTTCACTCTTACATTTTTGCTCACTCATACACACATTCATATGACGGGATCGACGTCGACATCGAGTCAAGCGAAGGCGAAGTGCCGCTCTTACAGGATGGTTACGCCCGCTAGTGCCGAGCCGGTCTAGTGGTCCTCTGAAAGCTGGAGTGCGCCGTCCCTATAGACTGTACGCTAAGTGCAGGAGGCGTGTCAGAATACTGAAAACACTTGGGACCTCTACGAAAGGACTCCAGAAATATCTCCTTCGGCACAACGAGACCCACTCCTTTTGACAGACTAAACCACCTGGAGTTACGAAAGCCAGGCTTTTCTTCCGCATGAAGGAGCTGACGGTGTTCACTTGCTGTTGCTTGCCAGGTTTTGATACTCCAGTACTTCCGTTCCGTAAATTGAAGCTTCCCGGTTTCGTCTTCGGTGCCAGTGCAAAAAAAGAAAAAGAAAACGCCATACGTGACTAAGCGTCTTAGTTAAACCACAACCACGCCTCGGTCGTTTGACTTCGAAAATCGTCGCATATTATAAAGTATGGGAGTCATCAAGTTATTACGAACGTTTTGATTCACAGGCAGAGACAGAGCTCCGTGAGGGCACACGTATAGAAAACGCACGCAGGAAATGTCAGAGTCACTACGCAAAGGATATGTATGCGTGCTGCCTTGGTTTTATCTTCGTTGTGGAATCTCGTCCCCGGATCCTGGGATAATTTGAAAAATCCTGAAATCCCGACCTTGAAAAAAATTTCCACTGATTCTCAACACTAGTCGTAGCGTTCCTCAGGAGAAAACATATCCAATTGACCGTCTTATTTACGCAGAATACGCTGACGCAACGCAAACGCTGATTTTCCAGTTGTTATCATATATTTCACTTCGTTTTTATTAAGTGCCACGATGTAAAGTAAAATGCCCTTAAACAACGAGAATTGGCCCAGGCCGACCACAACTAGGGACGACACAGACAAGTATGCCTCAAACGCCCAGAAATTAACGAATTCAAACAGCTGCTGCAGAGACGAATTCTGCTGGTGTGGTGTAGCGGTTAGCATATCTCACCGGAGATCAGAAGACCCATGTTCCATTCCTGGCGTCAGCACTTCTTTTTCCTGAGCTGTTTGAATTCGTAAAATTACCGTCTTTGGTGGAAGTCCATTACAACAGAAATGCACCCCGGGCTTTGGCAATAAGCAAAGGACCATGATAAAACGGCTCAATTTTTAGCTTTGCTACATTCGCCTACATTAAATTATTAGAATTATGGGTCATTGTAATGATAATGGTGATTGTAATGATACTGTACAATGTACATTATTCTGCGTTATATTTGATAAGAGGGGTTGCCTCAATATTTTGAAAGGTGCTGCATAACATAATGGGTGATCTGCATGAGCGGTCTCGCGCCGTGATATCATGCGCGTTGCACCCTAATATCGCTAAGTCTGGTACTCAATGTAACAAAATTACTTATGGGATGGCATATCTTTGTAAATAATGGTGCCGTGATGTTACACGTTAGGTTTGTCTGCCAGTGTGGCGACATGTTGCACGTGCCGCAGGGCAGGACAGCGGATAATTTCGACCACCTGGGGTTCTTTTGACGTGCATCGGAAATCTCCGACACACGGTGCTGGAAGCAATGTTTACCTCCCCCACAATGCTACCTTCCCCGGCCAGGATCGTACCTGCGATCTTGAGCTCAGCAAGCCAACACGTTACCGACTGAAAAGCAAGCACTCAGTAAAACACTACTCCAGCGGATGGTCATCAAATTTCCAGTAGAAATAAACGATTTTGATAAATACCAGTGCTAGCTCCTTGCGCACGCGTTGCATCCTGGGAGATTACTGTCCATGAGGAAGGGGAACAGTCCTTCACGTATCGTTCTCTCTGACCATGACGCCTCGTGGACAATCGGCCCAGAGAGGAGAAATCGAAATAGTTTGGAGACCTTCTCCTCCTTCCTGGTAAGTTCACACAGTTCAAAGCGCCACAAAGCTCGCTGGGATTTTCTGAAGTCGTCTATGCCAGCAAAAGAATTCGAGGGTCTAAGCACTTTAACAACAAGATTTCGACCCATATCCCGGTTTATTTGGTGAGTATATGTCTCAGGACCAAATGTTCGAACAGTTTCGGTGATACGGAGTCCTTGTTCGTCATATCTGTGCTTCTGAGCCTGAGGCTTTTGCTGTCACTCAGAAACCACAGCACTAAGTCACAGTGCTTCATTGACAAGTCCTTCTGCGCACATTTTGAGGCACACGTTTAGATACGCTCGTATCTCCTTACACCGCAATCCAGCACTGACCTGGTTCTCGCCAAAGAAGGAAATCTAGTCCTACTGGCAGGGGGCGTGTGAATAAAGGCCCCGTCCATTATAGGTGCTCCGAACAACGCACTTGCATTAGCCTCTACTTGTCAAGATAATATACGGTTCTGGGCGCGAGCCTCGTTGTCGCGACGGCAGATGGCCGTACAGCGCGACTTGCACTGACAGGAAGCGAATCTGTGGCACGAATACAAGTGCACGTTTCAGTCAGTCACTCCTTCTTAGCCTTCCCTTTCTCCGCTGAACCAAAAGTGGAAACAAGCAAGGTGAGATTTCTCTAAAAGGGGCTGATGCTCGAATTACCAGCCTAAAACTACGCTCTAAGAAAAAAAGGAGTAAATTGGGGGCCAATTATAGCTCCTATAGTTTGCAATTACTCCGTATTTTAGCACCCATCTCGTAAAATTTGCTCCCCAGCACTCCGAAGAGTTCCTTAACATCATGAATTTAGCCCCGAAAGGAAGAAATGGTTGTTACAGTGCATCCAAGTCTCCGAAAGGACTAGAAGTCCTGTTTTTCTTTTCATTAAGAAGTAGCGCTGATGCCGTGCAATACGTCCACAAAACATTGACGGAATACCGGGGAGGATGCTGTTCTGTCCGTTCACTTGTACCCAGTGTTGTACCCGCTACCAAAAATAAGTAACGAAATACCGCTATCCGCTACTCCACAGAAAAATAGCGCAATACTAGCGTCGCTACAAATTTAAAAAACTAACGCATTGCCTCTACCGCTACTAAATAAAGGTAACGTAAATACTATGCCGCTATTTATCCGCTACCCTACCCTTCTCTGTGCAACACCTTACCGTATAGGCATCTCGTTGTCAAAAGTGTCTAAAGACGGTGCAATATTTGAGTTCCTTCACATGCAGTATAAAGTACACCACTACATACAGCCAATATACAGGGGTATTCTTTTTATCTGCATCAAATTTTCATAAAAAGGGGAGTTGCCTTAGGACGCTTTTACCCTTGTTATTGAATTACTTGACGGGGCTGCTACTAAGAAACCGTATTTTTTCTCAGTTAGAGGACTAATTAACAGAGATATTTCAATCAACTTTTTAATTATTGACTTTAGGGAGCACATTGCAATTGCGATATTAAAGCCTGATGTCCACATCATGTGCTCGAGGCACTGATGAAGCACCAACGTAATTACAGCGTGCGTTATGGACCTAAGTATTTGACCGCTGTCACCTACGGTAAACCGCAAGTGGTCGACAAAAGAGCCTTAGCGGCGTTGATATCTCCGCCCTCACATGACGTAACAGAAAAACGTCATACGTGATGTAGAGAGCCCTTATCGCGGTATGTTTCACGATCTTTGTTTTGTATTCCTTTTTCGCTTTCTTTTCTTCCTTCATGTGTTCGGAGTCGCTCGCCGTATCATTCCTCTCATTCTGCTGGGCACGGCTCTCACCCTTCCCCGGTGCGATAAGCGCTGATATGTAGCGGTGATGCGCAAAACTACTTGCAAGCAAAAAATAAAACAAGAAAACAGAGATCGTGAAACATACCGCGAAAACGGTTTGCCTGAATTGCGTGTGACGTCTTTCTGTGACGTTAAGTGAGGGCGGAGATATCGACGTCACTGTCGCTCCTTTGCAGACTACTTGCTGTGCACAGCAGACGACGGAAGTAAAATACTTAGGTCTGTAGCGCGCGCTTTGATTACTTTTGCGCTTCATCAGTGGTTCGAGGGCATCATGTGGAGATCAGCAGGCTTTAATATCGCAATTGCAATGTGCTCCCTAAGGTCAATAATTAAAAAGTTGATTGAAATATATCTGTTCGTTAGTCCCTTGATTGAGAAAAAATACGGTTTCCTAGTAGCAGCCCCGTCGACTAATCGAATGACAAAAGTAAAAGCACCCTATGGCAACTCCCCTTTGTATGAAAATTTGTTGCAGCTAAAAAGAAACACCCTGCATATTATTTCACATTGATCGACGTTGAGATTATGCGCATTTAAGACATAGTTTATTGCGCGTAGCGCCTGTGTTCATTCCACAATTTTTGCTCTCAAAATGTTTCAAACACGAGACGGGTTTTCTGCAATGACAGTATTTTGCCCGAGATGTCCGCAAATCCCAATCTCAAACTCTTACGTCTGCTTACTGCCGACGGATTCATCAGTTTTCCTTGTGATCAAGTGGCTCAAGTGGCTCCTGCAATCATAAACGACCACTGGTCGAGCCATCAATAGGCGGCTCCAGGAGGGGGAAAGATCAATACTGCATACTGCACCAAAACTTAGGTCTCGCAGGAATTACGACTTACGGTTGTTTCCTACCCCCAGTTTCCATTCGACACGACAACTTCGCTTACAAAGCGTTTGACTATACGAAAATATACGTTTAATATACATTTTTCCGGGAGCATGGGTTCCTCATGAAGGGTCTACACATGTGAGATTACCTCCGTAATGAAACATTTCGAGAGAAAAAAAAATCATGTAGATTTTCCCTGAATATGTCAAACGCTGCCAACGATCAATTGCTTTAAGATTAATCGCCTCTTTAGCGCCACCAAGCAAGTGTGTAAAGAGCATTAATAAGAATGTTGGCATACACAGACTCCCCAATAATATTACTTATTCATTTTGTGTGGCTCATATACCCACAGTGTAACGTATGGAATGTGAGAAAATAACTAGACCGCGTTCGGCAATCTGTGTAAGCTTAATTCTATCTCGCCAGAAATGCTTCACCTGAGCACAACACCTTAAACCAAAGTTGGCGGTACGTATGCAGTGCAATGAATGACTCTAGCGATGTCTCATCCTGTTTCCGGTATATTTTCGTATTTCTGTTTCAAAAGAAATGACGCTTTGTTTATCTGCTCCGAACAGTAAATATGTGTTAACAAATATGTTAAAACAGTAAAGTTTAATATGTGCTATCAACACGGTCACACTAGTTAGTTTTGCAACTCATTGTGTGACGGAAACCAGCTTCGTACCCAATATTATGCAGTATGTTATACATATCTGTTTGTGTTTTGTAAGTGTGAGCTAAAAAGTTAGAAAACGCAGAAAATAACTCAAATTATACTCCTAGCTATTCAATTGCGCTTAGCTTATGAAAGTTGGTGAAATTGAGAAAGACTGTTACATGAGTCTGCCTGTATAAGAAGTAACCAAAATGAATAAAAAGAAATTTTGCCCCGTCGTTATCTGACTTTTCCTCTTCGTGTTCCACGTCTTCCATGTTAGGAAAAGTAGCGGTAGCGGTAGCGGAGAAAGAGACCGCCGCTACCCATATTTGTAGCGGAAATACTTTTTCCGTTACCGATTTAAAATGTAACGCGATCGCTCCTCCGCTACTGAAAAAAATAGCGAATACGGTAGCGGCGCTACCTGTAGCGCCCCTATGTACAACAGTGCTTGTACCACAATGTTTCCGATGACATGGATAAAATTTAGCGATGGAGTAGGTACTGATGCCACGCAGAATTCTCGTTAGCACGGGACTGCGATCATACTGTGGCGTCGCGCAGCGGTGTTGCACAGAGGCACAATGCGCACTCACCCTCAAATCACTATAGCTTCGAGGAAGTATTTCGCGAGTGCGCGTTCACATATTTGCTGCGGTGGGAAAGAGCGTGCCCTTTCGTCGCAGTTGAAATTGCTGACGCGGGCTAGGGAAGGGTATCTGCGGGCCAGGGGTCGGATTCACAAACGCGATCGTAAGTTACGCTAAGATGCGCTAAGACGTCGTAGCCTGCGACGCGCGTACGACGGCGTCGTAAGCGCGATTCACAAAGCTATCGTAGTGGAGAGGGTAGCCCCTTTGATGAGGAAGAGGAACTTTCTCGCTTCCTGTCACGTGCACCTCCGAGAGAAACAGCCAAAGGGCGCGAGACTATGTTTTCGCTATGGTAACGATGACAACAATGACGAAAATTTGTAATCGCACCAATAAGTGTCATCCCGTTAGAAGAAGACGAAGTTGTTCGTCCCCAAATGTTTTGTTACTGCACGTGCTCTCGGTCTTTCGGTAGCCATAATGGATGCCATGCAATCACAGGCTAAACGTGTTCGATGACACAGGAAATATATTCCCAGCATGTTCGTCTCGGGGAGGGGGTGGGTGAGGGTGTTTTGTAAGCGGTGTGTGGCACCCAGTTTGCAGCTTTTATGGCTTCTTTTGCCTTTCTTGCAGAGAATTTGGAGGGGTGTTGGGGGTGTCTTAGCGGGGTGTAGGGGATGCTTGAAAAATCCCTGCGACCCGATTTTACGGAGCACAAAGTTGAAGGATTTGTTGAAGGTTACCAAGCAAAAAAAGTGCCTCAATGTCACTTCGGGGATGGTCTCGAATGTTCTGTGGCAAAGTACAATGCGTGGGCCCATATTACGGAGTCTTTGTTTGCCGTCTCCGCATCCACCGCTGCCAAATAACGCCGCCATCTTTCTTCGTAAGACTGCTCGGGAGCTCTCGCAGGATTCCGCCGTAAGCTGCGAAGATTTTGCGACGCGCGCCCTTCATGAATATACACTTCGTCGTAACTTTCCCGTACGACGGAGATACGAAAGATTCCGTCGCACGAGCTCTTTGTGAATCCGACCCCAGTTTATCTAGTTTTCGCGCTATTTTTGTATTTGCACATCTCTACGCCGTGAACGCGCGGACGTTAGAGCCTGAGAGGAGCAAATCATTAATGCACGTTCTCGCGCCTTGTATAGATAGTAAGCAAAGATGTAATGTCATATTCGCATGGATGACAATAGTCATATATTTCCTACCTTTTAAGGATATGATTCATATTGTCATTATTGATATACATTTTCCCCACAACTACAAGCAACTTTGTAGTTTACCTTGCTTCATTCACAACCCCTTTAAAGTGGTTGTGAATCTAATACCGAATATTAATCGAAATCATGGTTGAAATGTAGATTTATGGGTGCCAAATATCTCCGTTGAAACCCCTGCACGCTGCGCTCCCGCGTCAAGGAGTTATGGCACTTTGAACATATGAAGCTCTTTTTACTCTTGGCTCGCCTGCCCCTCACCAGATTTCGGTATGACGTATTATCGAGCACGCACCGGAAATGCGTAGTTTCCCGTCCTCATGACGACGCCTGTAAACAGGAACGCGGCGAACGCTGGGACGCGGTGTGGCGAAGTGCTCGGAACGGAAGCGGAAATAAGCGGAAGCGCTATGACGTAGAGCCATTGAGCAACCGGTAAAAGCGTCACTTCCCGCCTATTGCATGGAGCCACGGAATAGCTGCTCGGCACCTCTTCGCGCCACGGTCGGCGGGGACCTCGGAAATGGGAGATTTTTAAAACTCGTTAGCATAAGAAATAATAGGAGGTGGGACTTTGAGGCGAAGAGACCCTGCCAGGAGGCAAAGTTCTATCCGTGTGGCTTCTCAATTCCTTTAAGACGATGATAGTTACTTTGCACACGCATGCACGTGTTTCATGGCATCACACCACAAAATGTTAATAAGTCACATTTCCAGTAGCTGTACAACGAACTCGATTTACTGGACTCACTTTCGGAATAAACAGGTACCACCGTTAATTGGAAAGAGCATTTCTGACTTTTTAGGCTTTGTTAGTCGAAGCGTTTCACTTGAAATGTTCGAGGAGGGGAAGTAAGAAAGAAAGCACATGCGTGGCAGCACGTAAGTGTGGGAGCGCATCTCGGGGATGAGTACATTGATGAGATCATTGATGATCAATGATCAATGATCATTGAATAATGTTGGAATTTGCATTTGTAAGGAAAAATAAAATGGAGAATGTAATCTGATCAGTGTCCCAACAATATACCGAGTGTCCAGAGCATTCTCAAAGTAACCTGCGTAACGACGTTTTTCGTCAACGGCTCGAGCTGTGTAGTTGCAGGGGATCATTATCGTGTGAGTGCGATAAAAGCCGCGCGAGGTCACTCTGCTGTATCGTGAGCGTGAGCGTGCGATCAGCGACATTCGGTCCGTCTAGTGTTGTAGTAGTCTGCCATACTCGGCTGACTCGGTGGCTCTATTGCACACCACATCAAACATTTCCATTGCGAGTACGAGATAATTGCAGGCGCCATATCGGCCTTCGCATGGGTCCGCAGTGCGACTGAACACGTCCGCGCCGCCGATGATTGTGATTGTGAGCTATCGCGGGCCAATATGCCGAGCTCCGCTGTTGTGACACCTCTCAAAGCTTCAGATTATATTTGTTCCACATAGCTTCACGTTACTGCGGCGCAGGTGGGAGGATTGGACCCTCACGTCACTCATTAGCATTAGGCCAGTGGAAACGTTTCTTCATCTTACCGTAAGTGCTACAGAAATCTTCGTGTCGTCAGACTCTGCGGTGCCACGGTATATGATTAGACCTATATATACTACTCTACATGGTACACTACATGGGCCATTTTCCAGGATACGCCTTCCTCAGCAGTCTTAGATGAACACTTACTTTGTAGTATTCATTATTCAAGGAGTTGAGAAAGCATCTTTAACAGAAACGTGAGCTGGTTACGTTGATCTATGCATTCAAGTCATTGGTTCCATCTTTGTGTGTGTGTATGTGTGTGTGTGTGTGTGAGCATGTAACACTTGTTTAAGAAACTACAAATTCATTGGTCTTAAACATGTTTCATAGTTCGTTCTGACCGAATGTCATGTCCTTCTGTTCGAGTGGCGTCTTCAAATACGTTGGAGCTGATGGATATCAAGCAGCACTCTTGGTACTTCTAAGAGAGTCTCTTTCGCTCCCAATACCTTCCTTGCGATAACGTCACCTAGCGCTACTATGTCGTTCCGATGACTTTACAGCGTTGTGCTCTAGAAGGTCAGTCATATTTTCGTGCGCGACCAGATACATAGTGATGAACAGGCTTCCGTTGCTACACAGTGAATACTTTATGCGAGAGAAACCTACTATGAAAATTCTTCACCGTGCGGCAGCGGAAGTCTCTCCGTCAAGTAGGCATCGCGTCACGCGCGAAGGTGTGACTGACATTTTCGAACACACACCCTGCGTTCACATCCTCTTTGTTGCCTGCTTGCGCTACTCTCTTAAGTAACCTGCATGGTGTTGGCTTGCGTGTCAATAGAAAGGTTTAGAGATTCGTAAGCGCGCCCCATCAACGACTTCCTATACGTCTTCCGAATGGAATACGGAGCGCATTTCGAAGCGTTTTAGTGCAGTGGACAGCTCCCCATGGTGCAATTCTGACCGCACCGACGTGGCGGCACCTATGAGCGATGGAAAGCACTGAAAGGGTCACAGTGGCATTCCGTCCGCTTAACAGTGCTGTTTAACTGCTGTGACATATCTTTATCCCTTTCCTTCGTCTATCATGTACTTAACAAATGAGGAATAAATAATCGTCCACCGTTCATGTAATTCGTGGGGTTCCCGAAACAGTGTCGTCGGATCGCCACGTGGATTTCACGAGATTTCACGCATGCGGAGTCGTTGGCCCGTAAAACGTATCAGACACCGATTCAGCTGGCACACGCTGATTGGCTGACAGCGATACGGGGGTGAGGATAACGGTATAAGTAGATAGTTTGCGTAATAAAATTCATTAGGTTGAACTACAGTCGTCTATGTTGTGTTTGCTTTCATATTTGCCCGGGCACTGGGGTTTTAGCGATTGTATCATTCAACAGAGTCTTCACTACCCCCAATCCATTTTCAATAGAGATTTGGCGACTATTTTTTATAGAAAATGTATACAGGAAAATAGACCCAAGAAAACGTCGGGTAAGGTGGGGCAAGATGAGACACGGGGCAAGATGCGACATTTTTTGCTCGACGTCTCCTGTCTCACAGACGCGTTGCTCTATGCGCTTGAAACTTCACTCATAGGTGGCTCTGCACGTGCGCTGTCCGCAATTGTCCGGATTGGTGTATGCGTTGAACAGAAAAAACAAATCGGTTACTTCTGCCTGGGAATGTAAAGAAACACCTTCTGTGACGGTGACGGATATATGACGATGATAGAAAGGTAATCGTGGACAAGTGGCTAGTCTATTGCCAGTCTACGGGATATGCAATAGACGGGCAACGGCAGATGTCCATTTCCTTGCTATGGCAGGTTGCCTATAGACTCAACAGGTTGCCAACAGACAGTCTATATATTCAATAGACACTTTGTCTGTAGACAGGCTATAGGTTGGCCATAATTTGTTTCATAATGGTGTCACATTCCATACGTCTTGATTCATAAAAAAAGTAATCGTATTTATATCCCTTAAATTTCGGTGCCCCGTGACAGGTGACACCCTTTTGCAAAATAGTTGATGTTTTTTCTCTTCACATTCTACCCATTACATCTAACCTTACCCAATTTCAATGATTTTGCACTCACCACCCGATTGAAAAAATCACCAAAATTATTCTGGTGTTTCCTGATGTTCCTGGCGTTAACACTAGACTCTTTTAGTGTTTGTAATGTGCACATCAAAAATGTCTGACGTGACACCATGGTGATTCTGGTGCTGACGAGTTCTCCTGATGTCAACAGCAAAGTGACCTACTAAGACACCAGAATGATTCTGGTGCCTTCTAGACAGATGTTTGCTGACAGATGCTGACAAAATGCTTGGTGTGCGTACTAGACAGATGTAGTGTTTTACTATGACCGTTAGAGCGGTCTGGTGTGGTTCACAGATACCAGACCTACAGGCGCCAGAGTACAAGCACTACGCGTTGTTACCATGAAAACCGCTATTTACAATGATCATGAGTTCGTTCGCGCAACTTCTTGTTCAAAGGAATTATATTTCGAATCGCAAATTATTCCCTCGAGTGTCGAAATTGACACGCTTTTGCGGCTTTCACTCGAGTTTGAAAACGAAACTTTACGCTCTCATTGTCACATAAGGCAGCGCCAGCGCCATTGGCATTAGCGTCTGTTTTGAACTCAACGAGATCGCTGATGTGGTTGAGGTAGCGTTCCGTCCTGGTTTTCAACGTAAAAAACGCGCACGAATGTGAACAACTTTGAATATGTGTTTCTGAAGTTCTGCATTATATGTCATAGTTTGCTTTCCAACTTGTGCACAAGTGCAAGTATGAGAAAATACAAGCGATGCATTCGGGGCGGGCGTGACGACTGGTCGTTGGTGTGACGTCCTTGGATGTGCGTTTCCTCAGCCATCAGGTGCGCTGTGATTATTCATTGGATATGGACTACAAGAAGAAAGGACGGAAAATATGACAGAAGAGTAGATCGAGTATGCTTTCCTAAATTATAACTGTACCGCGTGTGATGTATTCACACTTGCAGAAGAAATAACATTGCACCTTTTTGTACTTTTGTATTGTGGTGTGCATGCTCTTCCTAAATGTGTATCATCAATGGCAGCAATAATATAGACAGCTTTGTCACACGTACTTTTCTGTTCTTATTTGTGATTCTATTCAGAATACTATATGCAAACAATTAGCAGCCTGCTAGCAGCTGGGACGCCTTTGCAGTGGAAAGAAATCTTTGATATCTTGTTGTATTGTTGACTGATTTGATGGGTAGCTAACCTTGATGAGTACATCGCATGCAGCTTTAATAACGGAATAACGAGCAGAGCGTGTCGGTTGAACGTTGCACATTCATGTATGCATGGTAGGAACCCTTCGTGGTGTTTTCTGATGCTCGACTATTGAACATTATGCTGTTTCACGCATTCTATCCCGTGAGGTACTTGGCTCCTTAGCGCTCTCACGATGCTCTGAAAGCTGTGCATAGTTCTGAACGCTTAGAGAAAAACAAACAGGACAGCACTAACACCGTGTCCGTGCTGTGGTGCCGCGCTTGCGCTGTCTGCCTGCACTGTCCTGTTTGTTTGTTTTTCTCTCTCTCACGTCTTCAACTATGCACATATTTTAGTGCCTTGTGAGGTTCCTGAGGAACCAAGTACATCACGGGATTGAACGGATGAGACATCATAATGTTCAACAGTGGAGCGTCACAAAACACCAGGGATCCTGGTGTGCAACACTGAGCACACACATGAGAGGTCCTGGTGTGGAACATCAGAGAAAAGACACTAGGAACGCCAGCGAATTCTGGTGTGATTCTGGTGCTTTTTTCAATAGGGCATCTGCGTTTGTATATGCCAAAGGACACGGCTCCACAGGAAACATTTACCTCGAAACTGGAATGCCGAAACGAATAATGCTATCTTTTTTTCAGTCTGTCTACGAGAACAATGACTCTGAGCTCTGAAAGGTAAATTTAGGTAAGGTTAGGAAAGGTAAAATAGGTAAAATTTCACTACACCTTCCACTTGGACGAACCTCATAAGGTCCTCTGCCTGTACCGATCGTTGAGAGATGTGTGATCAGCATACAAATTTTGCTACTTTCTCGTCTCACCCTAAATCTAGTACCGTCTACTAGAGGGTAAAAAATTCAAATTTTTTACCCTCTATTTCATAAGTTACTGTGTAACCTAGCTATGAGCAATACCCTCTATAAACGTTACATAGATCCCCTATAAATAGAGTTTACTGTCTCCTACCAGCCATACAGACGTAAAAGTTACAGTTTGGCCAGGCACGGCTGCCTCTAAGACGCCTGCCACTTCACAGACGCTACACAATAAATGTTACTGATAATCAGCTCTCATCAGTGCAGAGCGCAAACTCTCTTTTGCAACATGTAGCTGTAGCATACGTAATTCATCTAGAGGCATCCAGTGGTGCAAAACTACTGATCATTACGTGCACAGATTCACATGAGAAAAACATATGAAAGGAGGAAATAATGGACCATTTTCATGTACGCGTCCCTCCTGGTGGCGAGAGACGACATGATGAGAAGCAATGATGACAAATTAACACAACGTGGGCGTAGCTGTCATTTTTTGAGGATATAGCAGGATAACATTTGTTTAGAATGGTATAGCCTGCTCCTGTGGAAGCACACAACACGTGATGCACCCCAAAAAAACACTCGAAAACTTGTTAAGGCATATTCATAACACGCCATGTTTTCATGTCAACTATCATGGCAACACTCGCACGGTTCGACGCAACAGCCAGGGGTCGAAACCGTTATTTTTTGGGGTTCGGTTCAAGTTCCGGTTCAAGGTTATCGGTTCGGTTCGGGTTCGGGTTCAGCGCAGCCAAAATAAAGGTTTGAACCGATATTTATCGGTTCGAACCGGTTTACGTCTGCTGTACTAATCAGCAGAGTTCGAGGTAAATCGCTACTGTAACTAAGTTCCTTTTGTTAGTAACTTGTACTAGAGTTCCGGGTCGTCGGATTTATCCGAAAAAATCCGAAAAACATATGGCCCGGTGATATTTTAAGCAATTCGGATTAATCCGAAAAACTCCTCTTGGCAGATGTTTTTTTCGGATAACAGTGTTATTGTTCTTGGCCTTCTTTTGTGTCCTGGGTTTCTTCCGCCCTCGGATACCGGCCCCGCCGGAACATGATAATGGTCTCCGCGACCTAGCGTTTTCTTCCGTGGTCATACCGACCACTTTGAGGATTCACAGCCCGTGTTCTTCCCCAGTCTGTTTCTCTATTTCCTTCTCCTACATTGACCTAAGCACTAAAATGAGCATCGAACCGAGGTCATACGGAGTTATCTTTTTGGAAGGGCAACTAGTTGCAGTGCTGACGAGAAGATGGGACGCAAAAGAAAGCTGCACTGAGACTACGTCAAGGAGTACTCTGATTTCGATGAGTTCACATCATCCCGAGATCTCAATGTAGAGGTTGTCGATGTAAGCACTACTATAACAGTGACCACAGTACACGGAAAGGGTGCATTTGGAATTTCGGAACACTTCAGTGTGCGTCGCACAAAATGTATTTTTAAGGTTGTGGTCTTTAGTGTTGCGTTTTCGTTGCACAGCCGTGCGTGCGCCGTCAAGTTTTCTCCAAATTTCGGATATTAACTGAGCTGTAAATCATGCACTCCGAAAAACTTCGTTCTTCGAAAAACCAATAAACTCCGAAAAATATCCTCCGCTAAAGCCCAGAAATAAAACCCGGAACCCTACTTGTAACTTAACTCGATGCTTTTACGCCTTGGTAACTTTCAGAGGGACTTGTTTCATTTTCAGGTAACTTTGTCAAAGTAACTTAAAATAAGTTACAAGTTACTTTTAATTATTTTTTTCACTCACGTACACTTATTTTCTTGCTTTCCCTCCGTTTCTTTCAATGAATTGTATGCCATAAAACGTGATATCCAATCAATACGGTATTCTATTCAGAAAGTAAGAACAGCTGCCACTGAAATGAAGCTGAACCATTGTGCGCCCACAGGGACTAAGATGCAAAGCGTTCGAATTGTTGGACATAAACGAAAACGATCTAAGCGTGTTGCACTCCTCCGCAGGCAGCTGAACGTTGAACTCAACTGCTCACACGCCCAGCAGCTGCGTAGTGCTATTTTGTGTCCGAAGTAACTTGAAAGTAACTCGTTCTTGTTGCTAAGGGACTGCGAGTTACATTTCAGGCTGAAGAACTTGTATATTACCTTAGTTCCATTTTTCATACGGTAACTTAACTCGTAACGAGTTCTTTTTGACGGGTAACTTATCTATCTATGCTAATTCGTGTATCACATGCGAGAGGTAATATCAGGTTCCGGCGACGTCCTTCTCCTCGTTCCTACATCTTACTCCTCGTTCCTACATCTTACTCCCTCGACAGAGAACCATGCAGTTCACAACAGATCATCCTTTACTGTACTGAAAAGTACTGGGAAATGACGCACAGCGTACCATTGAACTTCAAAAGGCTATCGCCAATGCCGTGAAACCCTTTGATGTAAGGACGGATATCTTTACATACTCTTTTTTCCCGCACATGATGTCAGTATGGAATGCGTTACCTGAAAATGCCGTACGTGCAGAAAATCTAAGCATGTTCTTTAACCAGATGGGATGTCCTCCGTAACACATCTATATGTTCCTTTTGTTATATTTCTTTGCCGTATTGTACTTAGTGCTTTGCTGTTGTTCTGAAATCTCCTCTCTCACTTCATTTTGTTGTATTGTATTTACTGCTCTTTTATCTATTCATCTTCTTTTAATGGCAGTACTGTTATTGTTGTACACCTTACATGGGACAAGATGCCCCCCCCCCCCTGTAACGGTCTGTAAAGACCAACAGTATTTGAAAATAAATAAATAAATTTCTCAAGAAAAAAGGAAGAAAGCGGTCATGTGGTAGATTGGAGTATCTCAGAGTCCCATTCGCAGGCCAGCACGCTCCCCGTTGAAAAGAGGGCGGGAGGCCGCTCCTGTGTTCCCTTCCTCCATGCTCTGGACCACATGCCAGCCTCTTTCCCTTCGTCGCTAGAGGTCTGCGTTGCTTGTGGATGTCACTGAGAACTATTAAAATTTACGCCTCCTTGTGCTGAACGAAAGGAAGCCGCCGAGGCAATAATACAAAATGTAGCTGTCGTGTAGCACATCTTTGTTTACACCTCAAGCTACCAAAATGTACAGTGATGTCGTGAACCTCTTGGAGGTGAAGCTGTAGGAGGTACATGGACTAACCCGTTCTTAGTTTATTAATTTGTATGTTCTATAAATTCGGCAAGATTCCGAGCGCTGCAGGGAGCTTATGCGCGGCGGCCGAGAGGAAAGGTATAGGCGTTTTTACTGTCTCGCGAACCGGTTACCGCATCATATTTTTTCGGTTCAGTTCCGGTTCGTTCAAGGAGAAAGAAAAAATGTTTACGGTTCGGTTCGGTTTGGGTTCGGCGAAAAATAACGTTTTTTTTTTGCGGTTTTCGGTTACGGTTCAGTTCCGGTTCCGACCCCTGCGCAACACATCACAGGCATCTCAAAAAGCTTCAAAGCCCATGTGCCAACACCGGCAAAGAGAAAGATGTTGGGGACGGAGAGCGTGACACGTGAGGTCTTCGTCGTCATCTTTCTTCAAGCGCCCAACGGCGCAAATGCAAAGCTTCGGTGCATGCTTTTACGGTGGAAAATGGAAGAACCATACACCGACTTTTATGCCTTTCATGCTTCGGCAGTTGACAGATTACAGGCATTGCGAGAAAAAGCTTCGCCAACTCGCATCACAGTCTACAGCATGTTTTCGTGTCAACAAATATGGCGGTTGCCGCCAGAAGTGGCTGGGCATGTACGCGTACCCAGAAATGGTCCATTGCAACTAGAAAACATTTGTTATTTAATTGGGAAACCTGGCACTACGGCAGGGGCAGGAGCACGAGGACGTCACAATACAAACACTTCAGCTGTGGTGAACGTCATTCAGTTTGTATGAGGTACTTTTTACAGTCCTGACATTGTTGCAACACCCTCTCAGTACACGGAAAACGTTCCTATTCCTTTCTGGTATCTGAGAATGACACGTCAGCGACGCGACTATGGTAAATCAGAGGCACATGAAGAAGTAAAAAATGACAATGGATCAAGCAAAGAATGGAGGTAACTGTATTGAACCGCGTTGAACAGAGCAGAACAGACGTTGCGATCAGTGTTCCTAGACTGTCCAGGAAAAACATAACTTTGGAAACTTTCTAGCAAACACACGGTACAAATACCCCGATCAAGTTCCATTACTTTAATCATGTGCTTTCTTCATAATTCTAAACACGATCCGCAGTTGGTAGAGAAGCACTGACACAATAACGTAACACACACTGATCCGGAACTCTCGTATTGAATGTGCAGCTAGAACGAGAATGCAGTGACTTTTGAGCAGTACCTTTTATAAAGGTTACTTTGCAAACAAAAGAGAGAGAGAGAAAAAAAACGAAGGAAATGCAAACGCGGAATTCGTTTAGAAGTTACAACGTCCCTATAAAGGGTACATTTATAAGTTACGACGATTGGATTCGGGTTGAACTCAGAAGTAACTTCTGCTGCTCCTACAATGTCAGGTTACTTGTCGTTTTTAACCTCTAAGTAGAGGCATCGGACGTGTAACCTCTACGATATTTTGAAATCTGCGTCTATATAGAGGTTACACGTCGCTAAATGGTGCTACGTCCTCTTCTCCGTTTGAAAAGAACCAGTGTCATTTCTCCTCTAAGGCCCTGTCACCTAGAATCCAAATATGAAGAAACCCTCTTTAAAAGGATTGTCAACAGCTGCGGTACCGCCGTTTAAAGAAATAGTGCTTTCAGAGATGAGTTTATTCCCAAGTAAGGGGCAGAGCAAAGCAAGAGACTGCGTTCTAAGTACAAAGGCGATGGGCTTCTCAAACGTTGCGGTCTCACGAATGATGAATTATGCCTACCGGAAAACGTCAAAAAAGTTGCCGCATTTAGGGAAAAAATTACGACACGGAGAATCTAGAAATAAAACAAATTCGCCGTTCTAACGTTACGAGAAAACGTTGAAATTGTTACGAGAGGCTCAACTTTGAAGCTTTGAACCCATACTTGGGGAGAAAATTGTGGACAAAGCAGCACAGGGTGGAGAAACTTAGACCAGTGAAAGCAGCGAAAAATTATTAGTAAAGCTTCGAAAGAAGGATTTTTCGCTGGTTTCACTGGTCTAAGCTTCTCCACCCTGTGCTGCTTTGTACACAATTTTCTCGCCAAGTATGGGTTCAGAGCTTCAAAGATGAGCCTCTCGTGACAATTTCAGAGTTTAAAACCAGTTGCGTCGCGAAAAAAAATTATGCCCGCATTCGCTTTGAAAACATGGTAAGATATGCAAAACGGCGTAATATTACGCCGCCCCGTAACACCTTCACAGATGCAAATGTACCTCCCTATACACAGCACACACACACACACACACACACACACACACACACACAGTGTACGAGAGTGGAGAGCTTGCACGTCCGTAGCTTTTCTATTTATTTATTTTTTTTTTATACGAAGGACCGTGAAGGTCAATGGCGGAGGAACGCGTTCTTTTTAGACCCAATTATGCAAGTTTCGTAGACTATTCATGTATTATTGCGCTAAAAGGACGGAGGAGTTGCGGTCTATAGGACTTCAATATTTGTTCCTGGTGAGATAGGCCACATCCATCAGCGGATAATTGAGCCGCGGGAAGATTTATGCGCATATAGAATGTACGAGGGCCTTTCCTGCTGAAAGAATTCCTGTCAAACGCCCCGGCACAATCCATCATGCGATGTGCTGAAAGCTAGAGGAACAACTGATGCAATATACCCTGCAAAACGTTCTAATCCTACACAGGCGAGTCTAATTCTACACAAAGCATCGTGAGCGCAATGTCAACGTCACGCAGACGCTTTGTGTTTTATGAACGACACTTGACAACCAAGCGCGCTGGCGTTCCACTAGCGGGGGCATCTGTTACACAAGAAAACAAAGAAAACTGGGCCGAACGCCCAGCACTGATGCGGCCAGCTATTCCAGAACATTTTATGATACAATGAAGCTCAAGAGTTCTTGTGAGTCTCAACAGATGGCACAGGCTGGTTCTCCAGTGGGTTCCCGCCCATTGCGGTATCGAAGGGAATTAACAGGCCGACAGCGCCACAGAAGCAGCTCTCTCGTCTCGGAGACGGACGCGTATTGCGCTGCTGAGAAGAGATCGTCGTTCCGTACTTGACGCCTCGTGACCCCCCTGACTTCCCGCCAATGGACCGCTGACATTCTCCCCCCAGCCATGCTGAGCAGAGTTGATCCAGCGCTTTCAGCAAGCCTCGACATACCGCTCGTCAAGATGCCGCATTAGTTCATCGAATGCGCCTCGATGCGGCTTTTACAGCGCAGTGGCGTTACCGCTTGAAACAAGTTGACTCTCTGCAATGCTGTCACTGCGGTGCTGTAGATCTAGAGCACATTCTTATCCATTGCTCACACTATCAACCTTCCCGAACCGAACCGTACTCTCCGAATCCCTGAACGAGCTGGACTCCCGCCCCCTCTCTCTCACAAAATTGCTTGTTCCCTGGCCACATCCAGCCCACCAATGCTCTGCCCTCAAAGCTCTCTTCACCTTTCTGGATACCATAGGACTTCGATCCTTATTGTGAAGGGGCTCGTTATTTCATTCCCCGCATCACCACCAGCAATGGGGTAGAGTATCGCCCCTGGCGATGAAACTCCCCATTCATCATCTCACAATAAAATTGTCGTTGTTGTTCAACAGATGGCCGCAATACGCTCTTCATGTCGCAAGGCAGCAGTCCTCCAGAAAGGAGCGTCAGAAAGGGCGCAATGCACACTGAAGTAGGAAATTTCAGACCAGGACGGTAAGGAAGGCGTAGAACAATTTCTCGCTGGTTTTTTTTTTTTTTTGTATTGTCCTTACCGTTCGTCTCTCAGGGTCCCTACTTCATCGTGAGCGAGGCCACAGCGGTCGGGGCGCGGTATAATCTTGTCCACCAGAGGGCACTTTCACGCACTCTCCCTCTGGTTTGTTTCTTTATCGCGCCGCCTCGGCTGAAAAGAAACGTTTCCACGAACGCCCTGACTCGGTAAGGAGATTTAGCAGATTGGAAGGTCTTTACGATAACGCTTCGGAAAGCATGATCAGCAAGCGCTTGATTCCTTTGAAGCGGCTCGCATCACGTTGCTTATCTTTGATGTGACAGCTTCCTGTGTCGTATAGTTTTCGTAGAGCGCTTCCGGTCTGCCAAATCTCGCGCTAATACTGCGTTTCGCTTGATGTCGTCAACGTCGTCCGACAACACAGACGCCGTAGAGTTACAGCGCTGGCGGTGTGCTGCGGAACATCCGCGCAAGTATAGAGTTCGCAGATGTACCGCCATTGCTGCAGAAGATACAGATGCTACGGTCGAATATGAGGAACGTAAGCGGCATGCGACAAAATATGCGGCCATTACACTTGGTCAGATGATCAGAATTGCGCACACTGCAGAGTACAGTGGATTTAACAGGAAGTGCGCGCGTTTGCAGGCGACATTCGTGTTTCTGCACGAAACCCATGGGAACCTATGGACGGGTTTGTCATTGCGCCGCATACAGATCATGTATGGACACAGCGCAGGCATCGCCCTTCGTCTGCTGCAATGCTATCACATTTCGTACGCGTTTCGCAGCGCGGGAAAGAGTACAGTGTTTTTATTGTTTTCTTTTTTTGTTTTCTTTTTACTTTCCAGGATACTGTGGCTGATATTTGAGAGACGTGGTAGGGTAGGAATTCCAAGCATGGAAAAGAGATTAATGGGGGGCTCTATCCGTTGTCGAGGTCCGTAAATTGTTGAGCCTACAATTTACTTTGGTGAGAGTTTAATTTAATTGAAATAAGTAAACTACTTAATGATAAAAAGTAGATGAATTACGCTAATTTAATTGATTTAACGCTATATACCAAAGCGTAGGGCCAAAACGTTACATGCAATTTCTGAACTGTCAGCCATACAAGCGGTCGGGAAGACGTAGATTATACGTCACAACATTTACAAAGCAAACTCTAGTCGTAGGAATCCTTAAGGGCTTTCTCGGGGCAGCTAAAAGAAGATTACACGAAGATTCCCGTTTCACTTGGACGCACTTGTAAACAAAATCAAATCTTTGTCAAATTTTATCGCATATTATGTTATGTAAAATGTTAAGCCCCACTTTTCTTCCGTGTGCTAACTGTGGTAGTTCAGAAGAAGTACACACCGACGTCATTGATGTTTGTTTTCCATACGAATTATACAGGAAACGCAAAGCTTTCTTTTGTATACCTCGAACATCCCAATAAGCCAATTCACACCTCTGTGTGTGTAGGCCTTACAAAATATCGATATACTTTAATAACGGATGAAATAAGGGATGCGAGTTTAGTAGCAGACGCACGTACAGTAATAGATAGTTTAACGCAAGCAGTTGACCGGACGCTTTCGTGACAAGAATTTCATAGTGACCAGACCAGCTTACACCTACGTCCTACCGAGATGCTTATGATACAAAACTTATTGCAAATACCATTGCAACGTTAGAGTCATTTGAAGAAATTTATTATTTGGCATTCAAACTAATTTGCCACATCCAGTACGGATTAAATGTCGTGTCTTCAGGATCTTACCGAAGCTATACCATTGCAATTCATGTGTTTTATACTGTATTCTCCCAAAATGTTGTTTCCCTATGTGAAGGGGAAGTTTCATAACATTAATTTCAAGTTTTGAGTATCATGACGTCATGGGATGACCAATCTGCCAATGCGTCTCGCAACAGGCAAAGGCAAGGCCAGGACAAGATGGCGATATTGCCAGAAGCGACCGCTTGAGGGTGGTTACAAAATCTTAACCTTGTGCCACCTCATTGTCCGCAATGCTGGCAGACCTCCAACATTCAGTGAAGTGCAGAGAAGCGTGCGTACGTGAAGTGCGCTGTTGTTCAGAGAGATAATGATGTTGATCGCGATCTCGATAACGTTGCCGACACTTGGGAGAATCCGAAACTATCGAGTTTTGCTGCTCCTTTCGCAAATTCGTGGAAGCGCGCACTGTTCACTAACGGCATTTGCATTTTACGTGCAGGGTATTCGCGTGGGGTTGATTTATAATACGAAACAAAATATACATTTTTTTGCCTTAGTGTCATTTTAACATCCCTCGCGGAGAAACTTCTTCCGTGTCACCTGCTTGCCTCTTCCCCGGCCGTACCCGCTACTAATGGGAGCTGTAGGCGGATATGCTACCAACTAATGCACCGAGGCCGGTAAGGCGAAACGGGTGCCTCCCCTAGTGTTGGGGCTGCCGTTCCTTACTTAGTCAGCGGTTGCCGACTGTTCTGATGATTGAATAGCAACAAGGAAGAAAATACTCACTGCAATAATAATATGTAGTAGTAATAATAGAATACTACTAACAAGAATAATAATTAGAATGTCATGTAAGAACGCAATAACAATGTCAGGTATCATAATTTTCATGGTATAGGTAACCGCTGCTGAGGCCGGGCCCTGTGCTTGTATTCTTCGGTTGCAGCGCCCTCTACGGCTAACAACTCAGGCCCATAAAAGAGAAATAAATCGAGAAATAAAAAAATCTCCCTCTGTAAACATGTTTCGTCGTTAGTAGTGAAAATAAATGGTATCAGTTTCTTCGTTTTGCTGCTGGCAATGCTTTCGGTCGTTCGGAGACGACACTGTCGCGCTGTCCGCGAGAGTGAAGCAAGCCAGCTTTGGGCCTCACAATATTTGAAAAATAGTGTGCGCACCGAATATCCAAAGCGCCGTTTGGGCATGTGGTATGCATGTGGTGTGTGGCGAGGACACTATTTCTTTGGGGTCCCCAAAGCGCTTGGGTCCCCTATTCTAAAGCAATCTAATTCTAAATACATAGCATTACATAAGCGGGCCCGCCTGAGCCCGAGGGCTTGTGACACGTCGCCGTGCGTTATAAGTGCATATCCTGTAAGTCGTGCACGGTGTCGTGATCCGGGATCCAAGTGGTAGCGTGGCAGAGGTAGTCCGACATGGGTCCGCCTCCAACAACAACTGCAAAAGTTTTTACTTGTATGAAGGGAGTGCCAATATCGTGCCAATGATGAGGACCGTGCCCAGAAGAAGAACAGTCTCTCTTCGAAATATCGGCGGCTCTCGTCCTGAGGCACTCCCTTCATACTTCCTTACCGGTTCGCTGGATTTCTACCCTTCAAAAGATTTTACATGTTCGATGTATCTATGACAACAGACAACGGGCTGCTAGAGCCCTGCGCTTTTCAACAAACAGACCAGAAAGTCCCAGAATATAAGGGGCCGGTTGGTACATGTCTTGGATGCGATGTAGCGACGTCGACGTCGACGTAGCGACGTCGATATCTGTGCAGTTCTTTACCGCGTGTCGCCTCGCTCCAAGACCAGAAAGTGATGCCACTTTTTACATAATGGCTCACGAACGTGCGTCAGGTCCGGTTCATTTAGCCCCTCGGGAGTAGGCCACGTCCCTCTTGTTTCGGCTGCAAGCATCCGGCTGGTCGGCGGGAAGAATGGGCGACTTATCGCCGTTTATAGACGTAATCCTCCCGAAATAAAGGGAACGTGTGGACCATGGCGACTTGGAGTCGGGACAAGTCTGCGCTGCTCGTGGCTACGTTCAGTACGTTGTGCCAGATTGTAACGTGGCTATATGCCATGTGGCCCGCTGTGTCGCAACACTGTGGAGCGGCCGTTGCGTGCACAAGAGCGCTTGCGTTTTTGGCCCTCTATTCTCGCGTAGCGTAACATAAAGCTCTGTATGGACTTTGCCTTTTTGGATAAAAGTGTAGAGGCAAATAAGCAGAAGGGATAACATTGCAGGAAACTTCAATATCCGAACGCTCTAAAAATAGCATTGTTTACTAGCGCGTAGTTGTGCATGTGTGCTGTACAAGTATGCCCAGGGGCTCGGTCGTAGAAAGGCTGAGTAATCTTATATGACGCTTAACGAGAGCGCCAGCACGTCACCGCAAGACTTTTTTTTCTTCTTCTCCTATAGCTGCAGCACAAAACATGCGCAGCAGTCCTTAAAGGGACAGTCCGGGAAAACCGGAAGTTGATTTTTTCCAACGCCACGGAGGCTTACATGCTGGGTGGAAAGTTTCAGCTCACAAAATGGCGTGGTTTTCTTGATATCGAATAAAAATACTCCTCTGAAGACATCCGGTTTCGTTTTTTCTCCCTCGCATACTCCTTGCCCCAAAGATCCTCTATGTACGTCAGCCGTCACGTGAGCATGACGTCCCCAATGGACAAAGTGGACCGGAGGACTGCGCCGTTGCTGGGAATGCAGAGAGGTGTTTTTGTCTATGAGTGTACTGAACAGAAGGCTACGTCGTTGTACCTGTGTTTACATTGACGCTACTCTGCATTTTAGTCTACATAACGCGTGATTGCTACTCAAAAACATCATAATGGACAAATGCTAGCACGCAACAATCAATTATCGCGCAAACAGGCATGCGCAAGTCACGTGCGGCATTGCTCTTATGCGCGTCACGCGAGAGCTCGCTGCGGCCTTTACTCAGGACCAAGTGCGGCATAGAAAAAAGTCGATTATAAATCGTGCGATACGATTTCTTCTGAAATATTTTGCACAGTTGTTGTGAGGAGTATTAGAAATCATAAGGCGGTGTTTCCCAGACCTATGTTTTCGACCGGACTGTCACTTTAATGTCAGCCAACAACACCTTGACCGGAAGCGCCGAAAAAATGAAGAAAGTTGAAAAATGTCCAAAATTATTTTTGGAAACGTCGTTCTCGCATTCCATCGAGAGACAGAGTGCGTAGGCCTTGAGTTTCATCGGCGTGCTGTTTCTGCCGCCGCACAGAACATGTCACGTGTATGATGATGTCATGGAACGCGTCGTTTGTTGCAACCATGACATGTATTTGTGCTATTAGTCATCACAGGAGCCATAGCGAGCGCGTTCTATCGCGTGGAGAACCGTAGCGCCCATTTCATTATATGCGTATTCACACCCACTGGCGTTGTCACCGCATTCAGCGCTAATTGTTTCGAGCTCATTTGACTGCAAGAGTGGTCTCTCGGTTTGTGTCAAGTAGTTTGCCCTGCGCCGTTTCGCGTGTCTGAAATATCGTGGTTAATTGGCGGTTGCGAACGGAACGGTACATTGGACCCTTCGTTTAGGTTAGTAACGCTCAATCAGAATGTGGAACAGGTGGTTTCCCAAGAATTTCGCTCGCGGGAGAGGCTTTCAGCGAAAATGAATGCAACGCGATGTAAGCGACCGATCTGCATTATCGCCATAATGCATTGCTGTGTTACATGTGAATGCAGCAATCTATGTATGGCTTTGTTTTACTTTATACTCTTATGAACGCACCTACAGAACAAGAAGTCGCGCTGGATGGGTATGGAACGTTATCAGTAGCACATCTAGCACCTTCCTTACAGCTACGCGTTGATCCGCATGATAATCGTCACTATATATATATATATATATATCACAGGTTTGCGAGTGCCATATGAGCTTTTCTCACTGTGATAACACTGGGGTAATCCACGTGAGGTAATAGAGAGTTTTGGTACTGCGTATGCGAACGGCTTGCGTACCCGAGGAAATAGCGCACTGCGCAGACGCAAAAAGTGTGTTTATCTACAGTCCGTGCGAGCACGTTATCTCCTCCCGTGCGGTACAGGTAAAACTTCACTCGCGCCAAAGTGTCAAATGAACGAAACACATGTTCTTCTTTGATGTTCTGTTTGACTTGCCAAGTTTCCACCAGTTCGAGATGTGAAATTCGCTCTTTCCCCTTCAGATAGTTGAATATTAGACGTGCAGCCTTCGACGCCCCTTGAAACGAACTGCCTTGAAAAACGCGTGTTGCGCCAGCACGCATGTTATCTGTCAACTTCTAAAAGGGCATTGAAACCAATGCCGCTTGACAGGTTGACACGATACGCGCTTGCTTGCGCTACGCGCGTTTTTCAATGGAGTTTGTTTGAACAGTCGTCGAAGGCTGCCCGTGTAGCAGATGTACAGGTAGGAAAACTGTTTATGGTTACGTGAGTTAATAAAATACGTAATTCAATCTCCATGAAACATGGGATAAGTTGGTGTTAGCGGAACGCAAGTGGCGGTGCCATATCTACAAAGGTTAACAAGAAAAAAATATAAACTATTGCAAATTATACTGTGGCCCATATCGAACATCAACGCAAGTTTTAATATTTCAGCCGTATACCTTATGAATGAATTTGGGTACCCATGCAAACGGCGAACATGTATGGAAGCCAGGCTGGTTAAGAAAGGAAGCGAGGAGAGGGGCTTGGTTTAGAAAAGCCTGTGCGTGATGTGAGTTGTAATCGTGCGCGTGTGTATGCTTTTTGCTGCTGAAAACGCGTTATTTGTATGTGACTCTTTTTCTCGCTCACGTCCTTCAGGGACACTATACGTATATGCATACTTAGCCTGGATTGCTATGAAAATGGGTGTTTAGTTTCTGTTTACTTTCTACAGACCCCGGTCAACATGGGTAGCAAACTCTCTTCAGAGTTTCTGTAGACATCGTGTTGACAGCGTATGTTTACTTCTTGTTGACTTATGGCCCTCAACTTGTAACAAAAATTGTACAGCTATTCTGTAGCCAAATGTCTACAGAATAGCTGTACAATTTTTGTTCACTTTATGTGTACTGTCAACAACACTATCCCGCGTATGGTGTGAAGACTTTTTGTGGACTTCCTGTGACTCTATACTCTTAGAAGTGAACTTCACCGCATAGCACGCTCCTGGCCAACCATCATCTCGAATGATATCGTTATCTGCCGATCTGCTGAAAACGGGAGGCGTACGCCATTTTTGTGACAATTATGAACAGCGTAAGTGTCACAAAAAAGGCGTACGCCTACGGTTTTGAACAAATCAGGGCACATAGCGATATCATTCGAGTTGATGGTCGGCTAGGCGCGTGCTTTGCGATGAAGTTGTATTTTTATGAGTGCATATGTTCACTCACTCGCAACACGCATAAACTGCACGACATTCAGTATTGCAAAACTATATATGTATCTATTTTATTCCGAAAATGCATACCTTGAGAGAAGTATCCAGTACCAACACAATCATACAATACATCCCGGGCACACAGTAGTAAAGTATTTCGCACGTACACAGGCTTCGTGCCACACAGTGTCACGTCGCACAATTAACAGTCAATGATCTGCTGTTCTTCTGGCGACCCACGATGAAACACTAAACGCTGGACTTCAAAATTCATTGAATTTCGGCGAAAGCGACGTCTCGAAGCGTTGGAGAGAAATGTGTCTGAAATAGGGCGTGCAATTGCAAATTAGTAATGTTCAAACGCAAGTGAGTAAAACTGAGTAAAATGGCCATACCAACAACAAAGTTGGTTCACCCAGCTTACTGTTCAACAAAGTAAGGCCTACAAAAACGAGAATGAAATTAGCAGAATCAACAACGGCGACGAACTGATACTTGTACACTTACCTGAACGGGACGCAAGCCTGCAGCCGGTGCTCGAAGCAAACAAAAAAAAAACCTGCAGCACAACAGTCATAGTGTGAATACAAGTGAACCTTAATCACACACTTCGGTCACACAGCTTACCCATACGACGCAGAATGATATCCTCCTTGGTTCTTTCATAGCCTGCAAAAACGAGAATGAAATTAGGAGAAGCAACACCGACCACGAACTGATCCTTGTACACTTACCTGACAAGACTCAAGACTGCAGCCGCTGCTCGAAACAAACAAGAAAAACCTACAGCACAACAGTCATGGTGTGAATACAAGTGAAGCTTAATCACACACTTCGATCACACAGCTTACCCATTACGACGCAAAGTCATATCCTGCTTTGTTCTTTCATGGCCTGCAACAACGAGAATGAAATTAAAGCAACACCGGCCACGAACTGATACTTGTACACTTACCTGACCGGATGCGAGACTGCAGCCGCTGCTCGAAACAAACAACGAAAGCCTACAGCACAACAGTTATGGTGTGAATACAAGTGAAGCCTAAGAACACACTTCCATCACACAGCTTACCCCTTACGACCCAAAATCACGTCCTCCTTTGTTCACTAATGGACGAGCCAGTTGAAACACGTCGTAACCGTTCCAACGACATTTCGTTGATGCTAATCGCGATGACTCCTTCGTGACCAGGCGAGGGCGAGGCACAGAGGCGCAGAGTCAAAATGTGGAGCAAACCTCTCGGTCGCATGTGCATGATGCTCATGTGGTCATATAAGAAAGATATTGTATACTGAACTGAAGTATAAATAATACCAGGAACCGCCTTCTCAAAGCCAACAAAAATGTATTTGGAGCTTTAATGTCTAGCTAAAAGGTGACAAAGTGGCATTCAAGCTACTGCATTTGATCATAAGTTCAGATTCAAATACCGCTTTGTTTAGAGAGCCAATAACACGGATCTGTCTACCTCCCAGGAGGGGTGTATACCCAACATGTTTTTTTTTTGCAACTCACCCTGAAATTGCTGATATTACCCATACACCTTTGTCTCCCAATGAATAGACTACAAATATGCCACATACACATATAGCCCCCCCTCCCCGTTTTAGGGAATGCTCGTTACCCCAGAGGTCGACCTCTGGAGACATTACTGGCCGATAAGGTAGTGATTAATAATACAAAATCCATCTATAAAATAAAACGGCCGAAATAAGTACTTGTTACACAGGTGCACAGAACGACCACAAATTGTCAACAACGACACCTATGTACTTTGTCCACAGAGAGTACACATGATAGTTAAAGGGATTGTCAACATGATGTCAACAGCAATTCCTGTTGACTTAATCAACAAGAAGTCGAAGTCAACACACTGTCAAGACAAGAAACAAGAAGTCCTCAAGAAGCCTGCAGAAAGGCAAAATGCATTTTCATGGGGTATGCACTACAGTTTCCAGGTTTTGGTATGACGTCGTTGCAAGCACTCATGGCTATAAAGACAATGGTGATATGGTGAACCCCACGCAGCTGCTCCTGGTATTACCTGGTGTAGCCATTAGTGTCTTTTATGTGGAGTAAGCGTCTGAAACCTTCTCTGCACGGCTACATAAATGATAGATATCTCCGCTCTCATCCCTTTTATGAAGTGCGTTCCCGAAAACTAAGCAAATGGGGGTTTCTAATGAATGGTGTTCACTAAGGGGTTCAGGAAGGGTGTGCCTAGAAATAAATAAAAAATAAATCCCCGTTGCAAAATAAACTGCCGAAAAAAATTAATGTTTCCCGATTGCCTGAAATGCGCAGTTGCGCGCTAGAAAATGCCCACATCGAAATTAGACTAACCTGGAGAAACAATGCAAACACCGAACTTCGACTAACCTGATAATAAGCTAACCAACATGCTGTTCCAGCGTGCCCGCTCACCTGAGTATAACGGCCTCTAAAATATAGCTTTCATTCCTTAAAAACAACCTGGACAGCCATCGACAACTCGTGAAGCTGAGAGGTTAAATGGTGATATCGGATTTTTAAACACGTCATATCAGGGAGTTTCAGTAAGCTGTGACCTTCGATTCGTTTTCCGTATCCCTATCAGTCAAGGGGACTGAGAACGTAATCATCTGATTCACCGTAACCACCAACGTAATCACCAATCAGTGGATAAGATTCTGAGTCACGCGCGACTACGATTGGTTCCGATAGACGCGATAATCTTATCAGCGGCATACTAAAACTCACTAATATCGAGGCCCTCCCGTTCACGAACGGTTTCGCCGCTGCCCATCCAGAGGATTCCATTCCCTCTCCTCACGATAGGATTGGCCTCACGATTGGCTCCACGATCCGTTCACGAACCGTTTGATCGAAAACGATTCACTACAACTAGCTATTGTTCGCGGGAAGGTTTTCACCGGAGCGTTCAGCTTTAATTGCGAATGCAGCTGTGGATACAGTTCGCGAAGTTCGATCAACAATGAACCTGTATGAACGTATGAAGTGGTTTGACACTTTTGCGGCTTGGAACACGTTGAACATAAATTGATGTGGCCGTTAGAACGCCAAGGGAAAAATTGTCCGTGCGATTAATATCAGCAACATCTTTCTACGAGCGCAATGAGAGATTATAAATGATAGTCTTTCGGATGACAAATGATGCACCGGTTATAAACTTTGCTGCTCTCACGCGGTTGTTCGTTAACTGTACCAATTTTCTATGATTCTTCTCGCGAGATCGCAGCAAACGCATGTCGTTGCGTTATTGATGAAGCCCACTATGCGAACCACATCTGCTACTTGAACGATTAATTACAATCACACTCTAAGTACCACTACCAACACAACAACGCAGTTGCCGGTAATGGATGATCAATATAATGCTGTTGTGGTTATTCTCTCTACGATAACAAACAAGAGCTAGTCCAAATGTTCAGTATGAGTTGAGTTCTTGCAGAATGCACATATTATGGAGTTCAGGAATTCGTGCAGGGATATTGTTTTAAAACTTGTTGCTGTAAACTGCCACTCCAAGTCAAACCATGGGGAAGGCATGTGTTTCAAACAGGATACTCTCACAAAGTATTTAGTTTAAGTTGCTGAGTACCGGGGAAAAAAAAAACTGAGTAGAGCACTAAATACCCAATCTTGGAAAATATTAACGATAGGGTATTAAATACTCTTTAAAGTAACTCGTTGCTCTCAAGATACTTTGACGACGCAGTTGAAATTCATTATCAAAGAAATACGAAGAGCGTGAAGTTGGAAATGCCATTCCAGGCATTTTAGGTCGCTGGAACAACTGCATTCCAAAATTACTATCCGATAGCCTGTCCCGTTACTTTTGCTTCTTCTCGTTCTTCTTCTTTTTTTTTTTTTTTTTTACACAACACCCCCAATACTGAACAGGTGCTCTACAGATGAGAATGCACGCTCTACAGAGACGACAGAGTTTACTGTCGTTTTTCTCCTTATCGTTGCTTTAACCTCATGAATAATTATTAATATTTTACGTGCCCCTTCTCGCTACGGCTTTCGGCACGGGTATTTTATCTTGCCTAATACGGGTCTCCGGTTTGCCCGCATTCCCTCTAGTACAGCACATCGCCCCATGCATGCTCCCAAACCCGCGGCCAATGATTGACGGACAATCTGTTTTGCAAACAACGAGATTGCTGTTTCTGTGCGCCGTTCTTTGACGTCTTTAGGCCCTCAGTTAAGAGATTTATTCAATATCCTTGCGGTAGAAAAAGTAGATCTCCAAATGTGGCCTCGTGCTGTTGGCTATTCCGAATGATGCGATAACGACACCGGCGCTGGGACTCTCTCTGGCGAGGCAGTGCACTAAAATTTGGGAAGATTAAGCCATATCACATCCAGGGATGGGCAGTATTTAAATACATTGTATTTAAAATAGTATTTAAAATATAAATACATGTATTTAAAATACGTATTTAAATACAGGCAAGAAAAATATATTTATATTGATATTTAAATACCGTTTTAGGCGTATTTATATTTGAAATACACGGAAAATCACATATCTCATCCTCCCGTATTTGCGGGCTTCTCTCGAGTTCTACATTGTTCGCCTCCAGTAATGAAGGGTATCTTGGTTAGAGGCTATAGGTCACTCATCCCGTGTGTTCGGGGATTTCTGTCCTTCTAAAAAACAGCAAAATGCGCGAATGAGGGACCACCCACGTTGCTTCAGTCTTGGAAGCCGGGAAAGAATTGAGAACACAAATTTGTAAAAAATGTGATTCGTGACCCGCTTGCGTCACTTGACAAAGCCTGGTGTCTAAAGGGAACCCTTAAAATGCACCTTTAGCGGCAATTCTACTCAGTCATTCACTGGGAACTCAGGATAATGGCTGCAGCGCACCAGACAGTTTTTAACGTGGAGTTTTTCACTGTCGTCGCTGAATATGGAAAGTCGACGAACATAAGTAGAGGAGGCAAGCAAGCTGGTGTATACGATTGAACAGAAACATCTCCTTGAGTTCGAGGAGCAGCGGGGGGGACTGGACAGGACAGACAGGGGACAAGAACCGAAACCAGGAAATGAACAAATGAACACTTTATTCAACATAGAGCAAATGGAAGAAGCGATAATGAGTTCATTAGCTGGTTTTGAGTCATCGTCGGTTCTTGTCCCGTGTCCGTCCTGTCTAGTATCCCTCTCGCTGCTCCCGAGACTCAAGGAGACATTTCCGTTCAATGGAAAGTCAGTCCACACAAGATGCTGAAATCATCACGCTGCATCACGGAAAAATAAAGAAATATGTGGGCATTGTGTGCAGCAGACATGCATCCACAGGTGGCCCTATTTATACACTAATTTAAAAGAATAATGTGCCTGGATGGCTCAAAGTATTTATGGAAGTAGCTACAGTATTTAAATACTGTCTTAATGTATTTATATTTTGTATTTAATTACTTTCAGCATAAGGTATTTATAGGCAGTATTTAAATACATGAAAACATGTAGTATTTTGTATTTGTATTTAAATACCCGAAAAGTGTATTTATGCCCATCCCTGATCACATCGAATAGAAAGCACCGCTTCATTTACACCACCGAAATGTGTTTATCTGAGCGTTTTACGATGGCGTGGAACGAAGGGGTCCCCAGGGGCAAACGAGGGATTATATTAAGATCTATGACATTACAATGTTACCTATGACCTGTGACAAGGATAACATGGCGACTTTGCAGCAAGTGAGCGCCTGAGGGTTGTTACAAAAACTGCGTGTTTTGCTCTCTCACTCTCTCACTCTTTTATATTCCGTGTTAGCTCAGCGAAGCAACTGTGGCTATCAGATATGAGCGGCGTACACTCTAAAAACAGAGCTTCTCCGTATAGCACGCAGTGCGCCAACCACTGCCACGAATGATACACTCTAAATCCTGTGACGGACATGTGCCAGTTAAAAAAGTTCCCTCAGAAAGTGCGGTACACAGCCGTAACCGTCTGGAAGCAGCCGTAACGGTTACCAAATAGCAAGCACAGCGATCCTCATCACCAAATTTCAGCAGGTACAAAGCCGACACGTTGGTATGAAACGGCTTTGTGCCCGCTGAATAATATGTGTGCCTCCTGAACCTTGTACTCGTGTGCTTGTTGAATGATGCGTGTGAATATGCGTGCCTTCGTTGGAGCGTACTACTTTGCGCTCCGGCGGTGAGGGGTGACATGGCACAACGTATTCTCCCGCAGTACGTTCCTTCCCGCTTTCTTGCCGCTGTCTGCGTTACAGGCAGTCCTCCTTAGGTAACCGGGGGTGCGGCTGTAGAGTATGTACCACTGCGCCAATCTACAATGTTGCAAGCTCATTGGCCCAGACTGTGTGCGCGCTCCGATTGGTCGACAACGTTTTGAAATCGCATTTTGTACGCGCGCATGTGTGTGCAGCGTCCCGGCGGCCGTTTCAGCATAGTTTCGAAATAGCTCGCATCGGTCGGCATGGCGTCCGTCCTCTTGTGTTCCGTGTTTCGGTGATGTCAATCGGCAGAACAGTTTGTGATTCTACGCGTGTTGTGCTGTTCCTGGACACGACTATTATCCCACGTACAGTCTATCAACTACGGAACTGGAATGCTTCGTGGGCTGGTGCGGTTGGAGCGTGAAGAACGCGTTCGGGCGCTGTCGGATTCTGAGGCCTGACAACAAAGACAGGATTACGATTACGTGCCACACAAGGGCCTTTTCCGCTCTGCAAACAACGAAAGAAGATGATCATCATAAAATCGGCCGGCAAGGCGTCCTCTTGTGTTCCGTGGTTCGATGATGTCAATCGGCAGAACAGTTTATAGAAGTGTTCGCTGGTTTATTCATGCGTCGATGTGATTCAACGTGTGTTGTGCTGTTCCTGGGCACGACTATTATCCCACGAACAGTCTATCAACTCCGGAACTGGAATGCTTCGTGAGTTGGAGCGGTTGGAGAGTGAAGAACAAGCGCGGGCCCCGTCGGATTTCGAGAGCTGTGTTCGTTTTGCTTCAAGTTCGAACTTAGTTACAGTGCGTCAGCAACGCAGTGGACTTTGTATTCACAGTGCACCCATGTATCAGATCTTTGAATCAGTGCTTTGTGTCAAATAAATATTCCTTTTAGCCAAAAGAAGCTTCAGTTATTTTGAATATCGGGTAACGGCGGTAGGCGTGAAATCCGGTAGAAGTCGACGGTAGCCAGAACCGGTCGAAAGGTCAGCCAAACTTATGGATATTGGTTGGGCGACTGGCATTGCATAATTTCTACAACGTTGCACTCTCATTGGCCGTGTGCCCAGTGTTGTGTGAATTATCTCAAACTATGGGCTCTATGGGGAGCTGTTGAAGCCTGTTACCACCTCGCCTTTGAGAAGGATGACACCTTGCCTTTTAAGTATAGGCCTAATGTTTGCTTAAGGTAAACCAACCTAGCTGTGATGCATCGTACGACGCCTGCGTTTTACTCGTGTTTAACAATCGAAGTACATTCTGTTGCAGACGGTGGACGCATTGCAAATGCCGGCAGGAGAGTTTGGCTGCATCGATGAAGCGACGATGTACATTACAAGCGAGGTTAATTGTATTCTTTCGTTATAGGTGACCGTGGGACTGTATCGATTGCGAGGAGGTGAGTTACAAAATGGAGTACTATTCCAGCATTAGCGTTGGAACAATACGAGGGTGATATTCACTTCGGTTTCTTTACAGGTTGTTTCCTGTCTCAACGGTCACACATACGCGTGCAAGATTGCAACTTGAAAGTGAACATATTCGACACAAGTGTGTCTGGTTGGGTGAGCAGTATGATAGTAACGAAAATCTCCAACCAAGTTACAGGACGGGGATACCCGACGTTTCGGAGCCAGTTCGGCTCCTTCCTCAGGGGTGACTGTAGTGGCCGTTGGCAGCAGCGTTCTTGTCGTGGTTCGAATTTCGCGATTCGCCGGATTGTTTTTCAGTCACGTGACGGAGGCCGCTGACGCGGAGGCGCAGCGTTACCCAGCGTATACGTCAGCGGCCTCCGTCACGTGACTGAAAAACAATCCGGCGAATCACGAAATTCGAACCACGACAAGAACGCTGCTGCCAACGGCCACTACAGTCACCCCTGAGGAAGGAGCCGAACTGGCTCCGAAACGTCGGGTATCCCCGTCCTGTAACTTGGTTGGAGATTTTCGTTACTATCAAGATCGCAACTGCTTCTCACATGGAATTGGTGTCTGTTGCCACTTGTTGGACAATTGTCCCTCGGCCATTTCGTTCGAGGAACCGTCGTGTTCGTCACTAAGGACCTTCATTGAGCTTTGCAGTGCCAGCCTGTTCGAAATTTCGTGGATTGTGTTTTCAGCGTTTGGAGGACTGCCTGGTGCATCGGATGGGTTGTGTGTCCGTGCAACGTGTGCTCCATATGTGTGTGTTGGGATTAGTGAACCGTGTATGCTTTCCATTCGGCAAACGATGATATACTGGATGCAATTTAAAGGTATGTGCAAGCAATAAAATTTTGTGTTTCATGTTCGATGTGCTTGGAGCATTTTCTTCCTTGCTTTTTCTTTTTTGGCGAAGCGTGGAGGTAATTTTTCTGTTAGCGAACTCGAGAGGTGCAATGTGTTTCGCGTATTAGTGGGTACAAGTAACCCCTCAATACGTCCGGTACACTGTGGCTCCTGGCGTCAACAGGGATGTCGTACCAGTTGTGTCAGGGGGCACAGGGCACCTGCAGCTTTCGCAGGCACCGGGTGCCCCTTGAAGGCATCTGGCAGATTTATTAAAAAATGTGCCAGTTGATCAGACGGCACCTATCCGTCACTGGGTTTAGAGTGTAGGGTTATGGCTTCTGATTCGAGGAGAGAGGGGGCGTACGCCTTTTTGTGGCAATTTGGATATATGGTAATTGCCACAAAAAGCCGTACGCCTCCCTCTCTCCTCGAATCAAAAGCGATAACTTTATTGTTCGCGGCAATGATTGGCGCACTACGAGCCATGCGGTGAAGTTCTGTTTTTAGAGCGTACAGATATCGATAGACGGAGAGAGGACAACAGGAAGGAGTTGGGGGTTAATATGCGTCCTAGGCCGACTTCAGGGGGAACTGTGCACAGCGGATATACAGGGCATCCTTGGTTCCAAATTATTGTTGCCAGCTAGAGACTGAAGGTTGCTCTAACAGCGGTAGATTTGCTAAGATCATGACTGCAGTAAGGGGATACTACAAAGACGTCTTTGCGCAGGTTTGTCGCCCAGGCCCGAGTTGGCGCAAGAAAAATCACGGCGGTGCAGGATGGCGCAATTGGCACTGCACTTCCACCTCTGAGTGAAGAGGGAAGTGTTTGCTTTCTTCCAAACACTGCTGCCCTCTGTGCGTGACAACTACTTCGTGAGCCTAAAAGCGGAGTCTTTCACAGTGACACAGATGCACGATTACTACAGAAAGCGCAATCAATTCACTCATCTCTACGATGAACAGACTGTGACGTGATGAACCGAGTGAACGTTATGAAGCCGAGTTTGGACAATGAAGAACAGACGACACACAGAGACTCAAAACAGAGCATTTGCAGGGATCCTTGGCCAACCCCAAGCTTTTTCGTAGGATGGTGTACCTCCACCAGCTCACCTGCATTTATGCTATATGTTGACATATTCAATAGTTACAATTCTCCCCTGATGCACAATGTTGCGGTGGCACCCGAACAAGCAACTTTGACGGGCACAGCTTACACCGATTATATGTCTGACTGCAACCATTATACAAGGTGTCCCAGAAAACGTGTCATTGAATTATAATTAAAAAGCTACACCACCTAGAATTATGCGGTCAACGGCATTTGGTCGTACTAGGTTTTTGCCACCTGCTGATGTGAATCTCATGTAACGTAAGTCTAATTATGTACATTTTTGCGAACTGAACTCGGAAATTTGCCACACTCTAAATAATTTTACACCTTAAAGGGTGCAAAAGAACATGTGCATGGCGCACACCTTTTAAGGTGTAACGGAACACCTATCAAGAAATCAGGGGTGTAATTGTATGGAAGGGTCTAATGTAATCTGCAAACCATAGAAGAGGCAGCTGGAAATTATTACAGGGGGGGGCACTGGGGGGTTCACTGCGAAAGTATAGAGTTTCAAGATTTTACAGAAGGCACATGCTTGGTACTTTGGAGTGTCATTGTGGCTATCTTGGCATCACTCTTCGATCACAGCCATGCAAAATATTCTTTAAAAAGCCAAGAATATACTTTTCTCACACTGAACTTGTAACACTTTCCAGGTATACTAATCAGCTGTACCCTGTGTGCAGCAAGAATACGACATTGCAGACAAATGTTGCACAGTACACACATGTTATAGGTGATTGATGTGGGTATTTGCGGGCATCATGCATATAAGACACAATCACAGGAACTGAATAGTTATGCTTTTATTAGGTTGACATTATGCCATGCAGCATATATATCCTACATTACGTAAGCATGAAGGTATTCAAATGTATCGCTTAATACAGCTTTATCATATAGTCCTCTAACCTTGAGAGGTTATATGACAGTGTACCAAATGTTGAGTAACTGAGCAATTGATCTTTATATCACAACTTGTATCACAAGCTTAAGCTCTGAGTACCACAAGCACTCCAATACTGCACAGGAACAAAAATACAATTAGCCTGTGTAATGGAGCCTGTCCCACCTCTAAATACACCCTTTGTTGCACCCTCATCACACCCTCCTGACAATGTCTCATAAAAGGGTGTAATTCACCATAGTTACACCCTCGAAAATTTTCAAGCCAGGGTTCTAGGCTGTAAAATAGGTGTAATACATGAGAATACACCAATTTTACACCTTTAAAGGTGTGAAAATATTTAGAGTGCAGGTAAAGGTCACTTTTTTTACCCACCAGTGTGAAGAGCGTGCCGAATTTACTGAAATTAATGATAATTGATAGGGATATGGAGGAGCTATACAATTCGGAAAAAATAGCCGAACATCATGCTCTATGGATCTGCCAGAGGATAGCGCGCGTCGAATTTTTCAGCGCAATCCTTGTCAGTCCGACGAAAGAACGTTGAAAGCCCAGCAAACACCGACATCGTATAGCAAAGGATAACACAGGCATGGCTTATCGCGTCCGGCGTCCGCTGGGATCATGCCTTCCCTCTCCCAATTTCGGGAACTGTCACTTTTTGTACTATCACTCTGTGGGCTGGGTTTGCGACCTCCTTTCTTCGGACTGACAGCGATTGCGCTCAAAAAGTCGTGGCGCGTTAAGCTCGGGCGCTCGGAAAAGCATGATGTTCGGCTGTTTTTCCGATGGGATTGCTCCTTAATATCACTGTCAATTATCGTGAATTTGAGTAAATTCGGCACGCTCTTCATATTTAGGTGCGGTAAAAAGGTGCCCTTTACTTGGCAAATTTCCGAGGTCAGTTTGCAAAAATGTACAAAATTAAACTTACCTTACATGACATTCATATCAGGAGGTGGCGAAAACCTAGTAAGAACAAATGCCGTTGACCGCATGATTCTAGATGGCGTAGTTTTTCCTTTTATAATTCAATGACACGTTTTCTGGGACACCCTGTACGATCACAGCAAAACCAAGACGAAAAGAAATACATTTATCGCACGGTTGCGCTCGATTATTCGACCAATATGCCTCTGTTACCCATCTTCATAACCGTGATGCGACTGTCTGATCAGTAAACGCAGTACGGCGGCTGTGCGGCTCATAGAATGGCTTCCGTTTCTTTGTAAGGATGCTCGACGTTGACAGTTCCGTAGGTTTTTCCAGGGAATCGCGCTCGAGAAATGATCCGAAATAATACGTTTAGACGTCGGAACGGCGTAACATGGACATTTCTCCTTTTGCTCCGCTACACTTGAAACGCAAGAAGCCGTTCGGGGCTCGAAGCCCGGCACACGATTTTGTCTGTAAGAAAGCAAATATAAACGCGAGCAAAGGCGAAACCGGAAAGAACAGAAAAACAGCACGACATTGAAAATAGCATGATATGCGGGATGCGTAGTCAAACACGATGTCGTCGCTGCCTGAGCAGTAGACTATGTGAGTAACACTGCTACATTGTGAGTGCCGCCACCAATATTTGTTTCAGCATATTATTTCCTTCGGTCCGCTGTTTTGGTGAAGCATAAATGGGGGAAAAATCCATGATATAAAAGGAGCACCTCTGACCGAACATGTGATGGTTCAACAACCACCTACTGGGGACGTTTCCTCAACCATGAAGGCGTGTGTCGTCTTCTGTGTCCATGTCTCTCGGTCTTCTTCATGGATCTACACCAGCTAGCCTGCACCCCTTCCCTCGTTTCATTAGCTTTTTCGTCAACATTCATTGTTGCCTCGAAATATTCGACAAAGTTGTGAGGCTTAGGGTCTGTGCTTTGTTTTGTCCGTCTGTATCCTAGTCGTCTCAACTACTATCACGTCACCTGAGGCAGGTGTTGCCCGTCTCGTTCCTGTTCGGGAGTATTTGAATAAATGACAGATTAAGTGGGAGGCAGGGGTGCCAGAAGAATTTAAATGAATGAAAGGAAAATGGGAAAATGTAAGTGAAATCGTCCCCGTGCCACACGAGGTATATCAGGGGCCGAATTCACTAAAATAAAAATAAATGATAGAATAGTAAAAAAGGGGGGAGTGAAGTAGGAAGGAAGAAGGACGGCTAGCGAAACCACAAAGAGGACCGGCGGGGAAGGAAGACCCCATCAAGCCCGACGTCCATTCAATCTGTGAAGATAGCCGCCGTGTTGATTCAGGTGTGACAAACCCCCATTGTGGGACCTCCAAGGAGTTCCCGCGGGAGCGGCCAGGCTCCTGCAACGGCTGTGGTTTCTGTTGCATGTGGATTCGCCCTCTGTCTGTGTTCTTAGGGACAGCGAATGCGAGCATGGGTGCCAGCAATGTAAACTGGAATGCGTTGGGAATAGAAGAGAACTGTCGGAGCATTTCAAACAACCGCCGTTTTCTAAGCCGTTTTCTAGAGGTATTTTATTCAATATGAAAGTTATTGTCAGTTAGGTTCGTCATTCTGTGCTGCAACAGAATGAGGCAGTTTGCATTCGTGTCACTAGTTAAGCTAATTTGGATAATTAAACTGGAAAAAGTGCTATGCAATGGCAGCATTTTTCTTCCCGAATTCGGAAGTCCTTAACACACTATTCCAAACAAAATCACGGGTTTTCCCACAATATTTGACAAAAAATTGACAGCTGAAAATCAGTCGCTGAGAGAAGGATGGCCGGTGAGATTTGCGTTAGCGGAACTCTTGGCTCCGCCTCAGTCGAGGCGAATGGGAAAGGAGTAACACAGTTTTATTCCGCACGAGGTCCTTGTCGCGCAGCCCGTCATAATCGCTGGCTAGCGGTTGATCAGCGACTGATAGCTCTGTCATCAGTGACGACAGACACGTTGATGGGGGCGAAAGGTGTGATTGTGCCGTGGTTTCTTCTGTTCTGGCACAGGTGGGAGGCTATTTGGACGGAGCCAACAGTTCCGCAAAGGTAAATATCTGCGAGCGCGCTTCATGCAGCGGCTGATTTTTGGGCTGTCAAACTTTTATCGACATCTTGCAAAAAAAAAAAACATGATTTTGATTGGAATAGTGTGTTCTGGCCATAGGCTTCCGAATTCAGGAAGAAAAATGCTGCCTTTGCTTGACAATTTTTCGAGTTTAATTATGCAAATTAGCTTAATTATTGCCTGACACGAATACAAACGGCCTCGATCTGCGGCTAAAGTATGAATGAGTGTACGGACTCCAACTAGTTTTATAATGTTTTTCAAGTAAAACATAGTTTAGCGATATTGTGACATTCTTTCGTGGAACACCCGGTATAAACCACAGCAGGAATGTCCCGCCTCAAGTAAGACGTAGACTTGAGATGTTGCAATAAACACTTGAGATCCTGCTGCTGTACCCCCAGCGGTGGGTGTGGTTTAGGCTGGCTATTGAAATAATGGGGCCTTGTTGAGCACATCTTGCATGGCCCCCAGAGCTCCATCGCCGCCTTCACGTCTAGTTGTTGCATTAATTGGGTCCAGGCTCGGCACGGGAATGTCGACGCTACTTCCCTATCACTGACGTTGGGTGTGGCACCCGGCCGCGTCGCGCTCGTTGTAGCAGCGCAGATCTGGAGCAGACGTGACATCAACTTTAGGAACTGTTTCCCACACATTGTACAATGAGTGCTAAGAGGGACCAGCTTGACGAGTGCTCGAAAAGGTATATTCTCGGCGAAACTCGGCGAAGTTCAGCGCAAAAGTTTCGCTGTTATTCGATGGAATGCATGACAAGAGCAGACGACGGATATTGAGAGTATGCCGAAATTTCTACTCTGGAAAAACGACATCACACCATTCTGTAACTAGCCAACGGTGACACGCCTTTGAGAAAAGGAATCCCGCGGCCGTCTCATCGATTTATGGGGTGTCTGGACCAGGCCCCCCATAGAACCCCGCTTGAGATAATTCAGGCAACACTGGGCATGCAACCAATGAAAATGAACTATGATGCCTACCATTCGGCCAATCAGTAGTCTCAGTTTGGCTCGTCTTTCGGCCGGTCCTGGCTACCATCGGCTTTTATTGGTTTTCATGCCTGACGCTCGTTGCTCGTTATTCGGCATTCCAAAACAACTGACGCAAATTTTAGACAAAGTACACATTTATTTGATGCATCGCATTGGCTGAAAGGTCTGACACAAATATTCACCGTGCGTACAGAGCCCAAAGCGTTGCGTTCGTTGACAGACTGCAAACAAAAGAAATTCGAACTCGCAAATCACACACATACACTCTACTCCTAGAAGCGAGCGACACTCACATAAGTGCGTGCGATTTCACGTGAGCATCTTCTTTCCTCGGTTGCAGTGCATCAAAGGTTACAGCGAAACGGGAAATGCTTGTGTGGCACCGACACCGAATCCTGTCTCCGTTATCACTGCATTTCAAAATGCGACGTCGCTCAAAAGTGTTCCTCAAGCGTCAGCTCAGCACAGCATTCCAATTCCGAACTGGAGAGACTGTTCGTAGGATGATACTTGTGTCGGGAAACATCACAACACGCGCACAATCACTTTAACACATGAACAAATCCGCGAGCACACTTCTCTTTGAGCAAATAATACGGCCATACGGTGCTCTCAGCCGACATCGTCGAGACACTGTGACGGCTCTCCTCACATATCCTCGCCAGGCCGGCTGCACGCGAAAAACTGCTATTTCAAAACTCCCCAACCAATCGCGGAGCGCACAGTGTCCTCTGCCCAATGGGTATCTACTATGATGCCTGGCGCCGTAATGCCACGTGGTTATAACGTGGAAACATTTTTTTTTACATCCGCGAAGACGGGGAGCTGTGGAGGTCTGGTCTGGACGGCGGTCCTCTGCGCGCCGCCCTCTCACTCCTCCGCTTACGGAGTGACATCATGCCTCCGAAGCTTCTGCAGCCGCGGAGGCAGCGCTGATGTTTGAGCTTCGTTGAGTGAATATCTAAGCACTTTTCGGACGAAAATATTACCCAGGCAGGCTGTTGGCCGATGCCGAACACCGTGGTATCGGTTTCATAGCTAGGTTTCCGGATGCGATTGTCCCTTTAAGCGCGAAGCTTACTTTTGTGGCAAGTAATGTCCACGAGCTTACCTCCACGCCTCACACACATCCGCTGTGAGTATGGGTTTGTACGCGAGGATTTCCGTGTGTGACTGGGACGCATGACTAGAGAGCTAGCACTCCGAAATGGCGCGTCATTAAATCGAACCACCCATGCATTCCCAAATTATACCACAATGTTACGAAAATATACACGAAAATATCCGTATAATATTCCTACGTAGATAAAGTGACCATATTCTTCCGTCCCAAGGCGGGATACCTGGATGGAAGAGAACGGGGAGATTAACAAACTAGCGCCGCGACGATTAATTATTAAACCGGGGCATGCTCTCACCGGGGCAGCTTAATGAACACAGCGTGCGCAAGCGAGTTTTTCGTTCTGGCATTTTTGACTGTATGGGAAGGGTTCGTTAGTCTACACGTTAAGCAGTTCCATTCACTATAGAGTAGACCGAAGGCAGATTGGCCGTTCCACGCCAGATGATCCAAAGTGGGCGCTCGACCACCACGGATTTCGTTAAAAAAAAAAAAAAATTGACCCGCGTGGAAGAGTAGTTCTGGAGGACGCAGCTCAAAATACGTTATCTTTATTTTTTTAGAGGCCTAAATACGGTAAAGTAAAACAAAATATACCTCACCTTTTTTTGTCATTTATTCACCCGCGCATGGTGTGGCAGGATACCGCATGGGATTTTTATGTTGTGGAAAGGTGGAACATCAGCCACTGTGTACGTTATGCAAAGCGGGATTCTCCGTCACCCTCTAAATGGCAAGTCTAAACGGCGCCATTTCCCTTGCTTTTTTTTATTTTAGTTTTTAAGTGGTTTCGGTGGTAACTCAGAAGTGAAGTACTCACTGCCCCTTATTGGAGTGGGGCGAGAGGAATCTCCTCATAAAGTTTCGTGTTTGTGTGCGCAGTACATTGCGCGGTAGCGGAGCTCGAAAATGTAAAATTTGCAATTTTCCCAACTTTCGACCGCCATTTTTAGGGATATGGCGGTACATGTCAAAACAACTGCAAAGTGCTATTTGATAAAGAAGACATTCCACTACATAATACTAAGAAGTAGGAAAACTATTTTTTGGAACGCACGAGAAGAAAAAAAATCTGGACCACTCTTGGCATTCTGCGGATACGTTAAGTCCGGTTTCTGACGACGTTCCGCAGTGACAAAGAAGCGCTGGGTGTCGATGTCTTCCAATATCTCCTTGTTTTGTGCTTCTTGTGTATCTTCCTTTTGCTTCGTCATTGTTTGTTCATATTACTATTGTGTTTTTTCCTATCTCTCATTCCAAACAACAGAAATTGTCGCATATTTATCCCTTTACTGACAGAAAACACGACAAGAACACTAACACAAACTCCAGCTTCAGAGCAGATTGGATTTAAATAACCTGATGTACGTCAAACACTCGCGCCTCCAAAGAGCATGATGTTCGCTTCATCTCAATTGCTGTGGCAGATATGGGTTAAAAGCTGCGCAGTCTTTTCGTGCCGGGCACGCCGATACACAACGGCGACATAGAAAATCATGACCGTGCGTACAAACTGATGTCATAAATCGGTAACGCAATAGGAATGTTTAGGTCTTTCGTGTCCCTCTGTCATAGGCGAATGGTGGGAGAGTATACCTCCATTCTACGTACCATAAAACAATGATACATTTTCTGTTTCTTTATCAACTGATTACACACACGTGCAGCACAACGTGCACTTCACTCGATCATTCACTAAATACAGCTGTCACTTCCATTTTAATGCAGTACCTCAAAATATAAATCTATGCAGCGTCACAGCTCGCTTTAAAACGCCGACGGCTCTATGGTATTATACAAAACCATTCAAGAACGATCCAGGGGATCCATTCCTCTACTGACGCCCACTCTCGAAAGAAGCACACACGCAGCAGGGTAAATACCGCGGACGGATATTCATCGCCATCTGCCATCTTGGAATGTTTTACCCCCCACTCTGGCTGTCTGAGACGAAGACAGATATATCTCTTTAGCCACCCCCTTCCTGTTTCTTTTTCTTGTCAAACATAGAACAGACGTGCCTGGTATAGCCCGTACAGTATCACGGGCTAAGACGGCCAGAGGCAATAAAGTGAAGAGACACTTGAGCGTTTCCCCATAATCCCGCAGCAAGAAAAGAAGCGCGATATGGCGGATAGAAGGAGTTTCCTCCCCGACATTCCCTAGAATAAGCGAGCGGAAGAGGCAAAAAACTTCATAGCTCACGTGAGCGCGAGTGCTTAACGTGGTGTCTTCACGTACACTGCTAACTGTGGAGAATATCATACGACACCTCTACAAGAAAATCCGTAGCAGACGACACGAAAAGACGCATACGGCGTCGTCTGCTAAACGCGCAGCACGCCACTCCTGATATTCCGGCACCGTGTAAATGTTCAGCATAACAGAGGGCGGAACTTCGGCTCCGTGAGCGGCTTTCTTGCTTTTTCTTCCACTAGAATATTCCGTGAGGATGTCGTTCGTGTAACTACACGGATAGACTCTTGCGTGGATTCCGGCCGCTGGTCACTAATTTAAGGATTGTGCTATTTGTTTCTTTCCTGTATTTTTTACGGCATATTTTGAGAATATTTATATTTTCAGCTTCACTTTGCTTTGCAATCTCACGTTACCCCTGGGATTCATGGCCTTTGACAGGGGCGGGGCAAGGACAACACGTTGTTCATGATAGGGTAACCCTGATTATCGCTGCAGCGATGCATTTGCTTTCAGATTCCTCGTTATTACCGCGAAGCAACTGAGGGCGTTTTTTTATTCAACCCTCCCAACTCGGAGTTACACGAAGCAGGCGAAAAATAGCCAGAGTTGGCCAGGGTAGCGGAAATGAGGTCATAACTCCCGGGCGAAAAATTGCCAGAGTTACCCCTGAACAGCAACTGTTCTCGACTCTCCTCCGAAGTAGGGTAGGTGGGGGCATGACGTCACCCACATGGGCGTGCGGGTTTGTCGTCTGCTATGCATGACAGTTGGCACTCTTTTGCTTCGTCTTAACCAAGTTTTGAAAGCTTTTCGTCTAGAGTTAGTGTAGAAAATATTTCCAGTGTTGTCTCTATGACCTACTGGAAGATTACTACCAACATGGAAGATTGGGCCAGAAATGTAGAGCACCTTAAAAACGTGCACAGCGTACCCACGTCTCATGGGCGTGTTCTTTTATTCAATTGGAATAGCAAGTGTTTTGCAATACTGTAGGCTAGGTTATACAGCACGTGGTTCTTATTCATAGAGTATGATTATTTAGGAGGGCCTCGATATTCCCGGTTGCGAAATTCCTGATCTCACAGAAAATCACGGCCTCGAAGGAAAGATCGTACTCGACTGCTCTGTAAGATGACATTCCGTGTTTAAAAAGCGGATATTTCTGATGAACCTCTTAGCTACACAAGTCTTCGATATCTGTCCAAGTCGTTTTAGGGAATGAAAACCACATTTTAACGGCCGTCATGCTTTGCAGGGCGGACGCGTCGGCACAGCATGTTGGTTAATTTATTATCAGATTAGTTCAAATTTTTTATCCAGGTTAGTCTAAGTTCGCTCTTGGCAATTTGCCGCGCGTGACTGCATTTTCGGCGGCTTATTTTCAATCGGGAGACCACAAAACGGCTGTGTCCAGCAGTTTATTTTGCAAAGAGGTTTCAACCACTGTCTTTTTCTAACGAAAGAAAATTACTAGGTAAACAGTCATAGAATGGTTACAGAATTGTCACAGTTCGTTACAGAATGGGCGTCATATGTTCATCAACATAAAAATCAACTTTTATCGCCAATTTCTTCAACGTGATCTGCCATGTTGGCCGAGGAGGCAAAGGCACTTTGGCGGCTCAGTGTGGTGCCGGCGAGCAGATCTGCCCCCCCCCCCAAACACACACAAAAGAAAGTGCCCTTACCTAAACTGGACTAACCTCGCCGGGGTCCGCTAACCTAAGCTAACCTGACGCTTCCTACATTTGACAAGATAGCAACCTCCAAATCCGTTCGGCTTAGCAAGGTCTGGTCCTCACGCTGTAGAATTGCTTCATGTTGTGTTTCTAAACCGTTCTTCAAAGTTTCTAAACCGCACAATTTTATTGTTCTTATATTTGTAATTTCCTTATATAAACCTCTTTCATTCGCATATGCAGTATATCTTTCAAACGCTTTCACTAATTTTTAAAACCCAGTGGTCCCGATAAGCCCGATAACGAACTGCACCCTTGAAGAATTCTCTAGGAATGCAGGCTTGAGCACCAGGAACATGACACGTTTACTGAGGTCTGCTGTACAGCAAGTAACAAACAAACGACTCACACATAACAAACGAAAACATCTAAGTACGCACATTCCCCGTCACACACTCCTCAGGAAAATTCGATACCGTCCTGGAAGTGATTTCCATCGCGTAGCGCAGAGGACACGCCACCCAGTTGGAAATTCCCGTATGATTCTATATATGATTATGGTAAGGGAACCTTTGATATGGGTAAACCTATACACGAATAGGATCCTATATGATATGGGAAATCCTATACACAAAATGGGATATATATGATATAGGATCCCATACAGATTTGGTATCTTGCCCGAGGGCACTTTGTGTAAACTGGGTCTGGCAGCACTAGTCTGTGGTGTGTTAAATGTGCACTCAGTGTCCCAAGTTGATGTGATGCACTGTTGGCTGAGCTCCAGCCTCCCGTGTATGTAAGGACACAGAGCAAATGTATTGCAGGGATAAGAACAACATGCGGCTTAAGACTTCTTTTTATTTAGGTCGTTCAGGAACTGGCCAACATGTTTACGAAATTGGGACGTGCGCTCCTTAACCTTCACCGCGGCCTCCTCCTCTGTGAGGTGCTTGTCGACTTTCTTCTCAACATATCTCTGAAACGCTTCTGAAACAGAATACATAAATAGTATAAGAAAAACAGTAATAACAAAAGAACTGAGAGCTGTGGTATCTCAGCGGAGCATCTCCCAATTGGGAGTAATTCTCTGTCAGTTTCAGTCGGGCAGACTTCCCACATATGCTGTTACTTGAGGTCCAAAGACAATGGTTTTGTTTGTTAGCAGTAAGATCAATTAACTATGACAACTGGGGCTACAGCAAGGGTGTCAGTAAGGCCTTACCTGAACAGGGTGAAAACAATGCACGTTGAGTTATAATATCCGCAATTATTTACATTCTGTACATATTCCTTCCACACTCGGGGAAAATATGCATGACCCAAGCTGAGTTATTATGAATTAATAACCAAAAAAGGAAGCTCTGTATCTTTAGAGCACCGATACCCTGTAGCAGGGCCGCTGAAGCATCACACATGATATCAACCTGATGTTAAGTGATGATACAGGTTAACCAACAGGGTAAGAGCACAAGATTACAGATGGAGGATAAGGAAATAGGTAACAATAGGGTAATAATCGCACTGAGCGGATAAAGTTATAGGAACCCACACGCTAGGAAGAATACAACGCAAAAGGTGCACGAAACATGCACAGAACTAACCTTCAATTCACGAGATCCAACAGCTTTCGGTCTTCCAAGGTACACACACAGAAACAGGTCCAGATACCACTAGTAAGGCATGAAATACAGTCACAGCACTGCGGGGCACCAAAACCACCAAAACTACGACGAAAGACGCTTCCCGAACGAGAGCTCTCTGGACATGCGTCCGAACGCTTCTAAGATTTCCCTTCCAAATGAGCTGGAGGAATTCCAAGCTCCAACGGCGCCACCTGGCTGTAACGGTTCTCCACCATGCTCTCCTCGCGCTACATCCAGAAAGCAGAAAGTCGCGCGTACGGGTGACCAGTGCCATTGGAAAGAGGACGTTTTTCCCGTCAAAATAAGTCTTCAATCACATTTCTACGCCAACAAACAACCGACATCGAAAAAAATGCCCCCAGCCCCATGTATAACGAGCCGCTTTTGCCATGTTGTCCTCACTCGAGAATGGAGAGAGATAAAAAGATCCCGCAAGTTTCTAGCCGTTCGGTGTTCGGAGAGCACGAATCCGTTAATAGGTGATTCAGATCTCCCACAGGGTTCAAACCTAAAAACAGGGCTGAAGGTTGCAGAACTAGGAGAGTCAGCCTAAGGAATTTCGGGAATAACGCCATAACCTGTAGTAAATAGACGGAAGGTGCGAATTGAAAAGTTGTAGAGCAAAGAACGAAGAACACGCATCCAAAATTTCCAGTAAATTGGACGTTATGTAAGCGAGATTACGGCACTAAAGGAACGGCACTCACGGAAGCGTCTCCGAGCGGCGTCAGCCAGACTTGCTGGCGCCAGTGCCATGACCCTCCAACTCCAAAGCCCATATCTGGGGAACGGAGAGTCGCGCGCTTACGGGATTGAGGCGGTTGGAAAGAGCACGTCAAGAGCTTCAAAACTATGTCAAACACGACTCTGTAGGTGCTATTAAAACGGTTTTAGGGAAAAAACAGCCGGCAGTCCCATGTATTGGGAGAAGTGTAAACACGGAAACCTGTAGCTCGAGAACCAGAAGACTTTGACAGCTGTAGTAAATTTTGCCACGTTCACCGATTTGAGGCGAGTACACTCTAGAAAGATGAAAACTGTCCATCGCGGGCTTCCGTCCAAAAAAGGGCGTCAAAGCTTAGAAAAACAGAGTTACGAACGCGTCTCTGCCCACAACCCCCGAACAGCTAAAGACCGACCCATGGTTCCATTTGACCGATCGTAGAGCGACTCAAGTCCTACTAGGACGGAAATTCTGGTGTCGACATGACCAGCGGGGCGGATGTTACGGAGCTCCGAATGCATCGGAAGTGCAGACGGAGGACTGGAATTTTCAAGTATCTCGACTACTCTTAGGATTCCTGCGAGCCGTGAGCGTGTACGTGAAGGCGAAGGATTGAGGAATCCGTGACAACAAACCGCGTCCTGATAGAACGGGTTTAGTCCTAGAAATTAGACCGAGAACCCTATCGACACCGCAATGTCGCTCGATGGGGTTCAACCGCCACCTCGACCTGTTGTGCACTACTGTCGAAGTTTGTGCTTAAATAGCACTCAAAGGAATGCACGCATCATTGTATGCTTGATGGTTCGTCGACTAGTAATGGACATACTCTATGCATGTTCCATAAATGAATGTAACCAGTCCATTCACTTGTTTTTAACCTAAAAATATATATTGATTTGCAGCGGTTCTAACAGAATTCGCACTTGATAACCTGCCGTATGTATGCGCGTTGGCAAACGTGATTGAATATGACTAGTTCGTTCTAGGCTCCAGTTTTGAAGGATATATATAAATATATGCAATCAAATAATGTTTGTTGCTGTGTTAATATATCACTTCCATATCTCAAAATAATTCCCCACGTCCTCCACACATGAAACCAAACAGGTCACGTAAGATCTCCCATAGCTCCTTTTTGATGCCTTGTAGGATCCTACAAGTCTGCTACGTAGCCGGATATAGGCAATGTAGTGTCCTACAACTCTCCTATATTGCCGAATATGGGACAAGTAGGACACCACAACTCTCCTACATAGCCTAATATGAGACATGTAGGATCCTATGACTCACCTATATGTGAGTGAATATAGGACATGTAGGATCCCACAACCTTCCCACATGATACAAAATAGGACATAAAGGATCCTACATCAATTTGTATAGGATAAATAGGATCGCATACAACCTATTTGGCTTTTTTTCAACAGGGCAGGCTCTCACTGGCTTCATTTGCTGAGGACGTCACACCGCCGAACGCCCCCTGGTCTCTGCTTGTGCCACCCACCTTCGCACGTATTCCGGACCTCCCGGACCAGAGAGATTAGGTTCCCCCTCAAGTACTTCGAGCCCATTTTTATGCTCTGGTAGACGCGAAGTTTCTACCTCTGCCCCAGCATACACCGATGGCGCATCTCAAAATGGCAAGTACGCGTCGCAATTTCACATCCCATCCGAAGGCGTAGTGGAAGAACTTCGCCTTTCGCATCAAACCTCATCCACAGCTGCGGAACTCTATGCCATACTTTTCTTTCTGTAGCACATCGTTCACTTTACCCCACGGGACTGGGTCGTATTCACTGACTCAACATCTGCGCTGCAAGCAATTGAACATTCTGGCATCCGAGGCTCATCCGCACCGCTGGTTATGGATGTGTTAATGGCTTACAAACTTGTCTACGAAGCAGGGCACAGGCTTGTTCTCCGATGGGTTCCAGCCCATTGCGGTGTCGAAGGCAATGAACAGGCCGACAACGCCGCAGAAGCAGCTCTCTCGTCTCGCAAACGGACAAGTATTGCACTGCTGAGAGGAGATCGTCGGTCCGTACTTCGACGCCTCGTGACTCCTCTGGCTACTCGCCAATGCACCGCTGACAATCTCCCCCCAGCCATGCTGAGAAGAGTTGATCCAGAGCTCGGTTTCTGCATGCCTCAACATATCTCTCGTCACGATGCCGCATTAGTTCACCGAATGCGCCTCGATGTGGCTTTCACACCACAGTGGCGTTACCACTTGAGGCAAGTTGACTCTTCCCACTGCAGTCACTGCGGTGCTGTAGAAGAAATAGAGCACATTCTTTCATTGCCCACACTACCAACCTTCCCGAACCGTACTCTCCGGATCCCTTAACGAACTAGACTCTCGCGCGCTCTCTTTCACGAAATTGCTTGGTCCCTGGCCACATCCAGCCCACCAACGCTGTGCCCTCAAAGCTCTCTTCGCCTTTCTGGATACCATAGGACTTCGATCTTTATTGTGAAGGGGCTCATTCTTTCATTCCCCGCATCACCACCAGCAATGGGGTAGAGTATCGCCCATGGCGATGAAACTCCCCAGTCATTATCTTGTAATAGAGTTGTTGTTGTTTCACCTAAGTACTAATAGCATCCGATTTCATCCATAAGTGTAGAGAAAACAGAAACAATATTGTTGTCCCCATTCCTCTTTCTGAATACCCATTACAATTTGGCGCAAATCGAAAATTCAACGTCCGCCATCTTGAGCGCAGAATGACTCCGACCGTTCGAAAATTCCCGGGGAAGGGTGGCTACTCCAGGGTCACGTGACACTACGTCATACCCACCTCGCTGCGAACTCGGGTTGAATAAAAAAACACGCCCTGAGCCTATGACCAGCGTAGGGATGCAGACGAATGGAGAGAGGCCAGCACGAACGAATAGAAAACAAGGGGTTACTATGCGTCTTGGTCTGGCATTATAGGGAACTCCGCTGACAACCACTTGGGAATGTTTGCACGAAGACCCAGGAAAAAAAGCTCAGCCAACATATACGGCGACAGTATTGCAACCCACCGCCTCGCAGTTTTCAGCATTACATTTGGACCAACTTGTGAATGTTGGCCATGCCGCTGCTGTTGCCACGATGCACATACGGTGTTTCACATATGAACAGAAGTACGCGACAACAACCGTACAATTACACAAGTACGACAGTTGGCTAACGGCCATCTGTTCGGTAAGAATCCGGGTGGATTTCGTGTCATGCGGTTCACGCTTTAATCTTCTTCGTCTTGGAGACGTAGACCTCGGAGACGGTGTTTGGAACGAGCTGTCGCTTTAAAACATAAACGTCGGACAGTGAGACTGTTATAATTTGAAAACCCAAAAATATAATTTTTGCTTACAGGATCAAGGTTACGTGCGCTCTAGAAATTTCACCAAAAAAACGAACATTTTACCGTACCCATTCCCGCAAACTTTTACAGGGCCGGGGCGTTATCGTCAGTTTACCGCCAGTGGGGTAAATCAACCTAGCGAGCAGCAACACTGTGCCACGCGTTTCGTTTCTGCCGGTGTTTTGCAAGTATCTACGCTGCCTACCAGCGTTGAAAGGTAAGCATACTCAAATAAGTGAAGTACAGAGCCGTTCTGCCACACCAGAATAACGTATATGTTGTTGTACATCCGATATACAGTCATGTCTCGCTTATCTGGAGTTCAGATATCCTCGTTAGCGTTATCCAGACTACATTACCAGGAACGAACCTGCTACCATTGGATTTTGTCTCGGTTATCCGGAGTTCGTTATCCGTATCGGGACAGCAGGCACGGGGACCGGTCTTCCAGGACCTAGGTCATTCTGATTCGCTTATTCCGAAAAGTGTCAACGTCCTCTTGTCGTGCATGTGCTGTGTTCGCATTATTCCAGAAATGGGTCACATCTCACTGGGGCATTCTGTACTGTTTGACCCCATTTCTTCAGATGTCACTCCCTTTCTGTGTGTCCGCGAGCACATGATAGAGATGGTAGACGATACGCGGTAAGAAGAGGTGCACTGTATCCATCGTGCGCAAGAGATCTACATGTGAACATCAATGTCCAGGCCGTCCGAAAGCATCTCCTGTCTTTTGACCTATGCCAAAGACATTTCCAAAAATACAAAAACAAATGCGCGTGACCAACTTTCTGGGACATTACCCTCCATTGAACAGTAGGGTGATGCAGCGGGTACCTTGGCTCCGACCAAAAATCATGTCACACGCGTGCCTACTAATTTCGAGCAGCTCACTTCGTATGGGTTTTTGAAGTATCCATCTTTTCCTTGTCCCCTTTCCTGGAGCTATAAAGATGTCTCCCACACTTTTCGGGTTTTCGCGGAATTTCGCTTGGCTCGGTTATCCAGAAATTCGTTATCCGGACGAACAGACACGACTACCGAGGTGTCCGGATAATCGAGACATGGCTGTAGTAGACGTGCGTACAAAGTGCACGAGCCCTGTCTCGGAGTTCGTTCTTCGCACGGAGTCACTCGCGACTGCTGACCCTCGTTGTTGTAACGATAACTGACCCTCGTCTTTTTGCACATCAATACCAGGAAAATGATACGTTTAAAAAAGATGCAGTACGTGCCGTGCTGAGAATGCTAAGCTGTGTGTCGAAGTTTCGCAACTTCGCGTTGACGTTCCGGTCAAGATGGCCGCTGAAATACTGGACGCATCAATCGATTCGAACGAATGTGAAATGGTGTTTTGCCTTCTGCATGATGGTACACATGCGTGAAGGGACATCATTGTTGTGAATTTTGCACTCGACAGCGATACCCCGTTTGTAAGAAGTTCGTCACACGGGCAGTCTTAACCGCGGTTATGTTACCCGCAGTTATCGTGAACCACGATTTGTTGTTGTCACACGGCAGTTTGAGACATGTCAGCAGTGACCACGTGATTGTGACACACGCGCCAGGTATATTCTGATTACGCTGTATGCCGTGAAAAGAAAACGCCATAACGGTAATTACACTGTACGCGCATGGTTATTCACGGGAAATGTCACACGGCAGCGCTAACCGTGGTTAAGGCAGGCGTCCATTTCCTCGGTTACATCACAAAACCGAGGTAGTCAAGCTCGGTTTCTTATAACCGCGGTCAGCGGCGTAACCTCCGTTTGGTAGGCCGCGTGACAAGGGCGTCAGAGCCGAAGGGCTGGTATTGCATCAGCTTGTGCTACACCGCGCTTGGCGCAATGTACAGCTGAGCCGTTTCGCTTTCGACGCGTGAATTAAGAAATCTCTCCAGAACATTCGTCATTCTCGTGATAAACGCCAGATGACAGTGTCTTCCATTTATTATGACGCTTCGAGAAATAACCTTGCGGGGATGCTCCTTGCTCACTTTGTTTGTAGTTCAACCGTCATAATAAGTGTCGCAACCCTATCGACAAAAGCTTTTGCTTATAAATCCGGCTGCAGGGTCCCCCACTTTGTTCTTCTTTACAACATCACGATGTACAGCAGCGAAGCAATACGAGGTATCTTCTTCGCAGGCAGGTTATGGCTCTCATCAGAAAGTGCACATCAACGTAAGCAACTATCGATTTCCCCTAGAGGGAACCACCTTATGTTAAAAAGTTTCTTAGTTGCAGTACTGACTAGTACAGCCTGACAAAGTGGTGCAATACGCTGCTCTTCCACTGACACCAGTGACTGCGTCTGCAGGTGAGTTATTCGTATTCTACAATACATATGTTGAGCAGCGAATATTAACAAACTCAACTCAACTCTCAACACATGAATAAAAAGGAGGAATTCTACAGGAAATCTACAGAGAACATAATTTAGACCATGTTTGCCAATCCAGAATATGATATCAAATGGATTTATTCTACATCTGAATCTTTTTCTCATCCCTGCAGGGAGCCCGTGCATCTCGGGATTTGATGATTGGGCCTGATAACACATCGTCGTGTCCTGAAAGTTGTCGAGCAGTTCCTGAAGGCTCTTACGTGTGTCCTTTTATCGCTATCCATTAGGGAGGTGAAATAGCATCACACATTCCACTCAGAGTCCATGCAAAAGGAGGGGGTGTGCAGTCAGCACAGTGCAGTGTCCGTGTTTCTTTTCAATACTCGCCTATGTCTTTGTTGAGGAACACCATCTCCTCTACATTCCGCTGGGACATTGCGTCACCTTTACTATGGAATTCAAAGGCCAGCAATACCGTAGGCAGTAAAGAAAAACAGGCCAGAAAGGCACTTACGTCGCTGCGCAACTCTTGCGCCTTTATCGGAATCAGTACCGGCCAATCATTTTCATTCCCATTGTGGATTTCCTGTAAAGTACGCTCGGGCACGTGTGCCTGCGTTTTCTGTTTACATGGACATGTTATCCTATCCGTTGCTCCTGTCATCAAAAGTAGCGTGTACCTGCAGTGTCACTTCAAGTCCCTTTAAGTCTCACACAGTCAATGGCAATATGGGTCTCTAGTGTAATAACATAGACCATTAGCTGTTGGTTGACAAAATAAAGCTTTTTATTACACGTATGCTGTCATTGTTAATGCTTTCGTTAGGAATTATCTCCCTGCGATATGACATTACAGTCGTACAAATGTGTCATCTGAGTCATCAAACAAAAGCATGTAGATGAGGTCTTCTCCCATGCATGAAATACAGTACTGTTGGGAATATTACGCCACTGTGTGTAATTCGTGCACAGCTCTGTTATTTGGAGAAAACAGGCACTTTGTAAAATAGACGGGACAGATGTTACACGTACAGGTATACTGTAGTCGTAATACTGTAATCATCATATTACGGAGCCCTGTATTCTACAACGGGGGCTCTGGGTTATTCTTTGTCCACTATTTCCTCGTCGAAACAACACAAAAATTTCTTAGAGTGTGGAGTGTACCAACAAAGCGCACAGACGCGTAGTGGACAGAAAATCACACCGAAATAACTTTCTTCAGTCTGATTCCGCGAAATAAGAACAGTAATTCTCACTTCCCTCAGTAGGTCCGCTCATCATCCCATTTATCATCCCAGTTGTCAACTCCTGCCTCCTATCACGCACGTTTTCTCCGATTCTGCTTTTCGTATTTCAGCGATTTCTCGCGAAAACCATCAGATGTTTCGCGAGTTACTTGCACTATGTGAGATTCCGGCGCAGGTTGATTAATATGACTTCACCAGAGAGTTCCTGTGAATGTTGGTATGAGTACAAAATCAAGGCTCATAGCCCCTGATCGTGACGGGGTGTCCGGACAGACACCGTGTGATTGTTACCCAAAATAAAAAGAAAGCCGGGGAGATATATTGAGTTAATCCGTATGCCTAGAAAGCAGACGTCGCTGTGGTAGCTTTTTAGGTTCCCTCGACCACACAGTGAACGACGGTCCGTTTACGAAAAAAAGCAGCTATTGACATACTCCTGATAACGATAAAAAGGCACTTTCCACTGCATACAAACATTTACAAAGCATTTGTGGTGCCTAATTGCGCTGGTACTTCCATACAGATTAGCAAACAGAGAGCTTAAAGGGACAGTCTGGACCCCAGATGATTCCTTATATCTTTCCCAGCCGCCATGCAAAATATTTCGTTTATATTCGGCTCCGATCATTTTTAATGCAATTTTAATGTGAACCTTTTGCCCCCGAGTGAAAGCCGCACTTCGAACAGTCGTGGCGTCAGGAGCGTTCTCTTCCGGCCTTTGCGGCGTCTGCTCGGCTCCTCTCGGCGGTCTGTGGCTGTGTGTTGTGCTTTGTGCGTCGTCGCTCCTGGTTCCTGTACCTTCAATACGCATGGCATTCCTGCTTTTTATTAACACTGATTGGTTACTGCATACGTGACGGTGTTGTTCAGCGATGAAGCATAGGTGTTGCTTAGTGCATCGTGAAAACAAGAAGGAAAACACAATGTGCGTGTCGACGGTGTCGTTTTTCAGTTTTGCGGAGACCGAACCCTTAAAACAGTTGCGGGTAGCCAGTACTCACCGTCCTGAATAATAGCTCGGTGCAGTACCAATGCCTTTTGAAGAGACAAGTAAGTGTTATTAAGTGTCGACATCGTTCTCGTGACAGATTTGGCCTACGCAGCACAAACATTTGTCAGGCGCCTCTCTCTGAGTTACAGCACCAACACCTGCATAACAAATGTCACACACTACATAGTTCGAAATAACAAGTTATTAAACCAAATTGCCAATCCTAACTGGGTCAAATCTCACCTGAAAATCTTACTTCGCGCCTCAACCAAGCGCTGATTGTTGTTGTGTCGTCTGGAACAACTGTGACGCCGGGAACAACAATGACGTCACGGAGAAACAGAAACCGGATATTGATTAACCGTAGGATTTAATTGATTTTCTCTAAAACAGGGAAACTGTCACTCTTTCCATTTTACGTGGATGATATACGTGCGGAGCACAATCGAATGCAGTCGCAATCCGAATACCCTCCCGAGGTCCGGACTGTGCGAGCTCGTTCACACATTAACAGGTGTGGACGAGTGTAGCGATTCTTGCGATATACCTTCGTACGATCTGGCTACCCTCTCACGGGTACTCGCTACACTGTGAACGACTGAACGAGCTCCCTTCGGTCCAGCGCAAGGGTGTCGCCTTGAAGAAAAAGAACTCTGATCGCGTGTTCCGTGAGCTTTTGTCCTCGTCTGAAATCCTTCGCAAAGGGGGCTACGGCTCCGACAAATCAAGAGCGAGAGGGATATCATTCAAAATGATGGTTGGATTGTTAGGTGGTCAGTTTCTCCTTTACGACTCGAAGGTGAAGGACGTCCGATATACTGTCAACTTACTCCCGCGAGCCACTTTCCCTTATTCTGATAGCAGAAGAGGTGTGCAGAGAGAGTCAAGTCCTGGCGCCCTTCACAAACATTCGAAAAACAACACTGAAGCTTTCTAAGTTTATTGTGCAGGAGCCCTCGCGTGTGGGGCCTTCTTGTACACTCTAAGAAAAAAAAAAAGGATTAAACCGGGGAGCAATTGCAGCTTCTACTCCCCTAGTCTGCAATTACTCTCCATTTTAGTCCCCTAACCCGACATTTAGTCCTGACATTTACTCTCCAGGACTGCAAATTGTCACTGAACTTCGCGAATAGCCTCCTGAATGCAGCAGTCTACGTAAATATGTGCCCTTGGTCAATGTGAACGGCATAAGACTCTATAACTCAGCCAACGTAGCAATTTTCCAGCCACACAGAGTAAGAAACAGTTAGCGCATCATTTTTCGAAAATTGTGCCCTATGTATGGCGCAACATTTTATATCACCCGATACATCACGGTTGACGGTTTGCTTCAAAGTATTGTCATGCATGCACACGAATTATGTACTTGGGACTCTTCCAACACCGCGTGAAATGCAGTCTCCACTCTGTGACATTCATTTACTCCCGTGCATTTACTCCCGAAATGGACTATTTTTTATGGTAATGCATTTAGTCCCCAAAAGGAGTAAAATCACTCCTTTTTTTTCCTTAGAGTGTACCTGAAGAAGCGTGGCCCTCCACGCGAAAGCTCGCACAGAATAAACTTAGAAAGCTTCAGTGTTGTTTTTTGAATGTTTCAATTTTGATGCAGATGTTGATGTGGATGAAGAAAAAATAATAGGGAGAAATTGAATTCGTCACACGACAAACGAAGAAAATAGAAAAGAGAAACCCCCCGCTTTCGCGATAACTATCGGCCAATCTATCGGTTGATGCAGACGCTACGCTTTTATTGCGCTTTTCTCCGCTGCTCCCACAACGCGACCCTCGTCCAAGATCTCTAACGGTTGACTGTGTGTGTGCTTTTTTTTTTGCGTCTCCGAACACTCGCCGTGCGCATGGACATCGAACACGGATAATCGATCCTCAAAATTGTTCGGCTGAAATCTAAACGAACATCGCTAACGTAAACCGAACTGGATTGCTTCCAGGTTTTGTAGAACTTCGAAGAACCAGAAACAAGTTGCCTCCAGCGTCCGCGTTGAGAGATAAACTAAACGTGAAAGAGGGTCGAAGAAGTAAAAAGAGTGAACGTGGAGCTCCAATGATACGTTGAAACAACGCTGTCTAGACTAAAACGCCTTGTCGCTCGATTTCTTTTCACCTCCCCTTATTCTTGTTCACTTTTCGTCTCCTTCGTTTTCTGCTCTCCTTATTCCATTCCAATGAAATATAGCGTGTCTATTTTGCGTTTGCGTGCACTTTGTTTTTTGCTTTCGAACAAGCCATATCCCCCACAATATTCCACAACTTCGTTTCTCCCCTGCACTTCTCGCTGCTATTTAGATAGCACGCGGGCGATCCATATGACCTCGCAGTTCCGGGCCTGCGATGAGAATATGCAGCAGGTTTGGCCGGAAATATATATATATATATATATATATATATATAATAACCGTTCGACTTGCAAATTTTTGCATCTTCATACTCCGGATTTCTACAGTCAGTTGCTGGGATGAAACCTTCCCACTTTGAGCAAAGAAAATCTGAGACCGGCTGCCCGCTACTGGTTTCGCATGTCAACGGTGTCTTAAGGCTGTGATGGGGGATTGCTATGGATACCACGTCGAGTAACAACCAGAAATGGGAAAAAATTACTCAGGGCGGATTCACTTGCGTCCCTCAAAGAGGTGATCGGTAATCTCAGTTAAAGTTATGGGCACAACCATCCATCCTTGTTTCTTCGACCAACGCACACGACAGTAGGATTCTGTTACGGACCTATTATTACGGACCACGTTGAGCTATCCACCCACTACAGCCTACACAGTTTTTTTTTAGCCCAGAACAGTGGCTACTATTTCAAATCCAACCTAAGGTGCAACAGGCAGGGGGGTCATTCCATGCCAGGTGATCCAGGAGGGTTGCGCGACCATCAGGGATTTTTATGAAAAAAATCAGGGTGGTTCGTGTGGGCATTGGGAAGTAAAGCGGATATTATTTATTCGAACAACCGCTCAGTTCCGCCGCTAGAGGGCCCCAAAATTGGCGCCAGGAGCAAAAACCATGTTCGGGGGGGGGCACACTTATTAGACGAAAGGAAAAAAAAACGGGGGAAAGGTCAGCATTACGGGACGTCGGCTTGCTATTCCGCAGAGAAAGAAAATAAATCAAAGAAGAATAAGATATATAAAAAAGAAAATAGGAAATGAAGGATAAACTAACAAACGGTGAAAGAAGGATGAGATAGATTAAAGAGAAACTGGAACTGCGCGATTTGCGCAGAACTGTAGAGATACACGTCGGAAACGTAACTACGAAAAATTAAAGGAGTGTTTTTTGTTAAACAAAAGAAATTTTTTTTTTCTTGGAGTATCCGTGGTGCAGGCTTGGCAAGCGCCGAGACTGCGACGGAGGGCGACGCACGTTTGTGGTGCAAGTCCAATTATTCAGATTGATATGATCATTATTTAGCGCTGATTAGATGTAACTTTGAATGATTGAGTATTCACGTCGCCGCACAGGTACTGTGATGTCTGGTCGACCGGTGGATTAATTCCTCAGCGTTCTTTGATACCTGTGAAAGCTCACATGGCGGACACTGTATTTAGCTTCCCCTTGGGAAGGCGCACGGCAAGAACAGAACACTATTGAACGTACAGACAGTGAAGCTTTAAAGACACTGAAACAAATACACCAAGTTGTTGCATACTTTACACTTTAATATATAATGAGGGATTGGAACATCATTGAAACAGGACGTGAATGGCCTTAGACTTCAAATGTGTGCTTTCCCTAGCCGTTGAATACCCGAAAAACACTTCTCGTCTCCGAGAAAGACGTCGGCATTGCAACTACATCACGTACTGTGGCAGGGAAGAAGCAATGATATGATCTTGTGCCAGGCACTGTGATCGCTTGCCTGTACCTAGGAGCGAGGATGTCATGATGTGCCTGAATGTCCTCCTTTGCTACCCAGATCGGTGTTATATTCTTCATGTTTTCTCGTGCTCATTTGTATAGGTAAAGAGGTGTCAGGATTTATTCCTCGAAAGGTCTTTGAAGGCTGGCTTTCGCTGCTAACCTTTTGAGCGTGCCACCTACATCATCACATGGACCTTTGCCACGGGATGTTGCAAAAAAAAATGCCAGGAAGCGTTAATTCCAAAGTCTGGTTCATGGTGACAGAGATTTAAAAATTTTTTTATTGTTCTTGTATTGTGACGCGGCACTGTCTGTGAAGTATGAAATCCTCTTAATGTGGGGAGAGTCCGCAGTGAAGCGTCGCAGAAACGTCGTTTGGAAAGTATGCACTGTGGAATTTTCATGCGAGAGGTTGTCCGATATCATGATGTATGTCTTGTAGTTCAAGTCAGAGTCTTGCGTGTGAGCGTCGCGGTAGTACGCAATAATTGGGTAAATTGTGGCTTGGCAGTAGAACGACTGGGGTGAATGTTGTACCAGGAAGCTGTAAAGCTTTTCTGAAAAGCCCATCAGGTCACTGCTTCGTCGTGTGGAAGGGTTTGCTTCAGGTGTCGCAGGAAACGGGCCTGCTCTTTCGCAAGGAAGTGATGCATTTTAAGGCAATCAATGTCCTTCAGAACACGTTCAAGAAGGTCGTCATATGGCAGAACCAAGCATTATCAAGCCTGCTATGCAGTCCAGGCACCCATTGCTTGAACTGTACATCGCCTATGAGGTCATCCTCCCAGCCTATATTAGCTGTGAAATAATCGTGTGGTTTTTCAACGCCAGGACACGTACTGCACGAACTTCTCATGCAATCCACTTTTTGCAAGTCGCACACGATCATGCTCAGTAAATCCTTATAGTCATCTTTTATGCCCAGAGCGTGCAAGACGAGCTTGACGTTCTGGTCATTTAATTTTTATCATAGGCAAAATATTAATATTCAGACACTCTCACGATCCTCATTGCGAGCATTATTTGTCCAGTCTACCTGAGGCTGTTATTACATGACCCACTGATGTTGGTTTTTGCTTATTTTTGACCAGTGCATAACATGTATTGTACAGTGCTTCTTTGTACCTTTTCTTATAGTTGTATTTTGTTTGTTTTCTCCTTCTATATTTGTACACTGTTCCAGCTGCCACAGCAACATCCCTACGGGATAACGCCCCAGTCAAGCGGCTGCTTTGCCGCTTTTTGGCATATCCCTACATTGTATTTGCATTTAAATTCATAATAAAGGAAAAATGAAATAAATGAATAAATGGTGATAATGGCACACACAGACTGCGTGAGTTCCTGGGTCTCCCGCCAGTACGCACCAAGGGGGCCGCAAACGTGCGAAGGTTGAAAATCCGGCTTCCAGGTTGGGGTTCTCCGCTTTCCACATCTCGAAGGCTTCTCGTAAATTAGAAAGCATCATTTTTTTTCTGGCGTCCGTGTCGTGTGTCTTTCTTCCCGGCAGAGTTGTGTGAAACCCGACCATCCTCATAAAAAAGATATTATTGAGGCTCGTACGTCTTCCTTCAGTGCTCTACCTAACTTCGCACCCGACTCTGAGAGAACACATTTTTCTTGTCTTACGCGTCTTGCAGCCCTCACAGTTCTTTCGCTGTGATTGAAGAAGTCAGCAACTTTTGTGCGGCTCCATGAAGAAGGTGCTGTAGTAAGTATGGCCACCTGCCTAGATCGGGACTTCTTCTCTTGAAACTTTATTCGCAGCTCTTGTAGAAGTGCCTGGTAGTCAGCTGAGAGGTCTTCTCCTTCAAAGTCCGCATCGGGGAGACGAACGTTCAAGGAAGCTTCAAGTTTATCCTGGAGCCTCTTCCGAGCTGGTTGTAACTTCTTCGCGTACGCCCGTCTTTTGGACAGGGATCGTTTCCGGGTGACGGGAGTTTCACCAACAGCTGCCAACGAAACATTGAGAGATGCCATTTCGTCTAAGTCTTCAGCAGCTGATCCACCTGTGCCAGGAGGCGTTGGTCTTTCCATTCGTACTGGGGGCGATGCCTCAGCTAGTTTTCTCGCCTTGATATTACATCCGGGGCACAGCCTGTCACTTGGAACTACGTTAAGGCCACGTGCTGCACTGGCAAGCTGGTGCGTGACCACAGTCGTTCCTTTGTTTGGCTTCTTGTGGACATCGAAGTTATTGATACAGTTCCTCGAAGCAAGTAAAGACGTATACCTCTAGGTGTACATGTAGTAATGATGGTTACATATCGTCGTCACGCTGCTTTTATTCTGCTTGGATCGTAGACATATAAGGTTCTGGCAGCTGTCACTCAAATCATAAAATTTCAGCAACCTCACTGGCCTAACCAGAGCACGTTTATGACAGTGAGTTCGACCGAAGCTACATGGTGGAAGCGGCCTGCTGCCATGTCTGCAAGAAATTGAACAAAAAAGAAAAAGAGGACAGTTGATTAAATGTAACAGAGATGCGTCGCTACTTGTAGTAGGCTAAAAAAAAAGAAGAAAAATGACACAGTGATCGATTTGACGTTGTTTGCATTTTGCTGCGATTCCGTAAGCGCGTCTACATACATTGTAAGTTATTTGCAGGGTGGATACATCTAAGAGATCCGGGCTGATATTTAAATTGGAGTAGTTGTCGACAGGATCAGAACTGACACAAGTTTCATTACTTGTATGAGAAAATAGATACCCAACGTGGCAGCTGAACAGTAACCTACCTTTGCAAGCATTCGCCGCTGGTGATCGGCGTATAGACAGTTGCTCGTCTTCCATTCCGGTATGAACACCACGGAAAACAACTCGAATGACAACACAGCACACTCAACTCTATGGTACCATAAACCACGTAAGGGTAACCTATCGTTAAATCTTCCCCCTTCAACTCAACTCACGGTGTCCTCGGCTCTTGGCTAGCAGCCGCCATAAACCAACCATCATAATTGATCGAAACGCCGTCTCTGCAGTGACTGTGGATAAGCCGCCCACCAGCGTGTGTGAACCACGAAGTCGTCAGTCGAAAAACCAAATTCCATCGACAAGCCATGCTTACGAAATCGTATGGTACGCAGCAAATTCGTGCGACATGGACATTTTGGTCATACTGCGTAATAACCATGCGTGGTTGCGCCTCATATGCACCAAATGCTCATAACCTCCAAACGCTCATATGCACCGAAAAAAAGTTGGTGGTTTTGAGCGTTCGGTGGAAATGAGCAGGAAAGGAGAAGCTGCTCATAAGCACCAAACGACGAGAACATCCGAATGCTCATATGCACCGAAAGGCGGGCGACCACAAAGGCCGGGTCTTCCTCTCCCGCATTTGGAACAAGGTCATAGGGTGAGAAAGGTGGAATGAATGGCGACTACCAAGGCTGCTTAATGTGTCAGTTTGAAGTTTATGTAACAGCTTGTTCTTGCTTGTATGTAGCCAGAACGAATAGCGCCTTCTCGTTTATGGATTTCAATTTGAGCTTTATTTTCATAGACATGGAGGCAGCCTAGGACAAAAGACTTGATTCTAGCTCGAAACGCACTCGGCTCCCAGGGCTGTAGCAACAAAGAGCGTGGTCCCCTCCGAACATATGCCCGGGTTCACTTACAATGCAGAAGCTGGAATACGATATTTATATTGGGTTTACATTATGCATACATAGGCCGCAGTGAACATTTGCGCAAAACCCTTCTTTCGAGCCTTGTTCTTCGCAAGTTGGTTAATCAATGCGTCATAGTCTAGAGATATCATAATCATGTTTTCAGTTGACTACGAACTCAGAAAGCCTGACATCTCATATGGTTGAGCGCAGGATATTCTTGATCGGTCAGTTTCATTGTGCTGAGGCTTCTTTCAGCATCAGCGACAGTAGCTCGTGTGGTCAGAAAATAGAATCCCGACGCAAATGCAAGGATTCAGATATATCTCCTGGAGGCATTCTTGTATGTGTACTTTAAAAATTGTTTGGCGTCCTCTCTCAATGACACAAAACGATATTCCATTATGAGTTCGCTGGCATCGATGCCTACTATTTTCACTTCAAAATTTTTGCTGCGATTCTCCAGTTCAAGTTCCCATTGACACTGCTCCAAGTTGTTAGCGTTTTACAGAAATCCAAACAACTTTTACCACTCCACGAGTTGGTCGACAAAACACAAGATATGGCCTGATCAGTGAGAATAAGAAAGAACTGAGATTTGAATTTTCCTTCTGCAGAAAGACGACTCTTTCTTTCTTTCTTTCTTTCTTTCTTTTTTTTTCACTTTTAGGAGAAGGTAGCAGACATTGCAGAACTGCTTCCTGATCTTGTCGCGTTGTCTGTACTCCGCAAAATAAAGAGAGGAACAGAAAGAACAGACGCAATTTGTACAATACAAGCAGTGCAGCAAATGCAACCTATTTTATGTTCCTCATTAAATGGCGTGCAGCATTTATTGTTCATTAAGATTAATGTTAAATAAAAAAGCATGTCTTCCAATTTCGAACAAATGAGGAATGCGAATGATAGCACTTGATTGGCTATGATCCGGTTTATCAGATGTCCACGACGACGCCATTCACTCCGGCCGTAGAAGCCCGTACGGATTCTTTCTTCCCTCCGGGCTGTTGGCCCACAATTCACAGGAACCTTTAAACACGTCACACGTAACCCTTTAAATACCATGACAATGATGTGGACGGTGCCCAGAAGAAGAACAGTCTCTGTTCGAAATATCGGCGGCTTCTGTCCAGAGGCAAATCCCTTCCTACCTAAACAGACATGAACATGCAAAAACAGACACGTTGTAGCACATGCCAAAACTACTTCTAACGTACGCTTCACGACGCAGACTTTATAGGTGGCGTGCATATGACGTCACACCATAGCTTTACCCGTGCTTTTTCCCTCTATCTGGTGAACCCGCGCACCTCGCCCATGCGCATGCTTCTTTTCCCTCTATCTGGTGAACCCGCGCACCTCGCCCATACGCATGCTTCTTTTCCCTCTTTCTGGTGAACCAGCGCCTCAATGCACCCCACCTATACTGTGGAACTGTAGCGAATGCTACAGAACCATTCGATGATGCCAGTGCCTGACTGCGACGCTGTGCAGTGTCAATCCTCCTTCCTGCACCGCGAGTTCAAGCTCACTGGGTGTTATCGTTGAACCTCTAACATATATTCAGTTTAATGTTATTTCTTCAGTTTATTTTTACTACTCGTTTATGTAGCTTAAGGCGCTATGGGGTAGACGGCGTTCCATGTTGATATCCGTTCATCGGCCACATTTTCTCTTAGACGTTTAGTCAACCACAGTCTACCTCAGGTAGGCGAATTTAATTCACTGTGGTGACGATGAAAGGTCTCGCCGTTGTTGGCCTCACGGAGGTGGACAACGTCACGACTGACGGCCTGGGGGAATGTGATCCTGGTTGACGTCTAAAGGAACTGTGCCGACATATGATTTGGTCGAAAGACATTTCATCGAAGATCGAAACGGCAGCGGTCGTTTGATCGATTTTTTATCGGTTCACTTGGAGTGTTGAAAATGAAAAAAAAAAAAAAAAGCCGGATTTCTAAATGCCGTTATCCTACGCAACATTTAACTACCCGCTTGCTCGTAAACACATTCCTCATGCGAACACACTTTTTCGTGTCCAAGAAGCGGTCCAATGGCCCATGTTGTTCACCCTAGACCGTTCGATAACATGATAGGCTTTTCCACTCTGACACATAGTGACTAAACATGCCATACATGTTAATCCCCCAACGCTTTTTCAAATAATAATTGATTTCAAGTATTAAACATTTTTGGCAAATAGATAAAAAATAAATTAATGACATTTTTCGATGATTTATTCCTGTTTAATGTGGATAAATTTTAACAGTGCATTATTGATTGTAATCATCTGACCATTGTATAGGAGAAAGAACAGTTTTAGTTTATTTACTTTTCGCCTATGTGCAGGTGAATCTTAATTTAGTTCCTGCAACAGACATGTAATCGAAGAAGTCCTTCGAAACCTAGACAAGATAAGCAGGGCAGGAGATCTTTGTACTTTCTCTATTTTTTTGGATAGCGTGCATGTGTAGTGACCTCAGATTGCAGATGCGTACACTAAACGAGGTTGAGCTAAGGTTTGGTATGCTGTTAATTTCATATCTTTCGTTGTGCCATGGCGAAATTTCCTTCTTAGCATCCACAGACTTCGAGTGGCTTTCGCGCATATGGCTATCCCGTTTGAGACCGTTCCCTTTAAATATGTCACCAGCAATGAGGAGGGTGCTCCGAAGTAGCACAGACTATCGTCTGCTCCCAACCTGGGGCAACTTTCTTCAACATGTGTCCGACTGGTTCGTAAATTACAAACGTCTGCAAGTAACCAGTGGTCTCCCTGAAAAAAATTTAAAAAAAAATAAAAAGAAAGAAAGCAGAGTACATTGATTGCCCACTCCGTATGCTCGAGTCAAAAGTTACAGAAAAAGAGGTGCGGATGACACAGTGCATGCAGTTTTGAACTTCCTTCGAACAAACGTCTTTCTAACAAAGGGCGTCGACAAACCGGCTTTCGATCAAACAGTTTTCGACCAAGCGGCCTTCGATCAAACGGCATTGGACCAAACCGCGTTCGACCAAATGGGCGGACACTACGGCGGACGTGTTTGTCACGTTCAAACACCCATTGACTCACGATAACCCCATTCAAACGCACACATTCAGTCAAATTCGAACTTCATAAACTTCGTTTATAAAGATAAAAATAAGCCTCCATAAAAATTCGTTCTGACTACATACCAGCAGGACCAAGCTGTTACATAAACTTCAAATTGACACATTAAGCGGCCCTGGTAGTCGCCATTCATTCCACCTTTCTCACCCTATGACCTTGTTCCAAATGCGGGATTGGAAGACCCGTCCTTTGTGGTCTCCCGCCTTTCGGTGCATATGGGCACGCCTTTCGGTGCATATACGGAGCATTCGGGTGTTTTGGACGTTTGGTGCTCATGAGCAGCTTCTCCCCTCCTGCTCATTTGCACCAAACGCTCAAAATCACCAACATTTTTTCGGTGCATATGGGCATTTGGAGGTTTTGAGTGTTTGGAGGTTATGAGCATTTGGTGCTTATGAGCTACTACCTTGTTGTGTTATATAATCAACGCTAAATAATGATCATATTAATTAATAACAATTATAATCTGCCCAGAATAATTGGACTTGCGCCACAAACGTGCGCCGCCCTCCGTCGCAGTCTCTGCGCGTGCCAAGCCTGCACCACGGATACTCCAAGAAAAAAATTATCTTTTGTTTAACAAAAAATTTTTTTTTAATTTTTCGTAGGTACGTTCCCGACGTGTATCTCTACTGTTGTGCGCCAATCCCGCAGTTCCAGCTTGTTATCGCAGACACAAAATGCTGCACTGAAATGCGCATATTTAATCGATTTTCTCAAATTCGCGGACTTTTTTCGCTGTAAAAATTATTTTACAGGTCAGTAAGATTTTTTCCCTCGAATGGACAGTAGCCGAACCTCTGACATGCAAAACCTCATTTCGCTGCGACGCGCGCTACTCGTTTAAAAAATACGCAAAATTTGGCAAGTTCTGCTTTGCTTGCTGTAGCGCCTACGGGGCTGCCTTCATAGATAAATGAATGACTTTCGATCTCGTGAATTCGGAGTACAAACACAACACCTGTACCGATTTTCAGCATTCTAAGTGCGGCAGAACGGCCGTCAGAGGCGACGAAGCCGAACATTGTTTTTGCTCCTGGCGCCAATTTTGAGGCCCTCTAGCGGCGGAACGGAGCGGAAGTTCGAATAAATAATACGTACTTCACTTTCCAATGCCCACACGAACCACCCTGATTTTTTTCATAAAAATCCCTGATGGTAGAGCAACCCTCCTGGATCACCTGGCGTGGAATGACCCCCCCCTGCCTGTTGCACCTTAGCTTGGATTTCAAATAGTAGCCGCTGTTCTGGGCTAAAAAAAAAAAACGTGTAGGCTGTAGTGGGTGGATAGCTCAACGTGGATGAAATATAGTTGGGTGTATTGGTTTTAGATGTAACTTTCTACTGCTCAACGAGCTCAGAATTCTCGTTTCAGAAATCTTTGTGTTGTGAACGGTGACAAGAGTGAACGAAATGCGATTTTTTCTCATCCTTTGAGCTCTGTAGGAAATTTGTTGAATGGGAAACCTAGTACCATCAAGCCATAGAAATAACTGACACGAACCAGCCAAGACATACTTCACGTGTATTGAACAATTTCTCGCGATGCTGTACGGTTTTAAAAAGATAGAGACTGATGGATGTGGCGCCCCCATGAAATCACCTTTAGAATACTACGACATTCAGTCCAAGATATTCTTCCTGAAGAAAAATATTGCGAGCGATATATCGAAATGACAAGACACTGCCGCCAAAGCAGTATAGTTGAGAGACAGCCCGCGGGCTGTGGATGGACGTTGGTCTCGGCCCCGTGACGTCAGATGTTTGGCACGCGTTCTCTACGCTGTTTACATCCATGGTCCATTCATGATGGCAGACGCTGGTAACCTGTGACGTGAGCTCTAAGAATCTGCGTCTGGCGCATGCGCGATTCAGAATGAAAGATTCACGAAATGTTCACAAATGCGCTATGCTCGCATTTCGTGCGTGAAAATATTATGTGCTGCTCCACTATTGCAAAAATTTAGGGGGACTCATTCCAAGGACGAGATAGTTTCGGCGCGTGGGTAAGAATCAAGGTTGATTACGAGTGCGAAGGAACAAGGAGGATGATAGCGATGATGATGCTGTCATCACCTCACCTTCATTGGCATCATCATTACAGGAGTTTTCCAACAAAGGAACTGGTGCAAGTGATGCGGAGTTGCGGGCCTCACACTAGTGAAGCCAAAATCTCCATTTTATGTTTTCTTAAAACCAAACGAAACCAAGGAACAAGGAGAGAAAGGACTCTCGCTTCCACCAAAATTTAATGTGCGAAAACACAGTTTATACATGTCTTGCTACAGCCCCCTTAGAGCGCCTCGTATCTTATCATGTTCTCTGTTAGTGATACAGACTGGTCTGGTGTTTATACATTTTAAGCATCCTTAAAGGGGTTGAGACACTTTCATAGATGTGGTTATTATATGATGGACGCATTGTAGTACGCGCCAAAATACGGAGGAAAAAAGAATCATTCTTCTACATGTAGTACTTAGCGAGACACAAGCCCTCAAACACACTCCTGAGCAAAACGCAGACGTCACAGATCTCAGAGTTGCGTCCATTCCCACTGGCAGTCGTAAGCACGTGACCTCTCGGGCGCTGTCTCACTGGCGGCTGTGTGGGCTGTGATTTCAGAGCCGCATGAGTTTCGGTATTCGCAGTGCCCATTTTCTCCTCTTCTATTACCCTCTTCGCTGTGAAACTTTCCATGCAGGTTCACATCGGTGCAAAGAACCGTCTTTTACGTATATCTGGGGTAACCTAGGATCACCTGTCGCAACCCCTTTAATAGCTGTGGCTTCAACAATCTATCTTTTTATCACACCAGGTGACACATGCAGGATTTCCTCAAAGAGAGGTTTACTCACCTTTGAGAGAGGTTTCCTCAAAGAGGGGTTTATATCCACATATCGAAACATGTTTTTTGACGTTATGGGGAGGCTGCCTACTAATCCTCTTTTGCGCTCCCTAAAACGTGTCTTTATGCTCACTCCCACGTGTCATACCGAACTTATATACAGACTTGTACGTATCTTGAGTACGTACTCAGAACACAGTATTTTAAATACTTTTTTCGGTATTTTGGTACTCTACTCAATACTTTTTGCGACACGTATTTTCGAAGTATTTCAAATACTTTTTTCAGTATTTGCTGCTCAATACTCAAAATACGTTCCTTCGTCGTCGAGTCGTATCCAGCACACTTCCCCGCTGTGTCCAGACTTTCAGCTCACTGGAACTTCTCCCTTTTTCTTTCTTTACTGTTTATTTGGGGGGGGGGGGGATTAGCGCATCTGTCAGCTATCCTCCTGTACAATATGCTGGGCCCACGCTTCGCGCTCTTTGTCAACACCCCCGACTCCTCCGTCAGAAAACGTTTCCTACTCATATTGCCAGGTGAATCCCCAGGGGATCAGGTACAAGAATAATCCCGGCATTTATTTCCTTGGTCACCTAAGCAATAAACACGCGCCAGAAGTTGAAAGGCCAGAGCCGACATACAGGAAGGATTACGAAGTTTTACGTCAGGTCAGTTTGGTGAACCAAAGTTCACCAAATATTACTTGCCAGCAAGACCTTGCAAATAAAAGATATGCTTAAGTATGGCGGATGAAGTTTATTCCTTTCATTTGTACGGCCATGTTCAGAATACGCGTTTCACTCGCTGCTAATACTAAAGTACTTTAAAGAGTATCTTCAATACTTAGAGTATTAGTATTTAGTACTTACTTAGTTAGTTAGTACAATCTTAGAGTATTGAGTACTCTACTCAAATTGTTTTCAGTTTTGAGTATTTTGTACTCTATTTTCAATACTTCTGCGCAGTATTTTGTACAAGTCTGCAGTTATAACAACACCGGTGGCGCATTCTCCATATTTATTTACATGGTACATCTTGCAACTTTTTTCTTTCATGCTCATTGACTCATTCCGTTGAGGACTGACTCCGTTGGTGAGGTCCACGAGGTTGTTGGCATAGAATTTAGTCGGCTGACTTTTAATTGAATTGAAATTTAATTAACAACGAATAATTAAGTTATTTGCGGTAATTTGTGTAACCCTACACCAAAACGTAACGCCAAACAGTTGCATAAAATTTCTTAAGTGACAGTAACATAAGCGGTCGGGAAGACAATCTACGTCCAAATAGTTGAAAACGGGCAGCGTTTTCCAAGTTCTGCGCTGCTCTTATGGCACGGAAATGTCTAGCACAACCGAACCCTTAAAGAGCAACGATTGCTGGAAATATTAGAGAAGTGCCGTTTTGGAAATGCTCCCCTCTTTCTCAACAGCACATCGAGATGACGCCGAAAGGTTTCGGCTCATTGGCACTTCTGCGAAATTTCTTTATGCCACACAAGCATATTCTCTTTGCCGAATTCTTTGGTCCTCTCTCTGTGTAATATATCACGCGAAAGTGTGAAGAAAATAAAAAAATAAAAAACACACATCGAATCATCCCACCATCACTATGAACAGAACGAAAGTAAGCAAAGAGGATATCTAAATATCTTTTGTTCTGTTTGGGGAACGTACGAAGAACAGAATTTTCAAAATATATTTTGACGAAAACTCGGCTCCTAAACAATTCAACGATTTCGTTCATGCCAGCCTCGCAACTGAAACAATGAAAAACAGCGGTTACTCCCATTCTCTCATTTTCTTTGTTTGAAATGCCTTGATATTGGAGGACCGTATATTAAAACTGTCTCGAAAAATATAAAGTAAAACAGGTACTGCGTCGCGAAGTATTAGGTAATACGGACTATAGCTGCTTTAGCGGCAGCAATGATTTAAAATAAATAAATAAAACGGAAACACTTTTGGAATGGCCATTTTAAACAGCGCTGAAGGAATTGGTTTGCGGTGCTTTCTGTATACGGACCATCCTATAAATAACGCGAGTGCGTTGCCAAGAGTATTTGGACAGGCGATGCGGGTGGGTGGGGAGAGGGTTACTTCTTTGGGACGGAGAGGGGCAGAATAATGGGCTTCCCGCGAATAGCTGTGCGGTCGACTGCCCCAGAAATACCGGCAAAAGAATCCCAAGCGCGAAAACAGGCGTGACCGCAATCGTATATCTACTTAACGTCGTCCCAAACATTTGCGAAAGAAACGACCACCGAAGTAATTCAATTTTCATTCGTTCTTATGATACTTGAGTCGCACGACGATGAGCACTTTCGAATGGGCAGCGATTATTATGCTCCTGTCCAGTTGGACAGGTTTACATTCCATTACGTCGATTAATAGGAAGGAAACTAAAAGCGCCTTTGATTTGGGGAAAGACACGGTAGAGTAGGGACGATTCTCGGGTGTCGAAATTCTATCGCTGTTCTCCTACGTAACAAAGGTCAAAAAGAAATTTTGCAAAAAGGCCTCGCCTTTTGTTCGTTTCAAAATAGCTGTTATATTAAGTCGGCACCTTTAAAGAAAGGCGTACTTTTCAGCTGACGTCAAAACACGGTGCTAATAGAGGTAATGTGCACTAATTTACGAGGGTGAGTCCAAAATTGTCCGTACTCGCACAAACTTTTCGAAAGCCAAGTCTGTAATTGATTTGATTATTGCATAGGCAGAGGCATGGCTGCTTTGTAAATAAATTTGCCCCCCCCCCCCCCACACACACATCATCCACTGTCATTCGTCTACCCGACAGAATCAGTTCACGTACATGCACAACGTTGTCATCAGTCGTGAACGCGGACATCCATCAGTCTCTTTCTTCGTGGCTGACACTTGTGCGAACTCCCATGAACATCTATATCTCTTCAAACATACTTCTCTTCGCGACAAAACACTTTACCCATACTGGACACAAAGCCTTCCAGAAATATCGCACGTGAAGCACCCTCAGACCACAGAAAATGAATCACTGCACGCTGCTCCTCTTTCGTGCACATCACAGGTGGGGCAGCCATTGTTTCTCGCACCGCAGTCACAACTGAACTGACGCAACATTTTCGAACCTGTACATAATGTTTAGAAGGTTTAATATAACCAAAATGCTACTCCACCTGGTATGACTGATCTTACTTGTGAGATACATCGTATTAGTGGCTTGTCGGAGTCTTGAAAGTACACTCTCAAAACAGAACTTCACCCCATCATTCACAGTCAGCCCCGCCGTCATTCCGAATAATATACTTCTATATCGTGATTTGTTGAGAAAAGGAGGTGTACACCGCCTTGTGGCAATATGTAAGCGTGTTAATTTCCACAAAAGGGCGCCTAGCCTTCTCCATAAATCAGCAGACATTAATCAATCACCCGGAGAAATGGCTGGCGTACAGCAGGTTATGCAGTGAAGCTCCGTTTTTAGAGAGTATGAGGAGAATGTCGGCACCGTCGCGCATGAAGCCGTGCCTGCACGCACGTTGCTCCGGCCGAAAAAAAAAAAGTGGTGGTGGCGGTGAATGGGTTCACCGTTGCCGGCCTCACAGAGGTGGGCAACGACACTGGCGACCTTACTGGGTCCAGTTCTTCAGCCGACTCAGTGGGCCGTCACCACTGCGCTCCTCCGCTTTCTCCACGCTTTGAACCTTGTCAACGCCTTTGTGACTGTGTGACCGTGTGTGTGATTTTTCAGTTTTAGTCTTGTGTTCTTCCTTATTCTTTCCGTTCCTTTTCTTCGTTCTCTTTTCCTTCTCTTCTTTTCCAATTCTTGTTTTCTTTTTCTTTTCTTCTTTTTTTTTAGACGTCACGCCTAACGCCCTGGGGAATGCGAAAAAAAAAAAAATGCCGTCATATCTGTGAGCAGCCAATAAAACGGAACAACTAGCTAATCAAACATCCGCTCCGGCAAAGAATGCAGTAGTTATTTTTAAATATACAAATAAATAATGAATCCCACGTGAAATACATTATTTATGTTACTGCGTGATTGAGTACGAGAAAGTCGACACAAACGCTTACATGACGCGATTTTCTGCTTCGTTTTATTGTTCCTGACATGGTTCTTGCATTGTTTCTGCATTCGTCATTCTAGAGAGACGTGTTTATCGGTGAGATAGATTACAAGACACGGGGGGAATGCCAACCAATTATCCCGAATGACAGCTTTCTCTCCCGTGATTTGCTGAAAACGGGATAGATACGCCTTTTGGTGACGCGCGTGCAGTTATATTTATCGTCACAAAAAAGCGCACGCGCCGTGCTTTCCACAACTCATTCAGTGAAATGGCGGGACATCATGGTGTCATGTGATGGGGGGGGGGGGGTTCTCTTTAAATGTGACTATCGCATCCTGAAACTTGTGTATGAGACCGATGCGGTAATTATTCGGCACCGCTTCACAGCACGGCCCTCTGCTTGCTCATTTGGAGCAGGCCAGGAGAAGACATTAGTTAGTTTTAGTGCGTCGTACGCTACCGACTTTGCGTACGTAAGGGATAGCGTGGTGGTTCTGCGCAATGCGTGAAGCTCTCGAAGTTTTGCGCGTGCGCAGAACCACCAACGCTATCGCTTACGTACGCAAAGGCGGTAGTGTATGATGCAGTGAAACTCTAATAATTTGCGGGACCTTAAATTCGCGATTGTGCGATTTTCGACCCTGCACCACGCGTCTTAGTAGCTCTCCACCTTGAACTTGCGAGAAGAAGCGAACAAAAGGTATCACAACTAGGCAGTAACCCGTCTCATGGCTTCCTTTAGGGATCCTTACCAGGCTGCTATCTGGTAGGCGGAGCAGGTACGATTGGCACACGATAGTGATTCTGTAACTCTTACAAAGGCAGATCAGCGTGCAGCGTGCTTAAACCCATACATGCATGGCTGGACGATCCAGGCTTATAGAAGAAACTGGAATCACGGGACGCTGACATCCGCGCGGGATTCATGAAAGCTGGACTACTGTCTCCACTTGGAACGGAGAAGTGAACACTGAGGCAGTGCAGTGTAATAGTTAAAAAAAAAAAGAAAAAGGAAAGAAGAACACTGCGCGTACGTTCGTTATCTCGGCGTCTTGGGCCTTATTCCTTACAAATTTCGTTCTCGTATTTTTCGGCCATTGGTTCGAATATTTCGGGGAAATTAGTTCCTCGCGGAAATTAGTACTATTGATACAGTATACCGTCAGGTTTAGAGGTTCGCGAGCGGAGGCTGACGGCAATATCACAAGAAGGTGAGAGGAGAGAGCGCTGTGTTCACTGCATTTTTGAAGAAAGCGAGTACAAATAGGGAGCTAAAGGGAAACTGCACCTGTCTGCCGTGACCACCAATATCCTCCGACTATCCTGACTAAGCGACGTAATTTGTCTCGCGGTGGACCATCCTCTGGGCTGCCGATTCATAACCAGAATAAAATAATAGAAACAGGGCCTGCATTGCAGATGAGCTGGTACATCGTAGAAGGAAAATTTGAAGTTGCAATGGCATCGAAATCGCGTGGCTTCCAAACGAAAACATAAAACAAGGCATGGCAAACGTCCTTCGACGTAGAAGGCTTCACTAAGGAACCCGGAAAGGAGACGAAACGCATGAAAACGCAGATCAAAGTGCAAGGACTACAAGCTGTTGAGACGAAGTGGCGAAGATTCAAAGGTGCATAGCAGAAGGATTTTAATTACTGACTAGGCTGAATGGTGAAGGTCAACTGCGGAATGTTCCTCTCGCTCCGTAGCGCTGTCATACATCGCGCTAGAAAGTAAAGTACGATGAAACTGCTGCGAAGCTTTCGGAGTACGTGAACAACAAGGCAGTGCGCGCTTTAAACGACGCACATCCCTTTCGGGACAACACACAATGGCTAATTTTATTCTGCAACAAGTATAAAACTTGGCCGTAAGCGACCAGTATGGAATTAACCCATGCTGCGTTAGTTTATCGTTTGGAAAGTCTGCTCTAATAAAGGTTATGAGCATGCTAGATCAAGAGAACTGGTATGAAGCTCCCGTGTAAATGTACCCTACGGGAAATTTGTGGGTCCCTCATCGGGAGATGTGGGAGTGGCACCACTTATCAGGAAGACGCTAGAGGCCGAGAAAACGGAGCTGACATCCGAAAAGGATCTGACCTGTTCCGTAATCATGTTCTGAAAATTGTATACGACAGGCGGCTAGACAGAATTTTTGGCCTGACAAGCTGTGCAGGTAAGAACGCGAACTAACATACCTATTCGCTCTGAGATCGAACGGTGTCGGCGCGCTGCGGAGAACAGAGAACTACCGCAGTGTGGACGCGTCGTCTGCTTTTACACGTTTATTCCGCGTTCAGGGCAGTAGGTGGAGCATTGGGGAACCGAACAGTGTCGTACCATCGCGGCACAAGTGATCTTCCGGTGAATATACACAAGAATTACAGAAAAGAACCATTAACTCCGAACACGGCCCACGTGTTATCCACACTAGAAAGGTGACAGTGTCGCCCCTATAGGTCGATCTCGCAGCGAACAAAGTAAGCAATGACTTTTAACTGTACTCAACTTAGCATAACACAAAGCGCTTCACACGCTTCACACCTCTTTTCTCAACAGCGTAAAATAAAAATAAAAAATGGTAGGGGAAAAAACAGCTATGGGACACCATGGTTGCATCCTTTACCGTCCGCATGGGCTAGCGCCTCTCGCGACGGTCGAGTAAAACGTTCGCGGCACGTCCTCTCCGTTCTATGCGGCACGTTGCTCCAAAGGAGCAAGCAAACGGTCGTGTTCACAGTCTACTTGGCCAAGTTTCTCTTCCGAAAACGGCTTACATATTAAATAAACGAGTTTTAAAGATTCGCACTCCCTCTGCAGCTAAGAAAGCCACAGCGATAGTAATATCACGACGACATAAGCCATGCACACGAATGGGAGCGCAGCGCCGGCAATTGTCTCTGCGAGCTTGTCTGTTTCACTTTCGCGCCACGATATACTAAGTCAAAAGTCCTCGGTAAATAGGCCGCCTTTCGCTTACCAGTGTGAGTTCTGACGTTACCGTGTCGCATGGAACAGTGTGTTACGCTCCTGGATGTACGAACACGTCTGACGCTAACCCAGAAGTGGCATGCCAAAAGCCCATCACTGACTTTCCGCGACCTGCAGACGCCGTCCCACCCGCCCTCGTCTGATCGCCAGTCGTCTAATGCCCTCCGGCCGCTTCCTGATTGAACCTGTCCGCGCTAAAGGGCACTCCCTGATTGACCTTATCCGAGTGACGTTTTCTCCAATTTCCAGAGAGGAAATTCCAGCATACTCTCAACATCCGTCTTCTGCTCATACAATGTATTACATCAAATTGCACAGAAACAACGCACTGATTCGCGTCAGATTTTCGACGTTGTTGTCGGTGATGAAACCGAAGTAAAACGGCACTATAGTTTCGGAATCGACCGTGACGGATGCGACAGTCCCTTTAAGAATGCACAGCACATGCTGCACCTGCACCCTTAAAACATAATTTCACCAGGGTTGTTGAGTAACTCAGCTGTAACTCAGTTACTCGTTTAAGTAACCGGTATCTTTTTTTCGAGTGCATTTTTATAAGGCAGGCAAGCGATTGAACACATAGATCACATCCAAGTTAAACCATACAAACAATTGCATGGAATAGGGGATAGAGTGGGTACATAACCGTGTGCCGGAGATTTGCGGCGCACGTCAAAAGAACCCCAGGTGGTCGGAATTATCCGCAGGTCTACGGGCATGTCGCCACACAAATAGTCCGACGCGCCTTACGTGTAAATCAACTCCAATTGGGCACATGACGAGCATCTACCATCTAGTCAATGTACTGCGAACAAAAATATGTTTATAGTTTGTTACTCACACGTGTATAGAATCTTTAAATATTAAATTATTCGTTTACCACTAATCAATATATTACTGAATACATCAGGTGAACCGAGAAGATTTTATTTTTATGATGTAGTTAACCCTTGAAGGATTATGGAGGAAAGTGACTGTAAAATTATCGAGTAGTTTTTGAGAGGGACATGTAACTGTATGAGTGTATTCATCCCATGAGACACCTCTAACCGTAACTTAGATAAGTTTGAACCGATTTGTTGTAACTGCAACGCAGATATTTTTTCAAAGTAACTTTAACAAGTCCGAACAACTTTGAAGGCGAACCGTAGCACATGGTTATCACTCTTTCTTTTTGCGGAAAGCGCATGGCGCGACAGTTTTGCGACCATTAATATAACCTCATAAGTATCACAAAAAGGAGTACGCATCTCGTTTTCAAATAATCGTAAGACAGAACGACATCATTCGGAATGATGGTTGACAAGGATCGTGTTATGTGGTGGGGTTCTGTTTTAAGAGTGGAGGGGGAAAAAAGGTACGCATTCTGGCGTTGTCAGCAGGCTGTCTCTAACTAACTACGCAGAACACTCTTGCAGACAGCACTCGATCTACAGACGTAATAGTTGAATGCAGTGAACCATACCCCCTCCGATAATGCTCCAACTTTCGTATTTTTTTTTCTCCTCTCTCTCGCGCGTCATGTGTTCCTCCGATCGAACTGCTGGGACGCATCCAGCGCCTGGCATCCATTAGTGAGTCCATTACGCATCTGCCGGCCTGGAGAGGTGCCAATGTCGTCCATTGTCGTCCTCCTTTTTGTGCAGCATTTAAAATTCCTACTCCGCCGAACTGGATCCCTCCACCGTTGAAACTTTCGCAAAATATACTATGCACTTCTGAAAGACAGCAAAGTAGACCACACCGCATTATCTCTGTTCAAATAGGAACGAAGGCGAGCGGTATTCAAGAATGCCTCATTAAGGGTCGCATTGAAAAGAATGCACGAACGGCAGCCATCACCGAATACTTCACGAAGTGCGTGAAAAACTATACGGCACGCGAGGGCGCTGCAGCTTTCGGCGTATGTACATCACTGTTGGACACATATTACATTGCCTTCTTGCTGTGCGCTGGAATTTTATCAGTAAACGAAGAACATCCTTGTTGGCTAAGAGCGCCTCATGTGGTGACAATCTGTATTAAAATGCTACTGCAGATTTAAAATATATATATATTTATTTTATTTCGTATTACAAATCAGCCCCCACTTAAAGACTCAATACACAAAATAAAAACGGAGTCAGTGAACTTAACGTGCTTGCACGAGTTTTCGAATGAACATACACAACTTGAAAGAGCACCAGCTCCTGTGGCATAGTGGTCAAGATGATCGCTTTCCACGCCGAGACTGGGAGGTGACACGGGTTCCAATCCCCGCACCGGCTGTTCTGTCTGAGGTTTTCCCTGGGCTTTTGTCTGTCTTCCAGACAAATGTCGGCACAGTTCCCCCTGAAGTCGGCCCAGGACGCATATTAACTAACTAGGTAACTCGTTACTGTAACTAGGTTCCTTTTTTTTTTGTAACTTAACTCGGTACTTTTGCGCCGTGGTAACTTTAAGAGGAACTCGTTCCTTTTTCAGGTAACTTTGCAAAGTAACTTAAGTTCCAAGTTACTTTTAACTCACTTTTCACTCACGTCCACATATTTTCTTGTTTTCTCTCCAGTTCCTTCATGGCATTTTTTGCCATAAAACGTGATATTCAATCAATGACAGTATTTTATTCAGGAAGTAAGAACCGCTGCCATTGAAATGAAACTGAGCCACTGTGCGCCCAAAGGGGTAAGATGCAAAGCGTTCGGATAGACCTCTACCAGATAAACGTCATCATGACATTGGTAGACAGACTGAAACCGAAACAAATCGGAAGGAGAGGGCTGAGTTTCACGAATGGACACTTGTTCGCTGCCTCCCATTGAAAGAAAAGCAGGACCGAGGGTCGCGTCCCTTTAAGGGACCATATCGTAATCCCTTAATACCGTGGCTTTCGGGCGCGACCTTGTTCACCTCTAGCTTCGAGCGTAGTTCAATTCTACCAAATTTGTAGCGCTGTCGAACACTATGACGTCATATGTTTACAAACAGGGGGAGGTCTATTGTTGGACATAAACGAAAACGATCTAAGCGTGCTGCACTCCTCCGCAAGCAACTCAAGGTCTAACTCAACTGCTCACGCGCGCTGCACCTGAGTAATGCTATTTTGTGTCCGCAGTAACTTGGAAGTAACTTGTTCTTCTTTTAAGTAACTCAGTAACTGCGAGTTACATTTCAGCCTGAAGAACTTCGTTATTAACTTATTTACATTTTGCACACGGTAACTTAACTTGTAACGAGTTCTTTTTGACGAGTAACTTCTCAATCTATGATACTAACCCCCCATCGCCCAGTCCCTCCTGCTGCCCTCTCTCCGTCTGTCCACGTCTGTACGCCACTTATAGTCACAGTTGCTTCGTGGCGCTAACACGGAACTTTTTTAAAAAAAACTTCAAAGTTACGTATTCTGTAAAGGTGTGTAGGTGCTTTCGCTTCATGTGATAGCAACAGCTGCATGCTGTCATCAAAACTGCACCTTGGAAGAAGTCCAGCAGCTGTGGCGAAGAGAAGGAAATCAACCGTGGAGGAGCAATGTTGGCAGACGGGTTGGTAGATATGGCACCCCATGACGTCATCATTCTCAAAATTTGAAATGAAGTTTATGATACTTTACATAGAAGAACAATAGTTTAGGGGAATAGAGTGGTGAAAGTCGCTGATACCAAATTAGGTAGGATCCTTAAAGGAGCATGGAAAGGGAATTAGATTTGCTGAAAACCAACTTTAATCCGTCAATCAGTGTGTAAAAATCATGCGTGCAAAATATTTCGGCTGAAAAACGTTTTATAACAGCGCAATTCAATTTATAAAATTGCTACCGTGACGGGAGGCTCGCGCGCTCGAGCCACAAGCCACTCCCTATGAACTGTGACGTCAAACGTTAAAAGCGCTCTCATTGGCTACGAAAAAAATCGTCTGCTTCGGATATCGCGCGCTCGTTGTCGACAGCTACATGCGCTATGTTCTGTTGTTTTGGAACATAAAACAGGGGTGCAAACGTACTATAGAATATTACGTTCATACGCGCCATGCGATCGTGTGTCTTATATTCATTATATATTTGTCGAACTAACGAAAAGTGCCTGCGGCTCACATGATGCTGCGGGCATGGTGGCGGTTCGCGCCGTTCGCGGAGAGATGCAACACGACGCTGCTCTATAGTATTCGTTCCCGGAAAACAAGACAAACAAAGTGAATTCTTTCTGTGTGCAACTTCAACTAGGACAAGAGTAGCAACTTTCACACGCGCTGCACCTGCACGTCCCCAATCCCTTTTGGAGGAGTGCTGACCTCAATCCACCCGATTTTCCGATTTTGTTGCTTCCTTGTCCTGGTAGTGCAACCCAGACGTACAGGCGATAGGTGTTGCAGACAGCGCTCAGTTGAAAAATTCTGTTTTATTTGTGTGGAGAAAGTCCCGTATCCAAGTGTGCCTTCGACTTGGTGAGCAGCGATGCCGTGCGGCATTCGGGGCTGCGTGAATCAGAAAACGAAATGGACGTCTGGCTGTCGTACGCATAAGGTTCCGGCGAATGAGCCAGCAAGAAGCAGGTGGCTTTCTCTAATTCACCGTCAGGATATTGATCCAAACACTGACCTGCGAATATGCAGTCTGCACTTCAATCAGACCGACTACGAATCACCGCCAAGTATTGCGGAATCCGTCGGTGCCGACTTTCGGATCTACCTCAAGCGTGGGGTTACTCCCTCGCAAAACTTACCTGGCGCCAGCGCGCAAAGCAAACGGCAAAGGATGAACGCCCACGCTGCAACTGAAACTTCTGCAAACAGCACTGCAAGCACGGTAAGAGTTTTACTAATACGGTCTCAGGGTGTGTTCTCTGAAGTAAGTTCATTATTTTGTAGATTGAAACACTACATGATCATGACAGCATGTGCACTGACACCGGTTCGACTGTTTCTGGTTCTATAGTAATGGTAAGTTTTGCATTCGGATATCAGATACAGTGTAAATAACACTCTGTAACCAATTTTACAGGTCGCCCCCGTTGTGTTACACAATACGCACACTGATACTTCCGTAACTGAGGCTGAGTGTTCAGAAAATGTACGTCCCATATTAGTGGCAGTTTCAGAGGCATCATCTGTAACGTTTTTATTTCAGGTTGAATCTCTCTCAGTGGGTACAGAGTGCATTGAGAATGACAGTGGCATAATGGTAATATGAGCTGCTGTGGATACCAATTCGTTAGCATAATATTATTAAGTTATTGTGTACAGAATGAAACACAGGATCGCAGCTTGACCCACACACAAGCTGCTGCCATTTCAGAGGTAAGCTAACCTAATTTTATTTCAATTGCATTCCATGCAGAGTGCATAGATTACTACCACATTATACGTGGAACTTGCTTGCGTAGAACGCATGTTACAATTCAATATGAACACTACTGTGCTTATTTTATGGTCCATAAAATCAGTATATATTGTGTTACCTAGAATTAATGTTCGGTGCTGTAACCAAATTTAAATGTTTTGCCAGCCTATGTTTTCTAAATAAACAGGCAGCCAGAAGGTTAGGAACTGTAAAAAAAAAAGAGAGAGAGAGAGAACTTTGAATATGTGCCCTATTATGACGTTTACTTGTGGTGTGTCACCGCAGACTTAATCCGACAAGGAGCTTGTTACCAACCACTACACGCTTACCCATCTGCAAGTGTAGGGAAAAAAGGGAGAGGAAGTAGGGGGGAAGTCCCCATCCTCCCACTGCTTCATCTCTACAAAACACTCCCAGCAAAACAATATGATGCATATGGGATCATTATGTCAGAAAGAATAATGCCAGATCTTCAACAAGCATTTCCTAAAAGAGGAACACACATTGGAAGTTAACAAAAAGCAGCTCGCAGAGCCATTACTTGTAATAAGAGCAAACCATGCATTTCAGAGTTATGAGTATCACGCATCTTACATCTGTTCTTTATCACATCACCATCACCAGTATCACGCATCACGTAACGCTGTTGGGACACAAACGTCGGAGCCTCTGAAGAAAACCGTTGGAGTGCAGACTAGCAAAAAAAGGCAACAAGCAAAGGGTATGCTATGGAATGTGCACAGTGTGGAATGTGGAATAGTAAGTCAATTATGTATCTTTTCATTTAGGCAGCCAAGCAAACCTCAATGCAAAACCCATGAGAAGCATTGGTGTCCAAGTAGACTTGGCCGCTAAGTCATCCAACACGCAACGCCGTGCAAGGTCACTGTCCCCAGTTCGTTCTTCAACACCAGTGCTTGACCACACTGTGCCTGCTATGGGCCTTGCATCTGGAGACGACACAATAACAACAGTATGCCCAGATGACAGCCTATACATGCCAACTCTTGACAGTACAATGAGGTAGGTGCCATATAGTTGGTGTTCTGAAACATGCGTCAACTTGTCTCTGTATATTAGGAGCACAGATGATGAAATCTCCCCGCACAAAGACAACAAATATATTGTCTTTGAGAGTCAACTGAGGGAGCTGTTCCAGACCTGCAAAGTGTGCCTGCAGCGTTGCAATCCCACATTTACTTGTAAGGGAACTCTCCTACGCGTTGAATGCAGCTGCAATGACGGCCACAATTATGTGTGGGAAAGCCAGCCCTACATTGCCAATAAGCCAGCAGGAAACTTGCTTTTGTCTGCTGCCATTCTCTTCAGTGGATCAAGCCCAGTTTCGACGCTGAGAATGCTGGAATTAATGAATATGAAGGTAAGTAGGAAGAGCTCTTAGGAAATGTGAGCCTCATGCAATCTCTAAGATACTTATTTGTGGTGTGGAAGTGTAAATGTTTGGAGGCCTAAACATAAAGGTGTTAGACTCAACAACATTTGTATGTATTACTGCAGGTGTTCTGTAGACACACATATTTTAATTACCAGAGGGGCTACCTGCTGCCAGCAATTGAACAAGTAAGTTGCAATCCTGTAAAAAAACCTAAAGATATTGTGCTTCTAAAACTTGCCCACAATGAATATCTATATATTTTTTTTCATTTTCTATTAATGGAGCTTACACAACTTGACTATATGGGTGTACACACCAAAACCGTCTAACTCCCTTTAGGTCTGGACAAATCATCAGGCACAATTGATGACAGAAATTCAGGGAAAGGAGTCATCTCTCGCTGGAGATGGACGCTGTGACTCGCCTGGTCACAACTCTAAGTACCTGAATTACAGCTTCTATCATGAAGGTTTGAGGAAAATTGTTCACACTGTTCAGGTGCAGGTAAGGCATGCTCCCACCTACCATAGCACAGAAAGTCATAACCATGGCATAATTAATGGATGGTTGAAACTGAGTGGATTGCAAGTTACTATGAACTATTGTTCCTTCAGGCAAATGAAGTGGCATCAAGTAGTCACATGGAACTTGAAGCAGTACGCCGGGGACTCGAAGAGCTGGCAGATCTAAACGTTCTGTTGAAGAGCTTCACGACAGACCGCCACCCTGGAGTACGGAAGTACATGCGTACAACACATCCAGATGTTAAACATCAGTTTGACGTGTGGCACGTGTCTAAAGGTATCCACTTGAGGAAGAAAAAGCTAGTGCTTGTTTCTTTATGTAAGCGTTCAAAGAACAGAGTGATAACATCGTGATGTATAAATGAAACATGCAATGGAAGAAATGAAGCACATGTGCACTTTGTCCCATGTGTACTTCTTTGTTGGAACAGGTATCCGAAAAAAGATGGTGGCAGCCAGTAAGGAGAAAAACTGTGAAGCTCTGGAACTGTGGGTGAAGCCAGTGATAAACCATCTCTACCACTGCGTCACCCATAGTGAAGGGGATCCTGAACAAGTTATCTCCATGTGGCGTAGTTTCAACAATCACGTTTCAAATGTCCATCATGGTCATGATGGACCGTACTCACGGTGCCTTCACACACCCCTCAGTGATCAAAAGCGCCCTTGGCTTCTGCCAGGTAATGATGGCAGAGAAAAAAAAAAGAATATAATGAGAAATAAGATAGTCATGGTTTCTTATTTTGCAGACTCTCGTCCAAAGGCAAAACTGACCGCCATCACTGAGGCAAAGTATTTGCTAAAAGACATCCAGCACCTTTCGCCTGATGTACAAACATCCGGTTTAGAAGCCTTTCATAGCCTTCTGATTCGTTTTGCTCCCAAGTCTGTGGGCTATAGTGCACGAACAATGCGGAACAGGTGCACATGCTTTTTAGTAATTCTTATGAGTATGCTAAAAGGATGTTTAGGGTTGATGTAAGAGTAAAAATCTGTGGAATTGGTTGTTTCAGAGTCTACTTGGCCATTCTCCACCTTAACGAGAACGCGTCGAGACAACATGCCATGACTGAGGAAGGGGAGCCCCGATACAGAGTGAAGGTATCAAAAATTTACAAGCAGGAGCATGTTGCACTGCCCATCAAAGAAGAACCAACGTTTCGTAAGTATTGTGGTACTATTACGGAAGAACAGGTGTACCAAACAAATTGCTCTGCGGTTTCAGGTTACTTTGACGAGCTTGTAGACAAATGTGTACAGCTGTGCAACACGTGGGACACATTCAATGGTGCTTTTGAGGCATACTCATGTAATGATCCACCATTCCTGACAGAGACTAACCCTGCACCCCCAAAAACAGAAGTGATTTCAGCACGGCAACATCGACTGGGACCTTGCAGCTGCCTTCAGTGTACTCTCAAGGTACAAATGTTGAGCAACCATACTATTTGTGATAAAATAGAAATAAATGTGCAATACATGCCATATAAATATAGCCGTGCATTGTGAGAAACAAACCATGTTGTGCACATTTATTTTCTTATGTACAACGGTATCAAGTACACATGTCAATAATGCTACATAGAAAAGTATGAGTACTGTAAGATCTGATGGATGTACCATTACTCATTTTACAGGCCTAAAACCAGTGTAGCTGCCTGAGGGTGATGGGAAGTTGTTCCGTATCGCCATCACCACACATGACGGGAGCACCCGCCTGTCTTCTTCCGGAAGTGGTCCCCATATCCATGATGCAAAATTGCGATATGCTATGTGGCGCCATATTCTGAAAAACAACAAAGTGCACTGTCAGCTGTGAAATGCCCACAATTGCATACTTACTTTACGTTGCTAGTGAACATGTCAAAGAATGGACAGAAAATAGGAACAGTGATTTTATCTGTTACTGTAAGTGATGTTCCTAATTGAGTGCTTTGATTAGTGCCTCATCACAGCTATTCATGACATAGCTTGAGTGAGACCCACATGCACATAAATATAACTGTAGAGGTGGTAATATAGATGGGCAGAAATCCAGAGAACCGGTAAGGAAGCGTGAAGGGAATCGCCTCAGAACAAGAGCTGCTGATATTTCGAACAGAGACTGTTCTTCTTCTGGGCACCGTCCTCATCATTGGCATGATATTTAAATGGGTTAGGTATGACGTCCTAAAGGTTCATGTGAATTGTGGGTCAACAGGCTGGGGGGAAGCAAGGGTCCATTCGGGCTTTTAGAGCCGAAGTGAACGGCTGCTTTGTTAGACTGTGAAGGGAATTATGTGAATGAAGTCATCTTTGCTTCAGATCGGTTACAGCAATGCAAAGTTCACAAACAACGGGACTACCAGTGTATTGCATAGAGCAGTCGCCGCATTCAATGCAGTATATGACATTGAACCTTGTGCATGTGAATGCGTGGTTAACAGAGTGGGTGTAAGTGCTCACAGTGCTTCTGATGGAGTTGTGTTGAACGTGCTTGCAGGTGTTGCAACGCGGGAGGTTACAGGGCCGTGTTCCATTGTACTGTATGTTCGTTTTGCTGATTTTCGTAATGACCAAGGAGTCTGCTATTTTTTGCGTGTCAGTATGTTACCTGTACTGGATGAGTGAATATACTCCTAAGTCTGTCATTGCTTTGGAGGAGAGACTCGTGTTTCCATAGACAGGCTTTAATGTTTGGAAGTGCGCTGGAATATCTTGTGATCAAGCTTATTTGGCTTGTGTCAGGATCCTTCGGTATTCCAGAGGTGAAAAGTTTTTCCTACTTTATTTGTGTGATTAGCGTTTGAATATTTTATGAGACTTTGAGTGAAATCCACATGAACGTAGATACATAATGTAATAAGCTGCTCTGACTTCGTTTCTTTAATTAGCGTTTGAAGTGTTTGTGAAGCTTGAGTTAGGTCCACATGATAGTGGTATCTCTTTTTCGAGAAGTTCTTAGCAATGTGGCACATTCTATGGTGTGCGTTCTTTCATATGCATTGCAATATGAGCAACCAAAAGCAGTTTCATGTTTTTTTTTTTATGTTGACATGACACAATAGGAGATGAAGCAGTTAGACAGAGAGCAAATATTGGACGGTGTGGGTCTGGATCCCAGTGCTGCTTATGTATTTCTACACATGGCCATTATTGAATTGAAGTATGTTGACGTGCTTCAAAGCAAAAAATAGTTATTTGATATGGAACACTGAACCCGAAAGTCGCTGGAGAGGCGTGTTAGCTTAGCTCAATTGGTAGAGCCCTGGACCGGTAATCCAGAAGATGTGGGTTCGATCCCTACAGCTGGCTAACCTTTTCAGTGACTTTCATCCTTCATCCTTCACCTTGCTCTTGGTATGTTTTATAATGGTTTGCTACTTGTAGCAACAACTTGACAGTCGAGGTTTCTCGAACTGATTGTGATAATATTCCGGTGAAATATTATTGTTTGACAGTTTTACGTGATGACTGTGTGCTACTGCAAATGCTAAAAACCATTTCACGGTCAAAGTCACTAAAACTAATTCTGTAATATGGTGATAAATGCAAAGGTTGCACACAATTTCATGAATAAATATAGATATGAATGCCTTTCTGTCTTTTTAGGGAAACTATGACATCTGATTTCGGTGCGCGTTTGTGGACTGTAGAATTCGCAACATTATCTGGAACTGTCCGCATTACCCTTTGGGAAAGTCTGAGTTTAGATGAACACAGACTGAACAAAAACTTATGCTTGATCACTCCTTCTGGCAGCGTATATATTTTGAATGCTAAATAGCGAGGATAGTAAATACTTTTTTGTGTAAGATATCTGGAAGTTCCACAAAAGACGGGGTGTGTTCCGGGCGTAACTGGTCAGCTTTCTGTATGCAGAGGTGTACTCCATAACCAAATAATACATTAACATTAAATAACGTTAAAACTTGGGAAGGTTGGTATGTCATGCCAAAATCAATTAAACCCCACTGCAGCGGGTGATGGTGAAGACAAGGGACGGTGCAACGAGACGAGGACGACGAAGCACAGCACTAGCAACCAAAGCTTATTTGACAAAAGGCAACGTCTTTTTAAAATAATAAAAAGACGCTGCCATCACCCGCTGCACTGGGGTTTTAACTGATTTTAGTATGAACAGGAACGTTGTGCATCGCTGTTAGCTGTCATTAGCGAGCAACAGTAAAGTGGAACGTGATATACTTACTCGTTGGGTTCCTTCCCAAGCAGTAATCCGCACTTTTTGTATTCGATGCCCATAACTTCCATGACAACAGTCGTGAGGCAAAGAGTTTGGAAGTCCGAGTGGTCTACGATGCAGCCGTCTGGACATCTTCTCCTTACTTCGGCAATAGAGGTGCAGCACACCTCCTCACGCGCCATCGGCATTGCGGAGCAGTTACCACACGCACACCTAACAAAGGCACCAATTAATGATTCAACAGTGTATGTTGCATTAACACCGTCGGCTTACCAGTTGTCATGTCGCGTTGGTGACGGTGGCGTTGGTGGGTCTATGACGGGCTCTCCGACTCCATGGAAGCTCACACCGTCGGGAAGAACAGGAGTGTCGCTGTATAATGTTGTGTTAGCCTTTCGGCAACGCTCCAGAACCCGCTCTTCCCACGGTGTTAACTCGCCAAAGAAAGAAATTTCACTGGCGAGAGATGCATCGAAGCGCGGTTCCGTCGCCATGTTTATAAATAAGGCAACCCGGAACGAAGTGGCAAGTTCAAGTTTCTCTGACGCGCATGCGTCTCTCGGGAGAAGCGCACGTGCGACAGAGCGATCTGCAGCCGACCGCCGTCATGTGACAGGTGTCGATGACCGATGGCAGCCGACGTCACTTGCGAGCCCTTGGAGTGGACATAACCTGCAACGTCACGCCGTGACGCAGGTCCCCGTCATTACTCACGTGTCATCTACAAGAGTTGGAGAGAGCTCTCCCCGCTCGCGAGGTTCAATCGACTGTTGCGCGTGCTATTTTACCGTTACGTTCATATTTCTTTCGTGAAAACACTATTTAGCCATCGGACAGTCCATCATGATCAAAAACTCATTTTTTTAAATCTGTCTTAGACTGCTCCTTTAAGGCACAGTTCGTCATGGCATGTTGAGCCACGGCGTGGCTTGTCGGTGAGGCGTGTAGCCGGCACCCGGTTGCGAGGGTCATATCTTATCTGCAAGTCCAACAGCAGCAGATAAACTGCACATGACCACACTGTTAAAAATGAACTTCACCGCATAGCACACTCCTAGCCAACAATCATCTCGAATGATATCGTTATCTGCCCTGATTTGTTGAAAGCGGGAGGCGTACGCCTTTTTGTGACAATTATGAACAGCATAAGTGTCACAAAAAAGGCGTACGCCTCCCGTTTTCAACAAATTAGGGCAGATAACGATATCATTCGAGCTTATGGTTGGCTAGGAGCGTGTTATGCGGTGAAGTTCATTTTTAAGAGTGCATGCGGTGCTTTCAGGTGCTGCTCGACTCGCCAGCATCTCAACCTCTTAAAGGACAACAGAAGCGAAATCTGTCAATTGCAAGAAAGGATCTGCACAAGGTGTAAATTTTACGTAGAATTATGGTGCCACCAGCATTTTGTGAGTAAGGTGTACGGAAGGGCATATTTCTGACGATTACGAGCCCGCTGGGCCGCCAGCCCGACACGATCGCCAATGGAGCGCGTCCTCTGCCGTGAAGCATTGCGGGAGAATCTGAGGAGCGCGTGACGTCAGATGTTCCTCGTGATCCACGGGCGGCTGCCAGGTGAACGGGAAAAACACGGCGAATTCCGAACTACGCCTCAAAATGTTCGATTAGGAGATCTCGTAGAAGTCTGAAGGCGATATCTCCGATAAGAGATTGATTCGTACCTGTGTTTCTTTTTTCTTTTTCTTTTTTCCCCCCGTAGCGGGAATGAGACGTACGTCGAAACGCCAAGTGGAGGTGGAGATTGGTGCCTTCTGTTTCTGTGAAAATACAGTCGGGGCCACTGCTCCTTTCACATTGATGTACTTCGTTGACAAGCCAAGGCTAATGGGCACCTCCGGATTTGTTTCGAACCATTCGTCAACAAAACGTGCCGCACACTGCTTGTCCTGTTTCACCTCTCCCCAAGTAGGCAACGACTGATTCGCGGCGAGAATAAGTTTCCCGTCTTTCGGAAACAATTGAAACATGTCAGTCATTGAAAAAGTCAAGGCATAGGTGGAATTTGAACTACACCTCTCTCATTTACCAGTCGAGCGCCAATGACCAATTCCACCACGGAAACAACGACAGACTAGTGGAGGTTCTGAAACTGAGTTCTGAGTGGAGGTTCTGGAGTGGTTGGTTCTGAAACATATTCTGGCTGAACGCAAGGTAAGACAGCGAACAATGTGAGCAGCAAGACTCTCACCCCTAAAGAGAATGAGGTCACCTTCCTTCGGAAGGATTTGGGGCCAGCCTCGGTAGGGTTGTCTTTGTCACAAACTTCAGTTGATGTTTGACGCTGTGTTTGTGCTGTCTGTCCGTGTGTCGTTCGTCCAAGAAACACTCTGTCCTCGCGTTGCCGAAAGGAAGTCCGCAATCACACAGCACAATAGCACAGTCAGGAAATACTTCACTAGCATGTACAATTTTTCTTGTCGCGAAAATCAACCTCCGATCGCAAAACAGCCGCGATATGAACGTCAGGAACTCCAACAGGACGAAAAATATGCGTCACTTCCGTGGCCTGCTACTGCGGCGCGGCGAGGCTCACCAGGTGCTCAGAGCGCTCCGCGGGAGAATTTTATATATCGATTATGGTGGCAATTCAACGAACATACGTAAATCTCAGTCGAATTCTGCATTCTTTCGGTGCACACCGCATTGTGAGGTAAACAGCCTTGCAGCTTATTTTCGCTTCCGTCGTCCTTTGAATTGAATGACGACAGTTGAAGAAAAGGCACCAGCAGTGGGATTCAAACCCACACCTTCTGATCACCATGCATCATCTTACCATCACATAATTAAATTGAAGTATGCAACTGGAAGTTGTGAGGCGCCTGTTCTGTTGTGTTTGTCCTGCGTGCAATTGCCTCATCCAGTACAACGTCCCAAACTCTTGTCTCGCGAATCAACGGTTGTATGGTCGAGCTTGTTTCGTCATTAATGGAGGACACCCTAAATGAACAACAGGGAAGTAGTGCTTTTCTTAAACACTGTTTTGTTTGTGCATATCAAGGTACACACATTATTTGAGAGAAGGTTCTCTTTGAAATCAGTTCTCAATTATTTCAAATTATTTCAACTTCTGCTTTTCGAACTAGTTGGCACCTGTCACTGCATCAACAAATGTTTTAGAGAATATACTAACATGAGTATAAATCGCTGTTTCATTCGCGTATTTTCATTTCCTCTGCCAACGGAAATGACAAACTGGTTATCAACTGAAACGTTTCAGCGCTCGTTCCGCCCTTGTTCATTTGTTAGAACCCATAGATGCTGTCCAAGAAGGCGGTTTTTGTGCCCAATTTTCCTTTCCTGATCTTTCAAGAGTTTTGTGCTATGATACGACAAGCCTGGATTCACTTCAGGTTACCGAAACGTTGCTGCGCCTAGCGAAACCTGCTGGTCCTATTTATGAGCGATAATATGTCACATCTGTCCCGCGTATAGATACAGCCCCATGCGACCATAATGCTGTTAACATGCTTTCGCCCACAGGAGCAACACGGTGCGGAAACTCATCTGCAGAACGTGGCAAGCCGCACGGCAGTATTGTCTCTTGTTTACATACAGTCATTTGCTTTATTTTTAGTTTCCTGTCACATCTTACCCAGTGCGGCGCGCAGGCCAAGCGAGGGTAGCGTGTTATAGTGCAGTGTCTAGACGCTTGCGTACATTACGCATTAGGTGCTAATGCGTGCGCCGCGAAAGTGCAAGGGGTCGCTACTAACGGCCAGCAGTTAGCTACGCGTTGCACTTTCGTAACGCAGGCACACTTTTCAGGGCGGTCCGCACGGTGTGTACTTCAGCGAAGAACGCGCTGCGCAAAATGGTCTCCTGCGTCATGATGATACGCACCGTGCAGAAATGCGCATGTCAAAGCGCATGAGGGGCAGATCCCCCAGCAGCGTGCTATGTCTTTCTGCGGCTTACCAGAACAATCCACCGCCACCTCATCCCACAGCATTGTCTTCAAATGTACATTTTTGTAGTCAGAACGCTGGGTATCCCACAGAATTGGTCTCTTCTCCTCCTCAGAAATTATTTTCTCGTTTTCCTGCATCTTCTGTAGCCTTTTCGTGACAGCAGCCATTGCTAAAAAGAATGCAGGACGCTTCTTCTTCTTCCAGGAAGGTAGACCGTAGGCAGAGATGTCTTTCTGCACTCTAGTTGGTTACCACGGTCGCCCGTGAACGGACTGCTGCGTGACGAACATTGCCCCAGAGCGTTAGTCGTGACGTTGCCTACTTAGCTGTGATGCCGACAACGGCGAGCTCTTTCATTAGCACCGAATCTGCTCTGGGGGCGCTGGATCACGCGCTACGAGCAGTTGCGACGTACAGAATTTTGCGCTGTGCGTAACCCACCATGCGGGCCGGCCTTTAGTGCAACGCAGCGCACACTCACGCAAACTGTCGTGGCGCCACCTGCCGCACAAAAGAAAGACTCTGTAAAGTCTACTTTATAGGAGCGCGGGAAGTCCCGAACGCTGGGCCACGAGGAGTATACATTGAGATTATAACCTATCGGGCACATATTTGTAGAAGAGTACGAATACAGCGCCTAATACTGGTCCGCGAGAGAGTTTTCAATCTCGCGGGATAGACAAGCTGTTCCTTGAGTTGCCACTCTGCGACGTCTCTCGACCAATAGTGAGACGTGCGCCTTCTGTCCTCTGTGTTTCCCTTTGTGGCTATATTTGACGCTGCACGTGTCGCGTTAAACGCACAGCAGTCGACCGGTCGGCTCGCTAGCAGATAATTCTCTGCAGCCAATAAAAGTGCCCGGTGATCTGACGTCACAGAACGCCAGAAGCAGCTGGGAGAGATCGCCGCCGCTGCGCGCGCTCTTGTAAACTGATTCTCTCAGAAAATTCGCGCTTCCGTAAAGGAATATTTTACGTGACGGTTCCTGAAACTAGTACGTTGATGTTACGCGGTAAAAAGAATATGTGTTTCAGGTGCCTACCACGTTCGTTTAGGATTAAGGCAACTTTCCATTGATGAACTTGGATAGCTTTTACAATTTCAAGTTGCCGCGACGTTGATATGCAGCAAGGAAGCATTGGACGAAAAGCGACTATAGGTGGCCTGCATATGACGTCACACCATAGCTTTACCCGTGCTTTTTCCCTCTTTCTGGTGAACGAGCGCACGTCAGTGCACCCCACCTATACACATTTACGACACGAACAGTTTGACTTTGGATGTGCTGACTTTGAATCTGACTCTGAGCTAGAATAAACGTCCAATAAGTATTTCCCATATCAATCGAGTTGGATGAAACATTTGACCAGCTATTAGTCCTCAGACACTCTTTACTGGCCGAGAAACATTCATGTCAAACCTACAAGATAATACAACCTGTCGTCCTTTGAAAACTGGAACAGCACATCATCCATGAAGTGCAAGAGCTCTGAATGATTTCACCGCTAAATACTGCGCATGCGTTGCGGGTGCAGCACATTGACACCGATTAGGGGATGGGTTCCAATAAATCGAGAACGTCTAGGCCGTCAGACACCACAAGGGCCACGAAGCCGCCTCACTATTGCAAAGTGCAAGTCTCGCGCTGTCACATGTGCCACGAGAGTAGCAGGCATGTGAGCTAAATTCCAAAAACAGCGTACGTGAAGTGGGCGCAAAAATTGCGTTGCGAAGGGCTCGTGTGCTGCGTGAGCGACGCTACTTTCTTGCGCGACCAATTGTTTTTCGTTGTCCTTACGTACCCAGTGTGAAACTCTCAATGATGTTTGTCATATCGATTGCCACCTCAGAAAAGTAACACTGGAAGACGAAGTTCTTTTCTCCAATGCTCTGGGACAGAGTATCGACACTAGGGATGAAACACCCCTGTCACAGTCATCGGAAGGACGCTGTTCTTGTTTCCAATTTTAAAGCTCCTGTTTAGCATTTCTTTTCTTCTTGAGCATTTCAGCTTGAGCTTTCATTCATTAGCTTTCATGATAGCCTGAATCTATAAATGAGCCTACACGCTTCACGCAATATATCATAGTTTCGTGGCTAGCAGATGCCGCGCATATTTTAATAAAAGGCGCAGTACTGCATTGCGAGGGAAGCATGTATTTGCGCTTGGGATTTCTTGGTGCGAACGCGGAAACCCTGTGTGTCCCCGGAGAGAGCGTTGTACTGGTGGTCTTCATAATTAACGCCGCTGCGATGCTGGATAAGTTTATTACTTGTTGGGTTTTTTATATTTGGTGCGTTTAAAGTTCAGTTCTCATGGAGTTGTAGCGATAATAAACAAACACAGTCTTTATTTATTCCCGGGAGAAGGATTCTGAGGAATGAACACTCAAGAATTCTTGTAAGGAGTAGTTTTTTGAATATGGATAAGTAATGCGCCCTTCTCTTGATGGTTCATAGAAGTGATGCGAAAGGCTTTCATCGACACCAAATGTGTAAACAATGTTACAAAATTAAGCCTATATTTTTTTCTTTTTTTTTTTTTGCATTGAACGGAAAATTTTGAAGGAAAGGTATACGGGCTGAGAAACCGATTCGATTGGATTTGATTGAAGGCATAAAGAATGTGGAAACTGTGGCTTCACGAATGAGGAATCGGATACTGCACAACGGTAATAGTTCACTGCGTAACGACCACTAGTGCATATAGTTAATATAGGAAGACTCTAGAGAACGTACTTAGCGCGCCGTCAATGGGATTCTCCTATCCCCAAGCGTGACCGCCCGTGCGCAGCCATCCGTTGGTCATGGACAGTGTAGTGGACGAATTTCAGCCCCCTAACTACAGCGGAGCTGCTCCGTTTGTTGCCACCCCTGTGCAGTCACGTGGGATGACAAACCGGGGAACGAGCCGATGGAGGCCACGGCGTCCACCGTAGGAACCGACGCTAGTCGTGAAATTGCGTTGAGTACGCACGAATCCTCGGGATACGTGCACAATTGAGGAGTGCTATCGGAATCACAAGGTAAACGTTGCAACGTGAATCATATCTTATCTATGAGATTACCTGCGACACCGCCAACCCTTTGCTTTGCACCGACACGGATTAAGATGTTTATCGCCTATGACGTGTTGAAGTGGCGTTTGTATGCTTTGCGAGCGAAATCGATAAATCGTTACCCATCGTAACGAATGTAGGCATGTATTTCCGAAGGCAACAGAATTCCAAAGATGAATACAAACACACAGTAAACCGCGATTTTCATGCTGCTCTGCGAACCAACGGGAACCGGAAATGGCAAAATCGAAACCACCCGCCATTCCATGCTCTGGTCTATCGAGTTTCGTGATAATAAAGTGACGAACGAACCGCAGCACACAAGCAAGTGATGTAGGGGGAAAATATTCACTGCTTATTTATTTAACGAATACATATGAGTTACGCACATAGTACGCCGAATTTAGATAGCAAGTGATGAATTTAGGAAAACGAGCACGTCAAGTTTAGCGGAATGAAGCAGCCAACGGAAGGCAACACCTTCCATGACCAACGGATGGCAGCTCCCGTGTGGTTACGCTTTTTTTAGCTTGGCCGACCCCCCTGCACTAGTGCTTGGGCGGTTTAACGATGAAACCATGCCTATAAGTATTTTTTTTTTTTTACCTTGCGGGATGGCCGAGCGGGTTCAGCCGTTCCGCTAGTTGGTGGTAGCCAAGGTCGTGTTGAACACTGGGAGGTGGTGGGTGCGGATCCTACCACCCACTGTGCTATCTGAGGTTTTCCCTGGGTTTTCCGAAGACTTTCCAGGCGAATGTCGGCACAGCTCTCCCTGAAGTCGGCTCAGGACGCGTACTAACGCCCCTGTCCCCACTCTTTCCTGTTGTCCTGTCTCCATCCGTCCACATCTCTACGCCGCGCATAGCTACAGTAGCTTCGCGGCGCTAACACGGAACTAAAGAAAAACCAGTATTTTACACTTCTGTGCCTCCTCCGGAGGCATAAATGACATCATGAGTTGATTTACCAACGTCGCGTCTGCGTACGTGTGCGCTAATAGGGAGATTTAGCGAGCTTTCATGCCCGAACCGAACGACCGATTCTGCCGATTCGAAAAGCTTATGGGAAGCGAACGAGAGAGACTTTTAGCAAATCGGAATCGTTCATCCCAAAATATATTCCAGATGGAGTTGAGCAGCAGCTGGATCGTGGTGGGTCATTCATAGGTTTTCTTCAAGTAAATATGACATATCGCAGTGTACTTTCAGACTTTCCCTTTGCGGAAGGCCGTATAGTTGCCACCGACTACCGTATATTTACACCGTGTTGTCAACGTGCTGTCAAGTAGACGGCGGCACAGTTGGGAGACTCGACCTCACATTGATGAATCAGGAGGACGTAGGAGGCACTTTCGCTTTCAAAAGGACAGTGCCGTGTATTAAATGGGAGTCTGGCCATTAATGGGGCTTGCATATACGGGCTCCACCCACTTTTTGAGGTATCTAGTCAATCACAGGTCGAAATACAGTTCCCCATTATTGCAGGCCATCCAGTACTTATACCTCACCCTTATGTACGGGGTGCAGCCATTTTGAAGAAACTGGATTGATCGGATTGAAACGGATATCACAGGTGACGGACCAAAACAACGGATTTTGCGCCCACTTTTATCAACGCCATCTGATTGGAGAGAGGCATGTTGGGAAGACCCAGAATTGCAGAAATGGCAGGAGTGATTGGTCAGGAGAGCGGTAGAACCGCTTCTTCGTAGCAGACGGCTGCCGGTGTAATTTTAAATCACGTAACGTAAGTAGATTGAATCAAAAATGCGCAAATGCGCAAAATGCGATGTATGAAAAATAAAATTCAATGATAGAATGTAAAGCTTTACGTATCAGGGGCGTCATTCTTGCTATTTTCTTGGGATCGCAGTCTTAACTACACTCTTAAAAATGAACTTCACCACATAGCACGCTCCTAGCCAACCATCACCCCGAATGACAACGTTCTCGCCCTTGATTTGTCGAAAACGGGAGGAGGAGCTTATTTTGTGCCGTGCATAATGGGCACAAAATAGGCTCCTCCTCCCGTTTTCAACAAATCAGGGGCGAGAACGTTGTCATTCGGGATGATGGTTGGCTAAGAGCGTGCTATGTGGTGAAGTCCATTTCTAAGAGTGTGGGGCTAACGTTAGCGACGAAACATCTCATTTTCGCGTAAATAATGATGGCGGAGCGAAATTTGAAGCTCATTTTGCAGATGCGTACATGAGTATGCATAATCACAGTGTGAAATTAAAGTAGTCTGTGAAAGTTTGTGTTCACGAAATATCCGCTTCGCCGTTCCAAGCATCATCCTCCATTTTGGAGAAATTTTGTTGGCGTGGCGGTCCCCATGCAAAACGGCAATCAATGAAATGCGCCCAAGTTTGATCGAGAAGTCGATACTGTTTTTTAGGCTCCTCCTAATGGCCAGACACCCTTTCGACACTACAAAATGGTTAATCACCCGTGTGCGAACCTGTCGATAGTTAGACCAATAGGGGAATGACATAGGGATGAGCACTTTGCTGATGCGTGTGAAATGCTCTACGGAATACGTTGTGGAATTGTTGGATTCAGAGTCCACATTGCGAAGAAAAGATCGATAGAAAAAAAGAAAAAAAAAGATTGTAACCACCTTACTGCACATGATACACGTCGTCGGCAAAAGTAATTATCTGGCAGTCTCACTGCAATTCCGCTACCGCAAACAGCCGCCATCTTGCTTCGCCATGTTAATCGGTCGTGCTCGCCGAATACAATGAAACTACTCAGCGCGAGTGGGTCGTTCGTACGAAACCGCGTTCCCCACGACTCGATCACCCATTTCGTAATGCGCATGCCACTCGAATCGGTCTTTTAGTTCAAGCGAAAAGGACTCGCTAAAACTCCGTAATAGCGAGAAAAAAAAAACCTTCCTCTTATTAGGAGTCATATCTCTCGAAGTGGAAGCACTGCCAAAGCATATACCATGCGCAGAAGTTGACTGCTGCACTGCAAAGAAACATAATCAGGTCGAAAATTGTAGTACTCGGCGGGCGACGCTAAAATCTGGTTTGCGAAATCCGATCCCCAATTCGCGTTGAATTCCCATCTACTGATCGAAGCTTGAAACTCCACCGCCGTCCGCCTCGTCAAACTGGATACCGCAAAATGATATCTCAACAACTGCGTGGCATTTTCCTCGAGGGAAACCCTTGCGAAGTATTTGAAAGCTGAAGCGGTCCATCCGCCCACAACAGCGCCCTCAGATATTTTAATGGTACGCTGCGGCGGTTTTGGGCACGTTTCAGCTTCCGACAGGAACTCGGTGATTTCCTTTCACCAATTATGTATTGGAAACTACATTTTAAAAAATTGAAACATCCAAATTAGCTTTGTCGTTGCGAACATTCGGTAATGGATATGTTGCGCGCAGTTCTAGCCCGATCAAAAATCATGCGTGTCGCTATGAGAATACTGAAAGAGGAAAATTAAGAAAGAAAAAAACACATTGATCGATATATCGATTCTATTGCTTTCGCTGCCTAATAAGCCGCTTCTGCTTCAGCAACGATGAAACTGCTTCACATTATTTAACATTGTCAACACTGGTGGAGGTCTTTGTGCAACCATTCCGTAGTTTCCGGATTCGTCCCGAGCTCATTTATTTATCACAAGGAAGTCACAAAAGGCATCTTTAATACTGAAAGAGGAAGCAGAAGGGGAACGAAGCTCTTCAGAGGAACTGAAGGTTGCGAACTCGGTATTAGACATTCTAGAAAACAGAAAGATAAGCAATATGTAAATAAATAACTGCAAGCTGCTACGCTGTTGTGAATCACACTAGAATCTTACAAAAATGGCTATTGAGCTTTCATTGAAACTCTCTAGGACTTCCTCAAGAGGCATTGCAAATATTTTATTGAAAATTCATTTCGTTGTAATTGACTTGGCTATTAAGATCTAGTGGAATATTTGCCGTTGCGTTTCTATTGAAATTCCGTTTACTCTGTATTGCATGATTCTGAGTTGTCTTTTTATTGAAATACTGTTAAAGAACAATAACTGTTACTGTCAGGGACCTTTTGCTGAGGTGGCAGATAAGTTATGGGTTATTACACATTTGGTTTATTTAGAACACAAAACACAACACAAAACATATTAGTCATGACTAATATGTTTTGGATACGAAGTCATGTTGTAAATACAGAACATCGGGAAGAGTGCGTTTGTGTGAATCACACCACATCTATTTACCTGTGCTCAGTACATGAATAGATGCTGGTAGTGTGTATGTGTGTGCTGCTGACATCACAAATAGTAGTTTTGTTTTTAGAGGTAGCACGCGTCTTCAGTTGAAATCAGCATTTTTCTTTCTGCCGTTTCTCTCAACGGCGGCCACCTCATATTTCATTTTCTGTTCTTCGTCTTTTTTGTTTCGCGTATTTCCCAATAGCAGGCAATGTGCGCAGCGGTTGTAAAAAGCAAAAAGAGAGAAATATACAAACTTCCATGACCCCTAAACCCAAAAACTCAGTTAGCAAGACATATGCAACAGTGACATTTCCTTCCTAAGAGAAAACAGATACGATATATTACTTGTCTTGCGAGCTTCCGCAAATTCAAGAGTCCTGCTCGCCTCTGAGTCAGAATGGAGGGTAAGGTGCCTCTGCTTAATTTGATTACGCAGACTCATCGACTACTACGAATAAATACTCATCGACTTGTTTGTTCCTGCTGTATTAATTTTCGTTGTCTAGTTACCTTGTTTTCTCTTCTTCATTGAACTCCTACAAATATTGCCGGAAATATTGCAGTTTTGGAGCCTCTTCCTTAGTGTCATTATGTTATATTATGTTCCCCATATGTTTATCATATGTATGTATGTTCTTTTAACCTCCTAGTGCCTTGGATTATTGCCTTCCTGCCATTTCCTTTATATCATTAACGTGTGTTGCTGTATATATGAACATTGCAATACAAAATTTGATAGTGCGCCAACACCAAGGCTCTTGCGGCCGTTCTTGGGCACAATAAACTCATTCATTCATTCATTCATTCAAAACAATACTAAAGTGTGGAATTGGTTGGTGTATTAACTCACCACTAAGATAACGTCTGTGCTTCTAACTGCTTTTCGTTTGAGTCATTCGGCATAGGTCAATCGATAGTCAAAACTGCGCAATGAGATGGCTGTTTTCATCAATGTGCACGTGCATGGCAAATTTTACCGTAAAAGTACGGATGAACACGTAAAGGATCCATGCCGCAAGCAATGAAAACTACTTTTAATACTTCTTTTCTAATAATATCGCACGCAGTACAATGCGTGTATGTTGTAATGAACATATATCACAGTTATCCAGCTCAACACTGTTAAAGCTCAACAGAAAACTAATAGGAACCAATAGGAAGAGTATGTATTGGGAATTGTGCAATATAAATCTTTTGCTTCTTTTTGAGCTAACTCAACTCACATTGATGTTGTATTGAGTTGCCGTTGGCTCAAAATCAACTCAACAAGATGTTCACAGAAATTCAAAATTAATTTTCGTAAGGGTTATTTACGCATACTGCCGCCTCGGAGGCTGTGGCAGGAGCAGGAATACATTGTGTAAGAAGTCAGTTAAATGAAGTGAAGGCAGGTGTCCCTAGTGAAGGCAGGTGTGTTTGACATGCAGCCATTGTAAGTAAAACGAAGTTATAATTAAGTTTTCAACAGCACATGAGTGGGAAGGCACAATATTGAAAGGATGCGTACTACGTAGCGAAAGGGATTCTGCAAAAGTGAAATTTGACGAATACGGCATATTGATCTCCCCATGAACTGTTACATACAGTCGAAACTCGTTAATGTGACCATGGCCGTTTCCGCGCATTGTGGTCATAAAACGAATTGTCATATTAACGAACACCACGTGTTACCAGTCGTACCATGTCATTTACGTGAGCTTTGAAAAGTAGAAAATTACGTGAACTAGCGTAATGAGGTATTTTAAAAGAATGTGCAACACATCATTTGTATTTTTGAAAAAGTCTGATCAATACGTTTGCTTAGTGTAATTCTCAATCTGGCACATATCCGCTTCTTCATTCCGGCTGTCAGCTCTGTTCATTTGCGCTTCTTCTCAGACATGGTCGATGATTGCCGTATGACTGCAGCAGCTCACTGTGACCTTATGACCAAGAACAATCCACTATGAAGCACGTCAGAAAGGGGCATCATGAGTCACCCGAAAGCAGGCCCACGTTTTGGTCGTTATAGGTCAGCAGAACCGTCGGTTGAGTAGCACACGGTCATAGTAACCAGGGTAGTGTACACGTGTTCGCCACTAGTTGTGCTGAACCTACTCGTCATTGTCATGTAAACGAAATGTCATATTAACAAACAAGAGGTATGCGGAGGCAATTGGGCGCGAACGGTTTCCGAGAAAAGGGATCATATAGCGGAGATGTCGGATTAACGAGTGTCATAATAACGTGGTTACTTGTATTGTAAGGTAGAAGATACATCGTCTTTCTCCCAACCCTCACATACTGCGTTTCTTACGTTGCGGAACTTCCTAGCGACACATCATATTCGGCCGCACTCTCGCTCACGAGACCCGTCGCTCATGACGGTACTTTTAAGTATTTCGAGAGCCCGCCTCTCATAACAATAGCAACATAATAACGGCAGACATTATATGCGCTCCGTATAGGTTTATTACTGACCAATTATTGCTTTGAATACTGCACAGAACACCGAAAGAAAATAGCCACAATTAAAGAAAGGTATTTGCAACGCTACAATGGAACCATGTGGCACCTATGGAACCAATATGTATCAACTACCCCAATGCAGCGCTTTGATTCACTACAGCGGAATTCTCATATGTATTAGTCGTCTCCCACGCCAAAGTCAATTAAGAAGAGGGCAAAGTGATGGTGGAGTCATGACCTGCAACACTGCACCCGGAGTGATTTCAGAATTCTGCAATCATTCCTTACAATCGCCATTCCCGCCACTGTAAATGTTGCGACTTAATTGCAGTAGTTGTACTGGATCCACGTTGACTCGTTTGTCTCTGTCACAGTGTACACCGAATGGACGTATTTATATAACCCAGACCAAAATGTTTAACAAAACCCAGACATTTAAACAGTAACAGAGGTGTTGCTTTCTTTTCAGCAGAGTTGCAGAGGTGCCTGACTCAATGTAACAGAAAAAGAAGAAGAAAAGCATCAAAAGTCACCAATGTCACGTTCAATGAATACTGTACCTGCTGCTTCATCCATCTCATCATTCTTTCGCCGTTTGTTAGTTTATCCTTTATTTCGTAATTCTTTTCTTTTCTCTTTTTATTTATTTTATTCTTCTTCCATTTATTTTTTTTTCTTTACGGAATAGCAAGCCGACGTCCCGTTTGGCTGACCTTTCCACCCTTTTTTTTCCCCTTTGGTCTAATAAATATATCCCCCCCCCCCCTCTGCTGCTTCATAACATAATAATAAACGACGACGACAGTTGCACTTCAGTCCTCGCACAAATGCATAGAGAATAGACAAACGAACGACAAATGATCAAAGGGGCACATGCAAAACATCGCTGGCAAAATGTCGACTCCCTGACAAGAGCTTTCTTGGTTTTCTTCATGCCTATAGACAACTTCTTAACACGAAACTGGTGTCAGCTTCAAAAAAAAAATTTTTTCAAGCGGCGCTGTACTTGCTCAAGTTATCTGTAGTTTATTCAAGAGAACTACAGAAAGCTGCCATATTTTCAGTCTTCTGTGTCTTTTCCGTTATCTGCCGACAGTTAAAGGTCACAAAGCAATTTCTGTTTCAGCTTCTTCTCTAAAACCAGAATTTTACCGCATGACAATCGCGCAATGCCATCCAGCATTGAGAATAATATCGCCCTTACTCCTTGCTGAGGACGAGGGGCGACCGTTATTTTTGTGACAGCCTGGTGTGTGTGTAAAGTTCTGTTTTTCGTTTCGTGTTAGCGCCGCGAAACAGCTGTGGCTATGAGCGGCGCACAGACGTGGGAATATGGAGAGAGGGGAGGAGGAAGGAGTGGGGGACAGGGGTGTATGCGTAAAGTGAAAACAAACAGAAGATTGATACTTCCCGTCCTCAGCAATCAGAGCAGTCTTGTACATGTTGCAACAACAACAACGAAAAATCACAGGACGGTTACGGTAGCGTTACGCGAACTTCAGCGACAGCACCGTCGGCATTGGGTCGTCATTTTAAAGGGACGGTCGCATCCGGGAACCCAACTGTGAAACATATACCACAATGCTCAGCATCGGCCGCCAATAAACCCGTACTTAGATATTAAATAAACTAATTTTAAAGAACAGAGCTGCGGCCGCGGCCGCAGAAGCTCCGGCGGCGTGACGTCACTCCCTAAGCGAAGGAGTGGAACGTGGCGCTCCGTGGAGGAGAAGCGGCATCCAGACGCCCCGAAACTCCATAAGATGCCCGCACGGTCGCGGCATTCCTCGTCTCAGGGTCGTGCCCTCATTGGTTCTTAGGCAGTGACGTTCTCTCGTTTTTTCAGACAGGGAATTCCTGCATTATCTCAGCATATGGCGTCTGCTGTTGCCAGGTATTCCGTGGAATAACAGACAAGCTACGCCACTATTTCGCGTGCAGCTTTCGATACCGTGCTCGGTCCAGAGGGAGTAAAATGGCGCTATAGTTTCGAAATCGACTGGACCAGACGCCACCATCCCTTTAATCGTTCAATTCTAGTCGAAGCAGTGCATGGCAAGTCAACGGCAGCGCTGTGAGATCATTCTTCAACCCCGAGTGACCGTACACCGAGAACCTGTACCCAAATGTTTTTTTTTCCTGAACGTTGCCTGTGAAACCCGTGGCTCCTTCGGCTTTTGCTTGCCTCTGCTTCGCCAGCATGCACTGCAGGGTCTTCGCGCCTATGTTGTTTTGCCTCAGCTTCGGCGGCACGCACGTTGGGATCCTGATATCACACTCTCTTGTTTGCAGCCCCGGCTGCACGACGAGCTGGGTATCCGTGACCGCCGCGCTTCCGTTCACGTTCTTGTGCCCACCGCGAAGCCTGTGCGTCAGCAGTACCGGGTATCTCCATAGCGTCTGAAGCAGAATCACCAAGGGCGTGTCGTTTTATTTGGTCGAGCGCCATGCGAACATTGTCCTAGTCGTCGTCGTCACTAATACTGACAATGAAAAAATGGTTAGGAAGCAAGCGAGCTGGTGACAGACACAAACACGAAGTCTCAATTGCGACTTCGTGTTTGTGTCTGTCCCTTCGTGTCTCCTAGTCTCGGGGTTTTACATCATGCACTAATACGGTGTTCGCTTTTCCTTCTGCGGGCGACGCCGACGCCGCGATCTCTGGAGAGGGGGCACTAACAGCTGTCGCTGTAGAAAGAAGACAGAACCAAATACCGTTATTCGTTACCTTTCACATTGCAATGGTATTGCACGGAGCCGTGGTGTAAGACCACCATGTGCCTTCTCGTGACTAGCATTTTACGTTCAGTTCTCTCTGTGCAATAACTTGATAAACGCAAGATATCCTTCTTTTACTGGCTAATACAAGAACAGGGACGGTTTCGTAATATCGGCAGCTCCCCTACCGGAGGCCTTTGCTTCAATCCATACCATCATCGGATCACTAGGTTTTCCAATTTTCGATTGTTAAGCAATACCAGGTGTGCGGAATGAGCATCAGTTATCTTGGTGCGTTTTCTCCTGAAAACTACCGCCTCCACATGGAATGTCGGCATGCGTCACATATTTCAGTTGTAACAACATGCTCGAAACAGTAAGCATTCTTTTCCAAGAAGGCATTGCATTGACAATGGCACGAGCGGCGGTCTGAGGAGCACGCGTTACTAGTGTATGGATAGTCGACGTACCATACAATACCGCCCGTACTGAAACGAAACCGGAGCGGAAAGGAACGGGGAAATGGGGATAATGGGTGTATAGCAACCAAGTCTCTTACTAGTTACATTTACCAAGTGTTACCAAGTCATTTACCTTACCAAGTCGCGACTTCGTGACCTCGAAAGGTAGCGAGCTAGGTGCATCTTTAAATCAGACTGGAAACTGGAGCACGACATCATTATGAATGCACGTTGGCCTGGGTGTCTTACGAGTAAATCTACTGCACTATCATCGCCTTCACTGCGTAAGAGAGGTGTGTGTGTGGGGGGGGGGGGTTAATATCGACATAGGCTTGCCGTTGCTGACCACACGCAAGTGGGCTTCGTCACGACAGAACTTTACAGCATACCACGCTCTGTGCCATCCAACGCTCCGAATAATACAGTGATCGTGTCCGATTTCAGGAAAGAGCGGGGCGTTGGTTCTGAGCCTCTTATGGATGTGGGGTTCTCTTTTAGGGTGTAGTTAGACCAGATAGACCATGCTGAATAATGTCATTTCTGGTCTTTTTCGAATTCGCCAGCAGGTCTTGCAACGACAGCCCTTAGAACCGCTTGTTTACAGGGGCTCTTTATCAGAGCTGCAGCCGGCTTGCCTTCGCTGTGAAAACAGTCTGGAGACCACGGTCGCTGCTCTCGTAGCGCACAGACATACATGGGCTAATGCGGAGAAGTGCAAATGAGGAACCGTAGATCTTTTCCCTGCAACGACAAACTATGGAAAGATACATATTTGTTTAGCTATGGTCTAGTGTGCAGGTTCTGTGCACTTCTGAGCGCAGTCCTCTCTGGAAAAGGGAGGCCCAGTATGCCGGCAAGGAATATCGAACCATGTGGAAGCGCTACATTATTTCTTGCCTTAGAAGTCGTCGCCATTGTCATGTTGGTGTGGTATTACCGACTCATTAAAGTCCACGGTGCTGTTCACACGGGGGCGTGCAACACCATTGTGGACACAATACAGATATAGACAAATGCAATGACAGCCATTTCCTCGACACCCAAGTTCATTCATCTGACAGCCACTGTCGGGAGCCACTATCCAAACCACTTTCGCTAGCCGGTGTCTTGCAACTGCGCAATTTGCAGTGTTTACAGAGATGTACACATTCAACAAATAATTTAAAAACACCATGAAAATCTGCCATGAGTGGTGCAATCTCCTGGCGTTACCAAATGTGGTCAGTGTGACACAGCGCATAGTGAAGCGGGATTCTACCTGAGGTCCGGAGAAAGCCTTTTCCTGTCCTCAGTTATAACAGTTTCGGAAGGCGGTTTCGGTTTTATTCGTCGATGTTTTGCAGATGTTTTGCACTTCCGACCCAAAGACAATCAAAATATGGGGTTCGAAGTACCGTCTTCATCGGGCAGCTCTATAGCACCGCGCTAGGCTCTACGTAGCTAAAGTGGTCCAGGAAAAAGGGTGCTTTTTGCGCTTGTTACAACTTTTGCAGGTAGAACTTCCAATGTACTCAGTTCTGTTGCTGTGGTACCGATATACTACACTACCGTTGTGACACGGTATCACTGCAGTGTGAAAATATCTACAACACTGGGGCCTCTGCATCTTTCACTTTTTTTTAAGGTTACTGAAACACTTCTCTCTTACATCCCAAACGCACTGACGCAGGATCCACGTCGCCCGTAATCGTGATTAGGCAGCGATCGCCATCGCCCTCAGGTGCGGACAAAACGAGTCTCGACGACAGAGATCAACAACGGTGACACTTGTTCACATTCGCGTACGTGATTACGCACTTCAAGCAGGGTTGGCGCAGGTGCAGTGGCTCCCTTTCTCACTCGCCTACTCGCTGCTGGCTCTTCCAGTCCTTCCGGCGGCCCCCACGAAGAAAACAACATGGACAAACCCCGAAATAGCTGAAATAGCATTTGGTTTAATGCGAATTTCATTCAAGCAGGCATCCCGAGCCAATGTTTCCTTTTAATTTGAAACATCAGTGGCCATTGTGCGAAGCACTCGCCAGACGGCGTCAAATGAAAACCTGGATCACGAACGTGAAGTGCGGACGGCGCAGGCATGCCGAGCGGGATCGCGCGCAGATCGAGATTGTGTGCGACAGTGCATTTGGGGTATTAAGCAATTTGAAGACAGTCGTATGCATTGCGCGGCTATCACACTGGTATGACAATAGGCGACACTGAGAAGTTGCAGTTAAGTTTTTTTGCACATGTTTCGGGTAAATCGACGCCGCATGTCGCCACTTCAGGTGCGTCGGCAGCACAAAAGTGTGCGTGAACTTCAATGTTGAGCTTGCCTGTGAAATAGTGGCAACGAGAGGTGACATGCTCTACGGTGAAGCCAGTAGCTTGCTATCATTAATCTCTCGCATATAACAACGCATGAAACGCTCTGCTGTTTGAACAGTGGAGCAGCGACTACTCTTTTACAGCAGAGTAGGAGAAGGACCTCATGCTAAAGGTAAACCAACTTGAAACGACAAATGTTCTCGATTTTGCGTTCACGTTTGCCTCCAGTGCTTCACGTAAATCGTCCTAGCGGCGCAAATGCCATGCGGTTGCGTAGGAAAGGACGTATTCACGGAGAATGAAACGGTCTACTGCAGGTTTTGCAGGATAAGGTTTTACGCTGCACGTTATTCAAAACACGGTGGAATTAATGCACTGAATGACTTGATGCCTTCGACGCGTCATGGTTCCGGTGTGGGAACTGTATTTCATGCTAATTCAGCCAAGATAATGGCTAATTCGGGTGGTCATTTCATGGCAACACGGCCTAGCGCTCTGAAATTGCTAGGTCGGCGCCCGAGCTGCATCACGTGACCGTTCCCACCCAAACATGAGTGTCAGGAATCTAGCGGCTTCAGTCGCTTGGATCACGCTAGGGGCATCGCGATCGCCCGTCTTCGGGTTCCGTCGTCTGCTAAACCTCGTGAACACCGACGTGCGGGCCAACCAGAACACGCGCCACCGTTACAGTGCGGATGTGACGACACCGGATATAGTTGGGCAACCCGCTGCTCGATCGTTCCGAGACCGGGCGAAAAAAGTGCTAGCCGGCAAGTTTGTGGCGCTCGGAAAGCGCCACGCGAACATGCGAGATTGCTTCGCTTTGACGAAGCGAACATGACAGCTCGGGATCTGGCAAAAAAAGTTGCCACGAAATGACCACCCGAATTCGCAATATATGTGTCGTCGAGTTGCCCACACGAAGAAAGGTGAAGCGTTAAAGGGTTAAAGGTGAGGTATGGGCAGGGTGAATGACAATGACGAGACTGAAGTGGACTTTGATGAGAGGTGCACTAGAAAGGGTCTTTTCACGAGGTTCACTTTCCCTGGAGAAAAGGCACGAGGTTGCGAGTTTTGGTATAAGAACCTTCGTGGAATAGAATGTTCGCCACCAAGCCAGACCTGGAGTGTGCAAGCTGGGTTTCCCGCATACTGTGGTATGCGGGGCATTCTGCCAGGACATGTTTGATGGGAAACAGTGACCGCAGCTGGCATCCTCCCTATAGAGCCGATCTTGAACAGCTGCGAGTTAATGAACGCAGATCCCTTGCGTAGCCTATGGAGCATTGTCCGTATGACTCGGGAAAGGCCTTTCATCGGAAGAGAGGGAAGAAAGAAATTCACTGCATAGCACCTCTACTCCATCCTTTGCCACGGACAGTCGCTTCTGATTCGAAGAGAGACGGAGGTGTACGCCTTTTTGTGCCAGTTATATAATATATCCAAGAAGAAGGAGGTAACATTTCCTTGAGTTTGAGGAACACACAATACGAAGAGGGCAACACAAAAAGACTTGAGTCTTGTGTTGTCCTTTTTCGTATTGTGTGTTCCTCAAACTCAAGGAAATGTTACCCCTTTCTACAGTACTCCAGCTCGCTTGCACCATTATAATTTGCTCATCAATATATCAAAGTTGACACAAAGAGGCGTACGCCTCCCCTCTTCGAATGAGAAGAGGCAGCACACAGAAGAGAACATTCCTGCTGGTCCACCGTTTCTGTGATTGCGGTAAGGCGTATAGTAAGGATACTCCGCGTTTTGTCTCAACACAAACGCGTTGTCGCTCCTGTAGAGCCCAGTAGTGATCACCCAGGTGACGTGAAGAATCCAATGTTTTGCTTTCTTTTTTTACAGCGTGAGCGGTACAGTGGTGAATTTCCCGCGATCGCGTCGTCGGCATTCCCATGTCCGCACAAAAACGACAACAAGGGGAAGATATTAGACAGTTTTAGTACATTGTACGCTATCGCCTTTGCGTACGCAAGGATAGCGTTGATGGTTCTGCGCACGCCCATAACAGAAAGAGAGCTTCGCGCAATGCGCAGAACCACCAACGCTATTCGTTACGTACGCTATCGCCTTTTCGTACGAAAGGGATAGAGTTGATGCTGCTGCGCACGCCCATAACAGAAAGAGAGCTTCGCGCAGTGCGCAGAACCACCAACGCTATTCGTTACGTACGCTATCGCCTTTGCGTACGAAAGGGATAGAGTTGATGCTGCTGCGCACGCCCATAACAGAAAGAAAGCTTCGCGCAGTGCGCAGAACCACCAACGCTATTCGTTACGTACGCTATCGCCTTTTCGTACGAAAGGGATAGAGTTGATGCTGCTGCGCACGCCCATAACAGAAAGAGAGCTTCGCGCAGTGCGCAGAACCACCAACGCTATTCGTTACGTACGCTATCGCCTTTGCGTACGAAAGGGATAGAGTTGATGCTGCTGCGCACGCCCATAACAGAAATAGAGCTTCGCGCAGTGCGTAGAACCACCAACGCTATTCGTTACGTACGCTATCGCCTTTTCGTACGAAAGGGATAGCGTTGATGCTGCTGCGCACGCCCATAACAGAAAGAGAGCTTCGCGCAGTGCGCAGAACCACCAACGCTATTCGTTACGTACGCTATCGCCTTTTCGTACGAAAGGGATAGCGTTGATGCTGCTGCGCACGCCCATAACAGAAATAGAGCTTCGTGCAGTGCGCAGAACCACCAATGCTATCCATTAGGTACGCAGAGGCGATAGCGTACGACGCACTAAAACTCTCTACTATCCCATGAGCGGCGTGAACGAAAACGACGAAGACAGCGAAGAAAGACACGCGAGTCATGTTATTTGTACAATCTTACAGCGTGTACAATTTTAGTGGATACTTTCTCGAGATCGCGTCGGCGTCGGTGGCATTCGCATGTCCGCACAAAACTTTTATCCCATGTGCGCTCAGCTCTGGGAGGAAGGAGGAGAATCCCGCCAGTTTGCAACCGCTATCGATGGAAAGTGAGATAGCTGAACTGTATTGGCGCATTATGGCCGTTGTTACCGCTGCGCCAATAAAACATGAATCATCATCATCATCATGAGATAGCTGAGTGAGCTAGCAATGACTTCGACTTCTATCACGGAAAGGCGAATATCGACAGAACTTTGGAGGACGAATTTCATCGACTGCAGATGCACCACCTACGCACCATGACTACCGATTGCGTGGAACAACTAGACAAGCCCCACTCGTTGACATTCGCAGCCCTAAACGCACGCTCCGTACAGCTCCACGCAGAAGACGTTGTACACGAAAATGTCCTCCGTCAGACATCACCTCTGTGTCTTTCCGAGACGTGGATGAAGACGGAGAGACCGATACAAGTCGACGGCTTCAAGTGCCGTTTCGGGCCGCGTCGCAGTGGCAAGGGCAACCGAGCGGCCGGAGTTGCCTGCGTATTGGAGTACTGGCTTCACCACTTGCCTACGTACTTTCATCCGGCCTCTTTTCACCACACGCACAGCTGACGCTGAATTTCGCGTTACACGAGTCGTAACCGTCCCGTGATTTTGTAAATAAACATACCCCCCCCCCCCCCCACACACACACAGTAGTGACTGAATGGACGTCTTTGAGGGAGTAGCACAAAGTGCAATGAAACGAGGATGGCTCATAGCCGCCAGAACCACAGTATACGAGCTAGCACTCAACAATACTATCTTTTAGGCGTGATAACAGCTAAAGCTAGGCTTGCCGCAGTTGTCAGTTGTGTGTTCTAGGAACTGCATCGGGCGCAGCAGGTTAAACCTAATTGGATATGGAATATGAATCCTCGTATTCAAATGGCGTACCCTCTAGGTTACATAGTTACTGTAAACCACCTGCTACTTATTTGGTTATCTTTTTCTAACTTTTTGTGTGGAGTTTTTTTTTAAATTCCGGCTTGCGATTATAGTATATTGAACTTCTATAGCACAGGCTGCGTTGGAGCGAATCGGTTGTTACGCGTTCGCCCACTAATAATGAATTCGTATGACACTATTCAATCTACTTCGTTGCGCTAGCGTCGTCGCGAGCAAACATTCATATTGTGCGTTTCTTTAACACTTGATTTGGCAAGCTGGGTTCACTTTTGCTTGTGTGTGGATGTGTGCACGAGACACTTTAAATAGACTTAAAACTAATCTGCCAAAGTTTCACAAAGAACTATACGGAATAGCGCGATGTGAAGTAAGCTTGAAACTTCGCTCCCAGAACAGGCTGTATCTCGACACTCTTACTAGCTTGTTCAATCTCTCTGGCACAGAGCATGGCTGCACATTCAACGCAGTTTACGTAATTTTCCATCGCTTACCTTTCTGATATTTTCACTGTCACACTTCCGTGAAATATCCGTTTCCGTGTATCCTTTTTGTTTGTTTTTTCATTCCCTTCGTGTTGTGTAAGCTTTAAGTTCATCTTATTGCGCGCGAACAATTAAAGACATCTTTTTGAGGCACATTATTTGTCGCGACGCAGAGTGATACGGCTAGTTATCCCAGCCAATAGGAACAAGAGTAAGGCAGGGCTCAAAACGTATCTTTATAACGTTGAACACGCATACAGTGCTGTGTGACGACTACGTGATGTACATCATCCGAGCAGTAACAAAACTATTTGCGCATTCCACACGTTCCGTTTCCCCGCGGTGAACGTGAGAACGGTCTTCTCGTGTGTTTCTTTCCTACAAATAATGTTCTGCATGAGACTTCACTCTGAAATTATAAACCAACATTGTCCGAGAACACAGTAATTTGTTGAAAATACCCCGCGAACGCGCAAAAATACAATGAACGTTGACTATTTGTTGTTACGCAGATGCAGAAGACAGCTTTCCTGACCACGTGAGGAAGCATCTCCAATCGCTTTGTTCGACGAAAGAAGAATTGGGATGGCATGTTAGCGCAGTTATTCTTTTCTTTTTACATATGAATAAGGGTAGCGAGTGTTGAGATCTAATGATGTCTACTGCTGGACTCTCGCCCCCCCCCCCCCCCTCACCTCTCTCACAAAATTGCTTGTTCCCTGGCCACATCCAGCCCACCAACGCTCTGCCCTCAAAGCTCTCTTCACCTTTCTGGATACCGCATGACTTCGATCCATATTGTGAAGGGTCCCATTATCTCATTGCCCGCATCACCGTCAGCAATGGGGTAGAGTATCGCCCCTGGCGATGAAACTCCCCATTCATCATCTCAAAATAAAGTTGTTGTTGTTGTAATGGTGTTCATCTCGGAAACAACGCGAACTATTTTGCAATCATCATGATTTTGGGCGTTCCATCGCTATACAGGCGATAATCTACACTGTTAAGACAGTTAGTGGATGGCGTCATGGTAACAGCTTGTCCTTGTTGGCCTCACATCTGTGGGCATCGTAACGGCTCTAGCTAAAGATGATGATGGCGTGATGATGACAAGAACATGAAGCCGTGAAGTAGACAGGTTCGACTGTTCTTCCGTCCTAGAAAGCAGAGTTGGGCCGAGAGTAAACTCGCGTCTAATCGGAAGACGGAAAAACCACCGAGCATATACCTAGAAGAGGACCTTACAAAGTTACACGCTCGTATAGACAGCCACGTCCAGCTAGTCTTCTCACTCGCAATTTGTTGACAACGGAAGGAGGTGATTATATTGGACGTGCATAATGGCTCCGACGTAAGCGTCTCTTCCCATTTTCAACAATTCAGGTGACAGAATGCCATCATCCGGTGCGTGTTATGCGGTGTAGATCTGTTTTAACAGTGTACTTCATTGCCCTGCCGCAGTTCGTCCAACAGCAAGAGCTAAGTGCATTCTTAAAGCAGAACTTCACCGCGCCCTGCACGCTCCAATCCAGCCATCATCATCCCGATATGTCCATCATGTCGATCCGAATGACATCGTTCTCTCCCCAAATTTGTTGAAAACGGGAGGCGTACGCCTTTCTGTGACACTCATGGAGTTACGTTAATTGCCGCAAACAGGCGTATAGGCAAATGCTTTCCAGAAACCAGTCCCGATAGCATCCTGCGCAATTATAGTGGCCTTTCAACGTGCTATGTGGTGAAGCTCCGAGTATGGGTTTCGCGCATCAGTAGCCTGACCGCAAGGCATCCTATATATGTGGAAAGAACCACTGGTTTTCGCTCTTGTTCTTTTTCTTTTTTTGCTTCAGTTAACTTCCAAATTCAAACTTCTTGCTGGCTTGCAAGTCTGGCCTCCTTTACTCCGGATGCCGCGGCCATGCACGGCCCTTCTTCGCCGACCTTTGGTCCAGCCGCCCGAGAAGCTTCTTCCAGTTCTGGTGATTATCGCCACTTGCACATACCACCTCTGATGACCAAGGCAACTGCTGTAGGAAGGTACTTCAGGGTTTCCATATGTGGAAAGAACCGCTGTTGTGGGCCAGTTTTTACAGAATGGACCTCTACCGTTTGTGACTTCACTGCAGTTTGTTAACGGAAAGCTTGGACAATAGTGTGTTTTAGTGCATCGTACGCTGTCGCGTTTGCGTATGTAAGAGATAGCGTTGGTGGTTCTGCGCACGCGCAAACCATAAAGAGACCTTCACGCATTGCGTATAACCATCACGTTATCCGTTACGTACGGAGAAGCGGTAGCGTACGATGCACTAAAACCCTCTAATGCCGCCAATGGGCTCCCAAGTAAATATCCTGTCCCTCCGTTAGGCCGACGCCTGACGATGTATAGTTTCTCCGTAACGCTTGTAAAACCGCAGTACTTGTTAAAAGGCCAGCATCGCATGCTACGAACTCAGATCCCGGTTACATAAGGGAAGAGCTCCCGAAAAACCCACACTTACTGAATTCCGTTTGTTCGACACATAAGCGTCGAATACAGCGTCTAAGCCACGAAGAACAAACTAGGAAAAAGAGAAAGAAAAACAAACAGGAGAGGCTTATTATGACATACCTACTTCAATAGAGGGCCCTCTGTTAAGAAACATGTGACGTCACAAGAAGGCCGGTTAGAGGTTGCATTTTGCTGTGGTGGACAAGAAGCAGCAAAAACGCGTCGGATGATAGGCTAATAAAGATGATAATGCCCACCAGCATGGTTTGCACGGCGGCGGTACGTAATCAATGATGTAGGGGTGCAGGTCGTCTATTGTACAGTCTTAGATGAAAATGGTCAAATTGGAAAGCGATTGCAGCTTCTAGTCTCCTCGAATGCAATTACACCCCAAATTTGTGCCATAATCGTGGAATCTGCTACCTAGCACTCAAAATAATCCACAAAGTTTGCATAAAGTTCCGTACGTTGAATTCCGAAAGGAACTTTTTAAATTCCGTGTTGTGCCGCGAAGCAGCTGTGGGTATGAGAGGCGTACAGATGTAGACAGATGGAGAGAGAACAGCAGGAAGGAGTGGGGGACAGGGTGGGGGAACTGTGCCGACATTCGTCTGGAAAGTCTTCGGAAAACCAAGGGAAAACCTCAGACAGCACAGCGGGTGGTAGGATTGGAACCCACCACCTCCCAGTCTTCAGCACTTCCTTGGCTACAACCAACGAGTGGGACGCCTTAAACCGATCGGCCATGCCGCTGGCACCGAAAGGAACTGATGGTTCCGGCAATACATTTAGGCCAAAAACGACTCCTCATAGGCCATTTGAAACAAAGTTCGAGGGAGCAGCGTACTCCCTGGCAGGGCTGGAAATGCTGTGCAAAACGACAGCGATTTGCTATCGTCTCTGATCGTCGTCGTGGTCGTACTGGTGTATGCATCGTCGCTGCCGTTTTGCACATCATTTTCCGGCGTGCCCTCCCAGAGCGCACACTGCTCCCTGGAGCTTTTGCAAATGGCCTATTCCCTAGAGTGTAGGTGGTGTTAAGACACAATACCAAATAACTATCGCACAACTTCCACGAATAAACATCGTGTTCGGCAAGTCGCTTCTGCACTCTAAAAACAGAACTTCACCGCATACCACGCTGTGCGCCAACCATTGCCACGAATGATAGGGTTATCGCTTCTGATTCGGAGAGAAGGGGGCGTACGCCTTTTTGTGGCAATTTGGACACATGAAAAGTGCCACAAAAAGGCGTACGTCCTCCTCTCTCGTCCAACCACGAGCGGTAACTTTATCATTCGTGGCAATGGTTGGCGCACAGCGTGCTTTGCGGTGAAGTTCTGTTTTTAGAGTGTGGTAGCCCTCCTGCCAAGGGTGTACTGTACTCGACAAAGGCGAAAAGACAAATGCTGAGACGCTGGTGCATCACTGTTAAGTAAAACTCGAGACAAGCGGACGAGCAGAGACAAGAAGACGAGAATTTCTCTGTACTCCTTCTCTCGGGTTTTACATCGCAGTGTACTGTACTGTTTTGAGGTTGTGCAACGTGGCTGGATATGGTAATAAGTAATAAAAAATCTCCATTATCCCATAGTGAGGTGTACAAATTTTGTGCGCTCCCACGGACCTCGTAGCAGCAACGAATGCCCCAGTTTCGCGTGTGTACTGCCAAAAGAAAAAAAGAAAAAGCGTTTGGTCACAAAAGAGCACCACATGCATAACGTGTAATACCAAAGCTAGCTCATACAAAATGTTGTATGGCGCGACAGTTAACTCTTGTTTCCCGTTCACTTGTTTCTTCCTGCATATACCATATGTAAGTATACCATACATGTGATAATACATGGTGTCGAAGGGACTAATCGTATGCTGCTAGACATACTCTTGTTTTCAAATTTACAATTGTGCATATATTGTCGTTTCAGCTATAAATGTAGGGCACCTCTGTTATCGACGAACGCCCAGGGCACGCCGATGTTGTTTACCGAATATTCCAGTTGAAAACACGTTGGATCAAAAGCTTTTTACAGGAGTAATTCTTTCCTTTTCCTTTATGCAATGCAAATAATGTAGCGCTACGTTACCGCGCGCAGCCGTACGTTCCAGCTTAGCACACGGGCAAACGCGGCAAAGAATATGTTATCCATTTCTCGCAAAATGTGTGTGGCCACTTTGTCTTTTAAAGGTATAATTGAACCTATATTTACAGCTTTTAAGCCTATATTTCTGTGTTGTCTGGCAATAAACGTCGGTAGACTTGCCGATAAATCAGTATCAACAGTGGCATCACGAAAATTGATTTCGTCCCATCCTCTTTATGGAGGTCGTAAACACTCTTAAGAGCAAATGGCCGGCGGCAAATCCTGCTTTCCGCTGCTGGTTTTTCAGGCGCTTGCGAGCTGTATAAATCGGCCTGACGCCGATTTGCATGCAGGAGCCCAGTGTATGTTGAACTTACCGTAGATTAACGTTCTACCCGTTACGGAAATATGATATCGCGATAGTGACACTCATTGCTTGAGTGAAAAGTAGCGATATTCCAATATTTATACTCCTTTTATAACCCCCCCCCCCCCCCCATTACGGGGTACCGTCACCAAAACAACTAACCTTAAAGGGGCTATGAACTCTACCAAGTTAGCCCGCCGACTATGTCGAATCCAAACGCCGATTTTAACTTGTTGGGTGCGGCACCTTGTGTATAGATGAATCTGATAGGTCCGTATCTCCACCACATATAGCACGCTGCTAGCTCACCATCATCCCCAATGCCATCATTCTCGATCCCGATAACGGGAGGCGGAGCCTATTATGCACGTACGGCATATCATGGCTACAAAAGAGGTTCCGTCTCCCGTTTTCAACAAACCAGGGACGAGAACGTAATCATTCGTGATGATGGTTGGCTAGGAGCGTGCTATGTGGTGAAGTTCATTTTCACGTCGAGGCTGGGAGGGACCCGGGTTCGAATCCCGTTGCCGGCTGTGCTGTCTGGGGTTTTTCCTGGGTTTTCCTCAGACGCTTTCAGACATATGTCGGCACAGTTCCCTTAGAAATCGGCCCAAGACGCACATTCCCCCAGGGCGTCAGTCGTGACGTTGCCCACCTCTGTGAGGCCGACAACGGCGAGCCCTTTCAGCACCACCACCTCATTTTTATGAGTGTAGACCAGAACGTTACGTGCACCTCCGCGTTCGCGTTTGATTGGATGCTGAGATTCTTCAAATGACCTAACAATGGTTTAGAGGTATCATGATGGCGGTACGTCTACTTGCCCGTACTCCAAAAAAAAAGTGTGTTTTTGTATTAACGCTGCACACGTTATGGAGGAGAGGTATAGCATATGCATATATATATATATATATATATATATATGCATGCCGGAAACATAACACCGTCAGACAGGCTACGCCAATCCCCACCCCGCTTATCTGACTGATATGCGCCCTTTCTGTGTTATGATCGCACGGACTAAACACAGATAATCACATAGTACCTTGATATCACATGCTTTCCATTTTTCTTCAGCACTCCCCGTTGCGAAGTAAGCTCAAGAACACGTAATTCGTTGGTGGATAAGGGAGTGGAAGAGCATCCTTATGCGCTTCACCGCGACCAGCCGCCACAAAAATATGTAAACCGAAATCAATTAATTACTGCAGCAAATGACCGGCTTCGGTGGCAGATTTTTCTCTAAAAGGTGCCCACCGAAGGTCCCCAAAAAGTGTTAGTACCCATTTTAATGCCGACTGCGCCCTGTTTTAGAAGTCATGTTTTTCACGAAACTCATTTGAATTTTTATTTAAATACTGAGCCCCTCGCCCTCATTCACACGGTGCGCGGCTTGTAGGTGGTATCGGACAGATACTTGTAAAAAAGAAAGTTCTTCGATTGGTGCACCCATTCGCGAATTATGTAGCCCGTGAATTTAACTGAGACACCCTGTATAAGGGAAAAGAAAATTAGCAAGAGCTCTCAGTACTGGCATGGCGACGTTTGACTTACAAACATATATATATATACAGTCGGACCTCGTTTTATGAACCCTCGATATACGAATTCCCTCAACTTACGAACGGCTCCACAGGGAACCAAACTTTTTCCGTGTATTTTGACTTCGTTTTACGAACCCTCGATATCCGAACTATGAACGGATTATTAGGGAACGGACCCAAAGTAGCAAAGCCATTCTGACCTCGATATACGAACGGGCGTTATGAACGTACAGAGGACAGGCCAATGGACCGGAGGATAATGAAAGTTCCTCAGTACATGCTGCCAAGGTCAAACATACAATGTCCCAACGCCACTAAGTTCCACAAACATGATTCACCATTTCCTGAAAGTATAATTCGGGCGTTTACAGCCGAACGGTTGTGAGTTTGGACCAGGTCTCCGAGATGGAAACATCTTGCCATTCCAAAAGAAGGCGTTCAGTCCTGACAGCCGGTGACAAGCGTGATATTTGCCGTTGGAAACAGTCTCATCCGCGCGCGATATGGTACTTTGAGGGCCGGGTGGATGAGTCAAGTGTCAGACTTCTGTCATCTCTTCTAAACAGGATAGACCCTGCAGAAAGTATGGTGCAAAGCACAATTGCGCAGTATTTTCAAAAATAAAACTTATTCAAATCAATTTCCCATGGTTTTGTGGGGTATTTGTGCACTGCACACCTCGGACCTCGATTTACGAACGATTTTCTGAGAAACGAAGGGTGTTCGTAAAGCGAGGTTTGACTGTGTATATATATATATATATATATATATACACGTATATGTATATAACGTTATGTAGGAGAAGTACAACAATAAATTGTTCCAAGCAGCACAGCGCGTCGGGAAAACTTGTGTCCGACGGCGGTATGAGATACAATTGTACCGGGGCCCAACATCAGACCGGTACCGGTTTTGCAACACCGGGAAGACATCGGACCAAAATTGGGTCTTGTACCGGAGCCCGGTGCGAACCCTACTGGTCTACGGTACAGAGTAGGAGCCTGCCCTCCCCTTCCTCCTCACCCGCTTTTATTTTTCATTTTTCGCTTTTATGACTAGATTTTTATTTCAAACGAAGTACACTTTCCGAGCCGAGCGATAAAAGGAAAATGACTATTTCTGCAGTACTTGCTGGATTCAAAATGGCCGTAATTTTAGTACCACCAGCTTTTAACGTACCACAGAAAAAAGCTTTCCTCCTACGGCTGTTCGGAAGGTGTTCTGCATCCAGAACGAACACGACGCTCACGTGACGCTCTCATTTATTATTAGGTAAGCAAGAGAAGCAGATTGACTATAAGTGTCTACATACATTTTCCAGCCTACCAAAACAGCTACAAAGCAGCACTCGTCTGAACTCAGTGGTATTTGCTTGTCAAAAGGAAAGTGTAATGAAGCACCCTTGCATGGTCCAAGAAGACTCACTACAGCAATATAACCAAAGGCAAAAAAGAAAACTCACAGTAAAAGAGGTAGAAAGACACGTACCATGTACAAGTCAAATGCAGTTGGGACAGTTCAAACATGGAGCAATTATCAGAACAGCATTTAACCGAGGCCAACGCTGTGAAATTGTTTTAGAATTTGAAAGAATATTTAAAAGATATCAGTGCGTGACCCTGATTTTCGGGCCAGTGCTCTCCGTTGCGGCGCCCTACTGGCCCAACTTCGAATGCTAGCTTCTGCTTCACGTGCCTACCGATTTGCTTCGCCACACCGGCAAAGAAGCAGCTCCATGCCTACCAGATTGTTTCGGCATTCTGCAGCGCCGTGTGCAGCAGACTTGCGCATGCGCTGTACACATTTTTTGGAAAAGGCGGATTAGAACCAAAAGACGGCATGCTGTTTGTTCGCGCTCAGCCTCGTACTGATACGCGCATCTCAATAACTGTGTGATGGGGCCCTGCAACACGTTCAAAGTTCACTTTGCATGTTTGCATAAATTAATTTGTTGTTAATTAACCGCCCCACTGGTTGTAACACTCTGCCCGAGTCTGGGGCACTAAGTTACAAGAGTTAGCTGTCTGTATTTTCGCAATTTCTCGGAGTATCTCTTAAATATTAACGATTATTGTGTATGACCAGTATTATACAAGATTTGTCCAAGCCAGTGGAGTTAAAAATGCAGTTTTCTTTCCTGTACAAAAATAAGAATCGACAAACCTTTTCGTCTCACTGTGCCTCAGGTCCATCGACACCCAAGTAGGCACATTATAGTGCAAGTCTGGGTGCACAAAATGAATTACCGTGTAGGTTATCAGTGGAACACTTCGTTCTGCAAAGCTGCACAAGAAAAAAAAAAGAAAGAGAGAGAGAGAAAGAAACAGTAAAACATCTCCCATCGCAATAATTACCCGTATCATCTGACGCTCTCAGTCTATTGTGCTGGTTCGGAAGTAGTATACTCATCAATATATCGACAACATTGCTTGCGAACGGCCAATATGGTCCCGCACACATGCGGCACGCCCGCATCGATTTCGATCAGGCGATAATTAGCGCTGATAGAGGAGGACGTAAGTTAAGCACGCAGAGAGGCTGCTGTATTACACTTGACATATTATAATGACGTATGCGTGCAGCCTTCAATAACGTGACGATGTGTTCAATGTTCCAGAATATGTACCGCGTGAATTCGTTTCGCTTGTGGTTGGAGTCCGTTGGAGTACGTGACGACGTTACTGTAATCGATACTTTTTTCAGAAGTAGTAGTCGCGCTAGTTTTTATAAAAATATGTAGCCGAACAAATATTTTTGTTATCCAGTAACGTTACCGATACCGATACTCTCATGGCCCGCCGGCGCCATTTTCTTACATTTCGACAGTGTCGCTGTTGCCGCCATGCGCTGTGCGAAAGGACCGGCAGAGCCGTATATTAAAAGGGAGCCTGGCCATTGGCAGGCGTCCCAATAAGAGGCTCGACTTGTCAATCACAGTATCGCGCATCTGATTGGTTTGCTTTTTTACCAAAGGGGTCGCCATGACACCTTACTGCCACCCAAAATGGCGACGAAAACAAACACAGTAAAGCGCAGATTTTGTGACAAAGAAAAAATTCAGACTACTCTGACTTTACGCTACAAATGTACATCGTCATATACGTTTCTCGGAAATTGGCTTAAACTGATGGTCCTCTATCGATATCTAACCGAAAATAATACGTTTTGTCGCAAGTGTTAGGCCTAGTGAGCACGGCGATCGCAGCGATCACAGCGAAATCATAACAAAAACGGCACTTTGCTGTACAGTCTTATATTTAACTACTGGATTTCATGGATATAAACATGCTTGCTTTTTTTTATTCCAACTATTCATGTAGATTTCTTTAAATACTGTACGGACGACAAAATGTGTCCCAGCAGGTGGTTCTGCAAGCAGCGGTACAACGACGGAAGCACACGACAATTCCCGACGTGCCTTACGCGCCCTAGGTAGCGCTCAACAAATTTGCACCAAATATCCACTAGTTTCGCAGATTGCGAGAGGTATCCATTTCAATCCCATCCAATCCACTTGCCACCCAAAATGGCGCTGCCCATGTTGGATACAGGGACAACTAGTGAGGATAGGTTGATTGATAATGCCCCATATTTCAAGACTCCATTGGTCAGAAAGCTGAAAAAGTGGGTGGAGCTTCAAGTATAGTCATGACCCATTAATGGTCAGACTTCCTTTTAATATACGGCTCTGGGGCCCGGGACCCTAGCGCTCTAAAAAAGGGTCCGCGTGTTCCGTAACTCAGACCATACAAAATGCTCCATTGCTTTCTTGGTCCCTGAAGGGAATGACCCTTCATCATTAGCTGAGAAATGTGATGGTCTCACGAATTCCGTCAGGGTCTTGTTGACCGCTTATACTGAGGTCGAGGCTTTCACTGTACTAGTCTACTGGTCGTGTAGCTAAGCGGACTCGTCGCCATGAGTCACACATTAGACAATCTTAATGCCAGGTTAATAGCACTAGAATGAGAGGCGGTAACGTTGAATGTCACACCTTTATAAAAATCAACCACGATATTTAACCAGTAATAAAGATGTCGCTTTTCTGTTGCAAGACAGTTGATGCCAACATTACTTTCACTCAAATGGAGTGTTGCCAGGAGTTAGGTTCAAGAAGCGTGCTTTTCATGCGACGTGTTTCAAATTCCGGCAATAGTAGCTCATAAAGTATCGCGTTAGTTTTTATGAGTAATAGTAGCGGTGTTGCGCTACTTTAAAATAAAAACGTGTATCGATATCGGTATTTCGCTACCTTTTGTTGATGTGACGAGTATCACGCTATGTTACTTTGGTAACGTCTACGATACCGGGTTGTAGGCACCATGTGGGAAGATTTACAGAATAAAAACACGGTCACCAATATGATCACATATAGCACTCATAACTTTGTAGGGTGCCCAAATTTAGCACCAAATGGGCTTCAACCACCTTCTCAGACAGCTTGTCCAATCCCTTATCATCTGCTCCATCTGCAGCTGCATCACATACCCTGTATCGCATTATCAGGAGTCCCTGCATAATTGTCCCGTACTACGCGGGAAAGATGTATCGCGGGGAGACATCGGCACTGTGGGTAATTTGAATAAGTGCAGGCTTCTTGCACTTTTAAGAAATCAGTTCACTTCTTCTTTGCTTTCGTTACACTACAGTAGATAAGACATCGTGAAGCTTTTGAACGAAGATTTTCTTGCGAATACTTAGAAATATTTACATTTATACGCAATCATCTGTAATGCAAACGAACAGAAGTAGGTCCCATACCGAATTTCCGGAAAAAAGATGTTTTACAACCGTTTCTACCTAACATACCACGATCCGTTAGTCTGCGCTATTTCTTTCTACGCGCTTCTTTCATTCCCTTCGTGAAACCCAGTCTTAGAAACTTTGATGGACGAATGGCCGCGTGCCAGAATCAAAGTTAGGATCGACTGCCTGTGCCCATTACAATTATTCGGGAGCATTACTGAAACCTCCTTTTCTGTGTACTTTGCTCCAACTGCAACGGAAATCAATTATTTACTGCCGTTATTCATTATTCCTCGTGACAGGGATAGCTACAGTGAAGTGGATTTGTTTGAAATAACAGGGATCATTTCATGGGCGCCGCCAAGATTTTGCCAGGAGGGGGGAGGGGGGGGGGGCAGGACAGAATGTTTGGCATTCTGGCAGAATTTCTGAGCCCGCAACTACATTGTCTTGGGTCAGAAACCCTACTTTTCTGGAAGCCGCAGGGGGGGGGGGGTGAGGCAACCCCCTCCCCCCGTGACGGCGCCCATGGATCATATGAAACTTAGAAGAGTTAAAAGGCTGTGTAATATGAAATTTTTCCTGGAGAAATCTTCTTTCACGTTTGTTGAGAGTAAATGCGTGAGAAATCGAAATTTTACTGTAATAAAAAAACATGTCGACAGCAACGATACTTTCATTGTCACTTCGGATGTAGAATACATAATTTTCAGCATAGATGGGTAGAAATCCAGCGAACCGGTAGAGATGTAGGAAGGGAGTTGCCTCAGGACAGAAGCCGCCGATATTTCGAACAGAGACTGTTCTTCTTCTGGGCACCGTCCTCATCATTGGCATGGTATTTAAAGGGTTAGGTGTGACCTAACCCTTTAAATACCATGCCAATGATGAGGACGGTGCCCAGAAGAAGAACAGTCTCTGTTCGAAATATCGGCGGCTTCTGTCCTGAGGCAACTCCCTTCCATAATTTTCAGCAGTTTGTTAGGAAGCGACATGAACTACTATGTTGACTGAATTGATGTGCTGTAATGCAATGCAATACAAATGTAATATACGAGTACACATTTTTCTCATCTTACCCAAAGAAGTGAAATACAGGGTGTTCAAAGTTAAGCTTTCACTAGCACTTTATAAATAGGCGAACAAAAGAAAACTGGTGCTATTTTTTTGGTCCTTGAGTAAGAAACAGGTGCTACATAATTAGCAGCACCTCTTTCTTACACAAGTAGCGTAGAGTTATCATCCGGTTTCCTGTCATCGCTGTGTTTGCCTAACGCTCCTGAAAGCTTAGTTTTGAACAGCCTGTATACTATTTAAACTTACTGTTATAGGATCGTCAATGAATAACAGCCTCTTCGAACTGATATTTACGGCGTACAAATGGCTGTAACACCACAGAGAAACATGATACTGAAATACCAGTTCCTACACCTGTCTGCAGTTCAACTAAGTTAGCAAAGATTTACACAACTCTCCAACGTAGGAGAAATCACAGGCTCACAGCTTTGTAATACACTGTAAGGATAACAAGCCAAAATGTTTGTGTTCGGGTGGTACACACCTGGCGTATCCCAGGTGTGTACCTGGGATACGCCAGGTGTCCCAGGTCCCATTTCATCAAGCATGTCTGCATGGCAGGCATGCTTGATGAAATGCAACTGATTTCAACACACTGACGATGAAACCGGGTCTAATTTACAAGCGTATCATACCGCTCAGTCAAACTGAAAACCACGAAGGCGAGGATACATTTTCAGTTCGAAACCTTTGACGGAAGGTGAGGATGGATGCTGTTGCACAAGCAAATTTGAAGAATAAATTAACATATGAACTGGAACTCTCTTAACTGCTATTTAGGAAGACTTACACAACTGTGCAACGTACGAGAAATCACAAACTCACGGCTTTGTCCTACACTGTAAGGATAACACGGGAAAATGTTTGAGCTCGGGTGGTCCGCAGGCATACTTGATGGAATGCAACTGATTTCAACACACTGCCGACGAAACAGCGTCTAATTTGCAAGTGTATAACAGCGCGGAAAACATGAAAGCGAGGTAGGTTTGAAGCGGAAATTAACATGCAATCTATAGCCTCGTTTTGTTTGAGAACTGTCCGGGCATCAAATTTGTTCCTCATCCATGGAAAAGAAGCTCTCACTTGCATATGTAGCATGGGATATAGTTGTCGATATTTGTCAGTCGTCAGCCACGCAGTCAACGCCCTGTTATATACGCGCTTATAAGAACCTACACAATAAAGCGATTCGCGCAGGTTCCCTTTAACATTATCGGAAAACGCATTCAGTTTCTGGTAGGAAATAAGCTAAAAATTCCTCAGCGCTCAAAGAAGAACTACTATAGGCTCCAAGCAGCGAATGAGAGAAATACAAAAACGACCCGTGTTACGAGCACATTGTGCGCGACAAAATGCTGAGTTAACCAGCGGCATATATTGTGTTTGGCGACACCCTCAAAAGCTAAACGTCTAACGTTAGAGCTACACCCTCCAAAGTTAACTTCTAAAGGGCGCACACGGTGAGTGTTACCCACATCAATGAGTTTACTGAGCTTTAGTAGATCGGAAGCAGACTACAAAAACGATAGGACTAAATAACTGCTCGGACTAAATAACAAATCACTGCTCACCTATGTGATGTCAGCCAGCTGAAAAGAAGAGCGCGATTCACTTATCATGCTTTCGGGAGGGGTTATCGAGGACACCTTCCGAGCTGTCAAAACTCAGAAAGTTTCCTCGTATAACAGTTTCAAGGCACGTGCCTGCTGACCTTTAAAGCGCTGTATTCCCACAGGCCGCATCCAGTGTGAGCGCAAGTTCGTCACATCCGAGTGTCCAGAGAGCCTCGTAGAACGTTCAACACTTCAAGCGCGGTTGACAGAGAGCACGGACACAAGCACTCCGCCAACTCTTGCGGCTCCCGATCAAATCCTCATCCCGCTGGTATTGCGAGCGTGTTCAAGCCCGGCGTGTTGCAGCCGCACGGTGGCAGCACGGAAGCTTCCGCGATACCAGAGCGCCCTCAACGGCGTGGCGAGCTCATGCGACTCTGCCCCAAGGAAGTGAGGACTCCGGGTCGGGCTCCCGGCTGTTGCGGAGCTCAGAGCGTGGCGTTATAGCAGCGTAGCTCTTAACCATGTTGCGCCATAACCATAACCATAGCAGCGTAGCTCTTAACCTCGTTGGAAATCTGAGCGGCGCGGTGCGCAATATCGGTAATATAGGCAATATTTAGTGCGATGGTAGAAATACATTATTAGAAATAACAGAAGGCGTGCTCTGCGGGGAACGGAACGGAGTGCGCGGTGATTGCGCTTTGCGTGCGCTAATTTCCCTCAATCTCAACAAGCGGAACGGTACCACTGCTTCGACATATAACATCTTTGAAATGTTTGCAGATGATCGTTTTTGTATCCCAAGGGCGCTGTTTGCGCAATGCTATAAGTGATTTGACACCACTGACAGAGGCTGACATCACTCGGAGCCGTTTGGTGCAATAATGCAAAACAACAACGACAACAACTTTATTTTAATGATGATGATTGGGGAGTTTCATAGCCATGGGCGGTACTCTACCCCATTGGTGGGAAATGGAATAATGCGTAGCCTCACAGTGAGGACAGAAGTCCGACGGTGTCCAAAAAGTTTAGAAGTGCTTTTAGGGCAGAGAGAGTGTTGGTGGGCTAGGGGGAGAGAGAGATATACGTTTATTACGGAATGGTCAGCCTAACCAAAGGTCGGTTTGCTGTTCCTAAAAATATATATATATATATTATAATACAAAGATAAAGTTCAAAGTCCTTTTATTCAGTAATACGTATGAGGAAACAAGTAATAAACGGGACTGTAAGGGCAAGCCCTGTTATACAGTCCCCTACTATACACATTACACATACTACAAATAAGCAGCAATACAAAATATACAAAATACACAGACTATTAAAACACACGTAAAGCGAATACAATAATTATCTGTGGGTCACATGTCTGAAATACGTAACATAGGAAATTGAGCACATTGAAACTTAGGTTCATAATACATATTACACATCTAGAAAGATACGTACTTGCTGTTTGAACTGGGAAAAGTTAGTTAATAATCTTAGATATATTGGCAAAGAATTCCAGATTTTGGATCCGGAATAAGACATCGAATGAATACCAAAGTTCGTTCTGGGGGGGAGACGGTTGTAACATGGCAGTTTGTCAACGTAGGGAGTAAGGTGTTTGTAAATTATTGATTCAGATCAAATGATCTGAGACTATACCATGATACAGCTTGTATACTAGGAGTGCAACCTTATATCTCACAATAATGTCAATATCTTAAATAGACAGACAATGGAAAGCGAATGATACAGAATCATGGTGTGGTGTAGACAAAATAATCCGCAGGGCTCTCTTCTGGACAATTAAAAGGGGATTGAGATTAGAAGAATAAGTTAGACCGTATACCTCCAGGGCATAAGAAATATCTGAGTGAATTAGATCATAGTATGTATACCATAAGAAGAATATGAACAGGGAGAAGTAGTAGAAGTCTAGAAGCCTAGAAAGTGCATATAGACCAGAGAGGGTCTTGGATCGAACAAAACTGATATGATCATCCCAACATAAATTTTCGTGGGGAATGACCCCTAGGAACTTGACAGAGGGAACCCTTTCAAGAGCACAGCCAGAAAAAAATCATGTCTCTTGTTCGAAGTCAAGAGGCCTTTGGCGTGGGCGGAAAATTATATATGAGGTATTCTGAATATTTGGGACCACTTTATTAAATGAGAGCCAGAGGGAGAACTTACTTAACACATTATTGGCTTTTGCAAATAGAACAGAAGTGCTAACGGCGACAACAAAAATGTTAGTGTCGTCACTGTAAAGAAAGCAATTTTGTGACAAATAGTCAGGCAGATCATTAATGTAAACAATGAATAAAAAAGGTCCCAGAATAGAGCCCCAATTGTCAAGTCTTTAATATTGGAGTTATATCCCAATACAGACACAAATGAAAGCAAAGCGCGTGCGTCTAATCCCTGCGAGGATCAGCTTGGTACATGGATGTGATCATATTTTCCAGTTTTATGATTGATTGAACTGGGCTAGATTTTGCCATGGACCAAGCAATTTGAGAGAGTGAGACGGCGAGTGCCCAGCTGGTTTAGAGACATAGAAAGAGTATTTCTGAAGTGTTGGTAGTGTGGGCAATGGAGAAGGCACAGGTTGTATGGGTTGGTTGGTTGCATGGGTTGTATTGGCCGGTTGGTACATATCCTGATGCGAGGCGACAGAGGCGAATAACACAGACAACGACGTCGCAACTTTCAACCATTTACTCACTCTCTGTGTGTAAATGGGTGAAAGTTTCGGCGTCGTTGTCTCTGTAATTCTCCTTCTGTCGTCTCGCTTCAGAATGGAGAAGGATGTGCTCTAGGTCTTCCAGGTCATCGCTGTGGTGGCATCGTTACCAGCTACCGTGGCATAGTGGTTAGGATGATCGCTTTCCACGGCGAGACTGGGAGGTGACGCGGGCTCGAATCCTGTCGCCGGCTGTGCTGTCTGAGGTTTTCCCTGTGTTTTCCGAAGGCTTTCCATACGAATGTCGGCACAGTTCCCCCTGAAGTCAGCCCAGAACGCATACTAATCCCCTGTTCCCCACTCCTTCCTGCTGTCCTCTCTCCATCTGTTCACGTCTATACGCTGCTCATAGCCACAGTTGCTTCACGGTGCTAACACGAAATTTAAAAAAATGGCTTCGTTATGAGTCAACTTGTCGCAAGCGGTAACGCCACTGGACTGTGAAAGCCACATTGAGTCGCATCCGACGAATTAATGCAGCGTAGTCAAAAAGTCAAACGTGATAAGTATATTACGTGAGGAACGTTTGATGTATAAATTAAGAGGTGATGAGTAACCTTACCTTATACTTAACTAGAGTGAAAAAAAAAAAACTATTACCGAGAAAATATTGGAAATAGATGCATACTCGGATCCGTTGACTGCGTCATCAATATTGTCTGTATAGCTCTGTTTTATAGTTTTAAAATCAATTGGACGACATCTCAATAACTAAGCCGGTGGACATTTCATGTGAATGAATTAATGCGCAGTAAATTTTAAGAGAAACGTTAGCAGGAAGGAGAGTTCTAATTCTAAACAGAGCATGTAAACTTAGAAGCAGTTTCTTCTTAAAGGTCAGCTATGCCGATATCCCAAATAGTCGAAACGGTTGTGATATTCTGAAAGCCCACATCCAGCTCTCCCCAAAATGCACCTTCATTCTCCAAGTTCGGTACAGTACCATGTCAAAAAAATAGATAATTCATTCCGAAACACACATGGGCGCAGCCATTTTTATGACGTAGATGCACCCGAACGGGCATTGTGACGTGTACGCGCCTTCGTACTTGCCAGTGGATTTCAGCTACGGCTTCTCGCGGCTTCACGTATCTGTGCTTGAAGATGGCGGACAGCCGCGTTCCACCGTTCCGCGATAAGTAAACAGTGCAGCAGCTGCGAACTAATTCGCGAACCAACCTCTGTGCGATGTTGTGACTGGAATTCGTCGTTTGTGTTTTGTGAGCATGTACAATTTGTATCAAGTCTCGTCTGCGTTAGCCCCTTTACAGCACTTGCCCATTGTACTAGAGACTGACGTTTCGACAGCCGTGTTAGCAAGAAAATGCCGACAGCGTTTTATTCCTGCAGGAAAAAATTGTGCTGTGTATTTGAGAAACCGCATACTACTATGGGACAAGTTTTACGTACGATTTATCAATGTGCAACAGCGTCGACGATGGTATGTAACGACGAGAGACGTAAAACGAAATACAAATCACATTTTAAACTTTTTGTGGGATTCTGTGCAGTTTCCAGAAGCTATCTTTGAATCACACCCCCACGCTGCGTTGTGTGGCACGCTACAAACTACTGCATTTTATGTCTAACATCTGGATATTGTTTGTAATGAACACCGTCGCACAAAAACATGCACACGAAAGCTCCAGTAGCCATGTGGTTGCACACTATGCAGACGCAAAAGAAGTACCAGAGCACATAGTGCCACTTAGAAATTGTGTTTTTAGAAATGTGGTGTCTGAAGAGTTAGAGCATAGCATATATACTAGAAACCAGGTGCACCTTATCCTTCTGTTGAGTGCTCTTTCAATTCACAACTCAGCCCATGGGGTGTAAAAGTGTTAGAGGCAATTATGTGACTTGTCGTCCCGGGTGACATCACTGGCCATCCTCGGAATTAATTCCGTGCTCAGGAATTATTGTACAAATCACTTTGTATGTAGGACATGATAAGCAATATGTAAGTTGCAACCTTGTCTGCAGCATTCTCGATGGCCTCTTACCTTTACAGTTTGAGACACGTTACCAAACCATTTAAAAAGGGCACACTTACAGGGGCCGTGTAATTTGAGTTTTTAATTTATAAAAATATAAGTATACAACATGTAATATGAAATTTATATAAAATAAAAATAACATTTATAAAAAGAATTTATAAAGAATAAATGAAAAGTCTTCATGGAAGCAATCCATTAGCATACCCATTGCACATGAAGCACAATTATATATGCTTGGACATCATCTAATTAATCTTCTGAACCATATGTGTGGCTGCATACGAAATTTTTTATGCGCATGCTCTACCTTCCTCTTCCTACATGTGCACACGAACAACAGTGAATATATGTGAAGTGGCAAAAAGCAATGCTAGACTCTACCATTATTGTGCCCCTTTAACTTTTCCACATTTATTTCTGGTCAACAGGGAATATCTCACTAGAAAAGAAGACATTTGTGCATTGTTTGGCAAGCAAATAAATATATTTATTTACATTTTCCATCAATCAACAATGTTGTGACCTGGTGCAAATATTAATGTCAACAAGGAAAGTACTTACAACTTATTCCTATGTGCTCAAATGCAGATATGACAATTCTGTTTTTGTACCTCAGCATAGTACAGTTTCAAAATTAACAAACTGCACAGCATCAGCAATCTTAAAGTATCTCAAGAGGGGAGTCACATAAAGCCCCAATAATAGACTGTGCAAACAAAGCTAAAAAAAAAACAAAGTACTTCAAAAAAAATCTGAATAATCGGTTGTCGTTGTGATATGTACTACTATGCACAGTTCATGAATGGAACATGCTACCTCATTGCATTCCCTCCATGTGAGCACTAGCACAGGCAGCTTTTTAGGTCGCTCTTTTCGTATTTTTCTATTGTCTTTTTTTGTTTTCTGTTTTTGCAATAGCAAGCATGGCCATAGTGAAACACAAGCAGCCAAGGACAGGATGAGACATCTGCAATGCGACTGCTAGCTCTCAACTGATATATTTATTAGCAGACTCTGGAATATACACATATATGCTGCTAAGCAAATGACAAGTTAACCAATAGAATAACAGACAAGAAAAAAGGGTTATATATCTTCCCCTCTCCTCATTCTATTCCACAGGCAGCCCTAGTATCATTCGGAGTGTGTCCGTGCGTTCCCTTTGAGATAACGTATCTCAGACAGAAGCAAATCCAACAGCAGACTGCTTACACGTGCAACTGTCTTGTATTTCTCTAACCACTTGTTATTTAACCGCTGCCTTGAGCTGTGTGTTCTGGAAATTTATGCAGCATCCAGAATCCCTGCAATGTGTTGCCATGTTTCTCGAGGGCATCAAAAGTCTGTCCTTGGCTGCCTGTGTTTCACTATATCTCTCAGATACAAACTACCCCGTTTCAACACAGTAGAAAACACAGATTTGTAAATAGCATCTGTTGATTGCACTGTACATACCCCTCATATAAAGGATCATAGTGGATACTACATCTCGTGCGATAATGTCAGGAACACAAAAAAGCTAGATTTGAAACCACTCCTACGTCGTAGTAGTAGTATTTGTGTGAAGCTACGCAATTCCTGTCCTGCAAATAATTTAAACGATATGTTTCATCTGCCAGCGTGATGATCCCCTGAAAAGTAATTCACACTTTTTCGGGAACTACCGGTTCTGAAACCTATCCCTGACATGTGTAGCCATCAGGGAGGAAACCCAAGGGATGCGGTGGAAAAGACAAACACACACGGGCTATGTTGTCAATGTGTGTCAGCTGCTCTGGCTACTAAGAAGAACATGTTCCAAATTAATATAACATGGCTTGACATCATATGCCGGCGAAAGCTAACCAATAAAATTAGTAGTTAAATGTACAATACGTAAACACTTTCCATAACATGACAGTTCCCTTTCTGCATTTATGTGCTACCATTCAACCCACATAAACAGTGTACTGATTTTTTTTATAGCATTACACGTCGTTTGACAGAACTTGAACAAGATTACATAGCACACGATAGAAGTAGAGTGAACATAATGTACAGAAAAAATGGCTAGGAAGCAAGTGAGCTGGTGACGATGATGCATATGTAAAACCCCGAGACTAGGGAACACAAAGGGACGTGTTTGTGTTTGTCCCTTCGTGTTCCTAGTCTTGGGGTTTTACATCATGCATAATGTGCAGCCTTCTATTCACGCTTAATGGCCGTGGCAGTAATGCATGAAGGCCACTGCTAAGTTGTGTTGAGAAACACCACTTTATGTTTGCCATGTCTAAATGAAACGTACCTGACCTGATCCAAATTAACCGTTCTGAGTCTGGAACACACAAAGAGAAAAACGCAACACACGCCACAACATTAACAGATAGACAAATGAGCTGTGGCGAGCTCCACCTTGGGACAAAGTCAACAAGTAATTCACCAAAAGTCAATGAGCGCCTGAAATGTAACATCTCTGACTGGTAGCAGGACGGTCCACGTTCAATTCCTGGTGCTAGCACTGACTGGCTTTTTCATGAATTATTTGTTGAAGTTTCGATGTACTTGAAAACCATTCATCAACCATTGTATCCTCATGAGGTGATGAGGGTTTGTCATCTCAAAGAGACTCCCTTTCTGCCATGTGTCCCTATGGATGCTCATCACTGCAGAAAAAAAAGAAAGAAAAAGCATTTAATGACAAGAAATGGATAGTCGTATTTACTGTATAATGATTGTGCACAACAGAAAGAAGACTTTCGCACAGAAGGCTGTACTTCTTGAGGTCTAACATCAAGTTACAAAATTCCAGAATATATGACATGTTGTAAGGTAGAGAATAAGTAGAGTTATTGAGTTGTCGAGTTGAGTTGAGGGGGGAGTTGTACCCCCTTTTTATTTTATTATATATGATTGTGTAATTATTTTTATGTCTGTAGCAACCCTCGCTCTCTACATTACAACATGTTTTATATATTCTGGGAGTTTGTAACTTCATGCTAGACATTAACAAGAGCAGCCTTGTGCACGAAAGTCTCGTCCCATTAAAATTTAGATGCTCTCAACAGTCTTCTTTCTGTTGTGAATGTCTATCGCAGCATACCTGCACATTGCTGTTCTACGTACTGTGACTTTGCAGGAAGAGTATGGACTTTGGGTAAAACGACTACACAGCACTGCTCAGGTATTTTTGCCTATCAAACAGTATGTATGTATGCAGTATGCACACAGTATTTGTGCACCAGACCCACTAAAAATGTAGTGAATGTGGCATTGCCCACGGTAATGCACCAAGTTCAACACAATTATTGTAGAATCCAGGTATTTTAGCTTACATGTCAAGCCAGTACCACATCCAGTGTGAAGTTGTGACAAATAAATAGTTTCGATTTTTCTAAGCTCTCAGAACACAGACAGTGAATTAATAAGAGTAGACAATGTTAACATGAATTCTGGGCTATTCTTCAATTAAAGGTTCACAGATAGTAAAGGCACCTTCCTCAATGGACGTTGATGACACTGAAAATTCTAAAACATTATCAGAGGCGACATCAGCTTCTGTGTGTCAAAGGATTGTATGTCCAACAGTAATCCAACTAACAGTAACGAAAATGTGCAAAAGACAAATTAACTGAACTAATGTAACGTACCTTCTATATCAGACAGTGAAGCTTGTAACAGCCCATCCACAGGAACCAGTGTCCAGACAGCAAAAGTGCTTGAACTGGGAAATAGCAGCTAATCGGAATGGCGACCTTTGTTTTCCACCCTGAAAGCACAGGTTGTAACTTTGAGGGCAGATTTAAAAGTGGTGTCAAGATGTCTGCATGCGAGTGCACATGAAAAGTTGAACATATAGGTGAATCCTCAAATTATAACATCACACTGTCGTACCTGTTGGTGGAGGTAGACTGCAACTAACGTGCCAGCAATTTCTTCATGCACCAGATGCAAGCCAGATCATGCTTCATTTCCGCCTTCAGCGTGCACCTGTGACAATTCAGAAGTTAGATTATCAATACTATTGTGTTGTTAATCGTGGTTATATCAGAGTAAGCGCAGTAGGACAGCTGCACAATCGATTCATTAGGCTTGCTATTTTTTGTATCTGAACCTCGACTTACCTTTTTTGCTCTCGTTTTTTGCCTTGATCCTCCGTGGCACGTTCAAAATGTTGTGCGTCGGGCACCTCAGATTTTCATCCGACGATTTCGTGCCGATATTCCAAATTGCCTCTGGAGTCGCGCGTAACCTATGATAACATTCGTTGACGAAATCCTTGCACTGGAAATTAGCAGGCACCACTGTCAGCCAAGAGCTTCGCACTGCTTGGTCTTTTGGCAGCTTATAAAAGGTAACACTTGAATGCTCCGATGAATTGTTCTAACAGCGTAGCACCGTCGCATCTTCGACAACTTCGCCGTGGCATATCGCTCCAGCCCATAAAAGGCAAGGTCAGAACAAGGAAGTGCACTTTCCAAACGACGCCGTGCCAAAAAAAAAATATTCACATGCTTTGTTTCCGGCTTAGCAATAACATAACAGCTGTTCGCTTATGTACGATGCACAGAGGACGAAACGAAAGAAGCCAAGCGGCCAAGCCAAGGGTCCATGCCAAGCCAAAGACAGATAAACCGAGACCAGTGACGTCGGTGCGCCCGTGCGCAGGGTTTGCCGACGGTCTGACGGCCGGGCGTGGGAACTAAAAAAACTGTTTTCTACAAAACTACGAACAGTTGGAGCAAGATATTTCGCACACATATTCAGTGTTAGGTAATGAACACACAGCGCGAGTATCGCTCAGTTCTGCGGCACTTCAAAATCGGCATATCTGACATTTAAAGGCAGTAAGTGAGGTGATCTTTTAGCGTGCCACTCCTGAAAACTTCACCGACTCGATCCTCATGGGTACATGCGATGATGAGTAGAAGCTTAACTTCCAACTTCTTTAGGTTTAACGATCTCTGAATGGAATGAAATATGACATTGTTAGATTCTGCAAAGTGATGTACCTATTTATTCAACGACAACAAAACTGCTGGTTTACTAAGAAAGAGCTTCACTTCGTAAAATAGACGTTTTGGGGTTTTAGCATCAACAAATATAGGTGGCGTGCATATGACGTCACACCATAGCTTTACCCGTGCTTTTTCCCTTTTTCTGGTGAACCGGCGCACCCTGCCTATACGCGTGCTTCTTTTCACTCTTTCTGGTGATTCGGCTGCATAGAGTATGCAGTCTTACAATTTTAGCATGTCATTGAGAAATACTAATAAAAGAAATGGGTCCAAAATTGAACCTCGAGGAACACCCGGTAGAATTTGATTGAGTATTGCCGATTGTGCCATATTCCTTTCTCCCATTCAAGTAACCTCTATAGGGCGGAAGTGGTAACCCTCTCATTCCATATGTTTAAATTTCAGTAAAGGTACTTTATGACCGATAAGGTGAAATGCTCTGTTTAAATCAACACCACCACCCGTGGCAAACATTTTTCAGTTCATGCCAGTTCAGTTTCATTAAGTGCCAGTTCCGTGGATCTACTTCTTCGCAAGCCAATTTACCCCTGTGAGACGGTCACACCCATGTTAGAATTTCGTGTAACTTTCAAAGAGTCACACTTGCACTTAGTCTCATTCGTGTGCTGTTACACGGCATATTTTGGTGACACTCGGCGGAGAGTGCACTGACGATTTAGTGAGTTCCCCAAACTCACTTCACTGCACTTCGGCGGACCGAATTCCTAGCCTCGAGAGCAGGGTTTCAGGTACAGATAAACGTATTGAGGAAAAGTACAAGGCCTAAGTCGACCCTTCTCTGGCTGGCCTCTTCTTTTTCGTTTCATAAACTTATATATCGCCCCGCCCTGGCAACCACAATATCTTGAAACAAGTACTTCCAACAGCGTGCATATTTGATTTAAGTACAGTGTAAGATTGTGCCAAGAGCACATGCACTTACGCTCGGTAACAGCCCGTGAAAACTTCCCAGACTGGCGTTCTGACCAGGGCCATATTTGTTATGGTAATATGAAGTATCAGGTATTGGATCTGCTTCTCCCTCGCCCTGACTTCCGGAGGCTCGTCACGGTCTCGTATTTGAGGCCAATTTGTTTAATTTTGGAAGAAGATTGGCGGGAAGTGTTTCTAAATCAAAGAAAAACATTCTTACGACGGAATTGTAGCTCACACCTAAAACTTTTCCCGACGTTCATTCTCATCTATCGTCATTTCCATCATTATAGTTTAGAGACACTTATTTAAGTCGCGTAGCAAGCATGTAGTGCAAGTGACACTTGGCTCGGGAGGAATGTACTTCACGAAAATGACACTAAATTTACCCGTGTGACAGGGGTATAATACCCCAGTCAAACGGGCAGTCTTCAATCATAATCCAAACCAATTGTAATTGAACATGCGCGTAGCCCCACCAAGCGTGCAACACGAGAACTTCCCAAAGAGCATTGGATCCAAAGTTCCCTGAAAGGTTGACGTGTTAGACGCTTGGTGGCGGTACACGCATGTTCAATGGTCATTCCCTAAGTGATGGTTCAAGGCTGCCCGTGTGACTGGGGTACTACATTCTGATACGAGGGTACGAATTTGGAAATGGAACGTCAAACTACCCAGTTGTAACGCTTCTATTAAGCTGATAAAATGACACAGAGGGAGGCAAGCTGGTTGCTTCATCTCCAATGGATACGTTTCAATTACTTTTCTTAGTTATGAGAGTATCGCTATAGGCCTATCAGGTGAAATTGAAAGTTTATCACCCTTTTATATCCAGGAATAATTTTTCATACTTTCATCTCTACCCGGAAGCAAACGTCTGAAAAAAAAAAAAGCGAAAAAAGAAACATTGTTTATAATGTGACCACACCTAACAAGTAGCGTCTAAATTGTTTTAAAAACGCAAATAGAATGTTGTCGTCTACCTTGACTTCTTTTTTATGAGATTTACAATAACATTGGCAACCTCTTGGCCACATCCTGGCTCTATAGGTAGAGCGTGGACGGATTAGTGTCAGATAATGGAAGCAGGATATGTCGTGGAAGAAATGTGCATTCTACCTATCAGTGATGCTATTAAAATATTTAATAAACATATTACTAACAGTTGCTGGGACAGTGATAATTAACCGTGTTGCTATCGCCGGCTACATACGGGATACTTCACACGTGTGTTGGTCTGAGTCAGCCATAAGGAATGTCACACAAGTTATTGACCTGATTTAGTGCCTTTTTTCACGTTCCGTGCCTTGTTTTGATCACGTTGCTACATTGAATCATGGACAGAGCGAAGTACTATTCCTCTGCTTCTCTCGAAAGTTTTCAAGTATCTTTTCAAGTAGCTTTTTTTTTTCTTTTCAAGTATGTTGGTGTATCCCTTGTAGTGTACATACGAATATTGATTAGTTCGATTAGATCGATACTTTTCGTACGAACTATTTTTATACATTATTATGTAAGGAGCCCCAAGGTAGCCCACGATCTCTTAGCAGAACTTCGCTTTGTCACTGGTGTCTGACTGACTTGTATGGCTTCTAGTTTGCAGAACAGTCAGGAATTGACTAAACTTATCTTGTGCATAAAACAGTCGAAGAATGGCCACTCCTCCTTGGACAGATACCACTCAGCAACAAGGATAAAAGAACGAACGATAACCGATGCATCGTTAGCTTCTTTTGATTTGCACGTCATGTAAATGAGCTCATGGTCGCCGATGTTACTGGCAGCTACTCTCGCAATTAAATGAACTTCATTTAAGTAGGCGACAATGTGATCGATTGGTGCATTTATACATGTTCCCCAAGGCTCTTGTCTTGCACCGCCTTTATTCAACGTCTCTGTGAATTGTTTAGGAAATGTCGTGAAGAGTACCTCAATAATTACAGGACGCACACGATACTTGATTGCTCTCGATTCGTGTTTCGTATACGGGCGGACTCACACGCGCGTGATGTTTTTTCACCTTGTATTTTCTTTTTTTTTTGTATCCGTGCAAAATGGATGGGATAGCTTGTAAACGAGCGTCCGCTTACGCTCCGTTTGCACCCGCCCATCATCATGTTCTGCTTCAGAGAGGTCATGCGCTGAGTTTCTCGGGGCGTACATACGGTCCGTATAAAAAAACAAAAAAAAAAACGAATGTGTGTATATCACTGTATAGACAATAATGGGTGTGTGCGCTCGCCGTTAAAATAATGGACAGCACAGGGACGAGAGAGACGTTCTTGGGACCCCATGCAGCCTAATGAGGTGGTTAATATTCTGTAAAAAGCTTGTTTCACGAGAACTGAATTGCAGCTAATCATTTCGTAGTCCTGTAAAACATATGATATGTGATATGCCAGTTTTTCTTTATAAGCCCGATTGCCATACTTGTAGTGTATGCCTTTGCTATATATATATATAAGAGGGAAAAATTAGCAGGAGCTCTTTGGCTGCACGTATAGCATATGTTTGTAAGTCAAACGTCGCCATGCCAGCACTGGGCAGCTGTTTCGGCCTTCTTGGGCCTCGTCAGCAGTACTCAGGCAGGCAACGTTTGAGCGGATGGCGTCAGAAAGTCACATGGCACGTGATGCCTCCCGTCAGGGTGTCATAAGACACCTCTGAAAGCCCAGTGCAAAGCCAGTGAAGTGTATAAGGGGAAAAAATAGCAGGAGCTCTTTGGCTGCACGTATAGCATATGTTTGTAAGTCAAACCTCGCCATGCCAGCACTGGGCAGCTGTTTCGGCCTTCTTCGGCCTCATCAGCAGTACGCAGGCAGGCAACGTTTGAGCGGATGCCGTCAGAAGGTCACATGGCACGTGATGCCTCCCGTCAGGGTGTCATAAGACACCTCTGAAAGCCCAGTGCAAAGCCAGTGAAGTGTATAAGGGGAAAAATAGCAGGAGCTCTTTGGCTGCACGTATAGCATATGTTTGTAAGTCAAACGTCGCCATGCCAGCACTGGGCAGCTGTTCCGGCCTTCTTGGGCCTCATCAGCAGTGCGCAGAAAGGCAACGTTTGAGCGGATGGCGTCAGAAGGTCACATGGCACGTGATGCCTCCCGTCAGGGTGTCATAAGACACCTCTGAAAGCCCAGTGCAAAGCCAGTGAAGTGTATAAGATGGAAAAAATTAGCAGGAGCTCTGTGGCTGCACGTATAGCATGTGTTTGTAAGTCAAACGTCGCCATGCCAGCACTGGGCAGCTGTTGCGGCCTTTTTGGGCCTCATCAGCACTACGCAGGCAGGCGACGTTTGAGCGGATGGCGTCAGAAGGTCACATGGCACGTGATGCCTCTCGTCAGGGTGCCATAAGACACCTCTGAAAGCCCAGTGCAAAGCCAGTGAAGTGTATAAGGGGGAAAAATTAGCAGGAGCTCTTTGGCTGCACGTATAGCATATGTTTGTAAGTCAAACGTCGTCATGCCAGCACTGGGCAGCTGTTTCGGCCTTATTGGGCCTCATCAGCAGTACGCAGGCAGACAACGTTTGAGCGGATGGCGTCAGAAGGTCACATGGCACGTGATGCCGCGCGTCAGGGTGTCATAAGACACCTCTGAAAGCCCAGTGCAAAGCCAGTGAAGTGTATGAGGAGGAAAAAATTAGCAGGAGCTATTTGGCTGCACGTATAGCATATGTTTGTAAGTCAAACGTCGCCATGCCAGCACTGGGCAGCTGTTTCGGCCTTCTTGGACCTCATCAGCAGTACGCAGGCAGGCAACGTTTGAGCGGATGGCGTCAGAAGGTCACATGGCACGTGATGCCTCCCGTCAGGGTGTCATAAGACATCTCTGAAAGCCCAGTGCAAAGCCAGTGAAGTGTATAAGGGGGGGAAATTAGCAGGAGCTCTTTGGCTGCACGTATAGCATATGTTTGTAAGTCAAACGTCGCCATGCCGGCACTGGGCAGCTGTTTCGGCCTTCTTCGGCCTCATCAGCAGTACGCAGGCAGGCAACGTTTGAGCGGATGGCGTCAGAAGGTCACATGGCACGTGATGCCTCCCGTCAGGGCGTCATAAGACACCTCTGAAAGCCCAGTGCAAAGCCAGTGAACGAGTGGCGACGTTTGACTTACAAACATATGCTATACGTGCAGCCAAAGAGCTCCTGCTAACTTTTCCCCCTTATACACTTCACTGGCTTTGCACTGGGCTTTCAGAGGTGTCTTATGACACCCTGACGGGAGGCATCACGTGCCATGTGACCTTCTGACGCCATCCGCTGAAACGTTGCCTGCCTGCGTACTGCTGATGAGGCCCAAGAAGGCCGAAACAGCTGCCCAGTGCTGGCATGGCGACGTATATATATATAGATACTCATGAGTATCTGTTTCTCTACCTGCAGCCATAGAAGCCATCTTAATCTGTGAGTTTGAATTTCAAACACGTCTAGCGTCATTTACTTATTTTTTAATGGCTTTCCCCCTCTTGATATATATATATATATATATATATATATATATATATATATATATATGCAGAAGAATAAAAGTTCAGAAGGCCACGAAGTAAATACAGTTATGAAGGAACGAAAGCCAATCCACGAAGGTGAGGGAAGTAAAAAAGGGGTGACTTCTTACAATTTAAACTAATAGAAAGGTATCTAGGGGTATGGTCAACGTTGCGGCGAAAAATGCGCCTTCCTCTAGACTAAGAGATTAGAAGGGTGTCTGGAAGCTTTTGTACATGTGTAGCATGACGTCACAGTCGGTGTTCGCGCCACCTGGCCATCGTTAGGGTCAAGCTCGGGAATGTTGTTCTGTCAAGTCCAGGCGTGAGGTCATCGTCCTTGGGGTCGGAAGGCTGTTATGAGTCCGACTGAAAAGAAAAAGAAAAGGAAGCAGTACCTTATCTAAGCAGTTAAAGTTCCAGGGTCGTCGTTAATGGCGGACTGGAATTTGTAGATAAGGTAAGATTCCCGTTGTTCTCGTGATCGATAGGAAGCAAAGTTTGATTGAAGAAGAAAAATTGAAACTTCGTTAATTAAATGGAGCGGTTGGCTGAAATGGCCTCAAACTGGAAGATTACTTTTCTTTTTTCTTTTTTTGTCACGTCTGATTGGTGGTTATTGAACCTAATTCTAAAATACGTTTTCGTCTGGCCTACGTGCTGTGCTTGGCAGGCGCTACACTGAATTAAGCAGACAACGTTAGAGGAGTTGCAATATACATCTGCGTTGATTTTTACGGAAACGTTGGAGCGCGTGCTCTTAACTGATTGAGCCGTTTGCATTAAGTTTGCAAATGTGACATCTACGGCCGTTGCGTGAATGGAAGCCAGTCGGTGAATTCTCTGGTTCTGTTACTAGCGAACTGAGCTATCTTGTAAGTTGCGCGCACGTCTGTAGGTGACACGTGGTAGGTCGGGGAAAATTTCCTTAGTGCGTGCGGACTGGAGTAGGATGCTATGATGGCAATTCAGTATATGGTTAATATTTGGGATGTTACCAGTAAATGTTACGGTTAAGTTTATAGTATCATTTTTTAGTTGTTTTCTCGTTTGTGGAATAAGCTTCGGCGATCGACTTTCCGAGCCTTGTTCAGGGCGCCTTGGACTAGGGTGGCCAGAAATTGTGGGTCTACAAATCTTTGTTTTAGATTTACATTTAGATCGAGATTTTAGATTTAGTTCAGATTTCTAAGATGACCTGGGAAGGAATTTTAACTAACTAAAACGTAGTCCAAGACGCCCTGAACAAGGCTCGGAAAGTCGATCACCAAAGCTTATTCCACAAACGAAAAAACAACTTACAAAGTGATACCAGAAACTTAACCGTAACATTCACTTGTAACATCCCAAATATTAACCATAGACTGAATCGCCATCATAGCATCCTACTCCAGTCCGCACGCACTAAGGAAATTTTCCCGACCTACCACGTGTCAGCTACAGATGTGCACGCAGCTTACAAGATAGCTTAGTTCGCTCTAAAGTAACAGAAACAGAGAATTCACCGACTGGCTGCCATTCACGAAACAGCCGTAGATGTCACATTTGCAAACTAATGCAAACGGCTCAATCAGTTAAGAGCACGCGCTCCAACGTTTCCGTAAAAATCAACGCAGATCTATATTGCAACTCCTCTAACGTTGTCTGCTTAATTCAGTGTAACGCCTGCCAAGCACAGTACGTAGGCCAGACGAAAACGTACTTTAGAATTAGGTTCAATAACTACCGATCAGACGTGACAAAAAAAACAAAAAAACAAATCTTCCAGTTTCAGGCCATTTCAGCCAACCGGGCCATTCAATTAACGAAGTTTAAATTCTTCAGTGAAACTTTGCTTCCGATCGATCATGAAAACAATGGGAATCTTACCTTATCTACAAATTCCAGTCCACCATTAAAGGGATAGTCGCATCCGGAAGCGTGTTCCGGAACTCTTATGGTCATGTTCCCTGTCGTTCATAATGTACGCCGGCGAATTTTCTCCGCACAAATCCACTTGGTTGACTCAGAAACGATTTTTAAATGTTCGCGCTTCCGGCGCGCACGGCAATCCCCGCAAGGCGCCGACACTGGATGACGTCACCCGGATAAACCAACCATCAGGAGGCGCTCCTTCCCGCCGGAGTTCTGTGTGTGTCTGAGCGCGCGTCTGACCCTTTTTCTTGTTGTCTTGTCGCGTTTGCTTTGGAGTACTTTGAACCACAGCGTGTGCCCTAGGATTTCCCGCCGTTGACGTGCAATTTCACAGCCAGGAAACCGGTGATACGTGCCCGGGTGCACAAAGACTTATAACGCGAATCCCGAGCTTACATTTCACCGACCTCGCAATGGCGAGACGAACGAAAGTGGGAGGCAGCGATCGCCAGCCACTACTGTGGTGTGACCCAAGGATTGAATGTTTCACGCGTCTGTTCCTGTCATTTCGCCGACGACGCCTATTTTGATGAAGATGTATTGCAAGTTCGGCTCGGGCTACGGCAGAAACGGAAGCGGCTGAAGATTGACGCCGTGCCTACCATATTCGATCAGGAACAAGGGCAGGAACCAGTAACGGAGGTAAGTGACAATCCTGCGTGGTCACAGCTACGCTGCGATGAAAAATATCAGTTGTCACAGTAAACATCATCGCGAACACCTGGCCTCGCCGCCGATTGTAACGTCACAGTCACACCGCCTACTAATGTACACAAATTATTACAATGATTGCAGCATCCTGACGCAATAGTATGCGTACTCTCGAGAAAAAAGATTGGTGTGTTGTTGCTGTGCTAATTGTTGCCTGTATTATGCAGGAGTAACGTAACACTCCCACATGACAGCGTTATTCTAATGTTATTGCAGCTAGTGGATGTTTCGTTTCTACAGTTCATAGTCCTGATGGCAGCATTCAGGGATGTGGAAACATCGCAATCTGTGTTCGGCTACGTCCGAGACACTTCACATTCCATCAGTATTCTACTGCAGCCTTGTTGCTAATTTCTGGCTCTATTTCAGGCGGCAGCAAGCACGTCAACGGAATCAGCTGGATTTGGTATGTTTTGTCAAGCCACGAAAATATTGCAATTCTTTTTGCACGCCCCACAACATAATGGATATGTAGAGCCCTGAAAATTGTCGAATCCTGTGAAAGGAATCTTGTGTGATGCGGCTGCCAGCGTTTATAACGTAATGTCGACAGGAAAATAACTGTGCCAGTGAAATAGGGACCGCAGAGGGGAAGATTTATTTGCATAGTCATTTCTATGTTCGTTATTGTACCTGCTAGGCCCCCAACGTATTCTTTTCAGTGTTAACATTCAAGGCCATATTTCAGATGCGGAGGTCATGGCTGAAGCAAGTGCTGGAAACCCACTTCACAGCTCATCTCACAAGGGGGTTGTTATCCTGATTCCAGGAAGAGGAAAACGATGGACAAGACTTGCATAGCGTATTAGTACACCAGATATGGATCTGCCAACATGAACCCTGCTAACATCCCTGTGGCAGCATACCTGTAACCACCCAGACTTCACACCACATTAATTTAGAACCACAGCACAACATAATAAAATAGCTTAGGTTTATTTGCCTGCCATACATAATGGGAGGCAAATAAACCTAAGCTATTTTGTTATTCCCACTCCGTCATACTCCACTGTACAATAAATCGATACAATTATAGGGTCATTCTTTATTCCCGTCACTACACCGCATTGACAATCTGCACAGAGTTCGAAATATTCCCCCTCGGCACTAACTTAGTGCAGTGCAGTCTGGATTTGATGCAAGAGCTAATACTGGCCACGTGTAGTAGTTTTTGCTGTACAGACGGGTAGACAGTCTGTTGACTGCAACTGGAGATACAGAGTGATAAGACAAAACATCCCCCACACTGCAATGACGAAAAGACGAAAATTGCTGCAAGACGAAAATTTTGCTCACATAGCCACACTTCGTGCAAGTGAGCCCTTGGTCATCCCCCTTGCCTCCCATCAGAGGTTTTCGAGAACACCACACACCTATATTATTCTCGAAAACCTCTGATGGGAGGTTGCCACTACATGTCTCCAGTTCCAGCCATCAGTATGCACCAGCTTGTTTCTCTTGTCAAGACACCCTTGTTTCGATGGTCCTAATGGTGATAGCCTTGATAAGACGTAGACGGGAACTTCCTCCTGATTGCTTGGACAACGCATCCAGGCCATCTTGTGAATGACGAGTATGCCGTGAACCTCAGGCAGCTGGAAAAGACAACTCCGCATGAGATTTCTTTTTGTTTAGGATCATATCTTGTGGGCATTTGCACACCTGCCAAATCTTCCACAGTGTTGGGAAGACAATGGCCAGAACAGAAGAACAGACACTATCCCAACCTTGGAGTTCAAAGCCTGTGATTTCCTTCCTTAGTTCCAGGGTCTACCGCATTTTGAATGTGGAAGGTTGGCAGATGTGCAACATAGTACAATAAAAAAATGTCCGCCTCTTTCAGGATGAGCCCGATTCCAACGGCTAACTCCCTCCCAAACCAGCTTCCCTCCAATTTCGGCATATTCCAATTTCTCCCAAAATACGTTACTCTTACATTCTTCAGTAACATGCTGCCCCCCTTCATTGGCACCTCAAATGCTTCTGTTTTCAGACTTGTAAAACTTTCCTTCAGAGTTTAAAATTCCCACTGGATATCTGCCAATCAATCGGTTTTGTGCTGCCAATCAGGCAATGGCTAACTGGCATAATTGAAAGCATGTCGAGACTAGCTGAGGCGGCTATGTTGCTTCACTTTTCCTAATGGAATTGTTGGACCAGGATTCTCTGGATTGTTCGAAGGCTGTCGTCCACGCTTACGATTTATGGGGGACAAACTTGTGTAGGCCAAAAGGCTGCTGAAAATAGTCGCCCTTTTGTATACAGCCCTTGTCCACTTTAGGTGCGACAATTTGCATAACCAACAACACCCGACTAGCACCCGAGTTTACCCTTCCGAATCTTGATGGGGGGGGGGGGTCATTTAAACCGAAAAATTCATTACGGTCGTAATCATATAGCAAACGGGAGAGCACTGCAGCAGGCTTACCTGTGGTCCTGGGGATTGAGTCGCCTAAAATGTTGATCATAGCGGCATAATTGAGGCGCTTACACCACTAGAAGCTATCTACGGAGTCAGATGTGCCTGAGTAATTGGTGTTATGTTATGCACTGCACGGCGGCACAATTGCACATTTCTACCACCCTGGCAACAGAATGGCAACACAGGCTCTCGTCAGGCTCCTGTGGGTCGCAGACTCCAGACAGACACCTGCCGATTTCAACATTCTAAACTGTTTCGCACATCCGACGGAAACCATGCAAAGAGATACGTCACCTAAACATGTCATCCCGCGGGTTAGCCGCAGCCACATCTCGTGGATGGTCGGCGGCTTCCAGAGGCATTGGGTCCGTAGAGTATGGGTCATCATCCAGCATTAACTCGTCGCCGCTACCGCTAACATGTTCGTCAGAATCTCCCCCAGACAGAGAAACATCACTCTCGTTTTCCGACTCCATGTTTGCTCCCTTCGCTTCGCGATCGCCAAACAGGCGCGCGGCTCGCATTTGACCAGGGCGCGCGCTGATTGGCCTTATCCGGGTGACGTTTCCTCCCACTTTTAGAGAGCGAGGCGCAAGGTTTCCCGTTTCTTTTTCATCGGATTGCGCGAAAAGTACGCCGCGGATCGAAATGGTATTTTCGGGCCCACTTCAGCGGTCGGCAAGGGATTAGAATTCGCATTAGTTTCGAAATTGACCTCGGCGAATGCGACTGTCCCTTTAAGGACGACCCTGGTATATTGTCCACAATAAGAACTTTAACTGCTTAGATAAGGTACTGCTTCCTTTTCTTTTCAGCCGGACTCATAGCACCCTTCCGACCCCAAGGACGATGACCTCACGCCTGGACCTGACACAACAACGTTCCCGAGCTTGACCCTAAGCACCGCCAGGTTGCGCGAACCCCGACTGTGAAGTCATGCTACACATGTACAAAAGCTTCAAGACACCCTTGTAATCCTTTAGTCCTGACGAAGGCGGAGCTTCCGCCGCAACGTTGACAATAACCCTAGATACCTATCTATTAGTTTAAATTGTAATAAATCCCCCCCTTCGTTGTCTGCCTTTCATTCCTTCATAATTGTATACGCTCACTAATTAAATAAACATGCTAACTTTTAACTTTTACTTCGCACGCATACGGAAGGTCTGTTTTACGCATCGGGACCTTCAGCGAAAAATATTCCAACAAAAAACAAAACGCATGACACTTAGTGATATTTCCGAGTAATTAATTGGCTTCGGTTTACATATTTCTTGCGCGGAGCAGTGCACCAATGCGCTCTTTGGATCAGCTATCCCGCCGTCAATTTTGTGTTCATCCGCCTGTTTGACACACGGGGGTGACGGAAGATAAGGGAACAGCCGCAAGAGACGCTTTGGTATTCATTCTCAAAGCGACTGGTAAACAGCGCTGCCGATTCTGTCGTTCTGTAGGTGAGATAGCGTGCCCTTATCATGGATAATGACGAATGCGCCTCCAGCGCTGTGAACAAGTGGGGTACACTCTTAAAAATTAGCTACACCACATAGCACGCTCCTAGCCAACCATCATCTTGAATGACAACCTTCTCGCTCGATTTGTTGAAAACGGGAGGCGGGGCCTTTTTGCCCTTATGTTCGGCATAATTGACAGTACAAAAAAAGCGTACACCTCCCATTTTCCTCACATCAAGCGAGAGAACGTTGCCATTCGGGATGATGGTGGCTAGGAGCGTGCTATGTGGTGCAGTTAATTGTTAACAGTGTACCGACTAGTTCACAGCGCTCGTGGCGCATTCGTCATCATCCATGATAACAGCATGCTATCTCACTTACGGAACGACAGAACCGACAGTGCTGTTTACCAGTCGCTTTCAGCAGGAATATCAAAGCGTCTCTCGCGGCTATTCCTAATCTTCCGTCAACCCCGTGTGTCAACCAGGCGGATGAACACGAAATTGACAGCCGGATAGCTGATCGAAAGAGCGCATTGGTGCACTGCTCCGCGCAAGAAACATGTAAAATGAAACCAACCGAAACCAAATCACTAAGTGTCGATGCGGCTTTTTTCTTGCAATATTTTTCGCTGAAGGTCCTGATGCGTAAAACAAGTTCCGTAAGCGTGCGAAGTAAAAGTTCAAAGTTAAGATGTTGATCTAATTCAGGAGCGCATGCAAGTGAGCTGTGCACTACTCAGCTCACGACCGATGCCCCAAGGATCTTTACTGAAAAGAAATTTATTCGATAGCGCCACCTGTTCACGAATTATTCAGCCGGGGGATTTTCCTGAAGCACCCTGTATATATATATATATATAGGTTAAAGAGGTTAATATATCAGACCGCTACGAAGTTGAATAGAAGTAAAATAATCAGACGTGGACGACAGATTACAGGAAAGTTAACAAATTCTAGTTTATTTAATGGGTAGTTTAACACATAGATTATAATATGCTATGAAACGTTTAAAAGATCGGTCGACGTTTCGACAGTAGCACTGTCTCCGTCAGGACAAAACAGGTGCAAGGGTTGCACATTGCTTAAATAGGTTCAATAGATGACGTCAGAATCGGCGCAAGTATGCCACGTGGCAGTTGTTCGTGAGTCATATTCTGGAACATTCCAGAATATGACAGTTCCAGATAATAATAATGTTCCAGAATATGACTCAGGGACAACTGCCACGTGGCATACTTGCACCGATTGTGACGTCATTTACCGAACCTATTTGCCGGTTGCCGGTGGCAATACCGAGACAGGTCGGTAATTTATAATATTATGCTTATCACCCTTTTCAAAACGGGGAGTTATTTAGGCCAATTGCATACGACGCGGAAAGACACAAGAGAGAAGGCATAAATTCTTGACATGTGTAAGAACGGCAGCAAAATATCGACTACGTACTTTGTCGGTCTGACTTGTAAATCATCTGCGTCACAGCTCCTGTTGTTTCTCGTATTTATAAACTGAGCTACTACTGCCGAGCATGAGGTTGGGCTCACATACATAGAATCTCGGTTATAAAACGTGTGGAATTTCCGTCAGGGACACATTACTCTCGTATTGTCTATTCACAAAACGTTCGTTAAACGTGTTTGCTAATTATTGTCCTGTAGCTGCTTTATTGTTAACGGTCACTTGTTTTGGAACAAGTTTGATATGTTGCGGATGCAGAATACAGTATTGACTTTCTCCCACAACTTATGCGTAAGACTCAAAAAGCGTGTAGTAATATGACTGGCTTGGCTGTTTCAGTTCTTTAGTTAACTCATTTCTGTACACTTTGTAGGCTCTAAACAACTACGGGTCACGAGTGCTGACGAAACGCTTATACAGGTCCCGACAACTGTTTACGGGACACGCGAGCTGCGTACTTTTTCTCCAGTGCGACACCCTAGCGGCAGGCGGAAGCGAGAGAGTTTGGGCGAGTTTACTGCTTCGGAGGGGTGAATGAGTGTGCTGCTAGCGATATACTGTGTTACTTTCGGTATTGCTTCTTTTGAACGTGCTCGCGAAGTGGGTTTGATTTCACTGCAGTGCTGTCCAACACCACGTAACCGAAAGATAACATATATATATATATATGTAAAGTGCGAATTACCTCTGATATTTAATCTGATCAGCGCGAAGTCCTGTAACGATTCCATTGTTTCGAAGATACCTCGTGTTTCTTTCGCTTGTCAGCGCGTCGCAGCTTTACAATCAAAGCATTACACCAACTCTTTCCACACGACTTATCCCTGTTATCCCAATGATGGCGGCGAGCTGCCAGCCTTTACGATCCTTCAGCCACGTGGTGTTGGGGAACACTACAGTGAAATCCAACCGTCTTCGCGGGCACGTGCATTTAAGAGGAGCCATACCGAAATTACCGTGGTGGGTGGCTAGCAGCACCCCCCCCCCCTTTCCGAAGCAGTGTGCTCACCCAACACCGCCCGCTTAGCCTGCCGCTAGGGTGTCGCACACGAAAAAAAGTACGCAGCTCGCGTGTTCCGTAATCTTTTGTCGGGACCTGTACATTCTTTATTTGACATGTATTTTCCGAAGTAAATTTGAGGGAGTCCATTCCTTACGAGCGTTCCGTGGTGATGCGCATATCTTGTAAGGAAAATGTGAAGTGTAGGCGTGCTTAATCGTACCCAGAAAGACATCATACGCTGTGTTGGCATCAGTCATGAAAATAACGTTTGACCAACCAATGTTTACAACAGTTTACCTGAAGGAAGCAAGGCTTCTATCGGTAATCGTTCGATAAAATCGAGCACGAACATCCTGTTCCATTAACAGTCTGGTCTACTGCAAGTACGATAGAAAAATGATCGCCAAGATCATAACTGACAACACAAGTATGCACTTGGTCGACACCAAAATTTGTAATGATAAGGTCAATAAGTGACACCGTGTTCGCAGATACTCTGGTCGGTGATTCGATTGTATTTGAACAGCCATTTTTCAGATATGGTAACTGAGAGGTGTCTAGTCATATATTGCTATCAACGATCAAATTTAAGTTTCAATCACAATCCAGGATCACGTCATAGTTATTGTCGCTTATGAAGCCTAAGAAATTGTCTACAAATGAAATGAAAAACTTTGAGAAGTTGCTACCTCGAGGTCGCTAACAAACAGCTAATAGCAGCAAACGGTTCGACCGGTCCCTACGCATACCAATTAGTCCAAGAATGGAGTCCAAGAAAATTATGATCACCGTCTACTGTATTGAGCTCTATTGATCAACTCACAGTCTATCGAGCTTTTAACTAACATACCAACACCAACACCACGGCCAGCTGTCCTATTCATGAAATGATCTATAACCTGAAATATGTAGGACATCTACCTCATGCACATACCAAGTCTCAGAACCTAAACACACCAGAATCACACCTGAAAACTACATAATTTTGTGAACAGGAGCTCGACCTCAGCACATTTGTTCATCGCAGAACGTACATTCAAGTGAAGGCAAAAGAGTTGGGAAGCCACCAAGGATGGATGGCCATTCAACAAATTCAGGGTGACATATTCTGGGTCATTCATTTTGCCGTTATGACATGAAAAGCCGTAACAAAATCATGACACGCTGACGATAGGTCTGCCTCAGAGTTGACAATCTGCGCAGCTTCGCCTTCCTTACGCCAGACATCGCTCCGAGATCGAACGGTGTCGGCGCGCTGCGGAGGACGGGGAACATACAATGGTGTGGACGTGTCGGCTGCTTTTACACGTTTATTCCGCGTTCAGTGCAGTAGGTGGAGCATTGGGGAACCGAGCAGTATCGTACCATCGCGGCACAAGTGATCTACCGGTGAATATACATAAGAATTACGGAAAAGAAGCAACAACTCCGAACATCGGCCCGCGTGTTATCCACACTAGAGAGGTAATATTGTCGCCCCCTATAGCAGCGAATACCATGCAAACTGGTAAGCATTTTCCTTTACCCAGTTCTTCGCAGACTATAAAAGCAAACTATGCTGTCGGGCCAGATTTTCTACAAAGTAGATTGCAGCTCATGCAGATCTCAGCCTGTGCCGATTCTTCAGCCAGGAACCTCGAACGCCTTGCCTTACGAATCTTACAATTATACCAGTGACCTTTCCACGCCTAGCTGGCAAACCGATGAACTACCACGACATCAGTGGCCTGGAGGCTGGGTACGCGTAGCCCTGAGGCCACTTACTTTGTCTACGTGTATACCGTGTATTACGAGGTTTTGTTTGCGACTACGCCATTCAAGTTCATGAAGTTGATCATTCAGCTGTTCTGTGGTAGAAGCCGCGTTGAATTTCTCTACGGATTCGAGCCGTTTTTTTTTTTTTTTTTCAATGCTTTCATTTCTAGCGTCCTGCAAGGCAAGTTGTCCCAAAATGTCGTCGTATGTAACGGACAAGAGTGAGATTGACTCCTGAATGTCGTTTACAACCTCAAGCATTGGCACTAAGGATTCCAGCTTTGCGTTCATGCTACTCAGCATTTTCCATATATCATGTTCCTGCTATTGCTTATCCTGGCCGCAATTACTATTTTGGCAAGTACAACACTTCCACACCCTTCGCCACGCTTCCTTTTTCGATCGGAGTACTGGAACTACTGCACCAGAACACGACTCATGGTAATATTTCCGACAGCCAGTACATTCGAACGGGACATCATCCTCTATCACGTGCATCCACCTGGCGCAGAAATCACGGCAGTCACAGAAAACGATATCGTATCACGATAACATCCCGTGGCGACCAGCGCAGAGTTCGAGGTAACTCGTTACTGTAACTAAGTTCCTTTTTTTGGTAACTTGTAACTTAACTCGGTCATTTTGCGTCGTGGTAACTTTCAGGGGAACTCGCTCCTTTTTCAGGCAACTTTGCCAAAGTAACTTATGCTAAGTTCCAAGTTACTTTTAATTCGCTTTTCGCTCACGTCCACATATTTTCTTCCTTTCTCTCAGGTTCTTTCATGGCATTTTATGCCATAAAGCGTGATATTCAATCAATGGTAGTATTCTATTCAGGAAGTAAGAACCGTGCCATTGAAATGAAGCTGAACCATTGTGCGCGCACAGGGAGTAAGATGCAAAGCGTTCGAATTCTTGGACATAAACGAAAACGATCTAAGCGTTTTGCACTCCTCCGCAGGCAACTCAAGGTCTAACTCAACTCTTCACGCGCGCTACACCTGTGTATGCTATTTTGTGTCCGAAGTAACTCGGAAGTAACTCGTTCTTTTTTTAAGTAACTGCGTAACTGCGAGTTACATTTCAGGCCGAAGAACTTCGTTATTAACTTCGTTACATTTTTCACACGGTAACTTAACTCGTAACGAGTTCTTTCTGACGGGTAACTTCTCGATCTATGGATGACCGCACGTGTCAACACATCAGTGTGGATACGTTTTGACAGAAGCAAACTCAGCCTGCAGTGAGAATACGCAAATGTTGTAGAAAGGGCTTTCGTAGCTCCCACTACCACCAACTAGTCCTAATTGACAATTAATTCCCATTTCAGAAGAATTCAAGAATATTTCATTTGGAATTAATAGGAAATGATATTGTGGATTATTGAACCTCAACGGCAGTAAGATTTCAGGCTTACAAGACGCTTGTGCTTTCAAAGTCCGACCACACCTCGAAAATATGAAAGCCTTGTCAGTGATACGTTAGCGGTCAATAGCAGCCATTTCAAAATAGGCTCCGCAATATATCGAGCATAAAATTAAAACGTGCGCACAATATCACTTTTTACATTCAGGAGAAAATTACCCGACATGACCGCATGAATTATCATTGATGCTCGATATGAATATTTAGTGCCACGAAAGAGCTACACGCCAGCAACTTGGTGGCAGGGTACAAGCGAGGGACGTTAAATACGGGGTGCCGTGTGATGAACTTTCGTCACACGTTGAAGAACGCTCAGGTGGGCAAAAGCAATCCACAGACCGACCGCTGTGGCGTCACTCATGATCTCAGTTGTCTCGCGACGTAAACACCCAGTTATTATTACTAGAAAGAGCTACAGCTTTCACAAAGGCTGCATAAATGTTATGGGTAGAGCACGGATTTTCATGCAAACGCATGCTTTTATTCACGACATGGTTCCGTATTTGTTCTATGAAAAAAAAAAAAGAAACGCTGGTCTTTGATTGCGACCGATTAGAAAGGTTTTATGGTGCACATAAATGCATGTTTTGCACGGTATGGCATTTATCGGATGAAAACACATGCTTAATGCATAAATTGCACCATTTGCGGCAAAGTTTGCCAGCTCTCTTGTTCTTCTTGGAATGTCTTGCTGGTTCCGGGATGGGCTTTTGGGTCCTCTTTCGCGAAAATTCCGGTCGGAATGGAACAGTAGCAATGTTTCATAGGGATGCGTGTGGTGCTCAGCAACCACACTGGTGGATCCACAGCGCGAAATGCTACCCAAAAATGTTCGTACACGGACGCTCAAGGCTCGCGCCTTCGCCACTTTTTTTTTACCATTACGAGACCGCTACGAGGACCGACAACGTTCGCATTGTAACCTGAACTACGGTGCAGTGCCGCAAGCAAAGCCTTCAGCTGCAGGACTTATATCTGTGGCGCATGTCTTCTTTGTCGTGTGCTCTTGGACGAAGGCTGCCTTACTTTACCCTGTCATCCTTAATAATATACTCAAATTTTGCCGTCAAATATGGATTCTATACATTGCTTTAATACCACAAAGAAATGAAAAGCTTTGCATATATTCAGTGTTTCGCTGCATACTTCGACGATTTTTAGCGCATACGTAGTTGCATGCATATTTGAGGAGTTTTTAGTGCATAATTATCCTCTCCCTATAGTTATGGGATAACACAAAATATTTTTCTAGCTTGGCAACTGATTTGCAGCGCGACGCATTGTCGTCGTTAACTCTGTTAAACGCGAAACGCCGAAATGTCGGAATTTTTCTAACCGTAAAAGTATGCTTCTTCACCGCATCGGAAATTCAGTGTCCGCTCAGAGGAATATTCTGGACGCTCTCTGTAGTGAAAGGGCTTTCTTTCTTTCTTTATCCTCAAGTCACATGGGATTGCAGAAGGGAGTGGAAATAACAAGGAAGCAAATGAAAAAAGTACAAAGTTACACATCAAATACGTCGTGGAGTAAAGAACGGAACCTTGTTGAGTCCTGGACCACTGCGATGGTCGCAGGTAAGTCATTCCACTCACTAGCTGTCTTGGGAACGAATGAGTTCTCGAAGTGATTACTTCGACTAAAGGAAATGATGACTTTTTCAGGATGATCCAAGTACCTAGATATACGGTGAGGAGGAGAAAAAAGGGAATACCTGGGAAGAGTGTCATTATAATAGATTTTATGAAACAGCAACAGACGAGAGATTTTACGGCGTAGAGAAAGAAGTGATAGAGAGGTGCGACATTTGAGCTCGCTGACGCTGGGATGCCGTGAGTAATCTGAAAAAATGAAGCGAACAGCCCTGTTCTGTACCGATTCTAAATTCTGAATGAGGTGATCCTGGTAAGGATCCCAAATAAACGCCGCGTATTCAATTTTAGAGCGAACTAGTGTGGTGTACAGTTGAAGCTTTAGTTCGATAGGTGCTTTGGAGTAGGTACGTTTGATGAAGCCTAGCATCTGGTTAGATTTCGAGTACACATGATTAATGTGAAGATCCGATGTGAGGTTGTTAGTTATATGAACACCCAAATATTTATATGAACTTACAGTGTCAAGTATGATATTATCTAGAGAATAAGTGTTGAGCGTATGATTAGTGCGACATAGTGACATGTGTTTGCACTTGTTAGTGTTCACTGGCATAAGCCAAGTGTTACACCAGGAAGAAATGGCATGGAGATCACTTTGCAAGGTAGATTTATCAGAGGGGGTTGTAACTATACGGTAGATCACGCAGTCGTCTGCAAAGAATCTAATGGTTGATGAAATGACATGCGGTAAGTCATTAATGTAAATTAAGAACAGATGTAGGCCGAGAACAGAACCTTGTGGAACTCCAGATAAGACAGATGCAATGGAGAAAGTGGTGTTCTTTGCATAGACAAATTGAGTTCTGTTGTGAAGAAAGTCCCCAGTCCATGCAAGTAAATTTGAATCAATTCTTTGGCTTTGCTGGCGTATTCCCGTCGCTCCAAAGAGCATTCTCGTCCTGTCCAGGGAACGATGCATCGGTCCGTGCAGTTTTGATTACGGTGTGTAACGCTGTACGGCGAGATTTTATACCGCTAACGAGCGGTTTTAGACTTCACTGGGTGTATGCTGGTGATACGGGTTAGCGCAGGCCGTTTATAAAGGCTTTTTTTTTTATCCGCGACAGATAAAAACCAAAAAAGCTACGAGACTTGGAGAGCAATATGAATGCACTCACCAGCGAAAAACCACAGACAGGGAAGAGAGAGGTTGACATGCACACACAATCTCAAACACAGCAAACCCTTTAATGAACAAAAAGACTTAAGACCCCAAAAATTTTCTAATCGGTGGCAGGGGAGAGAGTTACGGTACACTAACGCAGTTCCCCCCTGTAACAATCTCGGGTTTTGAATTGATCAAGATGTACCAGCTCCCCCTTGCCCTGTTGCCGATTATAGATGCCATTTTTGCAGTTGAGCCATACCGCGACGCGGACGTCCTCTCGCAGAGAGTATGTATCTACTGCGTAACTAATTACCTAAGACTTATTAATGAACTCTTTAATTAGATGATTTCAGCTAAAATTGAGATAACAGGATGGGAGACAGTCCTCATTGACTTTTTTCGTTGTCCTTGAGAGACAGTCCTCGTTGAAACGGCCTCCAGGCCGTTTGCTCTGCGCAAATGAGTTGAAACCGAAACCGCGTGTATCTGGCAAGCATCACCATCAGGGGCCCTATTCGCACCAAAGTAATCGAGGTCGATAACTTTGACGTCAAGAGGGTTCCAGATACGATTTTCAACGGTGACGGCTATAGGCCGACAAGTGGTTGTACTCTGCAGCTTTCCGTAGATTGCTACTTGACCTGCAGTATTCATGCTGTCTCGCCGATTGTTTCGTCAGGAAACATCGGGAATTAGTCTAATTAGTCTGACGACATTCTATCGGCTCCCGGATCTTGTACAGCTTGGGACAAAATGTTACCGAACACCGGGGTGTCGCATTTGTTCATTGGAGCGACACCCTAGCAGAAAGCAGAAGCGCATACACATGCTAAGGGAAAGATAGAATACCCGGTCACCCGTTTCTTATTCGATATCTTCATAATCTCCAGCAGGGGGCCGCAGCGGTGGAGAAACACACCAGTGTTGTGTTCCGTAAACTTTTGTCCGAAGCTGTACCAACACAGTGTAAACCGTGGAACAGTACTATTGAAGAGAAACACTGAATACCTTAATGACGGCTAAACAACAGGGATCTAATACATTAACTTAAATTAAATTAAATTTAAAAAGAGGGGAAGGAGTATTATGCCGCAGTACGAGTCGAGCGATCACAGTGTGGTGATGTGGTGATTTGTAAACCGATGTGGCGTTAACGGGCAGTAAATCTCAGAAATCACCAAAGAAGGGAATCCGGGAGTCACCCAATGAACGATCATATACTGCGGATATTTGTCATAAGCCATGAATCGGCTTATGTAACGCATTTGAGCAAATTATGCTGACTTCGTCGATCACGATACATTTTACACCCGTACAGAGGTCATGTAACTGTGGAACAACTATAGTCGTGTTCAACTTAAAGGGATACTTCGGAACGATCGGTGAAAAAATTGCTGCACTTCGTAGTTGGTAGATAACATCCACAGTATACCTGCCATCAACTTTGTTTCTTTCTCATGTGACGAATTATGCCTCAAATAAGCGAGCCATCAAACCGAAACAGGAACGTGGAGAGGAGTCGCAGAAACTTTACCCTCCGAAGGCAAACGCGTTACGTCACCCTGCATGGAGCGGACAACTAGTATACCACGCCGGTCGTAGCCGCTGTGTTACATTCCCGAAACAATGGACGAAGATTCGAGATAAGATTATTTAGACATAGATGGAAAGAAACAGCGGTCACCTTCTTTCCTGAGAGTCAGGAAACAGCGCAGGAATGACATGACAAATGCACGGTGTTGTTGGCTGTCCAGAGAAAGAAGGAAGAAATACTTCCATCGACGCTCGGTTGGAGTCCGACTTTTTCAAACGAGTCTTTTTCAAAATCTTTTTCAACTTCTTTTTCAAGTGAGATATTTTACAACAGTGCTCAGTTCGTGTAAATGAGTGTGGGAATACCGCAAGCTTGAAACCCATTTGGTTGCGAAGTCTCCCTTTAAGAAAGAAAAGAAATCTAGTCCGTCATCTACATACGCCGTTGGAGATAAGGAGGCACAATAGCGCGCCATGAGAAATACTGCAACATGGGGGGAGGGCTCGCGTAGTGTCATGGGGCCAGTCTTCACAGCCAATACGGAAGCAGAGTGAGTGCGATGGATTACATTATCTGGCGGGGGAGGAACAGCGACGTCTCTGTGCCCGTGCTCTGTGCCCAGCCATCCTATCTGCGGCGCTGTAATATTTTGAGCGCTGAAGGACTAGATTTTTTTCCTTCTTAAGTTGAACACGACTATAGGTCACTAGTACCCTGGTCTTCCTGGATGAGTAAGACAGATATCCCACATCGGACACGCTCAGATTTAGCACTGGGAACGAGGCTTAGACGGAAGTACAGATGACGCAGCAACGGTTGTTTCGCCTGCCGCAAGGCTTTGCCATGGCGCACAGACCTAACCAACGGCTTCGCCGTCTGTTAGTCTAACTAACCTAACCTCACTTAGAAATTTACAAATAACAGCGTAATTCACTCCTACTTCGACGATCGAGGGCGCGCAACGAGGATGGCTGCCGTCGGCGGCCGTCATGCGGAGTGTTTGTACTCGAACGGCAGAGAACGTGCAGAGTCGATCGGCGTGCTCTGGCACGAGCGCGCTGCACGACGCTGGTTCACGCTGCACCAGCTACACTGTTTGCCATTGGAATATAAACAGCTTACACAGTAATCTTGTTTCGAAATAACGTTGGATCCTTTTGACATCGCTGATATACAAGTGTTAGCTTCGATCGCATCCAAATCACGAACATTCTGGGCACTAGTATTGCCCAGTAATTCTTGTACGAATCTAGCTCGACGGTCAGTCGGCACCTCAACTCTTTCGTCGCAAGTGTTCTGCCCCTCCTGAACACAAGGCACCTCCGATTCGGCTATATTAGATAATCGATATTGATGTTTGACCGGTATAGCTTCCACCTCTCAAGTATATCTGTCTCATATGCGTCATATGTTTCAAGAGACTTATTTCTATCGAGCACATCGATGGGTTCATTTCGAAACGGCACATATAGAGCGTCACCATTTCCGTTTGTAATTCACAATGTGGTTCGTATCGAAATACTCGAGGTATTTCTGGTTTACGATAAGTTCGACGTCGCGAGTCCACATCATGAGAGACTGAGGACTGTTCATCATCAGCCCATTCACCTGGGGGCAAATCGGTACCGTCGTCGTTGTTTTCACATTGTAGTTACTGCGCCATGTCCGTATGCCAGGCTGCGAACTCAACGAGATGCACATCCTCCAGCTCATTAGACCTTTCTTCGTATCGTTGAACCAAGAAATTTGTCCTCACATCGGTACTATCGGCGTGTCTATCCCCCTTGTCAATCTGTGATTTGCTTTGACTGCTTTTTTCTCGCTATTGCAGCCATACCTTGTGAAAACCACATTGCGACAGCTACAAGTCGTGGGCTGTCCAGCACGTACCAAGCATCTTCCTGTGCAGATATTTCGACAGTGTTCAGTAAACGTATACCGACTTGCTTTAGCAAGGTAGTGTATCTTTGTAAGGATTTTCATGAGTTTGAGAAGTTCACGTTGCGGTTGGGCGATTCCTGGGATTGTTAACGTATTCCACTACATAAGCCGCACAACTGTACTCCTGTATAAGGTGAATGGATGGAACGTCTTGGTGTAGATCTTATCAATGCGTCGTTTTGAAGACCAATGTTGGACGCCCCAGTGTGGCACCGATACGATTGAGATACGTGGCCATTGTCAGCTTGTTGTTGACCAGTAACTTTTCGAGTAAGTTGCACGCTTGTTGCTCACTAACTGACGCAAACGTTCATGTTCGGTCTGTAAACCTGACTGGCGACTGTCCTCTTTGGCCATAGGCAGTAGCACACGAGTTTCGTTCATGGGCCAGAACGGAATGTTGAATTGACAACTGGATTCTCGCTTGGTGTAAGTCAAGGTATGTCGATGCACTTGATTGGCGTACATTGTTTCTTCGAACAAATCGGTGTCACTAACCGAGCACAATTGATTTACCAGTTGCAAAGTGAACGGCATGTTTTCATTCACCGGCTCTTTGGGGTCATATTCCAGGCAGAATAGGATGCGGAATGCCAGGATGTTGAAACTCGAGCCTCAGAAAGAAATCAAACACTCGATATTTTCCAAACGAATTGTACCGGTATCTGCTCTGTAGCATATTCATAATGATGTCGGCCAACCTGTGGAACTATATACAGCACACAATCGGGTCCTCGTTGATTAGTGTGCAACGTTTTGCTGGGTGGAGATCAACTAATGTGTCTTCAAGTCTTCATCTACTAAATCCCGATGCAAGTCAATCCAACGATGCAGTGTTTGCACCAAATGTTGTCACCGAATCTCGTTAGCATTGGCATCCTTAAAACACGGTTACCTTTACCAGTTAAGGATTTAGCGCAAACCGATCTTTCTTACGATTGCTCCAGTATGGTCCGGAGTTTGGTATCCAATGAGAAACGCAAGATTTCGTTCCAGGCATTCCTCGGAAAATCTTGGATCTTCGAGCATAGGGCGAGTGATGTTGTCTGTTCTTGTAACGCACCTGAACGTATTGTAGATGCCGTCCACAACGCGCAACCAAACTACCTTAAAGGAACTGTAAAGTGAAATTTGACTCCCCTGTTTCTGTGTGCGACCTGGTAGTGTTTGCCTGTGTGATGCCTCACATATAGCCTAAGCACTCACAGCGGGTTAATTATTACACAACATAAATTAGAAAAATTAAATCGGACGGTAGGTTGCGCCCCGTAACAGCCAAAAAAGTCATGATGGGAGTACTCCTGTCACGTGATACCTAAGTAATACACAATGAACTTACGACCGGCTACTAATCTCCTATAAACACTACTTTTAGAATCACAACAATTACTGAGACAATGCTTCAAAATATCGAAGAAACGGTATACCAAAATACTGTCAGCGCGGTCAGCGCCCTCTCTTTGCTTTCCTCCCAACCATATTGCACGGCGACGGCGTTGCGAGGTTTGTCTACGCAAAAAAGTTCATTTCCTGCCGAAATTGAGCAAAGCTTCAACTGACAGCTATGCCAGGTATCTACTGTAATGTGCGGGGATACACCACGTGTGCTCTTTCGACAAGGGACGTTGTGTACCACATGATTCCAACGGAAAATGCACGGAAACGAAAGTTGTTGCAAGCGCTTGGTCAAGACATTCGTGAGCCACGCCGTATTTGCTCAACTCATTTCTCTGACGAGTTGTACGAAATGGTAGCAGCGGACGGTCGAAAACTTCTCACACGGACGGCAGTCCCGACACCAGTGTTTCAACGTGTGACGTCTGACGATGCGAACACCAGTGCAGACGAGGTATATATTTACCGATACACAGGAATTATACATATATGTGGTTCACTTGAAATTCAAATCGATTTTTGTGATGCCTACACTGCGTAATGTACCAAACGCAATATCCCCCTTCCCCTGGGGACCCCTGAGCTCCCGCAGGAGAATATAAATGTCAAATAAATTATGCGCTATAGACACTGACGGCATTCTTCATTCATATCAGCGACACAGGCTTCCATCGTGACTGACAAGAATGTGAAACTCAGAAGTAAAAGCGTGTCAGCGGATGATTTACCGTCAACACCTCTCAACCTTTATCCAGTGATGAATTCAACACCTATTGTTCATATACACCCATGCTCACAGGTGGGTCAAGCTCTTGTTTTGGTTAACATTTTAACTTCTACATGCCTTGCAGGTGCATGATATGACAATATCTGCACCACTGGTGGAACCAGCTATTGAATGATTCTGGAAATCTGAAGACAACAGTTTTGAATGACCTGCTGATACAAGTTTGCAGATACCAAAAGCTCTTCTACTTTGCAGTGTTGTGCCCTCTGCTTCACCAGACCAGAAGAAATACATCAAATGTGCATCATATTCAGAACTTCCGGTGCATCTCACAAAGTGGCCACAGATGTTCGCGTCACGCTTCTCACCACAAAAGCCGAGTGCCCAAGTGAACACAATTTATCTTGGAAACTGCGGCCAGAAGCAGAAGCAGTGAACAAGATGGCTGCAGGGAACATCCTGCTGTCCTGCACAATACTTTTCAATGGAACCAGTGCCGCCAAGATGTGAATTCATAGCGCCTTGTGTTTTCACAGATTCAAATGACACCTTGTAGTATTTGCTGCTGACCAGGTTCCGTGGTTACTCGAGCTGATTAATATTAAAGTCACCTCAACAGACCTCACCTACAACACCTACCAGAAAGGTCGCAGGCTCCCTTTACCGACACAGGTAGGATTATCAGAACTCATGGCCCTCAAAGACTGAAACATCCAAATAATCTTACTGAAGCACAAGCTTTCGAATAGAGTCTGTCCTTCATTAGGCATGATACAGACATACATGGTACCTATATTTATACTGATGTACATTAGAGAAAGGGAACAAAGAAGGTAGTGAGGAGGAAATCCAAATTCTTGTTAGAAAGTATTGAGGGCACCAAAAAATAATACAAAACAAGGCACACAGGCTTTGCTTAGTTGAATTTTCTGTTCCAATAACTCTATCTGCAACAATCACGTAAAAGGTACACGTAGTAAAAGGTAAAAAGAACAAGCTTGTACAATTGCAATATGCAAATGCCATGCTCGGGAATGCTTAGTGGCCATGTAGTCCACAAGAGGATCTTGTAACAGAGGGTTAAGAAAAAGCTTGAAGCTGCGGTCAAGTCCCGTGCATGTGCTGAGCTAAACCCGTGGATACAGCGTACTTGTAACCACCTTTACAGGTGTAGTTCCAATTCTGAGGGAAATGCAGAGCTCCTACTTAGCATGTGGAGAGGTATGAGCTTACGTATACAAATCAGCTGTCATTCAGGAAACAATGTATACAAGCTTCGAGATAATGTGTCTAGGTTTGATGATGATGATGATGATGATTCCAGTTTTACTGGCGCATCGACAACAAAGGTCATAATGCGCCAAAACGATGACAGTAATATGATTACATAAAATTAAATACAACCAGTGTGATAAAATATGACGATGTCTGATACTGCCAATATAAAACTACAGAACGTTTAAAATTCCAATGTCTGTTAAAAACTGAAAAACCCTTTTAAAAGGGATTATTGCCTCATCACCAAGCAATAGGGCTGGGTGAAGAGGCAAATGATATGCATAAAAACCTCTAAAGTGATGTTGACGGTGGGCCTCATAATGAGGACATGAAATGAGAATGTGTATGACAGAGAGAAGTTCACCACAGTGCTCGCACTGGGGTGGCTCCTCTCCACGAAGTAAAAACCCATGAGTGATGAATGTATGTCCTATGCGCAGCCTTGATAGTACAACACTCAGCAGGCGATTTTCTGAACCTTCTTCGTGTCTTTGGATGTTCGGTTTAACGAGATGGAGCTTGTTATGTGTTTGGCTGTCCCAGAAGTTTTGCCAGTTTGTATAAATTGATTTCATTAATGCAGATGCAATGTCCTGTAAGGGTAATTCAAATGGAGTAACATCAGTAGAAACTGCAGCTACAGCAGCCTTGTCTGCCAATTCATTGCCCTGTATGCCAATGTGGCTGGGCACCCAGCATAAGATTACAGAATATCCCTTCTTGTTTATCGTGTGGGCTATGTATTGCGCTCGCTGCACAAGAAAATTATTCTGCTTGTGTATGCTACAGATAGCATTAAGGGAACTGAGGGAATCCGTGTACACAACTGCTGATGTTATGCAGCCTTCAAGAATATAGTTCAGTGCAAGAATAATAGCATATACTTCAGCTGTAAAAATGGATGCAGTGTTTTTTATACGGTAGGACCTTGTGCATGTATCCGAAACCATGGCACATGGCACTCCTGCGCTAGACTTTGACCCATCAGTGTACACCTCAACATGATGCCCAAAGCTTCGCTTCAAATGTTCAAACTCTTGTTGTAGTACAGGCGTGGCAGTGTAATGTTTCCTGTACTTGGTCAGTGTAATGGCAGACCTTAGGGGTGGTTCCCATGGTGGGATCCTCTTACTACGTTCTACAACCAGGGAATTGTAATAAGGGAAATTGTGAGACTCACTCTCATCCATAAGTCGCATACAGAGGGGTGGGACAATTGAACGTTTGTTTATAAAGAGCTGTTCAAACCGTGTGCTTGTAACACACGGCAGTGCAGGGTGTTGTGGATGACTTCGTATTCTTAATGCGTAAGATGCCCCGAGGTAAAATCTCCGTCTTGTCAAGGAATATTCATAAGTTTCAACATATAAACTTTCAACTGGTGACGTTCTAAAAGCGCCAGTTATCAGCCGAAGTCCTTGATGATGTACAGGATCTAGTATTTTTAAAACAGATGGGCGAGCTGATCCATAAACTATACTCCCATAGTCTAGTTTCGAACGTACTGTCGAAATATAGACCTTACGCAGCGTCTCTCGATCTGCACCCCAGGACTTGTGAGAAAGGATTTTAAGGATATTATTTGATTTCACACATTTGCCCTTTAAGTTTTTAAGATGTGGCAAAAAGGTGAGCTTTTTGTCAAATGTAACACCAAGGAATTTGTGTTCATCTCTTACGTGAATGTCATGCCCATTCAGTTTCAGTGTTGGTGGAGGAAAAACACCCCTAACTCTTGAGAAAGGAACACATGCAGTTTTCTCTGGTGAGAACTTAAAGCCATTCTCTGTAGACCATTTCACCAACTTATTTATAGCCAACTGCATCTGTCTCTCACATATTGTCAGGTTCGTAGACGAATAAGAGATTTGTATATCATCTACGTAAACAGAGTATGTTATAGATGGTGGCATTACACTGGCTACAGAGTTTATTTTAACCAGGAATAGGATAACACTCAGTACGGATCCCTGTGGGACGCCGTTCTCCTGCACAAAATCATGGGATAGTATTGTGCCCAGTTGAACTCTAAATGTTCGATTCTCAAGGAAGTTTGAAATGCACTTGAGAATACGACCCCTAATGCCAAAGGAATATAAATCTTGTAGAATGCCGTAACGCCAAGCAGTGTCATAAGCCTTCTCTAAGTCAAAGAATACCGATAAACAGTGTTGTCTTCTAACGAAAGCTTCCCGGATAGCTGTTTCTAAACGAAGGAGGTGATCCGTAGTGGAGTGCCCCGCTCGGAAACCACACTGAAATTGACATATTAAATTATTTTCTTCTAGGATATGAATGAGACGGCTACCGACCATTCGCTCAAACGCCTTGCTAATACAACTTGTAAGAGCAATAGGCCGGTAACTTGATGGATTCGAGGATTCCTTTCCTGGTTTCAAAAGAGAAATTATGGTGGCAATTTTCCATTGTGCAGGTAGTACTCCTTGTGCCCAAACCTGATTGAAGAATCCAAGCAAGCATGACTTCGACTTCTCAGACAGGTGGTCAAGCATTGAGTATGTGATCCGGTCTGGACCTGGAGCAGTTGCTTTTGCAGACAGTAAGGAGCGTGAGAGTTCTACCATGGTGAAAGGCTGATTATATGCATAAGCATCACCCCCGTGCAGCGGTATTTTTTGTTTTTCAGCCATTTGTTTAAGTTTAAGAAATTCGCTAGTATAATGGGAAGAACTGGATACGCTTTGGAAGTGATGCCCGAGAGCATTAGCCTGTTCCTCCAGGCTGTCACAGGCTTTTCCATTTACATGTAAAAGAGGGACAGATCGACTGATATGGTCGCCTCTTATCTTCCGAAGCCTATCCCAAACCACTTTAGTTGGGGTATTACGAGATAGAGACGTTACAAAGCTCTGCCAGGAGGATCGTTTAGCTTGCTTCCTCGTCCATCTGGCCTTCGCTCTTGCCTTTTTAAAGGCTAACAGATTTTGTGCCGTGGGGTACCTCCGAAATGTACCCCATGCCCGATTTTGGAGCTTGCGAGTTTCCTGCAGTTATCATTCCACCAAGGCTTAGGTCGCCTTGGTAGCTGACCGGATGTTTGTGGTATCGATTGCTCTGCTGCCTCAAGGATTACGCTGGTGACAAGATCATTGGTTACCTCAATCGTCATTCTATCGAAAGCAATCAGTGATAGGTCACACTTTTCTGAGAAGTGCTTCCAGTCAGCTTGTTCAAGTTTCCACTTGGGAGGACGTGTCATTAGGCTTGTGACGGCATGTTTATATGTTAGCACCACTGGGAAGTGGTCACTCCCAAGTGGGTTTTCGTGTACAGTCCATTTCATATCTTGAAATAGAGATGGAGTGCAAAAAGTGAGATCTAGGGTTGAGAAGGATTGAGTAGATGAATGCATGTACGTGGATCTTCCTGTATTCAAGAGACATATCGAGGACGTCAACAGAAATCTCTCTATCATTTTTCCTCTTGTGTCTGTTCTGGTACTGCCCCAAAGCGGGTTGTGGGCATTAAAGTCACCTGCAAGAATAAAAGGATTTGGTAGCTGGGCGCACAAATCTTCTATGTCTCTTTGTGTGAATGTTTCTGATGGTGGAAGGTAAACTGAGCAGATGGTGACGATTTTGTCTAGACACATCTGCACAGCTACAGCCTCCAAGTTTGTAGTCAGGTGAATTTCTTTTGTCGGAAAAGAAGCTCGTGTTATGACTGCTACACCCCCAGATGATCGGGATGCATGTGATCGATCTTTTCGGAAAATGTTATGTCGGCGCAGTGGATTCGGTGTGTTTGTATTTAGATATGTTTCTTGAAGACAGAAACATGCTGCACTGTACTTGTCAAAAAGATTATGTCATAATTATGGCAACAACAAGGAGAAAAAAGATGTGCATAGCACACTTCTCTTGAGCGGTAGAATTATGCAGCATTATCCATTTGTTTTGGGCTGCTCAAAGAAGTACTTATTTCTTCTCTGGGCCCGTTATTGGCTGCTTCGGAACTTTTTTTCCGAACGGCAGCCAATTCTTTTGGCGATATATCGGGGAGGGAAATATTCCTCCCACAAAGATTGCCCTTGAGTTTCCTTTGGGGCTTGGGGCTCGCGCTCGTGACAGAGCCTTGCGAGCTCAAGTCGTCATCATAATCCATGGAGCTAGGCTCCAAGGCTAGTGATGACGAAGGTGGCGCCTGCGAGAAAGACGCCACCGAAGAGGTTTCAGAGGCTGTAGCTATTACTGCAGGAGAAGCTGGTATGTGAGAAAGAGCTAATTGTTCGATACATGTTTGTGTTGAACATGAGACCATTCGTGGTTTTTCTTTGAGCACAGTTGCAAAAGATTTCTGGAAGGATACAGGAGAAGCTTTCTTTCTGGCTTCTGGGTAGCTCAGCTTTTGCGTTACTTTAATATGCATTACCTCTTTCTCAAATTTCCACTTGGGACAAGATCTAGAGTACGAAGGGTGATCACCTGCGCAATTGACGCAGTGATCCGGCCCCTCGCACTGTTTAGAGTCATGGTCCTGCTTGCTGCAGCGGGCGCAGCATGCCGACCCTCTACATGCATCTGAAGGGTGGCCATAGCGGTTGCACTTAAAGCACCTGAGTGGGTTGGGAATATATGGCCGCACTTCGGTTGTCAGATATCCCACCTTTAGCCTTTCAGGTAAAGTAGGAGAGTCGAATGTTAGAACAATGTTACGCGTTGTGGTGTATTCGTTGTTTTTCCTTATTTTTATTTTCCTCACATCTATCACGTTCGGATCTTTCAGGTTTTCGAGAATTTCCTCTGGTGGAACATCAATCAGTTCCCTTAGTGACACCACACCTCGGCTACTGTTGAGGCTCTTGTGCAAACTTGCTGATATTTTCGTACCCATCATTTCACTGGCGTTTATTATTCGTTTGCAGTCACTTTCAGAGGTGCATTTAAGCAGCAAGTCACCTGATCTGAGGCGTTTGATTTCTGTTACATTCTTTGACAGACTTGCCACTGCCTTCTCAATATAGAACGGTGACATTTTTCCAAGTGGCACGGCTTCTTCGTTCGCAGATGTTTCACGATGAAGGACAATGTATTTGCCTTGAAAGACATTGAATGTCAGTACTGGAACATCGGTCCGGGGGCGTTTACCACCCCCGATCAAAGAGTTTAATGAATTTTTACCCATGGAATATTTAGGTAATAGGTATTCCGATACTGTCACCCATGCTTCATACCTATACACATGGGAAGGTCCCGGAGTTCTAAGGAAACCCATCGGCCGGGGTTTGACCAAGACCCCGACCGCCACCGTTCAAGGCTTCTACCCTTCGCCTTTCATCCCCTCGGCACGGTACGGATAACACCTTAGGACTGGGGGCTGGGGTCCGTGGTGGTGCCACTCACCAAACACCAGCCGAAGCCGGTGCCCCCTGCGGGGGTCTAGGTTTGACCTGGCACGCTTTCAACAGCCATGACAGCCAAGAGGGACCATGTTTCGATATAAAGAGCATAGGGAAGACACTTAGCCATGACCATATCTTATCTTCGCAGAGGATGTAGATCACCTCCTCAGTGAAACACCAACAACTTGCAAAGATGTGAGCTACAGTGAAATAGTAGCGGTCTGCAAAAGGCATGAGCCCACACCAATGGCTGCAAATGGACTGGTATGAGGGAAAACATGGGAAATTTATAATAAGAAATTGAGAAAGTGTTGCAAAGATGGATGTGCGCGGACACAGAAAAGGTCTAAAATTTACGTCAACAACAGGGCTGCCTCTGAAGAGAAGCCTCTGTTGATGCCATTGGCATGACCCCACCTAAGGCCTTCTTATACTGATAAAGACATGAACGCGAGATGTTATATTTATGTATTTATTTATTTCTATTTTTCTGGTGCCCATGAACGGCCAGAGAGCCTCCCTAATGGTGCACCATACAAACAGTCAATACAAAGAAATGAATTAAAACACAATAATTATATAAAATAAAACAAAAACAAATACTACGACAAAGACAAAACCATGTAGATGGCGAGGCAACAACTGGCCTTGCTGTGGACCCATCGTGAAGGAGGCATCGAAGTTGGCGTACGACGACAAATAAGTCACCACTGGACAGATCAAAAACCCCGGAATGGGAGTTATATACAATCTGAAGCCTCAAAGAAGGTGATTTCTCGTATTACCATTTCTCTCTATTACCATATACATAAAATGTTTTGTGCGTTCTAGTGCTGCAATGTGGAACATCGAAATTGAGCCTTGATACGATCACAGCTGAATCAATATATACACTATATACTACTACTACTATTACACTACTACTATATTCATATATAAATCGAATATAGGCAAGGTGATAGCCTATGTTCTCTTAGAGCTTACGGACGGGAACGTGTTTGTGGTAAACACCTGTGCACTGAACAGAACAAAAAAAAAGCATACATACATGTGGTTGGTGCGAAGTAGCACTTGCAAATTGATATGAACGCAGTATGGGGATGTTCTCCTTCATTGTTTGTTTGTTTACTGCTATAACTTGTATGCTCATTCATAAACACAGTGATCAATAAAGCAACATTACAAGCTTTGATGTCTGTAGAATGTATTTTACTGTGTAATGGCTGTCTGGTTATTCCAGAAGGGTATATGGCAGACCTCTCTTGTTCATGAAAGGGATACTGTTGTGATCAAGCAGTGTTCAAACCATCCAGTGTACTGCTGTCAAGATAGGAGGCATTCAATGCAGCGTACAAGCACCTGAGAGAAAAGTGAGAGCTTCATCTCAGTGAAAGCGAATAAACATGCACATGGTGAGACAGCATCTACTGCATCACACGTCAGAAAGGCAAAAACCTTTGTGTGCTTCAGAAGGAAAGTTTTCCCTTATGGCATGTACAGCACATGCTTCGAGGACTTTTCTGCAGTGCTTTCAGCTTTCCTAATGGTCCCAAGAGCCACCTGGTAAACTGTTTGTAGGCAACGTACCGAAAGTTCCTGCATGTACCATGGACAGCGTAAAATTATGATATGTAACTTTACTAATAACAAACCGAAGGCACACATGAATGAACTCACTTGGTAACTTTGCTTTTCCTGGTAAGAGCGTACTCGTCGCTTTCTATCACGTATCAGTAGGATACCTGGAGCAACTCAGCCTTCAGCCACAGTATTTCGAAGTACATATTTCTTGAAATGCAACTGCTGCGCTGCTTCAGTAATGTCTCATTTCGCGGCAACAAATGCATTCTTCTGCCATCGGCATCGGCACGCATGTGCCACAAGGACACCTGAACCGAAAGAGCAATGCCATATTTCCGCTGCGAGGTTCTCAACATTTTCATTACACATGAAGAGTGGTTCCCACGGCGGCTGGGTGACTGCAATGATGGTAATTCATCCTCCGTCGACGACTCTGCGGATGATGTCGTCTCATACTGCGTCTACCGCGTGCACTCGTACGAACAAACGTTTTGCGGGCGTGACTGCTGGACTATCGCAAGCTCGAGGGCATTGAAGTTTGGAAAAATCAACATCACACGACGTGGACCTCAAAACAACATTCCGCCTTCGCCACAGACCGGGAGACGAATTAGAAAGGCGAGACTAGCCGTAGCCGACACGGGCCAACCCAGTGTTGTGTCTGAGGGAGTACAGAGCTTTGCGCTCGAATGTAATCTTTGAAATTCGATTACTCAAAGAAAGAAAGGATTCAAAAAGAAATATTTCGTAACTGAGATGTACTCTTCCTAGGCTTTTATAAAATCACAAGGTAAAAATGAAAGTCACTGAAAGGGTTAGCCAGCTGTAGGGATCGAACCCACATCTTCTGGATTGCCGGTCCAGGGCTCTACCAATTGAGCTAAGCTAACACGCCTCTCCAGCGACTTTCGGGGTGCGTCATCTGAAGGGACGACAAACCAACCACTCACTCACCCTCCTTTCACTCTTACATTTTTGCTCACTCATACACACATTCATACGACGGAAATCGACGCAAGCGGCACCTGTTGAACAAGAGATAAACTGATGTTCTGAGGCTGGAACAACATAGAAGGGACAGAAACAAACAAAGCCTCAAATTGCCTAAGAAATCAACGATGAAAGATGAAAGTCACTGAAAAGGTTAGCCAGCTGTAGGGATCGAACCCACATCTTCTGGATTGCCGGTCCAGGGCTCTACCAATTGAGCTAAGCTAACACGCCTCTCCTGCGACTTCCGGGGTGCGTCATCTGAAGGGACGACAAACCAACCACTCACTCTCACTCACCCTCCTTTCACTCTTACATTTTTGCTCACTCATACACACATTCATACGACGGAAATCAACGCAAGCGGCACCTGTTGAACAAGAGATAAACTGATGTTCTGAGGCTGGAACAACATAGAAGGGACAGAAACAAACAAAGCCTCAAATTGCCTAAGAAATCAACGATGAAAGATGAAAGTCACCGAAAAGGTTAGCCAGCTGTAGGGATCGAACCCACATCTTCTGGATTGCCGGTCCAGGGCTCAACCAATTGAGCTAAGCTAACACGCCTCTCCAGTGACTTTCATCTTTCATCGTTGATTTCTTAGGCAATTTGAGGCTCTGTTTGTTTCTGTCCCTTCTATGTTGTTCCAGCCTCAGAACATCAGTTTATCTCTTGTTCAACAGGTGCCGCTTGCGTGGATTTCCGTCGTATGAATGTGTGTATGAGTGAGCAAAAATGTAAGAGTGAAAGGAGGGTGAGTGAGAGTGAGTGGTTGGTTTGTCGTCCCTTCAGATGACGCACCCCGAAAGTCGCTGGAGAGGCGTGTTAGCTTAGCTCAATTGGTAGAGCCCTGGACCGGCAATCCAGAAGACGTGGGTTCGATCCCTACAGCTGGCTAACCTTTTCAGTGACTTTCATCTTTCATCGTTGATTTCTTAGGCAATTTGAGGCTTTGTTTGTTTCTGTCCCTTCTATAGTGTTCCAGCCTCAGAACATCAGTTTATCTCTTGTTCAACAGGTGCCGCTTGCGTCGATTTCCGTCGTATGAATGTGTGTATGAGTGAGCAAAAATGTAAGAGTGAAAGGAGGGTGAGTGAGAGTGAGTGGTTGGTTTGTCGTCCCTTCAGATGACGCACCCCGAAAGTCGCTGGAGAGGCGTGTTAGCTTAACTCAATTGGTAGATCCCTGGACCGGCAATCCAGAAGATGTGGGTTCGATCCCTACAGCTGGCTAACCTTTTCAGTGACTTTCATCTTTCATCGTTGATTTCTTAGGCAATTTGAGGCTTTGTTTGTTTCTCTCCCTTCTACACTCTAAGAAAAAAAGGAGTAAAACGGGGAGTAATTGCAGCTTCTACTCCCCTAGTCTGCAATTACTCCCCATTTTAGTCCCCTAACCCAACATTTAGTCCCGACATTTACTCCCCAGGACTGCAAATTGTCACTAAACTTCGCGAATGGTCTCCTGAATGCAACAGTCTACGTAAATATGTGCCCTTGGTCAATTTGAACGACATAAGGCTGTATAACTCAGACAACGTAGCAATTTTCCAGCCACACAGAATAAGAAACAGTTAGCTCATCTTTCTTCCCAAATTGTGCCCTATGTATGGCGCAAGATTTTATATCACTCGATATATCACCGTTGACGGTTTGCTTCAAAGTATTTTCATGCATGCGCACCAATTATGTACCTGGGACTCTTACAACAGCGCGTGAAATGCGGTCTTCACTCTGTGACATTCATTTACTCCCGTGCATTTACTCCCGAAAGGGACTATTTTTTGTGGCAATGCAGTTACTCCCCAAAGGGAGTAAAAGTATTCCTTTTTTTCTTAGAGTGTATGTTGTTCCAGCCTCAGAACATCAGTTTATCTCTTGTTCAACAGGTGCCGCTTGCGTCGATTTCCGTCGTATGAATGTGTGTATAAGTGAGCAAAAATGTAAGAGTGAAAGGAGGGTGAGTGAGAGTGAGTGGTTGGTTTGTCGTCCCTTCAGATGACGCACCCCGAAAGTCGCGGGAGAGGCGTGTTAGCTTAGCTCAATTGGTAGAGCCCTGGACCAGAAATCCGGAAGGCGTGGGTTCGATCCCTACAGCTGGCTAACCTTTTCAGTGACTTTCATCTTTCATCGTTCATTTCTTAGGCAATTTGAGGCTTTGTTTGTTTCTGTCCCTTCTATGTTGTTCCAGCCTCAGAACATCAGTTTATCTCTTGTTCACAAGGTAAACCTGGGTTGAAATTCACTTTACAGTGTCAGTGGACATCACACACGTAACATGAAAAACGGTTAGGAGCAACTAATATTTATTCGAACAAGAACTTTCGTGCAAGAGACTGCACTTCTTCAAGTGCAGTCTGAAGAAGTGCAGTCTCTTGCACGAAAGTTCTTGTTCGAATAAATATTAGTTGCTCCTAACCGTTTTTCATGTTACGTGTGTGATTCCCTCTTCGCGGGCTCCTTGACAGTGTTTTATTTTTTCCCCCTTTTCGACGTGTCAGTGGATAGTGTCAACGAAGCTCATTCCTTGCCATCATTACGGGGTAACCGAGATAGCCATGCTATATTGTCTGTTACTTGGTCGAAACTTTGGAACTGCATGGTGAACTCCATCATCATCTCTGTTCGTCTCTGGTCATCATCTCTTTGTTTCCTCATCATCTCATGATGTGTTTGTTCTTTCTGTGTGTAAGCGTACTGGGGTAGCCAGTTCGACTTCGTCGAAACTTACATCCCCATTTTTTGTCTTTATCACATCACCATTACCACCACCATATTGTCTCCGTTCGCCGCAGTATATTGACGGGAAGAATAATTATTCGGGGTGCCTGTCGTAGATTATGTTCATTGGCGTTGGATTTTGCCCTGCCGCAATGTCAAAGCGCTGCTCGTCATTCCAAAGTAGTGTGTTGTGTGCTGTCTGCAGCCAGCACCTCAGATTCTGGCACCTGATCGACATCAATTGTTTCCATCTCAATGTTATTACCTCTCTTAACAGTTGGTTCTACCGTCGTTGCCAAGTTTTCACTGCGCTCATGAAGTAAGTACTCACATAGCCGATATATCGTCGATATCATTAAATATGCCAACCATTTCCGTATCATTTGCTTGCACGCCTACCCATGTAGATAGACCGACATGTGGTTGCTATTTCGTTTGATATTCACATTAAATGCGCAACAGTCGCTCAGTCGTCGCGGCAATTGCCTTAATTTCTCAGAGACATCCCCTGGCACAATGATTACTTGACCCAGGACTGAATAGCTGCGCTTGGTGCGTAAACAGCGAATGTGCATAAACGGCAGTTTTGATAACATCAAATGTTCACTGACTTGTCCTAACGGTGGCAATCATTGTGATCCTTGGTGGCTAAGCGAAACCGTTGGTTTTGGACAGAGGCGCCAATTTATCACGTTTCAGAGATTGTTTGCATGCAGTACACACACAGAACTCGGTGGTCGACTCGTTGTTAAACTGTTGCCTAAGTCCATCCACATGCTTGTATGTCATCATGGTGAGGTCTCTTAGAAACAGTAAACGGTCACAGACACTGCATTCGTGACAAAAGTCACTGGCTTGAAACATACTATCGAAGCGCTGCGCGACTTGCGATCCATTTCCGCTGGCGTAGTTCACGCCCCGGGGCCGTACCTCGGGTGCCCTGAGTTGGAATCCCCAACTGGCCCGTTGGTTCGTCCACATGAATATCTGTGTCAGCAGATCGCATTTGGACGACTAACTCCGTCAGCCAGTCGGCAGCAGTAGCGGCATTGCTTGCACTCGACTGACAGGCGCTTTCCCGTTTTAGTTTCCGGTGGTCTCTGAAGGCCTCAGCCATTTCATTCGTAGTTAATGGCATCTTTCTGGGTTTGTCTCGGTTCGGGTTGACGCGATTTCTGCTTGTACTTTATGGCCATGCGTGACGTCTCGAAATTTTCACTTCCATGTTCACGACGCGCACAATTTTCACACGAGCGAAGTTATATGGTCATCTCTGTACAGAAGATTATTATCTCAATAAATCATCGTTCGGTTTGTCCCAATTGGACGACGCCTTTTGCCGCTACGTAGGTGTTATGCGCGCCGAATCGTACCCCCTCTAAACGCACCCCAAGGAGGCAGTTGCATGACGTCATGGCTTGGAATGTACCACATACGGTTTGATGCTTTCATCGACAGTATGCTTGATATATCTACAGGGTGTCCCAGCTAAGTGTGACCATATTTTTTAAAAAATATATATATTGCCACGAATCATCATCGCGAAACTTCCAGGGCAGGCACGAAACGGTACATCTCATCCCGGCGCATGCTGAAGAAGAAGCAAGAAGCTTCCAGGCACATCGCCTGCTCTCTGGCAAACGCACGTGCTGTTTCTAGACTTTTCGGCGCGACGCTTAAATGCTTGTGCGCTCCAAGCTGGAGCATTCATTATTTGGACTCAGTTGTGTTCAGAGAGCTATCACTCTTGTGTTTTGCTACCATGTAGTCTAATAAACCGTTCGCTGTTTATTCGACGACTCGCCGACCCATTTCGCTTCGTGACATTTCTGGTGGAGGTGCGGGGCATTCCTTGTCCAATGGCCTGGAAGACCAACTGCGACAAAGCAGAAGACAGCTTGGTCTGCCTGCAGAATTCGGACCATTAGAACCCTCTAAACGAAAGAAGAAGATGGCTGCGGAGACCAGTACCCAAGTGGCGCAATCTGTTGCCACGCCCATAGCCCCTGCACGGTCGCCGAAGACATTCAGCGGGGAGTATTACGACGACGTGGACGATTGGGTCGACCACTATGAGCGGATCGCCAAGTTCAACAACTGGAATGACGACCAGAAGCTCGTCAACGTCTATTTCTCCCTGGAAGGCACCGCGAAGACATGGTTCGAGAACCGGGAGACTTCGCTCACGTCCTGGGACGTCTTCAAAAGCAAACTCCGCGAGGCGTTCGCTTTTCAACAACGAGCTGAACGCGCTGAACATCTGCTCCAGAGACGGATCCAGCTGCCAAACGAAAGCGTTACAGGCTTCGTCGAAGATGTGTTGCGGCTCTTCTGGCGAGCTGACCCCAAAGCATCCGAGGAGAAGAAGGTTCAGCGACTCATGAGGGGCGTAAAAGAAGAAATTTTTCGCGCCCTGTCCCGGGATCCACCCGCCAAGACCGACGCTTTTCTGGACGAAGCCGTCCTTATTGAGAGGACCCTGCTCTCTCGTGCAACCGTCAACGAACGACACCGGGGCTACGAGGCTTTCTCCACGACCGCTGGCCTCGACGTCGGATCACTCAGACAGCTGATTCGAGAGGTGGTACGCGAAGAAGTACGAGCTCTCCTCTGTCCTGAGCAGGCTCAAGACCCTTTGTCTTCGATCGGTGGGATCATCAAGGACGAGGTTCAGCAGGCAATCCAGACATCGTCAACCGCAAACCCCGACGCCGAAGTACCGAGACAACCTACGCCGCCGCTGTGAGACACGTGCCACCTACTCGTCCGTCGTACTACGAAAACCGTTGGACGCCTCCTCGGCCTGTCCAACCTACTCCGAGCGTCCCGCCACACTCTCAGCCGTTTCGCAAAACGTACGTTTGGCGGACGCCCGACTTCAGACCGCTCTGCTACCACTGCGGAGAGGCCAACCACGTCTCTCGCCGATGTCCCTACCGACGACTTGGCCTCCCCGGTTTTTCACCCGACGCCCCCCCGCCCCCAGCGCGGTAGTCGCCCCGCCGCAATTGAAGACTATCTACGGCAGCAGAATGCTTCTGCTGGCTCGCGACGCGACCTGTCCCCGAGCGTCCCCCACCGCAGCAGGTCGCAAGGAAGAGTACGTTCACCGTCACCGGCAAGACGACCTGTGTGGCGCAGCCCTAACCAGGAAAACTGAAGACTGCAGCTCCGGGAGGTGAAGCTGCGGACTGACGACAAGTTACAATTCCTCCAACTCGACGAACAGCAACGCAACACCAACACGACGCACGAAAAATTACCAATAACCTGAAAATACTCATCGACGGCCATGAGATGATTGCGTTAGTCGATACCGGCGCCGACGACTCTGTTATAAGTGGTAGGTTGGCTAAGAAGCTTCGCAAGGTGCAAACGAAGTGGGATGAGCCTAACATCGGCACTGCTGGTGGACACGTCGTAACACCGACTGGCCGATGCACGGCAGTCATACAAGTGCGTGACATCCAGTACGTCGTCAGCTTTGCGGTCTTGCCGAACTGCCCACGAGATGTAATACTCGGAATGGACTTTCTAGTCGAAAACGAAGCAATCAGCGACTTCACAAATGGAGTTATCTCTTTTAAAACGCCGGAAACAGCAGAAGACAAGTGGTGGGCACGAATAACCCCGGAGAAACGGGCAAACACGGACGTAACCGCCGTGACGACTCAGCACGTCAACCTGCCTCCCTTGTCGTCCCTCCTTGTGACCGCTACGTGCGAGAGAGCACCGACTGGCTGTTTGTTGGCTGAAGGCAACACGGAACTTCTCCTCGAACGAGGAATTGGGATAGCAAGAGGAATTGTGCCCGTAAGAAACGGAATATTCGAACTCCTGGTCATAAATTTTCGCCCGGAGCCACAACACCTGGCGAACGGCACGAAGATAGCCGTCATCGTAGACCAATACTCCACCACGGATGTTTGCCTGATGGACACTGCTCGCATCGCGGTCACCACGGAACACGAGGCCGAACATTTCGACGTAAACCCTCAACTCAATACAACTCAAAAGCAAACCCTTCTCCAGATGCTCAACGATTTCAGTGACTGCTTCGCTGCATCGTCGAAAGTAAGACAAACGCCCATTGCGAAGCACCGCATCATCGTCGACGAAAAAGCCCGTCCAATTCACCGCATGCCGTACTGGGTCTCCTGCAAAGAGCGAGAAACGATCCGAACGCAAGTAGAATAGATGCTAAGAGATGACATTATCCAGCCGTCGACCAGTCCGTGGGCATCGCCGGTGGTACTAGTGAAGAAGAAGGACGGAACACTCAGGTTCTGCGTCGACTACCGGAAACTCAATGAGATAACGAAGAAGGACGTCTATCCGTTACCGCGCATCGACGACACGCTCGATCGCCTTCAAAACGCAAAATTTTTCACTTCAGTGGACCTCAAGACGGGGTACTGGCAAATTGAAGTCGACGAACGGGACCGTGAGAAAAGTGCCTTAGTCTCAATATCACTTTTTCCGAGATGAAATCAATTGCAATATAGCATATGCTGAAAGGCACTCCCTAGGAGGGCATTAGCAGACTCCTAAGGCAATGTCTTAATTAACTTTCAATAATTAACTTTTTAATTATAAAAGCTACGAAGTTGTTCCAATGAGAACATTTGATCTCCTCGGTCACCAGATACCAAAGCCGTTTCCAGAACAAAAATCTGTTCGATAGATCGTCCGCAAAAAATTCGTAAAGGAACACTTTTTTTTCTTTATTTTGTTCACTGCGCATCTTCGAAGACGCGTCTTTCCTTCACCCCAAGTGTGAGCGAGTGAAAGAGCACAGTGCCGCCTCATGCGTCGAAGATTAGCTTTAACTTGCGGAAACAAAACAAAAACAAATGTATCGGGTGACTCTATCGCAACAGCCCGTATCTTGGGCTGCATTTTCTGTTTTCTTTTAATCTTGTTCCAGGACACAAGAGGCGATAGTGTGCTCTTTCATCCTCTCGTATTGGGGGTGAAGGAAAGACGCGTCTTCGAAAATGCGCAATGAACAAAATAAAGAAAAAAATGGTGTTCCTTCACTATTTTTTTGCGGACGATCTATCGAACGGATTTTTGTTCTGAAAACGGCTTTGGTATCTGGTGACCGAAGAGATCAAATGTTCTCATTGGAACAACTTCGTAGCTTTTATAATTAAAAAGTTCATTATTGAAAGTTAATTAAGACATTGCCTTAGGAGTCTGCTAATGCCCTCCTAGGGAGTGCCCTTCAGCATATGCTATATATCAATTGATTTCATCTCGCAAAAAGTCATATATATATTTAAAAAATATGGTCACATTTAGCTGGGACACCCCGTATATCTGTTACCGTTACTGAGTTGTAAGCGTCTTAAATCCGACATGTTTCCGTTACGGTCGACCTTGCGAGTACGCAACCGGTTCGGTACCCGAAGTGAAAACGTATTCAAGTCAACAACCCTTCCCGATTATATCAGGGAAACTTGGGATGGATGCACCGAAGAAGTGGACTATAGCGGGGGAATTGGTACATATTCATCATGGATGTATGCAGCACAGAGCCGAAGCCAGAATTGTATTTCGTAACATTTAGAGAGAGAAAAATATCATGTAGCTTTTCCCTGAACATGTCAAAGGCTGTGAACAATCAATTCCGTTACGGTTAATTGCCTGTGTACTGCCACACAGCAAGTGTGGAAACAGCATTAATAAGCATGTTGGCGTACACTGACTCCATATAATATTACTATTTATTGATTTTGTGTGGTTCATATACCCACAGTGTAACACATGTAATGTGAGAAAATAACTAGACCGTGTTCGGCAACCTGTGTAAGCTTAGGTAATTCTATCTCCCTTGAAATGCTTCGTCACCTTAGGCACAAAGCCTTCAAGCAAAGTCGGCGGTATGTTTCAAGTGCAATGAATGACTATAGGGATATAGGAATATTTTCGTATTCCTCTTCCAAAAGACACGATGCTTTGTTTATCTGCTCCGAACAATAAAGCTGCAATTTTAAATGTGCTATCAACACGCTCACACTTAGTTTTGCAACTGATTGCATGACGGAAACTAGCTTCCTAGCCAACATTATGCAGTATGTTATACATACCTGTGCGTTTCGCAAATGTGAGCTGAAAAGTTAGAAAATGCACAGAATAACACAAATTATATGTACAGCTGGGCCAACAACTCCATATTTTTCTTTTCTTTTTTTTACTTACTTACCTATACTTCGAACTATTCAATTGCGCTTAGCTTATAAAAGTTAGTTAAATTGAGGAAGGTTGTCACATCAGTCTGCCTGATTAGCAAGTGACTAAAAGAAATGACAAGAAGAAATTCTGCTTCATCGTTATCTCACTTTTTCTCTCTGTGTTCCACGTACTGGAGCTGCAGGCGCTCTTAGGGCAGCCACCTAGCTCCAATACGCCATAAACCAGTTAAACTTATCTTATCTGTGTTCCACGTCTTCGATATTATGAAAAGTAGCGGTAACGGTAGCGGAGAAAGAGCCCGCCGCTACCCGTATTTGTAGCGGAGATACTTTTTCCTTTACCAATTTAAAATATAGCGGGATCGCTATTCCGCTACTGAAAGAAGTAGCGAATAGGGTAGCGGCGCTACTAGTAACGCCGTCATGTACAACACTGGCTCTAACCCTGCGGGAACTATTCCCACTCATCCGCCCGGCCCGTGAAGGAAGACTGTGCCAACTCAATAGCCAAACAGAAGTTTATTTCATACCTTTCTAACCAAACAGCTTGTCAGCTCAAAACAGTAGAACTACAGCAGCCGTCCCCAGCAGTCGTTTTCTGGTAAACGTCCCGTCTCTCCCTTTACGCCGTCGCCAGACATGTACGAGATACCTCAAAAAGTATTTAAAATACGGTAGTAGATACTGCTGCAAAATTGTAATTAAGATAGAGTATGAATAAAAGTAATTAAGTTAGAGTAGCAAATACTTCCGAAAGTATTTAAGATACACTTAAAGGAAATGTAAAGTGAATTTCAACCCAGGGTTATCTTATGATTTTATGAAAGCCTAGGAAGAGTAGATCTCAGTTACGAAATATTTCTTTTTGAATCCCTTTTTTCTTTGAGTAATCGAATTTCAAAGATTGCATTCGAGTGCAAAGCTCAGTACTCCCTCAGACACAACACTGGGCTGGCTCGTGTCGGCTACGGCTAGTGTCGCCTTTCTAATCCGCCTCCCGGTCTGTGGCGAAGCCTTAATGTTGTTTTGAGGTCCACGTCTTGTGATGTTGATTTTTCCAAACTTGAATGCCCTCGAGCTTGCGATAGTCCAGCAGTCACGCCCGCAAAGCTTTTGTTCTTACGAGTGCACGCGGTAGACACAGCATGACACGGCATCATCCGCAGAATCGTCGACGGAGGATGAATTACCGTCATTGCAGTCATCTGGCCGCCGTGGGAAACACACTTATGTGTAATGAAAATGTTGAGAACCTCGCAGCGGAAATATGGCATTGCTCTTTCGGTTCATGTCTCCTTGTGGCAGATGCGTGCCGATGCCGACGGCAGAAGAATGCCTTTGTTGCCGAGAAATGAGACGTTACTGAAGCAGCGCATCGGTTGCATTTCAAGAAATCTGTACTTTGAAATCCTGTGGCTGAAGACTGAGTTGCTCTAGGTATCCTACTGCTACAAGAGAGAAAGGGACGAGTACGCTGTTAAGAGGAACAGCTAAAGTGAACAAGTGAGTTAATCCATGTGTACCTTCGGTTTGCTATTAGTAAAGTTACATATCGTAATTTTACGCTGTCCATGGTACATACAGGACCTTTCGGTACGTTGCCTACAAACAGTTTACCAGGTGGCTCTGGGGAGCATTAGGAAAGAAAGCACTGCAGAAAAGTCCTCGAAGCGTGTGCTGTACATGCCACAAGGGAAAACTTTCCCTCTGAAGCATACAGAGGTTTCTGCCTTTTTGACGTGTGATGCAGTAGGTGCTGTCTGACCATGTGTTTATCCGCTTTCACTGAGATGAAGCTCTCACTTTTCTTTCAGGTGCTTGTAGGCAGCATGGAAGGCCTCCCATGTTGACAGCAGTACACTGGATGGTTTGGTCGTGAACATTGCTTGATCACAACAGTATCTCTTTCATGAACATTAGAGGTCTGCCATATACCCTCCTGAAATAACCGGACAGCCACTACACAGTAAAATACATTCTACAAACGTCAAAGCTTGTAATGTTGCTTTATTGATCGCTGTGTTTATCAATGAGCATACAAGTGATGAATAAACAAGCAAACAATGAAGGAGAACATCCCCATACTGTGTTCATATCAATTGAGGTAGCACTTAGTGCTACCTGGCCTTAGTGCAAGTGCTACCTCACACCAACCAGTAACACAGTGTACGTATGTTTTTTTTTCTTCTGTTCAGTGCACAGGTGTTTGCCACAAACACGTTCAAGTCCATAAGCTCTAAGAGAACATAGGCAGTCGCCTTGCCTATAATCGATATATATATATATATATATATATATATATATATATATATATATCGATTCAGCTGTGATCGTATCAAGCCTCAATTTCTATTTTCCGCATTGCAACACTGGAACCCACAAAACATTTTATGTATGTGGTAACAGTTACGAGAAATCGCCTTCTTTGAGGCTTCACATTGTATATAACTCCCATTCCGGGGTTTTTGACCTGTTCAGTGGTGACCTATTTGGCACCGTACGCCAACTTCGATGCCTTCTTCATGATGTGTCCAAAGCTAGGCCAGTTGTTGCCTCGCCATATATACGGTTTTGTCTTTGTCGTATCTTTGTATTTATGTATGTATTTATGTAGTATTTATGTCTTTGTTTTATTTTATGTAACTATGGTGTTTTAATTTATTTCCTTGTATTGATTGTTTGTATGGTGCACCATTAAGGAGGCCCTCTGGCCATTCATGGGCACCAGAAAGATGGAACATAACTAAAACATCTCGCGTTCATGACTTTATCCGTATAAGAAGGCCTCAGGTGGGGTCATGCCAATGGCATCAACAGAGGCTTCTCTTGAGAGGCATCCCTATCGTTGACAAAAATTTTAGACCTTTTCTGTGCACATCCATCTTTGCAACACTTTCTCAATTTCTTATTATAAATTTCCCATGTTTTCCCTCATACCAGTCCAATTGTAGCCATTGGTAGCGTGTAGTTGTAGCGGCCTGCAAAAGGCTCAGGCCTTTTGCAGGCCGCTACTATTTCACTGTAGCTCACATCTTTGCAGGTTGTTGGTGTTTCACTCAGAAGGTGATCTGCATCCTCTGCGAAGATAAGATATGGTCATGACTAAGTGTCTTCCCTATGCTCTTTGTATCGAAACATGGTCCCTCATGGCTGTCATGGATGTTGAAAGCGTGCCAGGTCAAACCTAGACACATTATCTTGAAGCTTGTATACATTGGTTCCTAAATGACAGCTGATTTGTATTCGTAAGCTTGTACTTCTCCACATGCTAAGCAGAAGCTCTGCATTTCCCTCAGAATTGGAACTACACCTGTAAAGGCGGTTACAAGTACGCTGCATCCACGGGTTTCGCTCAGCACATGCACGGGACTTGACCGCAGCTTCAAGCTTTTTCTTAACCCTCTGTTACAAGATCCTCTTGTGGACTACATGGCCACTAAGCATTTACGAGCATGGCATTTGCATATTGCAATTGCACAAGCTTGTTCTTTTTGCTTTTTGCTACATGTACCTTTTATGTTATTGTTGCAGATAGAATATTGTAACAGAAAATTCAACTGTGCAAAGCCTGTGTGCCTTGTTCTGTATTATTTTTTTTGTGCCCTCAATACTTTCTAACAAGAATTTGGATTTCCTCCTCCACTACCTTCCTTGTTCCCTTTCTCTAATGTACATCAGTATAAATATCTGTACCATGTGTGTCTGCATCATGCCTAATGAAGGACAGACACTATTCGAAAGCTTGTGTTTCAGTAAGATTATTTGGATGTTTCAGTCTCTGATGGCCATGAGTTCTGATAATCCTACCTGTGTCGTGAAAGGGAGCTTGCGACCTTGCTGCTAGGTGTTGTAGGTGAGGTCTGTTGAGGTGACTTTAATATTAATCAGCTCGAGTAACCAGGGAACCTGGTCAACAGCAAATACTACAAGGTGTCATTTGAATCTGTGGAAACATAAGGCGCTATGAATTCACACCTTGGCTGCACTGGTCCCATTGAAAAGGATTGTGCAGGACAGCAGGATGTTCCCTGCAGCCATCTTGTCCACTTCTGGCCGACGTTTCCAAGATAAATTGTGTTCACTTGGGCACTCGGCTTTTGTGGTGAGAAGCGTGACGCGAACATCTGTGGCCACTTTACGAGATGCACCGAAAGTTCTAGATATGATGCACATTTGACGTACTTCTTATCTAGTCTGGTGAAGCAGAGGGCACAACACTGCAAAGTAGAAGAGCTTTTAGTTTCTGCAAGCTTGTACCAGCAGTTGTTTCAAGCAGCTTGTTTCAAGTCATGTATCAGCAGGCCATTCAAAACTGTTGTCTTCAGATTTCCAGAATGACTCAACAGCTGGTTCCACCAGTGGTGCAGATATTGTCATATCATGCAAGAGCAAAACAAGAGATTGATCCACCTGTGAGCATGTGTGTATAGACAATAGGTGTTGATCACTGGATAAAGGTTGAGAGGTGTTGACGGTAAATCTTGCGTTGACACGCTTTTACTTCCGAGTTTCACATTCTTGTCAGTCACGATGGAAGCCTGTGTCGCTGATATGAATGAAGAACACGGTTAGTATCTATAGCGCATAATTCATTTGACACTTATATTCTCCTGCGAGAGCTGAGGGCTCCCCAGGGGAAGAGGGGTAGTGCGTTTGGTACATTATGCAGCGTAGGCATCACAAAAATCGATTTGAATTTGAAGTGAACCACATATCATTCCTGTGTATTGGTAAATACGTACCTCGTGTGCACTGGTGTTCGCATTGTGAGACGTTAAAAGGTGAAGCACTGGTGTCGGGACTGCGGTTCGTGTGAGAAGTTTTCGACCGTCCACTGCTACCATTTCGTACGACTCGTCAGAGAAATGGGTTGAGTAAATACGACATGGTTCACGAATGTCTTGACCAAGCGCTTGCAACAACTTTCGTTTCTCTGCATTTTCGTTGGAATCTTGTGGTACACAACGTCCCTTGTCGAAAGAGCACACTTGGTGTATCCCCGAACATTACAGTAGATGCATGGCATCGCTGTCAGGTGAAGCTGTGTTCAATTTCGGCAGGAAATGAACTTTTTTGCGTACACAAACCTCGCAAGGCCGCAATAAACGCCGTCGCCGTGCGATATGGTTGGGAGGAGAGCAAACAGAGGGTGCTGACCGCGCTAACAGTATGTTGGGATACTGTTTCTTCGAAATTTTGAGGAAATGCCTCAGTAATTCATGTGATTCTAAAAATATTGTGTGTTGGAGATTAGTAGGCGGTCATAAGTTCATTGTGTATTACTTAGGTATCACTTGACGGGAGTACTCCCATCATGACTTTTTTAGTTGTTATAGGGCGCAACCTACCGTCCGATTTATTTTTCTAATTTATGCTGTGTAATAATTAACGCGCTTTGAGTGCTTAGGCTCTATGTGAGGCGTGACACAGGCAAACATTACCAGGTCGCACACAGAAACAGGGGGGTCAACTTTCACTTTACAGTTCCTTTAAGATACTACGGTAGGCGTCGTAGAAAGGTACGTGAACGTCAGTTTGACACACGTTTGAGTTTGAAACACGTGAGTTTGATGTCTTCCTGGTCGAAAGCATCATCTTCTTGGGTAAGCAAATATTGGATTTGGCTGAAATATTATTATCGGTTTCTGAAACATGGTCGAAAGACGTCCAAGGTTTGCCTAGGGGATCCCTTACAAAAATGGCTGTTGACCTTTTGTTTCCATTCTACAGAGCTTAGTCAACAGAGAGCACAGACATTCAGTAGACTTTCTATTAGCCTTGTGTTTAACTCACATATTGGTTTATGTTGACTTATGGGAACTTTAAGTCTTGTTGACAATTATTCACAGGAAGGTAACAGGTCCTTCTGTAGACTCTCCAAATACTTTACACAAATTTCCTGTGACCTTCATGTGTAAGTCTTGTTATATGTGATCCCAATTTCTCTGTTGACTTTGTTGTGACTCAGCTGTCAATGAGTCGGCGTCCCCCACGAAACTACCTCCGTCCTTTTTTAAAAGGCTCGGCGACCGTTACGTGAGGCACTCGGTATATTCTTCTTAGTCGAGGAAGATACATGATTTACTGAAGCCCGATTAACACCATCCCCGTATGATGTGAAGACTTTTTGTAGACTTTCTGTGACTTAAGCGAAGTTGAATTTCCTCGTTGTATTGTTCACTCAATCGCAACACGCATAAAATACATCAAATGAAGTACTGCAAAACTATATATGTATCTATTTTATTCCGAAAATGCATACCTTGAAAGTGGTATCCAGTGTCGACGCAATTATACAAAACATCCCGCGCACACAGTAGCGAAGTATTCCACAAGTAACACGACATGGGTCCCAGCAACAGGGCCCTATGGAAACTTTGTGGGATTGGGGCTACTAGGGCTTCTGGAGCAAGTGTTTCTTGCAGCCACCCATGTAACGTGGAGCGGAGGTTGTACTTCTTTGCTGATCCTCCACACATTCTCAAGAATCTCCGTGGCCATCTTGTGAGAGATCATTCCATTCGTCTCCCCCCGGATGTTGTCAAAGCACAGAATCTCCCATATGATGAGGTAGGATATACAACGTAGCATTTCATTGGTGTTGATATAATTAAAGTTTTATTCACCGGTGGATAAAAAACAAAAACATCCGGAAAATTTTAGGTGGACAAAATGCAAAAAAGTCCAGTGGATAAACTCTAGGTGGATTAAATCCAAATAACTATGAATGTAATTGTCATGTAATAATATAATACTACGTAGTTGTATCACACCTTTTCTCATGACTCATTCATCTTAACAGGTGTCAGTGCGCCACATCAGGAAAGTCGCAGAAATTGATGCTGACCATGACTTGAAACTTGCGCCCCACCTTAAGTTGAGATACCTAGATCCGGGCCACTATGAAAAGATGAATCTGTCGTCTGCTGTGGCAGTTCTCAACCCTGCTGTCGCTGCTGCCATCAGGGTTCTGGTACAGCTTGGGAAGCTCGAGAAGCAATCCCTCACCACAGCCTGGTTTCTTGAACAGGTGGACAAGTGGTTCTGCCTCATGTCATCGAGGTCAGTTTCCACAGGTCTGAGCCACTTCAAGGAGAACAAGCACCAAGATACCGTGGGCTTCCTTGACGGACTTGCACGCTTAATGTAGACGGTGACAATCAAAAAACAAGCTCAGAATGAATGTTTTAAGCCTGTCCAGGCGGGCATCATGGTCTCATCTGTGAGTGCAGTGCAGCTGCAGGAGTTTCTCTTGAAGAAGCAGAAGTTCAAGTTTGTTATGTTGGGCAGACTGAGTCAGGACGCACTGGAGAACTTAGTTTCATGTGTACGTGCAAAAAACCCGGTGCCTCGGGCACTCGAATTCAAGCTAACATTGCGACTCATCATGTTGTAGCAGTATTTCCGCCCAAGTCGTAAAGGAAGCTACCAGATCAGTGACCGTTCCGACCTGTTGGAATTTGTGGAGCTGACAAGAGGGCTTTCGCAAGAGGACAGCCACGGCACACAAGACGATTCTACAAGTGCGGAAGCTGAGCTGCTGGATGGTACATGGGATGAGAACATGTCACTCGACAGCACTGAGGCACAGTCACTATGCTATGTAGCAGGCAATGCCACCAAAAGTGTTTCCAAGTTATACAAGCTCTATGCAACATGCAAGTCATTTTTGGAAGAAGATCTCGTTGACAAAGATGACGAATTGTTACAATTCAAGTCTTATTGCGGCACTACTGAAAAGAACCCACTCTGCCGGCCTGCCAAGAAAGTTCTGAGCTTGCTGCAGCACACAGAAAAGGTCTTCCGGCAGCACGAAGACAAGATCTTGGATGTGTCGCTACCAGCACTTGCTGAAATTGTTCTGCAGTCCGCCCTTCTCTCGAGTACCCTCCTGCCACGGAATTGCTAAGAAGCTAGTGGACAAGTTCCTGAGCCTACGGATGCGCCTAGCACTCAGGAAAATAAATAGTGCACCTGCCTCGTCAAAATGTGGCAGTAAGAGTGTGGCTATGAGAGTGCTCGCACAGCACATAAAGTAATCAACAGGCCACCACTCCGGAAGAGGCATAACCGCAAGATTCCACAACTTCAAGATTCAGCAGACGAAAAAAGGCCCTTTTCAGGGCCACCCCCTTGCCTTATATACACAGTGCTGTGTGTTATGAAAACCCTTATGAAACGCCTCAGACATACACATTAACCGAAGTTTCGAAAATAAAGTTTCCGCAGTTTAGAATTAATAAAAGTAGCCACACGGCACTCTGCAGTGCTAATTGAAATCAATGTAGTGAAATGCGTCGTATGTAAGTTTTGATGCATCAAATGCTGTTGGTTTTATTGGCCTTTCAGAAATGCTGTGTGACTACTGCAAGTGGTCAGTTCTCGAGAGAGAGAAATAAAAACAGTTAAGAAAGCTGCTGATTAACCATGAATAGTACCTGTAAGAACAAGGTAAGCCACCGGAGTACATGAATTGAGATTGGGACATAACGTCATATATAAAATATAGCCCAAAACACGTTTGTTAATGTGAAGTCACTGGCGTTGTGATGTTGCCCTATGATTTAACAGCTCCGTTTATCGTAACGTTTTCGTGTCATGTGCCGAATCGACAAACGGTTATACAAAGTTAGACAATGCCCCTGATAACAGCGTCAACGAGTTTCGTAATATTTCCACAAATTTAAATTTCGCCACGGATAGTGATTACAGTGATTACATTTCCTACGGCGATCGTCGACGTATGTTTCCCAATGCGCATTTTCAGAGGGAATGAAAAATTCAATTTCTTCATTCACGAATTCAGGAAAAAACTCTGCACACGTTGTAGGGCAGCCCACATGGGTGAGGAGCTTCCTACAAGCAACTGCGAGAAAGTATCACCACCGACGGACCAAACCGAAACGAACTGCGCCGTGGAGGGAGGGAGGGAGAGACAGGCCCCAAGATGGCCGCCGCACTCGGCTGCGTAGCTCAGTGTCGATACTGTAAGCGAATCTTATATAGCGACTGCAATAAAATCCTTGCTCTTGAATTCGGATTTTCCAGAAAAAAAAATTCCAGGTCAACGTTCGGGGTCGGAATGGAAATTCCCGGAGAGCGAGCACGCCAATGACAAAAGAAAAAAAAGAGAGAGAGAGAGAAAATGGGAAACTGAAGCGCGATCGAAAAAGTAATTAGAGTATTGAGTAGAAGATACCATAAAATGTATTTGAAATAGAGTACAAATACTCCCCCGAAAAAGTATTGAGTAAGACACCAAGATACCACAAATAGTATTTAAAATACAGTATCTTAAATACAATACTCTAAATACGTACAAGTCTGGTCGTCGCGCTCCCTCATACCGTCTTCTCGTCCCTCTCTCGGGCTCCTTCTCCCCATTTGCCGGCAGCGGCGCAATCTCGTAGCAACAATACCGTGGTGACTACCAGTGGCGCCCCCACAGGTCTCCACAACCCCCACAAAGAATGCCCCACGTGTTCTCCTTGCTATTTACCCGGTCGCGTTGCTTTTGTTGTCACGTGCTGCTCATGCTTATCACCCTGCGAAGTGTATAAATAAGTTTTCTCATAAAATTCACCAGTTGAGAGTTTGCAGTTGTACTGTCTTCTTTACGTTCTAACACTTCTGCCTTTGTCTCTGTGCTGCATACATCCATGATGGATGGATACACCGTTTTTACGCCGCAGGTACCGTGACTTCACTGTTCTGTACGATATAGTCATCAGTTGTCAAGTCAAAGAATACTCAATTGTACACGCACCCAGAAGAGCCGTACGTACGAAATACAATGTACAGGGGTTGCCTGACTTCCTTCGCCGGCCGTCGTTCCCTCCATCGGCCCAATCGGCCAGTTTCGCCTTTCGTTTATCCAACGTGACTGCACAGAGTTGGTAACAAACGGAGCAGCTTCGCTGTGCTTAGGGGACAGAAGTTCGTCTACTAACATTGTCCATGGCCAACGGATGGCTGCGCCCTGGAGGTTACAATCGGAGATAGGAGGATCACATTGCCGGCGCGCCAAGTCCGTTCACTAGGGTCCTCCTGTATCAATCCTATGCTTATAGGGGTACCGAAATGCAAACATTCGATTTTCTTTTTCCCAGAACGAAAGATGTCGTTACCTTGACAGTGTACCAAAACGAACGGGATTGGTCTGCTGCGCTGTTCGTGGTTGAAGCGTGAAAGAAACCTGGAATTTGCTCTTTACTTCCTCTTTCCTTCTCCAGCAGAGGTCCAACAATGCGTGGTGGCCTCCCATTGACCTCCGCAAAAAAATTCCCAGGATGATTGGACAACCTATTTGCACAGCCACGTCGCGCCCCTTGAGAAGTAGACAAAAGAGAAAGCGGTTTCTTTCGACCGTAGATCACGAACGACGCATCCGATAAACCCTGTTTCTTTTGTGGCACCGTCAACGGCACCTTTAATTTCGCTAGGAGAAATTTTAGCACTTTAGAGTCGTTATAACGTGCCCTTTGCAGCGCATTTTGTCTGAATTTAACGATGTTCATCGGCTGCATAATATAGGCATCTACTGCAACTCAAAGAGCCTTCTGCTCTTCCATTAGCGCAATCACAGTCTTGTTTGTTGCGTGTGGCTAATGTCGTCATATTCGTTTTTGTCCACTTGTTATTGCACACCGTTACTCAAATCATCCTGGTTGTTCGTAGATATCGCAAATATAAAGATCCCATGTAATCGAGTCGAACTGAATAAGAAAAAGTGAATTGAAATTCGTATAAAATCATATTTTAGCCACATTGTGTTTGCAAACGTTCTTCTTTGACTGCATATTAGACCTGTTACGCTACACACTTCTGCAGCGAAAGAAAGTAATAGTGGACGATTGGATCTACGAGGAGGCGCTGAACAGTTATCAGCCCGACAAGGAAGAACGCGGTCTCTAGCAATAAGCCTTCACTGCAATTCGACATATTCACTTGAAAGTTCAAAGCGCTTGGCACATCGTTCCTGAACTCTCTTTAGCCCTTAAGAAGCAGAAATGGGACGTGCGCTCTCCGAGATATGCTTCGACCGCCCCTGTCACCTCCGATTCCTCCGAGAATCTCCTCCCTTACAAACCTTTCGTTCAGGTTTCCAAAGAAAAAGTAGTCCGATGGAGCAAGATCCGGTAAGTACGGCGGATGTTCAATGCATTGAAATCGCAAGTATTTCAGAACCTGTATTGTCCTGCAAAAGTAGAACGCCTTTTCGTGTACCTTCCCGCGCAGTTTTCCTTTCAAAGTGTTCTTTAGCTGGCATAGCAAGCTACAGTATGCTGCATTAACTGTTTCACCCTTATGAAGGTAGTCAGTCATCGAAACACCTTCCTAGACCCAGAAAACCGTGACCGTGACCATGACCTCTCCCACTGATCGTTGAGCCTCGAATTTCTTCAGCCTCCGACAAGCCGAGTGCCGCAATTCCTTTGACTGTTGTCTCCTCTCAAGATCATAAAAGGGTTAAAAATGGGGCTGTTTGGTTCTTTATCAAGATCATGATGATGCAACCAGGTTTTATCAACTGTAACAAGCCGCTCAAGAAATGTGCCAGTAGAACGATCAGAATGTCAACTTCGAGGCATCAATTCGGCGTAGTCCCTCATCGGCATTCAAATGTTTCGGCACCTACTTGGCTGACAGCTTCCGCGTACTCAATTCTTTATGAATAACAAACTCAGTGCGTTCTCTGGAAATGCCTAAGGTCTGCGCAGTTAGTTTTGCCGATATTCGCCAAAATGAGGTCATGAACACAAAAAGTTTGGATGTTCACACCGTTCGAGATCTCTGATCTTCAGGCGTCTTCGGTGTCAACCCCCCCCCCCCCCCCCCCCCCCCCACTGGAAGCTGACACACCACTGCTTTAAGGTTGAGTATCATGGGCACTCGATGATGACTGCAACGAAGCTGCGGTCTAAGCAGTGGGGCTGTGCCATACCTGGAAACTATGTATCGCTTGGAAGACAGTACGGTACCTACTTGATTACTTGAAGTGTGCCATGCACATGTTCTGTTGTATTATTATTACTATTATAATAATTATCATGCAATTGAGCTTAATAATTTAACAGGATAACATAATTTATGCAGGGTAACATTTTGTAGACGGGTAAGTACATAAGTGGGAAAGTCATGCAGTTCTACTAGTAATAAGGGTGCTAATTAACTTGTCCGCAATGAAAAGTTACCGAACAACGGTAATAAAATGACCATAAACAAACAAAAGTGACCTGAAATCATGGAGGTCATACGACTCCACCAAGTGTCAAACAGCTCCACCTGCTAACACGGCGTAAAACTATTCCTCCAAGGAACGGTCACTCGACTCCAGAAGGGGAGTTAGCCTTTACAATTTTTTTATAAAAAAGCTATGACAGCAGCATAGATGTTGTTTTTGCATTTGAGCTCTACGGCCAAGCGGACATCCTCTGGAAGAGAGTATGTAACTACAAGATAACTAATCACCTGAAATTAATAAATTCACTCTTTAATTGGGTGATTTCGGGCAAAAGCGAGATAACAGAACGGGAGACAATCCTCGTTGAAATCCATTCTATCTTTTAAAAATCAAGAAAAGAGTGAAAAGCCGTGAAATATGCAACCTGAATTTCGGTATGCAAATGAGCCGAAAGCGAAAACAGCACGCCCGAGGAGCGCATCACCCTCGCCGACGGAGGCTTATCTGGGCCTGAAAGCGGTTTATCTGGCCAGCTGACCAACTCCAATCATCTCCATCGCTCCAAATCACGTGGCCCTCTGACGTAAATGAACGCTGTACTCCCTGCGTTCCCGGTCGACGCGGTTTCGGTGCCGGCTCATTTGTATATAAAAATTTCGGGATGGGTATTTTAACGCACGTGCGTGTTTCAGGATTTTTTAAACGTGAAATGGCATAGAACTAGGATAGTCTCTCAATCTGCTATCTCGCTTTTGCTCGAAATCCCCTAATTAAAATGTTAAGCAAATTAATGATGTTGATGGTATCATTTCCTTCAGCTTGAGGACGTGGTATGGGCAGGAACACAAAACACAAGTAGACCACCACCTCAAGCTCAAGGAAGTGATACCATAAACATCGTTACACCAGCTTGCTTGCGTTTTAATGCTCCGTTCATCGTTAATTAATGAATTTTAGGTAATTAGTCATCTTCTAGCTGCATACTTTCTTCGAGAGGATGTCCGCCTGGCCGTAGAACTCCACTGCAAAGACGACTGCTGCCTTTCATAGCTTTATTTTATAAAAAATATGTAAAGGTAAAAGAAACACCCTGCATATGAATCCTGATTTCACCCACCCAAGGGAGTCACCTGTTCCTCCCTCCGGTCTCTCACATGTGACACCCTTTTTTCTCATGAATTATTTAAAATCTGAAACTTCCGATATACACTGGATCAAGCGCTTGTATGAGACAGAGAGCTAACGAGAATCGTCACCTCAAGATGACGGCATCACTCTCGCGAGATCAACGTGGTCCTGCAAGGAACACCCGTTCACACGTTGACAACAGCACGCCCTTTGTCGAAGGATATTTGGTGGAAATGCCGGGACACGGCTACACAAACGTGATAGAATTAATAATTTAACGATGAAAGATGAAAATCACTGAAAAGGTTAGCCAGCATGGCTAACCATTTCAGTGACTTTCCCTGAGTCCCTGACTATCCTGAGTTTGCTGTAGGACTCGAACACACATCTTCTGGATTACCGGTCCAGGGCTCTACCAATTGAGGTAAGCTAACACATATCCCCAGCGACTTCCAAGGGTGCGTCATCTGAAGGAACAAACCAGCCACGCTCTCTCTCACTCATCCTCCTTTCACTCTTACATTTTTGCTCACTCATACACACATTCATACGACGGGATCGACGCAAGCGGCAACTGTTGAACATGAGAGAACTGATGTTCTTGCAGTGGCTTTCAGAGAGTTTCATCTTTCATCGTCAATTTCTTAGGCAATTTGAGGTCCTGTATGTATTTGTGCTTTCTATGTTGTCCCAACCCAGAACATCAGCTCTCTCGAATTCAGAATGTTCAGCATGTACGAACAAGAAGAACGCTTCAGTTTGGTAAAGGTAAGTGCCGTTTTCATGGTGACCGCCCAACTCTAACCCGATGCTAGTGTGTTGGAGCAGTCGAGGGTTGTGCTTCTGTCTACCTGGCGCATCACTTCCAGTGAACCAGTACATGCACCGATTGACGGACCTTGAGTTTAATGATCCTGAACCTCCGCCTAAACTAACCTGGGCCGGCCCAGAACCACACTGAAGCATCGTTAATGCGGACACAGGAGGAAAATGTGTTCCATAAAATCGGTCCCCAGTAAAAAAGTCCCCAGTGCTAGGATAAAAGAAATGTGAAAGCACGACACACAGACACCTGCAGTTATGTGTTTGAACTCTGTTGTCCTTGAGGGTTTATCACTTTTAAGGAACATATTTGTACCAACCAGCCCAGATTGTAACGTTGATTGAGGGAGAATGTGTTGATGTTGTTTTAAACTATGAAAGTAACAAGTATATTTGAATACCGCTAAAGGCCACAGGGACGGCCTTCATAGACGCAGCGTTCATAGAGATCTTTCATATAGAAGACGCTGAACACAATGTCAGATACGGGTCCCTCAACCTTTAACCGGGGGAGGTCAACCTCCTTCGGAGGGACCTGGGAGATAGGCTCGGGCTGGGCGAACGGCAATGAACTTGAGTTGTAGTGGAACGATTCTGCCTCTGTGTAGTCCGTCCTTGTTCCATGTTACATTCTTCAAATGTGCATGACTATAATCAGCATGCCCTTCTTGTCTTGTCGCTGTCGCAGTGAGAGTAACTTGGCATGACAAAAAGGGAAGCGCGATACAGACAGGACTAAGAGAGAAGCACACGGGACAAGTGCTAACTTGCAACTGAAGTTTATCAGAAGAAACCCACAAGCTCTCCCCCAACTTCTCACCGCATGACCTACGGCGACGACGATGTGACCCTGTTGCACGTGCTACCGCGCTGGCCCGTCAGTTCTACCGGCACCGTCCTAGCGGTGAGTCCACGAACATCTTCCCGCTGGTAGATGGGTAGAAATCCAGCGAACCGGTAGAATGTAGGAAGGGAGTTGCCTCAGGACAGAAGCCGCCGATATTTCGAACAGAGACTGTTCTTCTTCTGGGCACCGTCCTCATCATTGGCATGGTATTTAAAGGGTTAGGTGTGACGTGTTTAAAGGTTCATGCGAATTGTGGGTCAACAGCCCGGAGGGAAGAAAGGTTCCGTACGGGCTTTTCCCGCTGGGACATTCCATCACCGCCGGTCAGGACACTTGTAGGGGAAAACCATCTCCTCTACATTTGGTGACCCGAACTACGAACACCTCAGTTCGGTGAATAATTCGGCCTTTTATTATCCCAAATTCCACAACGACCACCGTCATCAGGCATCAAGATCCGCACATCTGCTCAGGAAACAAGCGATGGCGCAAGGGCCCAACTCGTGAGTCATCGAGCACGTCTTTCCGCCGGGGCTCGAAATGGGAGGCCAAACTCGCTTCTTCCGACCCGGCGCCATTCGGCTTCAACTCCCCGTACCTCTCGCGGTACGCCGTGGAGACGATGTGACCCTGCTGCCACGTGCTACCGCGCTGGCCCGTCAGTTCTACCGGCACTGTCCTAGCGTGAGGCTACGAACATCTTCCCGCTGGGTCATTCTATCACCGCCGGTCGGGACTCTTGTAGGGGAATACCATCTTCTCTACAGGTCAACGGATTTACAAAGGCCGCGGCCGGAAGGACACTAAACGTCCTACTTAACGAACTATCTCACAGTTCTATCGTACTATAAGAGAATTATTTTCTGTATAATAAACCTCAAACAAAAGTTCTTGTTCGGACAGCAAAATGGAAGACACGCCGACGCATACGCCAGCTCCATACCGAAGAATGTGGGCTGCCTCTAGCTCATCTCTTTCTTTCCTGTCCCTGCTAAAGCCAAGTACCGTAGCCTGATCTAAGTGGGGTCTACATAAACAACTCTCACAATGCTCAAGAAGATGGCCACCATTAATTCAACGAAGCTCAGTGCCCCTTGAGCCTGTCATTTAGACACCTCCAAGTTTGGCCGATATAAACACTGAGGACACACGCTCACACGGCGACAACTGAGAGGAAACTTATAGACAACAGCAGCACGCATAAACAGCGGCACCATGAAACTATGTGACTACCAGAAAACCCCGATGAAAGAGCCCCGGATTTCTCTGGATTTCATCGTTTCTGTGGAACAAATACTATTGGATTTGCCAAAATCTGGGAACCGGCACAAATCCATTATGCCTGTGACGCTCCTAGCTGGGTCCAGCCTACCTCATGATGTGGAACATGTGCTCCAGCACGGTCCCAAGTTCTGCCTGGAGGCATCCCTCAGCAAGCACGATTCCTTTTCGGTACATAGAATTGCGGGCAACATATCCGCTCAGGACAGAGAAAAATATGTTTCCGAGTGCGTGGAGACCTTGAGTAGGAATCTTAGTGACGGTCCCAGGGGCTCTTCGGTCTCAAACAGAGTGGTCTGACATTTTCATGACAATGGGGTTTCACTCCTGTTCGCCGACAAGGAAGGTCGGTTCGCAGTATTACCATATGCCATCTTCGATGGCAAGGAAAGTGCCGCGGTTTCCAATAATTCCAAACAGGTGGAGGTGAGGCCGGCAAAAGTCAAGTCAGGAGCTCTTGCGCTCCTGAAGAACCTGAAGCTAGAGACCGTAGCGGAGCAAGTACGAACCAGCAAGGTGGACATTTTGAAGGTGTTCTTCAGCGCAAAGACTCATAAGCCGGAGCGTCCCTTTAGTGCTGTGATTACAGAAAGGGATTCCAAGGGCAAGGCATTCTTAGCACGTTCCTGCAGCGGCATTTGAAGAGTTCCACCCCTAAAGACCCCTACATGGTTGCCAGTTCGGAGTGTGTGATCTCTGCTCTACGTGGTGGCTTTCCCTCGCGTCGCGAGTGGCTTTCTGTTGTTGTTTTATTCTATTATTTTATGTATTATATATTATTCTATTTTTGTGTGTACGTTTTATTCTATTCCTCATAACAAGCTGCTCCCTGCGGTCTAGCGGTTAATTGAATCATGAGGTGCTGTGAGGTTCCAGATCTCGTGGGCATTAGTGTCAATGCGTTCCTAGAGTTGTTGCAGTGCTACCTTACGTCCACCCTGGTGGGCGTCAAAGACAGTATTTATGTCCAGAAAAGGTGCATCTGTATTGGATCATGTGTGGCGCCAATAGTCTGTGAGATTTTCCTGGCTCTGTTACACCATAGGTTGGAGCGTATCTGGGCAAGTGATCGTGTACGATTTTCTCGTTATTGTCTGCCCTAAGCCTGGCCTATCTGGTTCCTCTCTTGCGGTTGAAGTCACTGATAGTTTCGCCAAATTCTTTTCTTCCCTGCCTTTCACCAGTGAGTTGCCAAAACAAGATACCCTGCAGTTCCTGAACCTACAGTTGTTCTTTAATAGCGCAGGATATATTTGTAGCCAGTACCCTCCGCTTTCCTCCAAGGCGGTCCTCGCTCACGATTCGTCACACTCCAAACTTGTGAAGTATGGTACTTCCTGTTCCTGCTTGAGATCAGCGCTACAGAAATCGTGTCCTCATGGGGTATCACATAATTTTGATGTGAAAGTGACACGACTACTTCAGGCGGGATACCCACCGGACTTCCTCAGGGCTACCGCTGAGTGCCTTCTACAGGAGATTAAGCGACCGTGTGGTGAAACTAGACAGAGGAGCCCTGAAAAAGTCGAAGTACTGCCCAACGTCCACGCGGTTTCGCACAACAAGAGGATCGCAAAGTATGTCGGTGTAGTCTTTACTGCTTCTTCCAAGTTACCAAAGCTGTATGCTAGACTGGACAAGGAAAAAGAAGAAAGGGCTGAAGTGCGATAAGAGAATATATGCCACCCCATTTGTACCCTGTGCCACAGGTGCTGCCTATAAGTTTTCTTGCAGTTGTGGCCGTGTTTATATACCGGCCAAACTGGGAGGTGTCTAAATCACAGACTCAGGGAGCGCCCGGCTTCGCTGAAGTCTTTGAATGGTGGGCACCTTCCTGAGCATTGCAAGCTTGTTGATCTAGACCCTACTTAGATCAGGCTCCGGTGCTTGGTTTTAGCAGGGACAGGAAAGAAAGGAAGGTGTTAGAGACCGCTCACATTCGTCGGTGCGAAGCTGACGTATGCGTCAGCGTACTTTCAGTTTTCCCGTCCGAAAGAGAACTTGGTTTATTGTACAGGAGTATGGTTTTAGGTGGTTAGGAACCATGATGAACCATATGTTCAATTCAGCAGCCGCCCCTGAATCGATTTCACAGGGAGCTGTACCGCCATTTACGTTACAGCGTCTCAGGTAAAAACCGACCTCTGTGTATCAGTTAGCAGGTCTGCACTCGTGAGTACCGGTCACTCATGCTCACCCACTCCGAGCTCACCTCTCCGCATCCTCACTCAGTCTATGTGCAGCTCCCAGTTTGTTCAGCTATGCTCACTCAGTTCATCGTTTGCTAACTTTTGCTCACTCATTGTCGGCTCGGCTTCCCACCTCTGGCTGAGCTCTCAGGGTGCTCACGCTTGGGCGCACGGAGTTGCCTCCGATCCTCGTTTGCCGTCTCATCTCACAGATCACTAGGTTGTCAAGAGCGTGAACAGCATGTTTGAGGAGAATTGAGCACATGTGACGCGTTTGCTCACTCGTGCTCATGAGTGAATTTTGCTGACGTTCATCTCCTGGTTTGTTCATTCATTCTCACGAGTAAATTTTGCTCATGCATATGCTCTCGTTTGCTTACTCATGCTCACGTACTGCTCAGGTACTGCTAGGTAGAATCTTACACGTGTAAGCTATCTGGATTTAGTCGGTTGGTTGCTATCGGTTTATTACTCACCGAGTTATGGCGTAAAAAAATGGAGTCGTTTCGTTGAATCGTAAAGTTTGACCTGCCCACCAAACCGAACCTACAGATGTTTCACGTCAAAAGGCGCGAGAATTGCCGAGGAAGCAGAATCAGCGCAGTTAAATGCAGCTCACCTCCATCGCGCAACAGCTGAAGAGAAGCAAAGCGCAGGAGGGGCAGAAAACGAAGTCAATTTCGTGAAAGAGCGTGGAAAGATCAAGGAAAAGGACACGACTAACACACACACACACAAACAACAACAGGGACCCAGGAAAGGAAAAGCGTGTGTCATGTGTGGGGACGCAAAGCACAAGGCGCCACGGTGTCCTCACATGAACACTAAGTGCATCAAGTGTGGGAAATTAGGACACTTGGCAATGTGCTATAGCAAAAACTCTCCCGAAGGAAACCATCGCTCGTCGCAAAAGAATCTCCTAAATTACCTGTGCCGAAATGCGAATTCAGACGACCAGTACGAGCTACCTCTGGAAGAATATGATCTAAACTCTCTCGAAGGGTCGTCACTGGTCCTCAGCCCGCTGAAAGTGAAGCTACCCGTCAACGAAACCAAGTGGAATTCGAAGTCGAGACGAGTTCACCAGTGTCAGTGATGCCACAAGAAACGTGCGAGCAACACAAGCTAGGGTGTCCCAAAATGGAAACGCCTGATGTCAAGCTAAGGTGCTTCAGGGGTACAGTCGCTGTTACTGGCAAGCATCCAGTGGTTCCAAGCGTCCAGAAAAAAATTCAAACTAAGTCTGTACGTGGTTGACTGTCCGGGATTATGTGGACGCGATTAGGTATCAGCGTTGAATCTTCTGGACATGCAGGTGCTCCACACCGAGTGTTCAATTCTGGGAACATCTCGGAAGTAACAAAACTATTTCTACAATTTGCGGAAGTGTTTGTTCCAAAATGTGAAGTCATGAAGGGACCACCGGTGCATCTGCTTAAAAACAGACGCCCAACCGAGGTAGTTAAAGCCCGATCCATACAGGTCCCGACAAAAGTTTACGGAACTCGCGAGTGATGTATTTTCTGGCACGGACGGAGAACATCGCTGTTTCACAGAGCTGTACTCCTTCACGAAGGTCGAGGGTCGCTTCTTCGTATTAATGGTACACGCAAATGAGGTCACGTTTTTAGTCGCTTTGGTGTCTGTATTCGCGTTCCAAGTCCACCGCGGAAGGAAAAGAAGGCTCCACCCAAGGGTTGGGTGTATCGTCTCGAAAGTCAATGTCGTAATCCTGTGCGGAATGTGATTTGTTATTACGATTTAGTTCGCGCTTGCTTTGTATAGAGGCACCACGTGCACTCCGAGAGAATCTCGTGCCCTTCAGGTTCCTGGAGATGGAAGAGTCCGGTAGCCATCTTTAGAAAGGGCTACGAAAAAGGTAGGGCCAGAGGTAGAATGGAGCAGAACAAGGCCATACAACAAATAATATGTAAGGAGTTGCATAAAAACCTTACAATATGGAAAGCTATATTTAAACGTGGCTTTCTTGTGACCTATTGATTATTTGCTATACGCAGTAGTTCCAGTGTACCAAGTTGCCGGCGCTGTTGTACCTTCTGATATCATTTGTTTGTAAACAGGGGGAGGTCTATTGTGCAATGTGATGCATGGATATGTCATCGGCAATTGATTATTTGTGACTTTATGTCGCGAGACAACTCTGATCATGAGCGATGCCACAGTGGTCGGTCCTCTCAGACCCGTCGCGAGGCGAGTTTGCGCCCAGGGCAGAGTAAATCTGAAGCGCCCCTCCCTCTCCCCTCTCGCGCTGCCGTCAGAAGCCCTGTAAACAAAGAAAAGAAAACGCTTATTTGCACTGCCGATATCGTAAATTCAAATTCTCTTCATTCCCACTTTATACTCTCCAACCAACCTGCCAGGGCCTGCCCCCCCCCCCCCCCCGTCGCTACGGCTCTGGGTCAGCGTATTAATTTCGCCCTCCACGGGGTAATTTAACGTGTGCCGAAAGCCCAGCACACGGCACAGGGGCACATAGCTGGACACATTATTGTTAGGGTAGCGGTTTGTTCGAAGCGTACATGGGAGATTACAGAAGTACAGGACAGAGCAGGCAACTTCAAAAACACAACACACATGTACAAGCGCGACTACGACTACGGACAAACAACAGCAACTTTAATTTGATGAAGATGATGATGTTGATCGCTGGTTTCATGGCTACAGGCAGTGCAATAATATATTTTCCAGTGGTCCTTGGGTGCAAACATAATGATGACGACAGAAGTACTACATTGTCGCGAAACATTAGTAGGGTCCTAGGGCAGAGGCTTTGTGGGCTGATGTTCACCATGGGCAACGTCATTTGGTGATAGTGAAAGGACCTAGTTGATTTAGAGACACTGTGGTCCTGAAAGGTTAAGTAGTGCGCACAGTGGATAAGGATGATTGAAAACTGCTTTATTTTCATATCGGTTTGAAAGTTACTGAATGAGGAGTTTTTGTGAACCGAGCGATACATAGCTCCACCAATATGAACCACGGTAACTGAAGACGACCCATGGGTTGGGAGGCATATCGGTTTCCTCCCCTTCAGCAAGTTTACTTTGCAGCCACAAAATGTAGTTCCCGGCCGAGAGGAATATCAGACGTAACGTCACCTAGCTTCAGAAACATCAATTCATAACTGGTGACAGAATATGATGATGAAGTAAAGAATAAGAGAATCCTAAAGCTGAGCCTCTGGTGGGTAACGAAGCTGAACGTTGCGTGTTCTACCACCTGATTCGATACACACACCCAAAAACACCACGGCTGCATTGCTGCTCTCTACCATAACAGTCTGCGGAGTTCAGTTCTCGTCAGAGGTAACGGCTCTTACAAGGTGTCTTTCAGCCTTGATTTTGCTTCTGTACACTTACACTTTATTATCCTATGGTTATAAATTTTGCAGACTAATAAATGCAGACTGAGGACACACACGTCATAAAATTGCGCTCGGGTGGAGGTTTGAAGACGGTCATGACGTGAGAAAGGTAATCGAAAGTTCTGGGAATGGTTTTCGGTTCGAAGACATTAGGGAGTTTTAGAGCAACTAACGATACGTCTCCCCACAGATATATGAACCGCAACAAAGGGAAACGACTCATGATTCGAGAAGCATATCTGTGACCTCCCCTCGGCAAGTGCAGTTTGGTGGTCTACGAAATGTTCCCCGATGAGCACCCGAATGAGAGAAAACATCAGACGTAATGTCACCTAGCGGCGGAACGCCATCCTGTGATTCGCAATTTAATTATACAGCACAAATGTTAAATATGAGTTATTTGTGCACGGAGGAAACAATTCATTTCCAAGTGACCCTATGGTTGCATACAAAATCGTGCTGCGAACATATGGGTACAAGTCATCGACGGTAAAGCAGACATCCACGTAGCTTATTTTTATTGGTTTTGTGTTTCTGAACATTTCAAGCACATCAGACGGTGTTATACTTACACACGAAACATTATGTATCGGCCACCATCATTATGGGTCTTTGGAAAGATCTATTTGGCTTCCTATTTGTAACAAGTTCAATAGATTTCGAACGCGTAGGCGTCCCATACACGGCAGTCACAAAAATATCAGACGTGAACAAATGATCAATCAAAACTCCGCAAAACCTGTGAAATGTGTTTTGTTTCGGGACACGCTGTGAACCCTTGGTTCAGATTGGTAGTGTTTAATAACAATAAAACCATGTGTAAGACTTACAGGGTAAGGTGTAAGGGGCGTAAGGTGTACACCTTCTCTCACATCCAGCAATGGGATAGAGCATCGCCCCTGGTGATGATGATGTTCTCGTCAAGTGAGGAACAGTTTTGCAGCGGGGTTGTAACATCGTCGTTAGTTCTGTTTGAATTGCGTCCTCCACCGACTGCCCCTTTTTTTTTACGTGCGGACGACTCTTACTTCAGAAGCAGATCTGCGTTGCACCTATGAGCTGCTTTACTGCTCTTAGGGAATCTCAAATTTCCTTTGCAAGCTATCTGTCATTCTGAGAAATCGGCATTCCATTTCCATTTACTTTGGATGTGCATCCACTAAGCACAGGAGCCGTACTATAACATAGGACTTTCATGTCCTTTTTACATTTTCTGTAACAGGCTTGTGCACTCTTTGAAACTACACAAACGCAGCACCCGTTCTGTGCATTCATATAAATCGAGAGGGGGTTGAAACAGGATGACGTGCATCATGACACCCTCAGTGAGAGCCAGATGGAGGTACTGACATTTTAACTTCTACTCTGCGATACGGCTTCGTTACAAGTACAACCAATTCTACGTGTGCCTGGGGAAAAGCAACAGTAGACATTCATTCGATGAATTTGTCGAATACATGCAACAAATACTGCGACCGCTGCCGCCATTCTCCTTGTGTACTGCGGTTTATGTAGCATGACCGACGCCTGTCCACCTTCCGTTTACCCACGCTTGTCGCGACTTTCCGGGGTTTCTCATGGCAAGCGTCGCTCTTTCTTTTTTTCTTATAACGGTCTCTGCCAAATTGCCTTTTTTGTCCGCCTGCGCACTGATACGTTGTTTGAAGTAATGCCAATTGCGGCTCAGCCACACATGAAGCCGTGAGCGCGATTTCCTATCGCTGATTGGGTATTGGCAGGTCGCATGTAATAAAGCTGGTCATTGCCACATCGTTGCAGAACCGGTAGAGCCGCTCATCTAGTACTACGTTGCTTCTCCACTGCTCTCAAAGCTGAGGCGTAAACGTATATCGCACACGACGTGGAACATTGTTCACGAAAAGGTGGATGTTAATAATCGTAATAATACCTGGGAGTAGAATTACACGCAAGGTGAATACGCCCACAATTGTGTGACTACATGCTGCACGTGTCACAGTGGATGTTCAAACACCGAATTGGTGTTCTGTTATGCGCTCCAAACGTCCTGCGCTGTAAGAGATTTCACTAATATTGCCCAAGATGACGACGACGACGATGATGATGATGATGAGTGGCTCGAAAGCATGATGCGCCAGACTGCTTGGGTAGAAAGCAAAAAATAGCGAGTTTTTGCATATCACACGCTGTCGCCTTTGCATACGTAAGGGATAGCGTGGTAGTTCTGCACAATGCGCAAAGCTCTGTTTATGTATTGCGCGTGCGCAGAACCGTCAACGTTGTCCCTTGCGTACGCAAAGGCGACAGCGTACGATGTACTAAAACTCACGAATAACTAGTGGCTGGCGCGTGGGGTAGAATGCAGAACCCGCTGGGTGCGGAATCCGAGGCCACCGCGCAGCCACCGCCGTCTGGTAGCAGCCAAGACAGAGAAGGAAGCGTAGGAGGAAAGAGAAAAATGAGCGCCGCTGGCATCGCTGTCCCGAACGGCTGTCCTGTCAATGCCGTCGTGATTTGCGTGCTTTGTTTTGCGCTTCAGGACATTTCCGGATCGCAACGTGCTTACAAGGATGGCGTCGTTCTGCACGTGGGGGCTTTTGTTATTCACCACACGTCAACTTCCCTTTTCTTCGTTGCATGAATCCGGAGAAACAGTGTGATCTCCGTTAGTAACATTTGGCAGCAGTTGTCAAGTGTTAGTCCAGAGACCGAATAATTTTGTTCTGATTATTTGCATGTCGTTGGTTATGGTGGTGACATCAAGTCATATTCGGATAACGAAGTGCGGAGCAGAGGAGGTCATGGAACTTCGCACACTAGGAACGAACCATCTAGGGTAAAGTGGGGCTCCTTGCAGACGGGGGCAAGTTGAGGACAGTTTGGGTTTTTCGCGTGACATTTTCTTAGCAATATTTTTTCTCGTCTGTGGCACGAGGGTGAGCACAGTCGTTGTCTGGGCTTTGAAGTAACGTGTTGACGTTCTCCACGTGGCTTTTTAGAGAGACGTGAGACGCTGTTTTGCAGATGTGGTCGAGGTAAGAAGGGCCTTTCTTTGTCCCATCTGTAACTTTCACGAGCACTGACTTCCAATTTGCTCATTTCTGCTCCTCGGCTAATAAAATATGACCTCACCGTTATGATGCTGTCTCATTGTCCTGTGTTTTCATGTGCGCTACTCGTGGCTGACCGTTTCGGCTGACCCAAACAAAAGACAAATTTAAACCCGGCATTAATTTTGGATGTCCTCAACTTACCCATAGGGTGGGGTAAGTTGATGAAAATATGTAGCCTGTCATTTTTGGCTCGTACGAAATAAATTTCTGGTTTAGCACCACAGTAATTTGTGGATCATTTCTCAAAGGTTTTGGGATTCAGTTAACGAATTATGGTGCAATTTAGGCGATTATTCTGACTGATATTAACAAAATAGTTCAACTGCCTTAGATTACCTTACCCTAATACTGATTGTGCGTCAATATATGGACGGTCCTAAACGGTCACATTTTTATCATTCAGCAATCTTTATGATGCAACTAACTTGTTAACGGACGTTGCCTGGCATTCAAGTATGCACAACAATATATTCTTAGGCAGTGGGGTAGCAGAGGGCAGGGGACAGGAGAGGATTCTTTGAAAGCCGAGAGACATCTAACTGCCGTGGATGGAATGCCTTACGGTGTTACGTTGCAAAATGCGAACTAGAGTCTTCGAATACACAACAACCATCAGATCACGCATCCTTGCGGGTGGCAAGCTGTTGAATATATGAACAAAGAAGGCGATAGAGTCACGGTCTGTCCTGTTCACACGACAGATATTACTGTCATTCTGCTTCACTCAACACATCTTCCTCTAACCGGCTAAACAATATTGTTTAGAGGCAATTCAGCAGTCTTAAGTTCAATAATAATAATAATGATAATAGGGATGATGATGATGATGATGATATTCTTACTTAGTGCCCAAGAACGGCCCAGGGCCTTTGTGTTGGCGCACTATCTGAGGTAGAAATACAGAAAAAGCATATACAATACACATCATCAAATTAGATATCATACGAGACAGTAGATCAACAGAACGACAAGGTAATCTAAACGAAAGCAAAACAGGTACGAGACACAGCAAAAATACAAAAAAAAACAACAAAAAAAACATAAGAAGAAGGGAGAAACTTGAAGACCATGTCAGGACAAATGCAGTACAAAACAACATAGGTAATCCAAATGAGGAAAACACAGGCACCGTACAATACAATATTTAGAGTTCACAGATTTCTTGATGCCGTGGAGGGAATATATGTTACATTCGAAGACTATGGAAAGATTCTATTTGGGTTAGGGAATATTGTATAACAGGCGAGAAACTGAGCGAAGTAAGAGGAGGGTTCACGGGAGGTTAATATGTACAGTAGACAAAACTGATCGAATTGAAGTTATAGCGACAGAAGAACAGAGACAATAGCTTTTTAAGGGTAGAAAGTAGAGATGGGACGAATCCAGAATTTCGCGAATCCGAATCCAAGGAAGGTTCTGCGAATCCTCGAATCCTTTCTTTAAAAAAAAAGTTGAAAGAGCCAGGGGCAAAAAACACTTCTACTGAAAAGTGATTTGAAGCAGAATTTGATATATTTGTTTGATGAAAAACAAATTAAATAATAGTTCACTTTCACTAGAAAACGCGCCCATATACTACTTCTTAAATGTAATTTATTTAACATGTTGTTCATCTACTACAGGAAATACATAAACTCTCGTGTCTGAATTCTTGCCATAGAACTAAGAAATAATCAAAAGCAAAACCATGTTACTTTTAAACTTGTAATGTCGGGGCTTTATGCTGTGCATGAGAGAATTGATGTTCTGAGGCTGGAACAACACAGAAGGGACAAATACATACAAAGCCTCAATTTGTCTAAGAAATTAACGATGAAAGATGAAAGTCACTGAAAAGGTTAGCCAGCTGTAGGAGTCGAACCCACATCTTCTGGGTTACCGAACCAGGGCTCTACCAGTTGAGCTAAGCTAACACGCCTTCTCAGCGACTTCCAGGGTGCGTCATCTGAAGGGACAAACCAGCCACTCTCTCTCACTTATCTTCCTTTCACTCTTGCATTTTTGCTCACTCATACACACATTCATACGACGGGATCGACGCAGGCGGCAACTGTTGAACATGAGAGAGTTGATGTTCTGAGGCTGGACTGGTTCGACTCCTACAGCTGGCTAACCTTTTCAGTGACTTTCATCTTTCATCGTTAATTTCTTAGGCAAATTGAGGCTTTGTATGTATTTGTCCCTTCTATGTTGTTCCAGCCTCAGAACATCAATTCTCTCATGTTCAACAGTTGTCGCCTGCGTCGATCCCGTCGTATGAATGTGTGTATGAGTGAGCAAAAATGCAAGAGTGAAAGGAGGATGAGTGAGAGAGAGTGGCTGGTTTGTCCCTTCAGATGACCCACCCTGGAAGTCGCTGAGGAGGCGTGTTAGCTTAGCTCAAATGGTAGAGCCCTGGATCGGTAATCCAGAAGATGTGGGTTCGACTCCTACAGCTGGCTAACCTTTTCAGTGACTTTCATCTTTCATCGTTTATGCTGTGGTTCTTGCGGTCCCCGGATCAGGCTAATCCAGGCTTTCTGCGGACTCCGGAGGCGCCAAAAAGAAACAAACAAACGTGGTTGGTGGATTCAAAAGACTCGATTCTCCGTTTTGGGCACTGAGATTCGGATCAGGCCAATGAGGCATTCGCAGGCTCCTCAGGCGCCAGTTTTAAAAAGAAACAAACAAGCGTGGTTGGTGGATTCGAAAGATTCGATTAGCCGTTTTGGGCACTGGGATTCGAATCAGGCCAATCAGGCTTTCGGCGGACCCCGGAGACGCTAATTTTAAATAGAAACAATCAAATGTGGTTAATGAATTCAAATGATTCGATTCGCCGTTTTGGGCACTGGCATGCCGATCAGGCTTTCGCAGACTCCTGAGGCCCCAATTTTAAAAAGGAACAAACGAACGTGGTTGGTGGATTCGAAAGACTCGATCCGCCGTTCTGGGCACTGGAATTCGGATTCCCGAATCTCAAATTCCTTACTAGGATTCGAGGATTCGCGGATTCGGTTGGCCCACCCCTAGTAGAAAGGTAATAAAAAATACATCGCAAATATCAGGTAGCGAATTGACAAGCACGCGGCCACGTGATAGTGGTCATCCTTGCAATATTCAACTTGCTCGGCAACTGTGGAGCGTCAACATGAGAATGGATACATTCAAAGAAGAAAATTGCGTCACTCATGTCGCGTCGAACTGAAAGTGGAATAAGTCCAAGGTGTAGGAGAAGTTCATAATCAAGTGTATGTAGTTCCGGGATATGCCTCAAGTACAAATAATACAATATGTTCAGTGCTTTCTCGTGAACAGCTCCAACGCGTTTCAAATCAGTATTGCTACGAGAATTCGGCGCTAGGGACGCGTAAATGAGACGTGGTTGCACATAAGCCGTGTAGAGGCGGAGAAAAATATCTGGGATAGAGAATGATTTGCACGTGTATGTCAACACCTAGAGCCCGCAAGGTAGGAGGACGTGCCATGGGGACGTGTTCAGTAAAATGCATCTTGGAGTCAAATACAACGCCCAGGTTGTCGCACAGTCCTAGTGCAATAAATGGCATTGCCGTTAGAGGAACGATGGAATCCAAATATACAGGATGTCCAAGCAAAGTGTGAACATATTTTTTAAATATACATATATATATATCACTTTTTCCGAGATGAAATCAATTGCAATATAGCATATGCTGAAGGGCATTCCTTAGGAGGGTATTAGCAAACTCCTAAGAGAATGTCTTAATTAACTTTCAATAATTAGCTTTTTAATTATAAAAACTACGAAGTTGTCCCAATGAGAACATCTGTTCCTTTCGGTGACCTGATATCGTAGCCGTTTTCAGAACAAAAATTCGTTCGGTAGGTCGTCCGCAAAAAGTTGTGAAGGAACACCATTTTTTTCTTTATTTTGTTCATTGCGCATCTTCGGAGACCCGTCTTTCCTTTGCCCCCAATGTGAGAGAGTGAAAGAGCACACTCACGCAAGAGCACACTGTCGCAATGCTGTCATGGCTGCCCTGCCTAGTCTCTTGCCCCGAGGGGTATTTATTATTCTCTACGCGGATGACATCTGCATATGGTCATCAGGAAAGCATTGGCCTGCTTTACAGCGTCGCATTCAGACTACATTTGACCGCGTAGTGCACTTCCTCCTGGAGAGAGGCATGGACCCGTATTCAGAAATGACTGTGATGCTGCCTTTTACGCCCCGCCATCTTAAGAGATTTCAACTACATATTGGCCATGATCAGGTACGTCGTGTACCACATCATCGCTTTCTCATCATTACTCTCGACCGGAGTTTATCATGGAGAGCGGAGGTGCGCTTTCTAAAAGCAAGAGCTGAGAGTCGTCTTAATGTTATTCATTACATATGCGGTTCCCGGTGGGGCACGTCTCCTCAGGCCATGCTCGGCATTCACCTATCTCTTATGAGTCATATGGTAGCTCATCACATTCCCCTGCCTCACAACCTCACTGTTACCACAGAGAAAGTGCTATCCTATAGCAAAGGGCGTTAAACTCTGTCTTGGCATTCCTGGAGCGACGTCAAACGCCTTAGCCATGGCAGAAGCACGGGAACCACATGTATCAGGATACAAGAAACGTTCCGGCACTCCGTGCGGTTGGTAACGCGCCACCATCGCCATCCTCAGCATTATAAGACGCCACCACTCTACCTTTATCCAGACACAACCTGGTCTTATTCCGAAGCACAAGCCAACTCAACTCAACTCAGGCGCGTCCAACTGATGCCCATTTATTTCACCAAGAGTGACGCGGGGCGAATGGTGAACGAGCTCAAGCAACAAATGTGTAGCACCTCCTAGCTAACAGGATCTGCTCTGGATTCGCTTCTGTACAAGGTCGATCCAGAGTTACGCTTTCGAGTACCACCTTCCTTCACGTGACAAACGACGACTGTCCTACATAGGCTACGGCTCAGTGTACCGTACAGCGCACGTCTTCTCTTCGAACTGGGAAAGAGAGATTCTCCGAACTGGCATCGTAGAGGACGTAGAACACATCATTCTCAGGTATTACGTTGATGACGGAAGGGTATTAGTGGCGAGCGTCTCTCGTGTGGACTCCCGAGCCTTCGACATCGCGAAACTGTTAGGTCCTCCGTCGTCCGACAAGGCGCTGAGGGGACTTGAAGGATTTCTGCATACAACCGGGCTTATGGATATTCTATCACTGGCTGAATGTGTGCTGTGTGAGCCCCCAGCGATTCCGTCATTTTACACTCACTTGGTCGAAACTGTTGAACTGCATGTTGAACTCCATCATCATCTCTGTTCATCTCTGTTCATCATCCCCCATCTGTTTGTACTTTCTGTGTGTAGGCGTACTGGGGTAGCCAGTTCGACTTCGTCGAAACTCACATCCCCATTTTTTTCTTTATCACATAACCATCGCCATCGAGAAACAAAATTTCGCTCTTTTGTTTTCTGTGTTGTCTCTGTGCCACTGCCAACTCTCATTAATATTTGGAATGGAATTTCAGATGCCCCACCGCGGGTCTCAAGTTGCAGCGAATGGCAAACTAGCAGAGAAAAATGTGTTGTAGTAAAAAACTTCTCGGTGTAGTATACAGTAGGAGCAGCGGCGGAGTCAGGTGGCAATTCTGGTGTGTACGCCCCTATCATTGTTTCATGGGACGATACTGAAGAACAATTCTAGTCATAGAGAAACAAATTTTTTGTGCTTGTGACATAGAGCTTGTAACAGACGTGTGCTAGATGTCTCAACTGACTGAACGAGGATAAGTTAAAGCTGAGCTAACGAATGAAAAGTGTATTCCCGATTTTTTTCCCTCTGCTTATGAGGATCACTGTTTCCTGTATGGTATTAGTGAAGCTTTTGTCATCAACTTACTGTGAGGATTGTGTGCGAGTCAGCTGTTAACTCGCTTAAGGGCGGATCCCATAACACGCGACAAGCGGCACGCTACAGATTCCGTCGCTGTCACCGCTGCCGCGGGAGCAGCTACCCGATCCGACAGCAGCTTGCAACAAAACTACATTAGCGAGTAAAAAATTCGTACTTTTCAATTTATTTTGCGGCATACCTGTCTCAGATATCATGTAATTTCGATTGAAACGCCGCAGACAAATAAACACCGAGAGAAATTTAATCTACCGTAAGTTTGTTATGATACATGTGTCTGTGGTGGCGCTGCAGTTCTACCCGCTTCCGCACAATGTGCAATAGATCTTGGTCATATGCGATATTCATCGATTCAAATGGCTATGTTCCACCTACGAGCTCGAAATTTCATTGTAATAAAGTTGACGCTACGTCGTTGCCCCCACATATCTGTTTTATCACCCACTTCATTTTGATGCAGCCAAATCTGGCGGATTTGGGCGCGCGCTGGGCAACGGCCTCTGGCGACAAGCGTCAAATATCTAAGGGGAGTAGATGCAAGATTTTGGAGCCAGGACAGAGCTTCCTTGTCGCTCAAGTGGTGGTGCCACCATCGAAATTGCCGCTTGTGGCGTGTCGCTGTCGCTTGTAGCGTGTTAGGGAATCCACCGTTTATGCCAGGTACTTTGAAGTGACCTGCTGGATGGAGCCACAACGCGAGTTCCGTAATGGGTAAGATGTACAAATTATAGGCAAATCATACAAAGCTCACAACTGTTCTTTTAGTTTCATGTATGTTCCCAGAACATTATAGTTGCGCATATCATCAGTATCGAATTTCTCCATTACTCTGACTTCCTTCTTTTACCCTTCTCTTGCATATTCTTGCCGGTGTCGTAGCTGTTGCATTAACTACATACTCTTAGAAAAAAACGTATAGTATTTATGCCCTTTAGGTGGTAACGGGCTGTCACACATGTTAGTCCAAAAAGGTGTTCAGGTTAAATCCCTTGAATGGGTGCCAATATTAGACCCTGTTGGCAGGGTGTAACATTACCACCTTAAGGGGGAATATCGTACCGCGTGGATAGGCGGTAAAATTGCCACTGCTGGTGCTACATTATACCCTGTAGGCAGGTGGTAAAATTGCCACCCATGGGTGTTACATTATACCCTGTGCGGACGTGTGTGCGCGTGTGAGTCCATCTCCTAACGGCATATTCGCGTATGGCATCTCCTTCCCGCCTCTTCCCGGCGCATTTAGCTCTTTAAAGCTACATTTGACTGGAAGTTATCTTCATCGATGGCTCACCAAGGGAAAGACGCAAACAAAAATTTACCGCGCTTACAAACACGCAAGCTTCGCGCGCAAGGCCACACGCTCGAAGCGCAGGTTAGGCTTAAAGGTCGTGCAGGTTCCCGCGATATAATCGCAAATGTGGGAGCAATTTGCCGGAGAACAGATACCATTAATAGGATGGGGCTTCACAAATTCCGAGATCCTCTTCGTCTGACAAGCAACTTTGCAAGTGAGGGTTCGGAGGTTTCCTCATTCTTGTAACAGAGAGAGAGAGACTATGCCGCCACAAGTGCCAACATTTCGGATTAAAACATAACTGTGTTGCTCACTGTGTTTTGTACTTAAATTACTCTTCACATACGATTATACCGTTTCTTCGAGAAATTATCGTTGTGGCATGTAATAAACTGGTATACCCTGGGTGGTAAATGAGCTAGGTTACCACGTTGCGTATGCTGTTGGCCGCAAGATGGCACCACAATAGAGGAGGTAAACAGTCCGTTATACCCTTCCGCAAGTGGACTCTGCAACCGTGGTCAATAATTTTGCGACAAGTATTTTTAACGTATTGAAAATACTTTTTTCGGTATTTGCTACTCAGTACTCAAAATACTTTCCTTTCTCGTCAAGCACACTTCCCGCTGTGTCCACATTTTCAGCTCACTGGAACTTAACACTTTTTTTTCTCTCCCTTTTTTCGGGAATTCGGGAATCTGTCATTTATTCTCTTGTACAATAGGCTGGCCCCACGCTTGGCCTTGTAGTCAAAAGCCAACTTCGTGAGAAAACTGTTCCTATTCATATTGCCATGTGAATCCCCAGGGGATTAGGTACCAGAGAGTCCCGGCATTTATTTCCTTGGTCTCCAAAGCAATAAACACGCGCCGGAGGTTGAAAGACCCGCGTGCTCACATGCTCGAGGGATTACGACGTTTTGGGTCACAAAATAAATATCAACAGAATTTAGTTGGATTCACCAAAGTTCACCAAGAATTACTTGACACCAAGACCATGAAAATGAAAGATATGCTTAAGCATTACAGATTAAGTTTACTCCTTTCATTTGTACGGCTACGTTCAGAATACGAGTTTCACTTACTGCTAATAGTAAAGTAGTAATAGTAATCCTGGGTGTTCCCCTTGTGGTAACAAACGCTGCCAAACATGTCATTTCATTAGCCCATGTACATTTATCTCGAGCACCTCAAACTCTTTTATTTTCGAAATCCGACAGGGATTGCACTGCAACTCTTTTAACGTATGTTACCTCATTATGTGCACTAAATGTTGTATTCAATATATTGGAGAAACCTCGAACACCATGAGGGAAAGGTTTTACGGCCATAAATCAGATATTGTTAATAACCATCCTACACCCGTTTCTACACATTTTAACCTTCCTGGACACGCTTTAGGTACAGACCTCAAAATCGTTATCCTTGAATCGGGTTATAACAGTGACATGAAGCGCAAAAATCGCGAATCCTTTTTAACTGCAAAATTCCAGTCTCTGAAGCCTCATGGTTTGAACATCCACGCAGGCCCACTACAATTATTGAACCCGTAAATATAATTTTTCATATAATAATTTTTCAAATAATTTTTCAAATAAAAAAAGATAATGATAAACACACACACACACAACTCTCCAATTTCCACATTTTCTTCGTTTGTCTCTCTCCTGAGACCACCTCCGTCTTCACTTTCTCACGGTTCACTGGTCACCTTTGTACTCCGCACCTGTGTCCTCATTCCGTCGCCATAACGCCCCCTTTTTATCCTTAATTCCTCGAACGTCACCAACAAGTGTTCCCGTTTCCTGTGTATAAGCCCTTGGGCTCGCGTTATGTTTCGCTTCTGATACCCCTGCTTTTGTATTTATGTTCTTTTGATTTTTATCTGTGTTTGCATCCTTTCCATCAACCTGTTACCCTCTCATGCCAGAGCTCCCCCTTCAACTGTATATATGTGCCTGTACCATGTTTATATTTTTGTAACCTGAAGAAGTGCAGACTCGTGCACGAAAGTCTTGTTTACCATGTGTAAATAAATAAGTTGTTCCTACCGTTTAATATCACTCTTTGATTTACTCACCACCGGCAACTTGACATCGCCTATTTTTTCTGCCTTCGTATCTTCTAATAGTAAAGTACTTTAAAGAGTATCTTAAATACTTCTAAGAGCATTTAGAATTCTACTCAAATTACTTTCCGTTTTGAGTATTTTGTACTCTATTTTAAGTACTCTTTACGTGGAGTATTTACGAGTATCTTATTTTAAATACTTTTGCGCAGTATTTTGTGCAAATGCTTCTGCTATATAATGTGTAAGTATGTATATCGATTATGTTGAACTAAAGATATTTCACCATCGCACACAGTTCTTCGTACCCGATATACCTCTGCAGATTACACATATAGCACCATTAATCAGCGGGCTATAGCCCATTGATGAATGCAACCTTTAAAAAGCGGCACGATACCACGAGGTTGTAATCTGTGAATAGAAGGCGGCACCGTTACCTCCATAGAAGTTTACAAAGCAGAAGTAACCCTGTGGCCATCTACGAGAGATGGGTAAATATTGAAAATTTCTTACCTTTACTAGAAGTTACTAGATGCTACCGCTGCTGCTGTTGAAGTTGCATGCAGAGTCACCGAAAAGTGTGGTCAGAAGTGCAGTTCCACAAAGGCGGCGCATAGCAACAAGCGACGGCGATTGCAAAGATGAAATTGCAAGAGCTTCGGTTTGAAATGTTTCTCCTCTGCTATATTCCCCCAGTACAGCACCCCACTTGATGCTGAAGATATAATACTATAGAGCGAAGAAGGCGACGTGATTTTCTAGTAGTCTGATAAGTGTACGTAGAATTAACGCAGTGAAGCACTACAGCATACGTATTTTAGACAAAGGGGGTTTGTCTTCCTGACTACTGTACGTGAAAAAAATAAACAAAGTTGAAAATGTTGACTTTTTTTTTCTATATCACGCCAAGTGCGCCTCAAACAGTCCTTGGATGACAGTGCATGCAGGAAAATTAAGATTGAAGCCTCTGGGCAACACTTCTCCATCTAGCTTTCGGGTTCGACAGTAGGTTATTACTTCAGTTTCTTTCTTTCTTTGTGTGACCGTTACAATTTCGAGAACGATTTATGACCATTTTCATTCTACCTACTTGCCCACGATGCTCATAGCGCAGACCAAATATCCGGAACACGAATTGCTTCCGGACACACGAGAAAGCGGAAAGCGATTACAGCACAGGAAGCATTTCTCGAGGGGTGAAGTCGCACAGATCAGTGTTCGCGTGGTCTTGTCCAGACGTCAGTGCGGCACTGGATGTCTTTGAAGGGCTGGGTACACAACGGCCTGTTGCTCTTTGTCGATGTTCAATGTGTTTCAGCGGATATATGCGCTGAACGAAGGGGTAGTGAGAACCAGCCTTAAAGGAGCAGTCTAGAGGCACTCAATTTTGTTTCTGTTTTTTGTCGGTATGGAATGTTAGGCGCCCAAAACAGTTTTCCCACAATTAGTGGAACCGTAGCGAAATTGGGACGCTTGCAATAGCCCCCGAATCTCCCGTGCGCGAAACACACTCCTTCGCCTTCACGATAGACACGGGATGAGCGCCGCAACGCGCGTCACTATGTGACGTGAGTGGTAGGGACGCTCCTCATTGGACCTGGGATCACATGATCGAGGTGAGCAACACTGCGCATGCCGGAGCGTATGCTACCGCTTTGGGGACGCCCGGCGTTCTCCGGCTGCGCGATGTCCGAAACGGATGATTTGAAGGCTGTCAACGACACTGCCTCAATTTTTTTTGGGACCGCTGGTACTACGGGAAGAACGAGAGGCGCAACACGAATCTAACTGTGTGTTGTGCAGCGATACTCCAGTCTTCCCGACAGTGTGCAGACTGTCTGATCGTTTTCACCGCACAGTTGGTTAACACACGCTAACAGGTGGCGCCACATTAGCGCCGTCATTGCGTTCTTTCTGCTACTGTGAGTTTTGACAATGCACAAAAGCCACGAATATTCTTATACTCTTGTGATCGCAATCTTATTTTGTCGGGCCGCATATATATATGCTTTGTTTTTCAGAAAACGTGATATAAATCATACAACGAATAGAAGTCAACAAGAAACAGGTCGCAATGTTCGTAGCAGACGGTGTTTCCTACCAACGAATGACGGGGGCTCTCTGCCACAAACGTCACAATAGACTGGGTGTGGTCTGCAGTTGAAGCGCTCCGACCTGTCACCGCGGCAGCGATTTTGCAAATTAATTGCGCCGCGGTGAAACAACTTTGGACAGAAATACTTTGTGGGAATGCTTTTCAAATGCTGCTTTACAAGATGACAGCAGTTTTTGGTCATGTCAGGTACCACTTTAATGCTCCTCTAAGGCCCGTAAGAGAGAGGACAGCAAGATGGAGTGGGGGACAGGGGGGTTAGTATACGTCCTGGGCCGACTTCAGAGGGAACTGCGCCGACATTCGTCTGCAATGTCTTCGGAAAACCCCAGACAGCACAGCCGGTGGTATTTATCAGATAGAATAAACGAACATTGGTCCACAGACACTGTTCGAGGCATGGTTCAAGGTTAGGCCGTGAGATTGTGGAGGCCACCCTCATTGAGAAGTCTCCGAACAACGTTAGCCCAAAATCGGTCAACCTGTCCCCGCTCGCTTTTGTCTCGCGCGACCTTCCCGAGTAGGTGGATTGTGAAAATAAGCTTCAGTTGTCCCAGTTGAACGCTGTTCTGTCCGTGTCTGTGTTTTCTATCGCGTTCCCTATCGTGATTATTGTTACTGTTGTTCTGTTGTGTGACGGCAATGAGTGTAAACAGAGCGCAACACTAAGCGTTGATTCAGTTCCACGCGTCAAAATGATCTCACGGCAGCAGACGTTGACCAAAGATCAGCTGTTGACCATCCATTCACTGTTGCACAGACCAACAGAGCGAAGCAATGTCATAAAACCAGACTTCTACACGTGATTTGAAAAAGGTAATTGGTAATCGATTACTTGAAAAATTACTTACTCGCAAAATTACTCGAGAAAGTAATTGATTAATAGTAACGCAATTACTTGCAACGCTTTAAACCACCTCAATTTATGGGCAACTTACCAATCATCGAGCTAAACAGCGAGGTTACCACATGGTGACCGACAACGCCGCTTAAGTTTGCGCCCGCCGACATGTAAGGCATATCGCTGTACTGCGTACATCTTCGTGCATCTCTGCAGAGCCCCAATTTTCCACTCCAAAAGTGGCAACACGTGTCGATATTCCGCAGGCTTGGAAGCCCTCCATTATTCACCACTTGACAGGGAGAAAGCAACGAAAAATAAGAAAACCGGTCAGCGCTGACCTCGGTAGAAGCGCGGTCGCCACTTTGAACCGTAATGACATTACCCATGACGTTGTCTCCTCTTCCTTCTCGCTGGACCCTGCGGAGCGAGTCCAGCGGGAACACGCACGGCGATGGTCGAGTGTTTTTTTTATGAAAAATATCGCTAACAAGGTCATTGCGGAGGATGACACAAAGACGGAAAGATAGGTGGTACGCGTACTTTGCGGGCAGTCTATCTCGTGAACGCGTGAAGCTAGGATGCCGATCGAGGTGTCGTTGGAAAGTGCTTGAGGGGTTCTGCCTCGATCTTAAGTGATATCAGCTTCAACAACAACAATTAAAATTTGACAGATTTGCAAATCTGAAATATCAAAATGTTGGCAGAATGTCGGCATATATGAAATGACAATATGATCGGAATTGAACGAAACGGCAATCAGAAGAAAGGGCGGCTCGAAAGGAATCCCCAAACTCCAGCACCGAGCGATCGAGAGAGCTACGGGAGCATCGAAGATCAGCGGCGAAGGCAAATTCGGGTGCCGGCGCGCACATCGAACTCTCATCCTCTTGAATAAATGAATAAAGGCTGGTATTTTTTCAATCAAATCCCGCGAGTCCTTATTCTCTTGAATAAATGAATAAAGAGTTCTATTTCTTTCACTAAAATCGCGCAAAGGAATCGGAGATCGGGAGCTTTCCATGTAAATCACTACGGCTAGGACACGACTGAGCCCCGCTCTATTTGTGTGTGTGTCACAAGGGTATTACTGTTGAGCATTATTTGCCTATAAGGGCATATAGTGAACAACAAAAACACATTATACTATGATAGTGGCACAGCTGAAGGCCGCTATATGAACAAAAGGCCATGGACTGCTCAGCAAGGAGGTTCTTCTCCAATATAACAATGTCCGCGCGCATACGTCTCGTATGACGTCGTAGTGGCTGAGGCAGATAAACATAAAAGAAAAACGCTGTCACTAAAACGTTGATTCAACGGTTTGGTAAGCCTCTGATAACTCTAATAACTTCGTCTCCTGTACCTGTGCTTTTATGCATTACAATTGCTAGACAGTTGCACTAGATATCAAAACGCAATTAAAATTAGAATGTCACATCTAGTTACTCACACACCAATTTCAATTTCATAACCGAAAGAAACATGCAGTAAAAATATCTGATACCATTGCGCATGCCAATTTTTTATTCTAGCTTTGCTTACCTTCAGAGTCGGTTTCTCATGCCCTCCACCTCGTCGCTGAGCCGTGCCTTGTTCATACATAGTCCTTCGAGCCAGCAGCGTAGCCAGGAAGAGATTTCGCGAGGGGTTCAATGGGAACTTCACATGGGGCAGGATGATTTCACTCTCGTTTCCCTTTTCTAAAAGCTCTACGAAAGATACGATCTCGGGGGGTTTGATCCCCAAATCCCCTTCCTTTCTCAGTGTGTCCAGCTGCTTTTGACACTCATCATGTCCTGCTTTCAGCGTACTATCAGTTAGGTCTTCCATCAAACGTCATGCTTAAAGGGCATGCTGCGACAACCTGGCTTTACGAACCCTTAAACAGACCGAAAAGTGTATATAAAACTATCGAAACTTTATGTTCAGCGAAAAGCTTGAACCTTCAAAAGTTCAAATATTAAAGAACTCCGCTGAAATCGCTGTAGTTTTTCTGTAATCGAATTTTCCATCATTGTATATCCAGGGACCTAGTAGGAAACCGAGCAGTCTGTCAACAATTGCGTCACCCCGCGCCATCTGTCGAAGACGCATGTAATAGGCGCGCTTCCGGTCGCTAATCCGAAAATGGCCTTAGCATTTGTGACCACTTTCTACGTCGAGAATGTCGAACTTCCTGAACATGAGTGCGCCGGAATTCTGCATTCGAGAACTATCGCTCACACAACTTCTGTTCGTGCGATAGCGTGTTGGAAAGTGTGTTCTTCGCAGCAGAAGATTCCTCGTCCAGAGATTTACCGGAGTCACATTCGTCCTCACCAGTAGCTCACCGCGCCGTGATGACGGACCGGGTTTTTGAAATTGACATGTATCAGGGAGAAACACTTGTGTAAGCCGAAACAAGCGCTGTTTTTTCGTCGTGCAGGTGTTCACGTGGGAAATGCAAACCGATGGATACCACGGACCACTGTTTTTGCTGCCGAGATGTAGAGAATGCGTGTGAAAAGCAGAGACAATTGCATCACAACTAACGAATATTATACTGTGCCTGGACACCGAAGTACTGCAAGTGGCTTTTACATACATCCGGGAAACTGAAGAGCATGGCAACATACGCGGAAGCGCCGTGTGGTCTCTACGCGCTACTTGAACGGCAAACTGGACGGAAAACCCTTATTTCTGCATGAAATTCCGTCATATCACCCGTCGGCTATTCACAACAAGGATATGTGGTGCTCTGAGAAAATACAATAGAAAGTATTCTTCCTGCGTGCGTCGCGCATTTGGGGACGCTTTCCCCATCAGTGTACGGACTTGTAGAAATGTATACAGTCATGTGTCGCTTATCCAGAGTTCAGATATCCGGAAAACTCGTTATCCGGACTACATTACCGGGAACGAGCCTGCTACCATTGGATTTTGTATCGGTTATCCGGAATTCGTTATCCGTATCCGGACAGCAAGTACGGGGAACAGTCTTCCAGGACGTAGCTCATTCTGATCCGTTTATCCGGAAAAGCGTGAACGTCCTCAGTGCCTAGCATGTACTGTGTCCGCTTTATTCCGGAAAAGGATCACATATCACCGGGGCATTCTGTGCTGTTTGACTCCCCTTTCTTCAGAGGTCACTCCCTTTTGGTGTGTGCAGGCACAGGGTAGAGATGGTAGATGATACGCGAAAGAGGTGCCCTGTATCCACTGGGCGCAAGAAATCCACACGTGAACGTCAATGTCCAGGCCGTCCGAAAGCCTCGCTTGTCTTTTGGCATATGCCAAATACATTTGCAAAAACGCAAAGACATGTGCGCGGGACCAACTTTCTAAGACATTACCCTTCTTTGAGCAGCAGGGTGACTCAGCGAGTGCCGTGGCTGTGACCAAATTTCTACCACACGCGTGCCAACTAATTTGAAGAAGCTCACTTTGCGTGAATTTTTTAAGTAACAATCTTTTCCTTGTTTTCCTTTCTTTAGCTATAAAGAGGTGTCCCAAATTTTTCGGGTTTCCCCGGAAGTTTGCTTGGTCCGGTTATCCGAAAATTCGTTATCCGGACGAAAAGGGACGACTCCCGAGGTGTCCGGATAATCGAGACATGACTGTATATTGATCATGAGACATTGAACATATTTCATCTGTATATATTGATGCCAGCAAATTTTCATTTCTTGCTTGCTGAAAATTTTTCTCATTGCTTTTCCTTTGCAGTCACAGCATATTATAATTATTAGTTTTTTCCTAGAGGGTTAAGTAACCTGGGCCATATCTGTATTTGTAGATTATACTCATGTCTTGTATATATGAGGAGTAAATAAGATATTTTTCATCAGTGTCACTCAGCTGAAGTGTGTTCATAACCTTTTAATATACTTCTTATTGACCAGATTTCCAAATGCCAATTAATATTTGAACCGAGGTTGGGATTTAACACTTAATTAACTCTGTTTTCCTAAAGGAGCACTTGTAACTGATTCATTATCATATCACCAACTAACATTCCTAAAGAAGAGCTTCAGGGCTGACTTCAAGTATTGCAACTCTTAATCTGGGTTCAAAGTTAACCATGCAGCATTGGTGGGGGCAATAATACTCCAAATGGCTAAATAATTTATTGTGTAAGTTCTCTGTTACTGTAATTGAGATGTAAAGTACAGTCGACCCCCGTTTATCCGGACGGTGCCGTTCGCAGCGGAATCGTCCGGATACCGGGGCATCCGGATAAATGAAACGACCGAATAGAAACGTCCTACAGAGCAAGGTTTAATTAAAACACAGAAATCTCGTCAATGACAGCTGTTACATAGTAGTGTAGGCACTCGATTCCTGCAAACTTTTGCTAATTGCATAGAGGTGAGTCACGCTGTTGCGCTGCTCGAAGAATGTCAGTGCGGACGCAAAGTGTCAATGTCGGAGCCTTGTTTCTCACTGGCGTCATCGGCACCGTCTTGTTCCAGATCATAGGAGGCAACAGCAGCAATCACACCGTCATCAGTCATAGCTGCACACGCGTCATCATCCTTATCAACGTCAACGTAGTCAGAAACCGCAGCATCATCTACGGCAGTCGCAGTGAGCCTCTGCATCAGGGATCGCAGCTCAGCTAGGGGAATGTCTTCATCTCGGGTTGGAGTTTTCCCCTCTAGAACCGGACAGTTGCTCGAGATATTTCCAAATGACTCGACTGGTCAACTGGACCCAACGCACACAAATAGAAAAGGGGGTGATCGTGCACGGTTGTCTCCCCTACGGAGGAATGTAAGTCCCTGACGTGTGACGGGAATAACCACAACACAGCGAAAAGGGTGACGAAGCGGGGTCAGCGTCTCCTCTTACTCACGGTAGTGAGTATCTGAAGTAGTAGGTAGTGAGTATCTGTGAGTATCTGAAGCTGGATTACAAGAATTTTCGACTTTCGTTCCCTGGAATTCTTGTCTGAGTCCGGAAGCTGAGGTCCGGATAAACGAGAACAAAATACATGGAGGAAAATCCGTTCCCGTGCCTTTTGTCCGGATACCGCGGGATCCGGATAAATGAAGTCCGGATAAACGGGGGTCGACTGTACTTTTGACAGCACTGCAAATTGAAAGTAGGAAGGGAGTTGCCTCAGGACAGAAGCCGCCGATATTTCGAACAGAGACTGTTCTTCTTCTCGGCACCGTCCTCATCATTGGCATGGTATTTAAAGGGTTAGGTGTGACGTGTTTAAAGGTTCATGCGAATTGTGGGTCAACAGCCCGGAGGGAAAAAAGGGCCCGCACGGGCTTCTACGGCCGGAGTGAATGGCTGCTTTGTTAGAGTGTGGAGGGGATTATATGAACGTAGTGATCTAGGCTACAGACCGGTTACAGAAAAATGGAAGGTTCACGAACACGCGGCGGCTTCGGCTTCGGACGGCAATATCGGCGGCTTCTGTCCTGAGGCAACTCCCTTCCTACATCTCTACCGGTTCGCTGGATTTCTACCCATCTACGTTCGTTACTGACGATCCGATGGCCTCAGGAGGTAAGCAACCCGTCCTCTCTTTCTTTCGCACATGGCGAGCTTCCTGCACGGCTCATGCGCATTTCGCCAGAGTCTGCCAGAAGCGATGGCGGCTGGTAGGCCTAATCCCCGGTTCACGAAGAATTTTTCATCAAATCTTGGGTAAGTTTTGATAGATATAGTTACTAGAAGCGCCCAGGAGGTGGATTTTATCGCAATGGGACGAATATTCGATTCAAATATTCCATTTCAATCATCCACCCAAGCTACCCATGTAATTGAATAGGATGTATTTTAAACTAGGGGGGAGGCTAGTTTAACGTCGGCCTAAGTACGTTGCAACTGTGAATGTGTGCTGAAAAAGCTATTGTAGAGTGGTTGTGGTAGGTGATGTTCTAACTGGTAAAAATTAAGCAGAATCGTTTTAAATGCACGGTTAGTAAACGAGTGAGTGAGTGATTGAAGTTTTTTCTGGCGCATGAGCGACTAGGGCTATTATGCGCCAAGACAATGATAAAATGTTATCTATTTATAAAAGGGAATAATTCAGTTAAAATTTAGTTTAAAGGTACTTGATGCAACCAACATCGTTTAAAAAATTGTATACACAATTAAAAGTAACCAGGGGCTCATCACCCAGCAAAAGTGCGGGATGGAAGGGAATGTGATATTTGTAAAAGGCGGGAAAGTGGCGGCGACGGTGAGCTTCGTGCAGTGGGCACATTATCAGAATATGCAAAACAGAAAGCGGTTCCCTGCAAGGCACACACAGGGGTGGATCCTCCTCCCGTAAAAGGAATCCGTGTGTCAGGTAGGTGTGGCCAATACGTAACCGAGCTGACAGAATTTCGTGAAGGCGGTTACTGAAAGCATGTGTGGGCTTGCCTAAGTCATGTTTGATTAGATGAAGTTTATTAGTGTTCTGTGTGTTCCATTGTTTTTGCCATTTCTCATTAATCGTCTTTCGTATGACTGAACGCAAGTCTTCAGCTGCCACTTCTGTAAATGCGAGGTCGCCGGACAGTGCCTCGACAGCGGCCTTGTCGGCTTGCTCGTTGCCACGTATACCTACGTGACTTGGCACCCAGCAGAGTGTTAGAGAGAAACCTTTGTTTGTAATTTGGCTGAATAAATGCTGGGCCTGTTGCACGAATGGGTTCTTTTGTTTCCGTAAGCTGCATATAGCTTGTAGACAGCTCAGGGAATCGGTGTACACGACTGATGTATCAATGTGAGAGTGTAACACATGATTAAAAGCGAGGATCACAGCGTATACCTCTGCACTGAAAATGGAAAAAGTGTTTGGCAGACGGCGAGACACAGCAGACGTGCCTGTGACCATTGCACATGAAACCTTTGAGCCCGTTTTAGAGCCATCCGTGTAAAGGGCGACATGGTCTCCAAAACTGTCCTTTAATGATAAGAACTCCTGCTGGAGCACAACTGTAGAAGTTTCTTGCTTTTTATATTTTAATAACGATGTGTTGTGTGTTGGTGGTGGCTGCCATGGGGGAAGCCTCCCACCACTTGCTACTAGAGTCACCCTGCCCTGGTCAGGGAAGCCATAAGCTTCCATTTCCAGGGACAGTCGCATACTAAAAGGAGGAATGACAGAAGGTCTGTTCAAAAACAGCTGCTGGAAACGGGTTTCTGTGGCACAGGCTAGGGCAGGGTGCTGCGGGTAAGATCTCACCTTCATTGCATATGTAGAGGCAAGGTAAAATCTCCGTTTTTCGAGCGACCATTCATTGCACTCTGCATACAAGCTTTGAACTGGAGATGTTCGAAAAGCTCCCAACACCAAACGGAGACCCTGGTGGTGAACTGGGTCTAAAACCGCCAGAGCAGACCTCCGTGCAGAGCCATAAACCAAAGACCCGTAGTCAAGCTTTGAGCGAATGATGGAAATATAAATACGACGCAGGACTTCCCGGTCCCCACCCCAAGACCTGTGCGACAAGATCTTGAGTATATTTAAGGCCTTCATTGACTTGACTCTGAGATTTTTTATGTGAGACACGAAATTGAGCTTTTGGTCAAAGATGACACCAAGGAATTTGTGTTCATGCATGACAGTAATATCCTGGTCATTCATTCTGAGTGTGGGCTCAGGAAACGCACCCCTCACTCTTGAAAATGGAACACAAACAGTTTTCTCAGAGGAAAACTTGAAACCGTTTTTGGTGGACCAGTCTGAAAGTTTGTTTATGGTGAGCTGGAGCTGTCTCTCACACCTAGAAACGCTCGTGGAAGAACAGGATATTTGAATGTCATCCACATATAAGGAGTACGTGACAGACGGTGGAATTGCATGGACGACAGAGTTCATCTTTACAATAAAGAGTGTTACGCTTAGAACAGACCCCTGCGGGACTCCATTCTCTTGTGTGAACAGGCGGGACTGTACAGTTCCCAGCTGCACCCTAAACGTTCTCCCCTGAAGAAAGTTTGCAACGCAACGGAAGAGTCGACCACGTATCCCAAAAGAGTGTAGGTCACGAAGGATGCCATACCGCCAGGCGGTATCGTACGCCTTCTCAAGGTCGAAAAAGATGGATACACAATGCTGCCGTCTGGCAAAGGCCTCCCTAATAACCGTCTCCAAACGCAATAGCTGGTCCGTTGTTGAGCATGCAGTTCTAAAGCCACACTGATATCGGTCTAGGCATTCATTTTCTTCAAGGTAGTACATAAGTCTGCAGTTCACCATACGTTCAAAAGTTTTTCCTAAGCAACTGGTAAGGGCAATAGGCCTGTAACTGCTTGGACTGGAAGGACTTTTCCCTGGTTTTAGTAGTGGGATGATGATCGCCTCTTTCTAGTAGGACGGGAGGCAGCCCTCATTCCAGACAGAGTTAAAGAAGCATATAAGAGTTTCTAGCGATAAAGGTGTTAAATGCTGCAGCATAGAGTACGTGATACGATCTGGCCCTGGAGCTGTCTCTTTTGAAACGCTCAGTGCTCTTAAAAGTTCTGTCATGTTATAAGGCCTATTGTAAGCGTAGTTGTCGCCAGTACCACATGACAGGGTGCATTTCTCGGCAGAATCCTTGATCTTCAAGAACTCCCGTGTGTAATGAGCGGAAGAGGAAACGTTTTGGAAGTGTTCACATAAGGCGTCAGCCTGGTCTTTGATGCTCTGACACGTGCTTCCATTTATTTGCAGAAGTGGAACAGAGAAGCTCCTGTAGTCGCCTCTGATTTTTTTCAGTCTGTCCCATACAAACTTGGATGGAGTGCTACTATTTAAGGTGGATACGAAATTTTCCCAAGATTGCCGTTTCGCTTGTTGCCGTGTCCACCTTGCTTTCGCACGGGCTCTTTTAAAAGCGAGTAAGTTTGCTGGGGTTGGGTATCGTCTAAACTTACCCCATGCACGGTTCTGTTCCCGTCTGGTGTTCGCACAATCACTCGTCCACCAGGGCTTGCAGCGTCTAGCAAGACGACCTGAAGATTGCGGAATGAATTTAGTGGCTGCGTTAATAATAATGTCTGTAATAATGTCATTTGCTTCATTAATGCCGAGTCCATGAAGTGATTCTGCTGGCAGAATGGCTTCTTGTTTAAAGGAGCCCCAATCGGCAAATTGTGTTTTCCAACGCGGTGGTCGGGTAGTGAGGGTAGCTGCCAGTTGATTGAGTTTTAATACAAGAGGGAAGTGGACGCTACTGTAAGGACTGTCGGCAACTGTCCATGAAATGTCTTGAAATACAGATGGACTACATAGTGAAATGTCAATAGCTGAGAAAGTCTGTGAAGCCGAATTGACATGTGTTGCACTCCCTGTGTTGAGAAGGCAGACTGGCAAAGATGTTAGCATTTTCTCTAACATCCTACCTCGTGTGTCAACCTTTGAGCAACCCCACAGAGGATGGTGTGCATTAAAATCACCAAGCAGCAGAAAAGGCTGTGGCAGCTGTCTGAGAAGGTCTTGAAGTTGCTTTTCTTCAACCTTAGCTGATGGTGGCAGGTACAGAGAACACACCGTCATCACACGGTCAGTGCAAATCTGCACTGCAACAGCCTCAAGATTTGTAGAAAGTGGGACATCTCTCGTGGGGAGTGCTCTCGCCGTGAGGATGGCCACACCTCCAGAAGCACGTGTAGCATTCGTTCGGTCTTTTCTGTATACGTTCCACCGTCGCAGGTGGCATGAATTTTCAAAGTTCAGATTAGTTTCTTGAATACAGAAACAGACAGCAATGTGTCTGTCTGATATATCATCGATGTCATCAAGATTCCCCAGAAGACCACGACAGTTCCACTGAATGATACTCTTGCAACTGGAACTCATTAGGAGTAAGCAGAGGAAGGGGATCAGCAAGGACTGAAATGGAACCCGAAAACGTGAAGACCCTGTGAAATGTGGGAACATGAATGTGAAGAATCAAGGAGCCTGTATCCTTGGTGGAGGAACCTTTTGCTGTTCTTGGCCTTTCAGACCCCGTCCTCTGCCAGTGCTTTTCTTTCTCTGCTCTTTGCCCAAGGACGAAGTAGTACTTGGAAGACTCGATGACGACTTCTGCGATAAGCAGTCGTCATCATCGACATCCATGTCTTGACTTGTACTTTGGGACGGGCCCTTGGCAATCCCGTCCCAAACGGAGGGAGATGCAACAACCTCCTTTGAGGTTGTGGCGGCCTCTCCCTGGCTGATTGGCTGTGTGGCCACTGGAGGAAGCACCTCTGTGACCCTCTCTTTGGGTTGGGGAGTGTGGTGTGAAGGCCCAGAGGTCTGGGCCTCCACTGAAACTCTGAGTGGTGCCACTCCCCTGCGCACCACATCAGAGAAAGTTCCTTGCTTCTGGAACTGTAACTGGGCTCTCGCCGCTCGGTACGGGACGTTTTGTTCAAACTTTATCTTGAGAACCTGTTTCTCCTCCTGCCAGAAAGGACAGGATCTCGAGTACACGGGGTGGTTACCTTCACAGTTAGTGCAACGGATATCATTTGAGCATGTCTCTGACGAGTGGTCTTTGCCAGCACACCTTGCACAGACAGCCTGTCCACGGTACACCTGCGAACCGTGGCCAAACTTCTGGCACTTGTAGCAGCGTCTTGGATTGGGGATATATGCCCTCACATGACAATTTAGATAGCCAGCTTTGATTGTTGATGGAATACTGTGGAGCTTGAAAGACAGGACTACATGTTTCGTGGGAACCTCTTTCCCATCTCTGCGCATCACGATTCGTTTTGCCAAGACTACACCCTCGTCAGCCAGCCCTTCCTCAAGTTCGGAGTCTGAGCACTCAAGTAGTTCGCTCTCAGATATCACACCTCTTACGATGTTCAAAGTGCGGTGAGAGCTTACGGTTACAGCTGTTTCTCCGATGTGGGTGAGGGAGTACAAAGCACTGCTTTGTTTTCGGTTCTCCACTTGGACTTGAATGTCACCACTGCTCAGCTTCTTGGCGCTGTAGTTCTTGCCAACTACACTTTCCAATGCTTTAGCAACTCCAAATGGTGACATTTTCGAAAGCGGTTTTGTTTCGTCTTTGGAGTGTACTACGAGAAACTTTGCATACCATGATTCAGGTTCGGGTCTGTATAGGAATGTATTCTTTTGCTCGGTGCGGGACCTTTTCAGGCTCCGATCATTGGATGATAAGGAATTAGAAGTCATACATGGAATGGAACTATTCGGTGTAAAAGTCCTGCCGCCCACCACGGAGCCCAACCAGGGGACTGCGCTTAGCGCCGTAGCAGGTACGTTCACACTATACCCACGTGCAGCTTCTGGAGGGTGAAAGACTGCCCAAGGTTGACCCTTGCCGCCAAAGAAGGTGAAAAAAGAAAGGGAGCAAGGGGGGGGGGAGAAGATAAAGAGAAAGCAATGAAAAGTGAGATGGCGACTAGCTGAATAGTCCTGGCCGGGCCTTCCAGGACCACCCGTCTATGGGAAGCAGAGGCCGAAGCAGTGTGTTGTTTTCCCAGAGGGGCCCCGAAGGGTCCAAACCAACCTCCGAGTCCACTCAACTGCCAGGATCCCCCTTTCCCCAGACACGGGAAAGCCACGCACAGCTATACGTGGGGGTCTCCCTCCTGCGGCGACCCAACCGTGAGTGCAGGAGGGGGCTACTGCGGCTGCTGCCGGGCGATGGGGGCGCCAAGTTCCCGACGCCGGGGGTTAGCAAACGAAAACGGCGTAACGCGTGACCGGGGGCACGATATGCGGCGCTGTTTTTAGAAGGCGCTATTGCGAACTTTTGCATGACAAACGTAAAAAGCACCGTCAAAGATGTGGTCAAAGAGAGTGACATCGACATGTGCCACTGGACAAAACCCAGATGCCAGTCCAATGGACCGATAGAGTGTGCGGATGGCCGAGCGTCAATGTGCATCATCAAAAACAAAGCATAGTGCTGGCGCTTGTGATCTCCTGTGATACATACTGTAAGCACCCCGTCATTCTACAGGAAGAGCAATAACGTGCTAGATGGCTGCTGCGAGCCCCGATGGAGAAATTGAGGAGCGTTATCCACTCGCATGTTTATTAACCATCCCGGTATCTATTATCGCTTTGCAGCATGTCTTATCTCCAGAGACATTTAACCATGCAATAGGACTGATCATAAAGTGCATTAGCGTCTTGCGGCTGTTGTGTGGATACTATCGAGGCATGGAAATATGCATGTTGTTGCACTACACTGAACACGGAATTTGAGCAGATTTTGCTTTCCCAGGTTATGAAAATACCGGAGGAAAACCGAACGAGGTCCCCATTTTCCCTGGATTCACATGTAATATATTAGTAATGCACTTAGATGAAACTGAAATGTGGTTTACTTATTTCAGCATGCCACAGCAGAGGAGACAGTTCTGTGAATGAAAAACAGTTCTTCAGGTATTGTGTTACTACTGCTACATTGGAAAACATTCAAAAAGACAGCTGCTTACTTCTATTTTGATGTATGGTATGGTAACAGTAGATCTGCTTTTGTAGGGCTGTTTCTGCAAAAGACACTACACAGCAGTGTGGTAAAGGAGGCTGGAGACCTTTTGGGAAGCATCATTACTTTTTTAGGTTAACTATTGCAGGTACATAACCATAACCAATCACTGACAGTTTTTCTGCATTGCATAAGCACAGATGTTCTGGAGATCTTAAAAAATCTCTGCTGTGGACTCATTCGTCACAACAACTTTGTATTCGTGAGATTTTTGTTTATATTCAGACAATAAAGGCTATTACGTAGTTCCACAAGGATGACTTTTTCCATAGTGGCATGCACTCTCGATACCCTGCTCAATTAGTTGGTGAGGTCACATGAAAACATAAGTAAGCAACGGTGCACAAGGAGAAAAATCCTTGCTACATTCCACAAGCCGACTCCACTAATATATCTGAGGTGTACTGCAAAAGAGCTGAATTGCATAGGAACAAAGGGCAATGTGTACAGAACTTTGAGCTCCCTTGCTCATTATTGCATTGCACTTGAAGTTGAAAATTAGATCAACTGCAATTACTGCATATAACACCTTCCTGATAGATTTAATAAAACATAGTAACCAGCTGGTACACGCAACATCAAAATGGAAATGTGGTTCTGTCATAACTGTAGCATGAGTGTATGGCCACGTGACTATTGTCAACTACTTAGAAGAAAGTTAGCTTCTGTTAGCATGGGTACAGATTTGTCCTGCCAGTGCAGCTGTTTGTATATACACTGAGCACACGAGAACGTGAAAGAGCACGGTCCCATGTTAACAGTAGCTATCGTTCTTTTACGTTATAGACAGCTGCCGTATGGCCAGTGGCGTATCTAGAGCTACCTGCGCCCATGGCAACCAGTGAGTCTGCGCCCCTGTTCAGGCACATATCGAGGACACAGTTTGTCATGTTTTGTAAATACTTTAATGAAATCCACAGAACTACTACACATGCAGATGGCCCACTAACGTCACATGATGGCCTTTCTGGCTTTTGCTGCTGCAAATTTCTCCATAATGTCACTGAAATCAATTTTTTTCTGTTTCTTCTCGTTCAATACTTAGGACAGCAAGATCGGAAAGCCTGTCCTGGCCCATTGATGCTCTTAAATACGAAAGTATCAGCTTTAGCTTGCTAAACGACCGCTCACAGCTGGCAATTGAAACCGCGATCGTAAGCATTATCTGGACCGCAACCCGAAAGTTCGGGAAGACATTCTCATCTCCAGGAAGTCACATCACTTTACACCTGCCCCAGCCCCACAGACGGGTTCAGGTCGACCCTCTTGTTGGTCCGCCCGATACGAACTCTTTTCCTCGGGTCGATTTTTTTGCTCAGATATCTCTCACAAAGTCCCACTGCTGCGATCGGCTTGCTACCTAAACATCCTCAAATGCTGCTGTCGCGTCTCGAGTAACCGTACAGGGTACTGGGATCTCCCTTTTGTTTAGGCTGCTTTGGTCTCTGCCGTGACAGTCGCTCACTGAGCTGGTTCGGCTAGCTCACGGTGCCCCGTTCTCGTCAAATGCGTCACGCGCCCAGTTTAGCTACCTCGTGGTTAACATGATGTCCTTGGGGATGCGTTTTCGTGTGGTCCGCACTAGGTTTCACACTACGACCTCTCTAATGGCGGGTGATTTAGATCATTTATGAATGTGCCAGGTTGAGTGACCGACCTGGCACATTCACACCCGACCACATAATGGCGCCCCTGTTCACCTGGCGCCCATGGCACCTGTCCACACCTGCCACACCCTAGATACGCCACTGCGTATGGCTGTGTAGTTAATTTCTGTGTGCATGTGTTCAGTGTGGATATTGATGACAGTAGTAACGCAGGGTAAACATGCACCTATGTTACACTAGCTCTCCTTCTTTTATGTTGTTGATAGCTGTCCTATGGCCATAGGGTTTGTCCGTGTACTCAGGTGTTGAGTGTGAATATAGCACTAAACAGAAAAACAGAGTCGCTTTTGTGTCTCCTCAAGCTCAAGGCTTTTCTTTCAAGCTAAAATGTATGGATGCTGTTCTGCATCATTTCTGTGAGCAGGACTGTTAAAAATTGCTTGACGACACTGCAGCTTTACACTGGTGTGATCAGTGCACTCTTGTTGTGTAGTCTCATATCCTGTACAGGTAAATCTTAAGAATGGGAAAACACATTCCTATGGAATCATGCTAAATTATTTATAATATACTCCCGCATGCACATTGCAATCATGCTTCTATTTATCGCAAATGCCACAATGCCTCTAATTTGGTGTTGCGCGTCTTCAACGTGTTCTGAATAGCTGAGTTCAAAAATAATGAACCAAACCAATATCCACTTCTAATATGCATATGTGTAGTACCTCACTGTACATTCAGTTATGTTACAACTTGTTCCCCTTACACCAGCTCAGGTGCATGCTAAGTGTCCACGGTTTTTCCCGTATGACATGTCCTGTGCAATATCTACGCAGAATGGGTACTCCCATATCACACCGGCTCTCCTCTACCTTGCCTCGCACTCCACCCCTAAACCAGTGAGTGGAGGGTATACACAATATGGGAATACTACGGTAACAAAATTCGGATGTAACTAAGAGTGTGTCTCAGCGTCATGACAAACGATTTTAACATCTATGGATCTGTCACTCGAAACAGTGCCTGAATGCTGTTGCAATACACGACACCATGACATACATTTATCGCTGGAAAGCTTCCTTCCCCCTCATCGTCACCAGGAGAATATGTGGCATCTCATGCAAACTACTTTCACTGAGTGACTGGCACCAAATGCCTGTGACATTAGATTGTATATGTGTCACACCTGGTTATTTATTTTGTTTCAAGTAAGCAGTTCTTCAAAGCCACATGTGAAGAAAATTTACTGCTATACAAATATGTGGCTGGCATTAGCTTAGGCTTATCGCATACCATGCCATCCCCAACACAAGTGACCTTCATGTAACACACGAAAAACATGTCTGTGTAAGAGCTTGCTTCACCATAGGTTCATAAATCTTGTGGTTATGTGTGTGGAATTTTTCATTTCTTTTTAACGGGAAATTCACACTACTTCTGTTTCTTTTCAGAACCCCCCTCTCCTCCCACATTTTCATTTTCTTAGGGGTGCATAAAGTTCAGTAAAGTGGAACGATAAAATTACATGCTTATCTTGTGCGCCAACATAATGCATTTGGCCGGAACTTGTGAAACTGTTGCTTTGGGTGCTGGTAAATCTTCTGAACCATTTCCCCATACATCATGTATTAATTTCCTGAAGTTGCCTGAAGACTGCATGTTCATCACTCGTTACTGAAGTTAGGTGGTTAGTCATGCAGAGGCATCTGTATTATTTTACTTCATATTCAGTGTTATGTCCCATACATCTGCTCCCTAACTTTGTCCTTCATGATACAGTACACCATGCTCACTACATTAAACTGTCCAGTTGCATAGATTTGTGTTGACACAACTAGATGAATATGTCCGCCTCTACAAAGTGACAACTACCAAAGTGGCTCAAAAAATAACTGAAATTGTGGAAGAGAGATATACAAACATGTAAATTTTAATAAAAGTAATACAGCACATTGTAGCTAAGATTCACGTGATTTCAAGTTGCATTCCTTTCGTTGTGTGAGCTTATTTGCATTGTGCATGTTTGTCCATTGTGAACTTCATGTCACTGTCTGCTATAGATCAATACAGAGAGCAAGCAGACAATGATCAGTGCTACTACAGAGATTTCATGCTAGAATGAGCACCTCTAGGTGTGCCTTGCTTTGATATTCCACTGTGGTTTTCTCAAGAAATAGCACAATCTCTCAATACAAAGCTGTACAGTCAAACTGCATAACCACACAATGCAGAAATGCAGCCTGCGCAATAATTTTTCAGAGTTTTATATTCTGTGTAAAGAACGAGAATTTGTCAAACAGATGCAGGTCACAAACATGAGCGATACAAACATGTAATCCTCGAATGCCTCGAAATATTTATTTATTTACTCCTTAATGGCTTCGTGCCTTGAGGAGTAAATAAATAAATGCCCAGTTGCTTGAATTACAGTGTGTAGCTCAGGATGTCTGCAATGCAGTAAAGCATGGAAAACTGGGAAAATAGTCCGAGAACTATTCCATGACTGGAAAACTAAAAAAATGCCAAGCAAGCGGTGAAGAGCTGCTGAAATAAAAATTAACAAATTAAGTTTACACAATTATACAGTGGCAGTTATCATTCTCATGGCATCACACAGGCCTCTTATGTCATTTCACAGTCAAAGTTGAGTGATCTGTGTTAGAGTGGAGTGATAACTAACTGCATCACTATACGCAAATTCTTTCTGAACAAGACTCCTAAATTAAAAGCTTAAATAAGGAGTGATTTCACAGAGCGTAGTGCATGATGCAGTCGTCCGTGTCATTGTTCTTCTGTCCGCGTCTTTTGGCTGTCTACGCACCATAATTCGTACGACCTACCCTGCCTTGCTACACTTGTTTAGTGCATGATGTGCTGTTGGCAGCCGTATTTTAGCATGGCATGGCATGAGCTATGGGGAGTTTTTAGGCATTGGTGGTGGTGATGGTTTGGCATGTAATGGTGCGATGATAATGCTAGTGAAATTTACAATGCCAGTATGAAGTTGAGAGAGAAGCTTGTAAAGAATGAACATGGAAAATGTGTAAGTCCCGAACCAGTTGCATAAAAGTGTTCCCTCAATATTATGTGAAGTTGAAGAAATAAGCACAATGCAATTATTGAACAAAATATCAGCACAGGCTTATTTGCAGCTGTTGTATGTGTTTTCTTTGGTCCATTCCTGTTTGCCCTATCCTTTAAACACCACTCGTGAAACTGGTATAACACCTCCTTTTTTATGAGATATTTGGTTCATTTTACCATCTGTATTTTGTGTACATGGTCTCATTAAACTACAAATCCTGAATGATTCAGACGTAGTGTGCTGGCATTAAAGTGTGGCCATTTATTTTAACAATGTCGAATGCATCATATCAAATGACAAATATGCTCAGTAACTGTAATGACAAACATATACATTAGGTATGTTCCTATTTCGTGAAATTTCATCAGAGCAAGAGACAGTCACAACGTAACGATGAATCTTTGTGGGGTGAACAGAACAATCAATTTAGTGCTTAGTGATTTCTACAATAATCTGATATGCTGAAATGCAGAAGTAAAAGAGGTCAGAGGTTAGCACAGCACAGCAACGCACCGCATTGACAGGGGGTCACAACACTTCCACGCTCACAAGCAAGGACACCCTGGGTAACATGACGAAAACAGCGCTAAACAAACAAACGAAATACACACACACAGGACGAAGACGTAAACAAGGCAGCACCCTGAGTACGTTTTCCGTATCAGTTGCGCTCCAAAGAAACACAGCCAGCAAAGAGATACTCTAACGCGTTGCAGGTTTGTGACACGTTGAAAGTATCACGTCGATTTCTTAAAACGATAACACCGTAAAAGTTGTGCGTGTGGAAGTCCCATGCAGCATAAGGCCACCCTTGCATCAACTTTCTTTACTGTTTACATAGCCCACATTGATCAAACACTTGCACACACGTTGCCGACGCGGAGGCAAACACTCTCGAACTACACATTCAACAACTCAACCGCGAGCTAGCTAACAAGGAACACTCAAAACTCGGAAAACCTAATTCCAACAACGACACGGATACCGGACCCACTAACACGACACACGCAGCAGCCGAACAAATCATTTCCAGCACCACAACCACAACTCTCCGCAACATCGCTGAGCCACCCCGAGAAAACGCTGACGCAAGCACCGTAAATGATATAGCACGCTCACTAACCAGCGACGAACTACAAGTCCTCTCTAGGGGGTTAATATTCTGCCCTACACTCAATTCTGTTAACGAATACGAAATCCACAAAGACATATCAGACTTTGGGAGACGGCTACGCCTTAGAGGATTCTTCGCTGATAGAACACAAGAAAACAACAACGACCTCCGACTACCATCAACCTGGACACCAAATCACGGCCGAGAACCCGCATTAGACCGGTACATTACACAAGTAAGCAACGACATGCTTCGCGGTATTTCCCAAAGCTCACGTGGTCACAACCTCACTAAAACACAGCGTGACATCATCAAAGCGCTAGCTGACAGAGATGATATCATTATCAAGCCCGCAGATAAGGGTGGAAGTATCGTCATCTGGCCCACAGATAAATATATTTCTGAAGCTCATAGGCAACTCAACAATACGCAACGCTACCTCAAACTGGACCATGACCAAACAAAGGAGTACACGGCGCTAATAACCCATACCATACAAGACCTCCACGAACGAAAGCTCATCACACGTGATGACCTCAGATATCTCACCCCATCAAACACAGGCGCAGGTCGTTTCTATTTACTGCCCAAAATCCACAAGGTACACGCCAACGAGCTCTATACGGCTGACATCCCCGGCAGGCCAATTGTATCTAATAACAACACACCAACAGAAAGACTCTCGAAATTCCTGGACCACTATTTAAACCATATTCCGACAACACTGCCATCGCATGTACAAGACACACCCCACCTCCTAAGAATAATCAGAGATATAAACAACACTCATACATTTGGTAGTGACACAATACTAGCCACGTTGGATGTGACATCACTGTATACTAACATCCCACACAACGACGGAATCACAGCCCTCTGCGATACCCTTTCTACAACAAACACACGAAAAGACACGGAAACCATACTCGCTCTAATGGACTTGGTCCTTAGACTGAACTACTTCGAGTTCAATGGCGAATACTACCTACAAGTACACGGTACAAGTATGGGCACACCTGTTGCACCCACATACGCAAATATCTTCATGGGGTTCTTAGAAAACAAAGTTGTCAGCGCCCTCTCATTAAAACCCACTGTGTACCCTCGATACATCGATGATATACTGATAATATGGGAACACGGGGAACATGAATTTCAAAAGTTCGTAGATCTACTGAACACCGCGCATAGCAACATAAAGTTCACATCACAACAGTCAACTCACTTAATTAACTTCCTCGACACCACAATATCACTAGACAACGGCAACCTCATCACAACCCTGTACAAAAAGCCAACTGACAAACAACAATACCTTCACTTCAAGAGTCACCACCCGCGTCACTGTAAGGTTGGAATTCCTAATGGGCAGAGTGTAAGACTACGCAGAATTTGTTCAGATGACTCAGATTACGCTGAGAAGCTTGACGAACTCTGCAGTACACTTCCCCAAAGGGACTATCCAGACTCCCTCCTAACCGAATTCCGTCGCAAGGCACTCACACTCGATCGAAACGAGGTTCTGGAAAACCGAAAAAATCCTGACGCGTGCCAAATAAGCTTCATCACAAGATACTCCAACGCACTTCCAAACATCAAAGCCATTCTACAGAAGCACACGCCCCTCCTCCAAAGCAGTGACCGACTTAGCAATATATTCACCCATCCCACAGGTGACCCCCCCCCCATACCGACGCGCAAAAAACCTAGCAGACTCTTTGGTCAATGCCAAAATCAGCAAAACGAGCATCCCGTACACGGGAACACGACCCTGCAACCTCCCGCGCTGCAAGACATGCAAGCACGTTCAACACGCTAACTCCATCAGAAGCACTGCGAGCAATTACACCCACCCCGTTAACCACGCATTCACATGCACAAGCTCCAATGTCATATACTGCATTGAATGCGGCGACTGCTCTATGCAATACATTGGTGAAGCCGGCCAACAAATGAACAACCGCCTTACCGGACACAGAACCGACACGTCCAACAAACTCCCCAAAGCAGTCGCCGAACACTTTAACGTTCCTGGTCACAATTTCGATAACATTAAACTATATATTCTAGAAACCGGGTTTACATCCACACGTGACAGACGCGATAGGGAGTCTTATCTCATATACAAGTTCAACGCTCTTCACCCGTCCGGTATCAACAAATCACAAGGCACCCTAGAAACACTTCACAAATAAAATATGCTTTTCCCTTCTACCTCCATTATCATCTGTTATGTTCTGCATGGCCACTTCTTTCTGCTTTCTTTATTGCATGCCACAACTTTGTATTACAAAAACAAAAAAAAAACTTTGCTCCTTTTGGAATTTTCCCCACGTAACCACTAACCTCCCTATCTTTCGCTATGCTTGCCAATTCTTTCCTGTTGTCCCGTTTCGTCCGCGTGTTCGTGAGCCTTCCATTTTTCTGTAACCGATCTGTAGCCTAGATCACTACGTTCACATAATCCCCTCCACATTCTAACAAAGCAGCCATTCACTCCGGCCGTAGAAGCCCGTACGGACCCTTTCTTCCCTCCGGGCTGAGTGTTGACCCACAATTCGCATGAACCTTTAAACACGTCACACCTAACCCTTTAAATACCATGCCAATGATGAGGACGGTGCTCAGAAGAAGAACAGTCTCTGTTCGAAATATCGGCGGCTTCTGTCCTGAGGCAACTCCCTTCCTACATCTCTACCGGTTCGCTGGATTTCTGCAAATTGAAAATGCTTCAGTGTACACGACAAACGCATCGTAACATTTAATTCAAATGTAATGCAAGAGCACAAGCAACATTTTCTCACAAGTCAAACTATAGCCTTCTTTTTCTATTGTCCAGGGATTTAGGAAACAGAGCAGAATTAACTTCCTGCCCTCTGATGCTTTGACATGCTTGATAGAGTTGTAACACCTGCAACAAAATAAACAAGTGAAGTATAAACAGTTTTGTCTTTCCCTTTTAACAAGAAAGTTGTATTTAATCATTTGTGCACTTTTGTATTCTCTGTTGATGAAAAGATTACAGGAACAATCCGCCTTTTCAAAAAGAGCTGGCGCCACCGCGCGGCTAACCCGCAAAATAAAGTGGTAGGCAAGAGTGCAGCGCGTGAGCATGCTCTCTTCGTATCCACGATGGACATGGAAGGCTATTTTCGTTCTGATATCAAGACTGCCGAGCCCCAGGAACCAACATAGACTACTCTGTGGCTCATCTCATAGAGTCAACAATACAACAATAGACTACTTAGGGCACTCACTGTTTCAATACAAGGTGGAGGAAGATCGTAAGCAGTTTGCTGTGGCGCAGCAGCGAGCAAATACAGGACTTCTTACGTGCACAGGATCTGCTACGCGCACGTCAAGCGAAAAAGCGATTTCCACTTACGAATGGAGGAACACAGTTGCAACATTGATGTCAGTAAACTGCGAGACAAGTTTTGTGCAACTTTTTAAAGCACGTCACTTTTTATGCCTGTCACTGCTGAGGAAATGTATGAACCGTACGTTGCCATTAAGATATGAAGAAATGATGTTGACCGTGCACTACGATTTTTATGGTGCTGCGCTGCTAGGATATACAATTATCTTTACAGTTTATTAGCGTTGGGGGAGAAGAAACGTTGTTCGACCTGCTGCAGTTTTGCATGATTAGTGAGTTTTAGTGTATCGTACGCTGTCGCCTTTGCGTACGTAAGAGATAGCGTTGCTGGTTCTGCGCACGCGCAAAACATAAAGAGAGCTTCGCGTATTGCACAGAACCATAACGCTATCTCCTGCGTACGTATAGGCGATAGCGTACGATGCACTAAAACTCTCTATTGTTGTTGTGTGCCGGGAGGTTTTCAATCCCGATAGAAAAAAAAAGGGGGGACAGAGCACAAGGTAATCAAAGGTGCGTATGTTTCGTGTTAGTAGGCGAGAAAATGTTATTTTGTCTATTTTCACGTGTTGTCGTCTGATATATCATAATATGTGTATGTATCGCCAGAAAATAAAAGTTAAAGTCCGTACTGCCTTTGTGCTGCTGAATTAGTGCTGCTGAGTAAGATACCGCAGCAGTTGAAAAAGATCTTTGAAAAAGCTGTTTCACGCGTAAAATTTGTGTACCAAACTGCGAAACAAAAATGTGCAACAAAGAGTTGCGGCGAAAGTTGAGAATAAGTGTCGTGGGTCTAGAACGCACAGTCCGCGCCCAAAGGCAAAAGAACTAGGATCATATGGATAATCCAGTCTGCAGGCTCCTGGTTTTTTGGTGTGGAGCACGTTCCCAGATTTAACAAAAAAAAAAAAAAAAAAACCTGATCCTGATCTGACCCTGACCCTGATCTTTATACCAGTGCTGTGCATTGCAGCGCCCTATTGACACTACATCGAATGCTGCTTCACTTGCCTTCGTGCTTCGCTACACCGGCAAAACAGAGCCGCGAGCTGCCCCGTGCCTACCAGATCGTTTCGGCATTCTGCTGCGCATGCGCTGTACATATTTTTTGAAAAGGCGGATAATGCTGCAGATAGATCCAACATTGACCTGTCATCTTGATGAAGATGAGAACTTTTCTTCAGGTGTGCTAAGTGAGACAAAAGAAATGAAGGTTGTAGAAAAAAAAGCAAATCTACGTTGACTAAAATTTTATATATGTGGATGTCACCACATGTAGTTTCCATCGAAAAGTAGGACTAGGCAAGGTTGTTCGGTTGTTGTTGGTAGGTAGGTTGGCATGTTGATGTGCTATACCGGTATTGCACATCAATACAGATGAGGGGCAAACACAGTAGACAAGCTTGATGGCTGCAAACTCTCAACTGAAGATTTATTCAACACAACAAGAAACTGAAAGCATGAGTAGAAAAAGGCACTACCAATGCAATGCATGGACAACCACATTAATCACTGAGAAGGTAGGATCGGGAGAGCAATAAAGAGAAGTGACAGTTGCGTCCGAGATAGGGGAACTCTGCAAATTTAGGACCAATATGATGTGGTAACCTTGCATGGCTTACTGCAGTTGTGACACACTTTAAAAATTCCAGTAGTGGGGCTTCAAAGACAATGAGCTTCCGCTG